>NC_140589.1:38858845-39541345 GCF_964204655.1 Triturus cristatus
GGAGCAGGCAGCCTAGATATATGGTTCCGGTGAGAAACTGATTTGACATCTTGAACCTATTTGAAGATGTAGACTGACTGACCGCGGGGACTGCTGGACACCCCACTCATAATTCTGGCCTGTATGATGGAAGGGGCGAGCATGTTAGTCTACAAATTAGTATCTCTGGCCTGGTTCATACAGAGAGAGTTAATTGCTTACCCTCTCGTGCTTCCAGGGAGCAGAGGGAAGTAGGTTCTGGCATATCTACTTTGAACTTGGATGCCTCAACCGAACCCCTAGAACATCTAGGCATAGAACACGCAAGTAAAAATATAGACGGGGTGCCACCTAGGAAAGTAGCCAGAACTAATGCTGCACTTATTAGTAAGACAACTCTGTAATATTGTTTTCTGGAATATGTCTGGTATACACTCCAAGTTAAACAATCCTATGTGGTAGAATTTTATATTAAAATTTAAGATATTATGTTTTCAGGAAACATGGTCTAAGGAAGTGTATCACATGAATGGGTATAGGACATATCACAAGCCAGCAGTAGATGGGACGAACGGAAGGGCTAAGGGTGGGCTACGTACATATATATTGTGTAGTTTGAAGGCGAAAAAGATAACGATGCTTGTTAATGAAATTTATTATCAAATGATTGTTATTCATGTAGATTGGAAATAGTGTATTGCTTTAGCTAACTTTTATAATAATATTCCCCCAGATAAAGCTGCGGCTATCGTAAAACAATAGGTCTCGTGTTTATGCAAGTTTAAGCTATTGGCATTGTAAATGCCAATGCCTATTATTTATGTTTTAAAAACGAAAACAAAAATGAAAGGCATTGTTATTTACAAGGTCAATAGCTCAGACTCACGTAAATGTGAGACCTATTGCATTGCAAATGCTTGTTTATCTTTCTTGCTCTGGGTCACAGTTTGATGAGTTAAAATACGTGCCAGTCCCTAAAACTGTAAAAAGAACTATTGATGGACAGAATGCAGAACAATGTCATACATTTACCCCAGTACAGCGATTTGGTCCTAAATCCATTGTTTGTTTGCTCACCATGCCATTCCAGTTTGGACCCAGCCATATGCAAATCAGTCTTGACCCTGTGCCCTATGGGAACAGTCCAGCCCGAACTGCCAGGCTAGGTCCTCCCTGAACTGGAAACAAGCACCCTAGGACCGGTTTCGGGGTTTCGGGGTTTCATCCCTCTTCAGCCAGGATAGCTTGATTCCAGTGGCATGGAGAGCACGGAACTCACGTCTGAGCATACCCGTCCCACTCGGGGTGACAAATGCAAAAAAAACTATTGATGGACAGATTGCGAAACAATGTCATACATTCACCCCAGTACAGCGATCTGGTATGGTGAGCAAAATAACGATGGATTTAGGCCCAGATCTCTGTACTGAGAAGGGGAAACATGTGACGCCCCAATCATCTCCAAAAAAAAGGACCTGGGGTCCCTAGGGCCAACGGTAAGGGGTTGGCTGCCTTTGGGGGCATCAGCACAGGGTCTGGCCACAGGCCTGGTCTTGTTGCCAAAGCTCCACTGCGCACGGCCAAAGGCCATGTGCAGCTTATGGCTGTGGGAGATTGGGTGCAGGCCAGGCCCTGTGGCCAACCCCTCGCCGTGTACGACCAAACTCCATGCAGAGCGTGGGGTGTGGCTGCTTGCAGAGGGTATGGCCAACCCCCTGCTGCGCACATCCGAAGGCCATGTGCAGCATGGGGGTTGGATTAACTTATGGTAATTAAATATTTATTTACGTTAAAAAAAATAACTAGACAGTGAGGAAAAAAACAAAGGAACATTATAGCTAGGTAAAAAGTTTTAAACTCTAAAACCACTTAAATTCACCAGTAATAGTTAGTTATCGCAAGTAACTATAACTCGTGCCCTAAGGTAACTACAACTCATACCCTCACCATGCACTGCTTATTACACTACATACATTTAAGAAACAAACTTGAAACAATAAATACAGAATGTGCAGGCATATAATATGTAAACTGACAGACAGTAAACACTGTAATTACATTACATATAATGATTTGGAAGACTACCAATGTTATTGACACAAAAATATTTTAAATATTTTATATACAATGTTTAAATAATCAACATCATAAAACATGATTGCCTTAAACAGTGTCCTGGACTATAGTCATTGCATAAGGTTATACATTCATGTAATAGGATGGTTATCAATCATATGGTCCTATTCAGTGTGCTAATCTATGGCACATCTGACTGGATACATGCGGATGCGAGGAGAGTTCCATAATTCTTCACATGCCAGGCACAGCAGCGTGCAGTCTACCCCGCCACGTTTGAATGTCAAGTCACATCAAAGGAAAAAAGTTATCCCTTTAAACACATGCATTTATCAATACACATTAAACCAGTTCCGGTGACCAGTGCTCTTTTTCGCTGATATCTCTCTGGAGTCCTAAGCGACAGAGACGGAAATTGCAACCTTCAACCTCCACCCTTCGGATGTGATATTGAGGGCCACCACATCATTAAAGCCCCCCCCCCCCCCCCCCCCGAGAGGCGTTCCATTCTTAAACTGTTATTGGCCATAAAGCCATAACTTTACTGAATGTTGAGACGGCTTCCTGATGAAGGCATTCCCGCCGAAACGCACATAGTGTCAATACACCATCAGCCTTTTTAAAATTCTGAGCCATTCACATTATGAACTAAAATGTTGTTGCATTATGGTTTAATGTATTAATGTGGTGTGTATCCAGTCAGATGTGCCATAGATTAGCATATTAGTTCTCTCCCTGCGCTTGGCAAGTTACCTTGTATGCAGGGGCCCCTGTTTCTCAAATTATTTACCCGACATAATACATCACTCATGACATCTTCTTTTACATCATTGATAAAATCACTGTGCATGGCAGGGGCGCGAGTTATAGTTACTTTAGCGCAGGAGTTATAGTTACTTGCGATAACATTTTACCTAACTATAACGTTACTTTAACCTTTGAATTTTTTCAGTGAATATATAGACATACACACTCACACCTATATATATGGTACTTATGAGAAAATTAAAAGACAACAACACCATCGTGATACGTAACTCAGATAAAGGTGGCAACATCGTGATATGGAGAAAAATGGATTACACTAAGGAAGCGTATGCCCAATTAAATGACAGGTCTTGCTATGCGAGAATCAGCAGTGTGAATCTCAAGGCTGTATACACAGAATTTCATCACAAGATACATATCTGGAAAATAGAGGGTTTAATCACAACACAGGAATTTAAATTTTAAAAAAATGACAGTGCTGTTATACCCACTATCTATATTATCCCTAAGGCTCACAAAGACCCAGTCAAGCCCCCGGGCAGACCAATTATATCGGCCCGCAACAGCCTCTTCTCAGTATGTGGATCATTTTCTGCAAGCACATGTGAAATCACTGCCATCATTTGTACAAGACACAAGTGATTTCTTGAGAAAATTGAAAGCAATTGAATGGCGAAGCAACTATGACATGTTGGCACTAGACGTGACTTTGTATACAAACATCAGGCACAAAGATGGTGTAAAAGCCATGGAATATTTTTTGAACAAAGACTGTGAACACTCTGGTGAACATAAAAGAATGCTTTTAGACATGGTGATGTTCTGCTTACACAACAATGTTTTCATGTTTAACAGTGTACTGTACCAGCAAACAAGGGGTGTAGCCATGGGGGCCAGCTTCTCTCCCAGCTATGCCTGTCTACACATGGGGTGGTGGGAGGAGCTGGTCCTGAACACCACACACTCACACTAAGTTAATAACAACATAAAATCATGGTTACGATATATTGACGATTTATTCGTGGTGTGGGATGGCACAGAGGAATCAGCCAGGCAGTTTGTGTCAGATATTAACATCAACGAGGTCAATTTGCACTTCACATCGACCATTAGCAACAGTACAGGAACCTTCTTAGACACACAAGTTTACATTGCAGACAACAAAATTGAGACTAAACTGTTCAGAAAACCGACATCAGGGAACTCTACACTACATGCAAGCAGCGCCCATCCCCGGCATCTCGTCAACAGTATTCCTTATGGCGAGATGCTGCATCTGAGGCGGATACATAGCAAAGAGGAGGCTCTCCTAGCAGCACAAGCAGAGTGTAGCAGTAGGTTCCGATAAAGGGGCTACTCACGTACAATCATTGAGGCAGCCATTACTAAATATATGGCCCGATCTAGAGATGAGTTATTGCAAGACAGTTCTGACAACATACCTAATTGTACAGGAGTGGACAAGGATAACAACAGGGGCACCAGTAAGGACTTCAGGCTTATTATGCAATACAGCAACCAGCACAACCAGTTACAGGCCATCATTAAGAGGAATTGGCCATTGGTGCTGAGCAACCCTGTCATCGGGCCGGATCTACCCCAAAGAGTATCTTTCACATTTAGTCGGGGTCCATCTATGAAAGATCAGCTAGTTGCAACAAGCCCCGAGTCCATAGACGGATCAAGTTGGCTCCAAAAACATAAAGGGTTCTACAAGTGCAAAACATGCAAGGCATGCCAGCATGGTGAAAACAGAACCACCTATCAAACACCGTTCAGCTCCAGGGTTCACAACATAACCAAATTGTTAACCTGCAAAACCGACCATGCAGTGTATGTCCTCTCCTGTCCTTGCAATTTGTCATATGTTGGCAGTACTAAATTACAAGCACATAAGCGAATACTGCAACATTTGAGGGCCAAATGCAATCAGGATAATACCTACCCGGTAGCCCGACATTTTATAGAGTCACCAATCAAACATTAAGGGGCTAAAGTACTTTGTGATAGACGCAGTACCACCTAGTAGAAGGGGAGGGAACAGAGAGAGCACGTTGAGAAAACTAGAGACTAGGTACATTATTGAGTTAGACACAAAGCAACCAGAGGGGCTCAACATGTCTGAAGATCTGTACACTTGTCTATGATCAACTGAGAGAGAACAATGACAATACGAGTAAGCTGCAACATCCACCGATAATGTGAATAGTCACAAGAATTTATTTTAACCATAATGTTAAACTATTGATTTTATTGTATTTATGACCAGTGCATGATCTACAGAACCATTATTGTGAAGCACATTTTAATAATGCAGGTGTTTGCAAAATGTATTGTGACATTTAATTGACTTAGAGGTTTTAGACATCATTGCACTGGCATACATTTATGAAGAAACTTCAGGTCATTTTAATGTATTACTTGAGTATTTATTATAAATAGAGACATATTTATATATATTTTTACAAGAGTATTGATACATCTGGGCACTCCCGCGGGGTTCGAAGCATATATATATACGGTCAAACCAGGATCAATCATCGGTCGAGCATATACACTATGTAAATCTGATGCACGTAATTACGGACAGCACTGACACATATATACGGCAGCTAATTAACTTCGGCAGGGGTCATCAAAAGATATTGAGCACTCATATAAACCCCCCTCTCCCGGGGCACACTATACCACTATGGACTGATATAAAGTGAGATATCAGCGGGAGGCGCACAATATGGTATTCATACCAAAACAGTTCTCATAGTCATAAGGGACAAGGGCTCACAGAATACTTGGAAGTAACAAGGACCTCAGCCATTGAGATAAGGACATAGCACGTCAAAGACACTCTGTTATGCAATAAATATGTATGAGCATTCTAGGTACTGACAGTACAGACAGAAGTCAAAATAGAGGTGCAATGGCAAAATATTTTAAAACATCACATATATGACTGAATATATTGGAGTCATTGAAAAACATTTAGCATCAGCGCTTAATTTTCAAATTTTGCCCATCCGTACATGCATTAACCGGCAAAAGAATCAATAGGTAAGAAATGGTGCGCATAAGCATGAACCATATGGGTTAACAGGTTGACGCACGTAGAATCAAAATTTATTAAATTAATTTTAAGTACTTTAATATGGATTCTAGATTACCAGTTTTTATCCTGTCAATATTTTAATCAAGTTTGCACATTTCCTATTATGAACAATCAATACTATGTATATAGGTATTTATTTGTTTAAGAATTTTTTTTACTTCTATGTCTATTGCCGAGTTTGCACACGTGATGCATCAAATTGAGCACTTGTCACTTTAAAAATGAAAAGATTACTCACTTCCTGTCATGTGATCATTGGCTCTTCCGAGCCGAAACGCGTCAAACCGAGTAAAGCAATAAAATACTGCAGCACGACATCGTGGTCCGTCTCCGTCTATGGTATGCATGCAGAGGAGTGACGGAGTGTTAGAAGGGCGACCTCCGGGGAGTCAGATGGTGTCGGACTGACCACCCTGAGAGGCACCGTTCGGTAAGGAAGCAGCCGAGCGCCGCTGAGAAGCCTCCTGGGCGAGGTCCTTCTCCTAGGATCGTACAGCCAAGTAATCCCCTCCCACCACAAAGGGACACAACCAGGGTATCAATGCTCACAAGTCGTTTATCAGAATAAAGGGTAGGTCTCCGTGGCAATATTTACTGGCGGATCAAGGGATCCAAAAGAGTCTCAGGGTTTGGTTAGGAACGGGGGTAGCGGGACAGTCTCAGTATCAGCCCGGGACATCGTCCACAGGGTTCGAGGGGTCGCCTCGGTGAGGTCGAGCCGCGACGAGGTCAGCAGGGCTCCGGTGGTTGCTTCAGCGAGGTCGAGCCGCGACGAGGTCAGCAGGGCTCCGATGTTCCGTGAGGGTCTTCTTCTCAGCAAGGGGGAGCCGCGACGCAGTCAGTAGGGCTCGAGTTCCAAGTTCCAGGTAATGAGTCTCTCTCCGTAGGGTCAGCCACGATCCGATCAGCAGGGCTCTGGACTCCAGGATACAACTGCCGTCCTGGTTGTGGGCTGCCCCAGATATATGGCTGGAGCCCTTTGATGTCCGGACCCTCGCGCCTGGGGGGCCGGAGGGGCCGGGATGAGAGAGTCTAGACACCCAGCGGGGGGGTGGAGCCATCGCCCAGGGAGGCCGGAGGGCGTTCGGGCCCAGGTGTCGGGGGCCGGCGGGAGGCCCCATCGAAACTCCCCTCCTCCGGGATCTGTGGAGTGGCCACTTGACCCCCTTGGGTCGGGTCTTGGCGCCTTGATGTTGGGGCTTTGCGGGGACCGAGGCCCGGGCGGGCCGCGTCGCGAAGGCTGTTGCGGGTAGCGGGGTACAAGTTCGGGGGGCCCGAAGGGTTGGGGTTGCCCCGTTTGGTCTGGTAGGAGGGTTCGGGACCACGCCACGAGGCCCGGTCCAACAGGCGTCCCCCCCAGCGGAAGGCAGGGAGGGTCACCCATCTTCTTGAGTGTTCTCCTCGCCGAGGCGGAAGAAGCGGGATAGGCCGTCGGCGTTGGCGTGGTCGTTGCCGGGCCGATGGTCTACAGTGAAGTCCATCCCCTGCAGAGAGATGGACCATCGCAACAACTTCGGGTTCTCGCCTCTCATATGCATTAACCACCACAAGGGCCGGTGGTCGGTTTGGACCCGGAAGTGGGTGCCGAAGAGGTAGGGCCGGAGCTTCTTGAGGGCCCACACCACGGCAAAGGCCTCTCGTTCAATGGTGCTCCATCTTTGCTCCCGGGGCAGCAGGCGCCGGCTGATGAAGTCCACCGGCTGGTCAATCCCCTCAGAGTTCACTTGGGACAAGACAGCCCCGACTCCGTATTCCGAGGCATCAGTCTGTACCACAAACTCTTTGCTGTAGTCGGGAGCTTGTAGCACGGGGGCGGTACACATCGCTGTCTTGAGGGTCTCGAAGGCCGCCTGACAGAGGGGCGTCCAGTGCACCTTCTTTGGTTGCTTCTTTGAGGTGAGCTCCGTGAGGGGGCCCACAATGCTTCCGTAGTTCTTAATGAACCGCCTGTAATGGCCCGTGAGTCCCAGGAAGGCCCTCACAGCGGTTTGGGTGGCTGGGGGCTCCCAGGCCATGATGGCGTCGATCTTTGGCTGGAGGGGAGCCACATGGCCGCTCCCCACTTGATGTCCCAGATAGGTTACGGATCCTTGGCCTATCTGACATTTGCTGGCTTGTATTGTGAGCCCGGCCCTTTGGAGGGCGGTCAGAACCTCCCAGAGGTGCCTCAGGTGTTCGGCCCAGTGGCTGCTGAACACCGCAATATCGTCCAGGTAGGCGGCGCTGAACGCTTCTAGGCCGGCCAGTACCTTGTTCACTAGTCTTTGGAAGGTCGCCGGGGCATTCTTCATGCCGAAGGGCATCACTCGGAAGTGGTAGTGGCCATCGGGGGTGGAGAAAGCAGAACGCTCTTGGGCGCCCGGGGTGAGCCTGATCTGCCAGTATCCGGCGGTGAGGTCAAAGGTGCTAAGGTAGCGGGCTGCTCCTAGGCGGTCGATCAGTTCATCTGCCCGAGGAATGGGATGGGCATCGGTTTTGGTGACGGCATTTAATCCCCGATAGTCCACGCAAAACCGGAGCTCCGGGGTGGTGCCCGGGGCGGCAGCTTTCTGCACCAGGACCACAGGGCTGGCCCAGGGACTGTCAGAGGGCTCGATGACCCCCAGGGCCAACATCTTGGAGACCTCGGCGTGGATGCAGGCCCGCACCCGGTCGGGGACTCGGTAGGCTCGGTGTCGCACGGGGGGGGCTGTCCCCGGTGTCGACGTCGTGGACGCACCATCGGGTGACTCCGGGAGTGAGGGAGAAGAGAGCAGCGAAGTGATGCAGCAGTCCTTGACACTCTTGGCGCTGCTCCGCAGTCAGGGTGGCGGAGAGGATGACTCCCTCTACGGAGCCGTCCTTTTCGGAGGTTCTCGGGAGGTCGGGTAGGGGCTCGGAGTCGTCCTCGGCCCCATCGTCCGTAGCCATCAGCAGGCTAAGTTCCGTTCGGGCAAAGTGGGGTTTGAGCCTGTTGGCGTGGAGAACCCGGAGGGGGTTCCTGGGGGACTCCATGTCGACCTGGTAGGTGACGGGGCTCTTTTTCTCTACCACCTTGAAGGGCCCGGTCCATTTGTCCTGGAGAGTACATGGGTCAACGGGCGACATGACCCAGACCTTCTGGCCTGGCTCGAACTCGATGGAGTAGGCGTTCTGGTCATACCAGCGCTTCATTTCCTCCTGGCTGGCCTCGAGGTTGGCTTCGGCCAGTTCCCTGAATTTCCGGGTTTGATTCCGCAGGGTCAGGAGGTACCGGTAGACGTCGGGCGGAGCATCCTGGACGGTAGTCTCCCAGCCTTCTTTGACCAGGCTGAGGGGGCCCCGGACAGGGTGTCCGTACAAGAGTTCGAAGGGGCTGAACCCCAGAGACTTCTGTGGGACCTCCCGATAGGCAAACAGGAGGCAGGGCAGCAGGACGTCCCATTTGCGTCTTAGGGGCTCCTCCAGGCCCTTGATCATTCCTTTCAATGTCCTGTTAAATCGTTCGACTAGTCCGTTCCCCTGGGTGTGGTACGGGGTGGTGAACTAGTAGGTGACCCCGCATTGTTGCCACAGGGACCGCATATATTTTGAGATGAAGTTCGTGCCTCGGTCGCTCACGACCTCCCGGGGGAAACCCACTCTGGAGAATATCCCCATTAAGGCCCGGCCCACTACGGGGGCCGTCACTGTTCAGAGAGGGATGGCTTCAGGGTATCGGGTGGCATGATCGACCAGGACGAGGATGAAGCGATGTCCTTGGGAGGTTCGGGGGTCCAGAGGCCCCACGATGTCGATACCTACCCGCTCGAACGGGGTGTTTACTATTGGAAAGGGTTGGAGAGGGGCTTTGACTTTTCCCCCACTCTTCCCGCTGGCTTGGCAGGTCGGGCAGGTGCGGCAATAATTGTCCACATCCTTCCGCATTCGGGGCCAGTAGAAGTGGGTCACCAGGCGGCTGTAGGTTTTGTCTTGCCCCAGGTGCCCGGTGAGGGGCACATCATGCGCCAGATTGAGGAGGAAGTCTCGGAATCGGAGGGGGACCACCAGCACTCGGCCGGCCCCCAGTTCTGCGGTCTTCTGCTCGCTGTAGAGGAGGTCATTGTCCCAATAGACCCAGTGGGTTCCCGTTTGCTCTCCGGTGGCCTGGGCGGCTGCTTGCTGTCGGGTCCCTTCGAGGGAGGGGCAGGTTTTCTGTTCTTGGCGGAACTGCTCCCTGGTGGGGCCACCTTCTTGGCGCCATTGGGCGAGTTCGGGTAGGTCGCCGAGCGCGGCGACCTCGTCCGGGGGGATTTCTGGCGGCCCGGACTGAGCGCCGGCTTCTTCTTTGACGGAGGGGGGTGGCGGTTCGGGCCACTCCGGCTCTTCGGGGGGAGCAGGTATGCTCGGCTGGATGGCCCGGGCGGTCGTGGACCGGGTGGTTGCGCAAACCCACTCGGGCAGTCCCAGCATTCCCAGATGCTCTCGGGGCTCGACGTGGGCCCAAGGGGAACTTTCCAGGTCGTTCCCCAGGAGGCAGTCTACGGGGGCGTCGTCGCGGACGGTCACCTTCAGCATGCCCGACACTCCCCCCCACTCGAAGGGAATCCGGGCCATCTGGCACAAGCTCTCGGTGTTGTCTGCCGACCGGACGGGGCACAGTACATTAGGCATGATCTGTTCGGGGGTCACCAAGTGGCAGCGGACGGCTGTCACGCTGGCTCCGGTGTCGCGGAGGGCTTCGGCCCGGCGCCCATTAATGGTGACCCACTGTTGGTACTTCTGGGTGTTGCTCGGGATGGGAGCCCGGGGCACCATTTCCCGGCTGCCCAGGCATACCAAGGTCATGGCGGCGGGTTCCCATTCGGTTGGCTCTGCGTCGTCGTTCTCTTCATCTTCTCCCCCTTCTCCCAGGGCCGTGGCCGCCAACTGGCGGGGGGGTGGCCCGGTGGTCCCGGCTCGTCGGTTCACGGGTCACTGGCATAGTGCCCTGGCTGTTGGCAGTTGTAGCACGTTACCGTCGGTCGAGGCCCTGGTCGGGCTAGGGGGGTCCCTCTTCGGCCGAGGGACGGGGACGTGCGGTTCGGGGGCGGTCCCCGGGGAGGACTCCGGGGCGGCCCTGCTGGAAAGTCTCTGTTTCGGTTCGATCCCCCTCCTCCGCCGCGCTGGCGGGGGTGCCCCGGGTTGTTCCGCTGGTACTCCCCCATCGAGTTCCAAGGGACCCGGGTGTTCACCCATCGATCGGCCTCGGCGGCGAGCTTCCGCGGCTCGGTCAGCTTGCTGTCGAGGAGGTGCTTTCTCAGCTCGATGAAGCAGTTGTTGGAGAGGTGCTCCCATACAATGAGGTCGAACAGCTGTTCGTAGGAGGTGACTTTGCTGCCCTTGATCCACCCTTCCAGGGCTCTGCTGAAAAAGTCTACGTAGTCCACCCAGGTGGTACCGGGGAGCTTCCTGCAGTCCCGGAAGCGCTGGCGGTACATCTCTGGGGTGAGACCATAGCGGGTGAGCAGGGCCTCCTTAATATGGTCATAAGAGGTCATCACTGCGTCTGGGAGCTGTAGCAGGGTGTCTCTGCCTTCGCTGAGGAACCGTCCCCATAGGCCGGCACCCCAATCTTTCCGGGGTACCCGATGGGCGGTCATGGCTACCTCGTAGGCCTTGAACCATTGTTGGATGTCGTCATTCTTGTAGTACTCTTTGACGACATCCTTGGGGATATGTACCTTCGCCTCGGCCGGAGGAGGGTTGTCCCTGTTTCCGGGGGCGCCGGTCTCTCCATTTTTGGACTTAATTTCAAGTTCTTTAAGGCCCCGCTCATGCTCGAGGGTTAGCCTCCTCTCTTCCAGTTCTCGGTGCCGTTTTTTCTCCTTTATTACTTCTTGCAACCGTAGTTGCTCTAGGGCCAATTTCTTTTCTGCTAGTAGGAGTTCGCCGTCCAGGCGGAGTCGGGCGAGCTCTAACTCGTGGGTCCGGACCCTCTCCCGTTCTCGATCTCTTCCGGGGAGAGGCAGGTCTCCATGCTAGTTCTTCTCCCATCTGCTGGGGCTGCTGCTGGTTGCTAGTGCACGCTTGGCACCGGGTTTTCTTCGGTTTGAGGTGAAGCCGCTTCGGGCTCTACCCAGGCCCTTAGGGCTTTCTGCAGGTCTTCTTTTGTGTTTAATCCGGAGGTCGCGATGCCTTTGTCTTTACAAAACTGTTTTAGTTCCTTATGGGTATATTCCTCCAACCGTTCTTGTTGGAACTCCGCGGTTGGGGTGGTCTCTTGGTTGCTCATAGTTACTCTGTGTCTGGGTAGGTAGTGGGTGAGTTACTCGCTGTACGATTTGCGTCGGGCTCGGATCGCACCGCTGGCCACCAATGTTAGAAGGGCAACCTCCGGGGAGTCAGATGGTGTCGGACTGACCACCCCGAGAGGCACCGTTCCATAAGGAAGCAGCCGAGCGCCGCTGAGAAGCCTCCTGGGCGAGGTCCTTCTCCTAGGATCGTACAGCCAAGTAATCCCCTCCCACCACAAAGGGACACAACCAGGGTATCAATGCTCACAAGTCGTTTATCAGAATTAAGGGTAGGTCTCTGTGGCAATATTTACAGGCGGATCAAGGAATCCAAAAGAGTCTCAGGGTTTGGTTAGGAATGGGGGTAGCGGGACAGTCTCAGTATCAGCCCGGGACGTCGTCCGCAGGGTTCGAGGGGTCGCTTCGGTGAGGTCGAGCCGCGACGAGGTCAGCAGGGCTCCGGTGGTTGCTTCAGCGAGGTCGAGCCGCGATGAGGTCAGCAGGGCTCCGATGTTCCGTGAGGGTCTTCTTCTCAGCAAGGGGGAGCCGCGACGCAGTCAGCAGGGCTCGAGTTCTCAGTTACAGGCAATGAGTCTCTCTCCGTAGGGTCAGCCGCGATCCGATCACCAGGGCTCTGGACTCCAGGATACAACTGCCGTCCTGGTTGTGGGCTGCCCCAGATATGTGGCTGGAGCCCTTTGATTTCCGGACCCTCGCGCCTGGGGGGCCGGAGGGGCCGGGATGAGAGAGTCTAGACACCCAGCGGGGGGTGGAGCCATCGCCCAGGGAGGCCGGAGGGCGTTCGGGCCCAGGTGTCGGGGCCGGCGGAAGGCCCCATCGAAACTCCCCTCCTCCGGGATCTGTGGAGTGGCCACTCGACCCCCTTGGGTCGGGTCTTGGCGCCTTGATGTTGGGGCTTCGCGGGGACCGAGGCCCGGGCGGGCCGCGTCGCGACGGCTGGTGCGGGTAGCGGGGTACAAGTTTGGGGGGCCCCGAAGGGTTGGGGTTGCCCCCGTTTGGTCTGGTAGGAGGGTTCGGGACCACGCCACGAGGCCCGGTCCAACACGGAGTTTTGGGATATATATATATAAATTCAACCAAACAAAGACAATATTGTGCGCTGTCAGTTACAAAAGACTCCACAAGATCAAATTATCCCAAGGGTGTTTATTCATAAACACCCTTGGAATCATTTGATCTTGTGGAGTCTTTTGCAACTGAGAGCGCACGATATTGACTTTGTTTGGTTGAGGATTACGTCCCGGCGTGTGCGCCACTTCCCGCGGGTCCCGAGCAGTCGGAAGGAGCGTTCTTTGCAAATTATATATATATCGGGACTGTGCTGTGATATATATATATATATATATATTATCTACTGGCGGTCGCCAGTAGATAGTTATAGTTAGGACCGAGTTTCCATAGGAAATCTGAAAATTCTATTTTGAATAACTTTGGCGCCGGTTGACGAATCCTCGCGAAATTTTCAAAACTAATGTGGCGCTCCGCTCAGCTTCTACCCTGAAAGTCTCGGGGTGATTCGTCAAGCAGGGGCTGAGAAAAAAGGGGGGTCCCTAAACGCGTTTTCCCCATGCATTTTCCCATAGGACCTTTAGTCGAAGGTACAGCCCGAATGGCTGAACAGAATTACTTGAAATTTGGCAAAGAGGTAGTCCTCAGGTCAGGCATGTGCCTTTTGGATATATGGTGTCAATCTGTTCAGTAGTTCCTGAGAAAATTGCAGTTAAATGTACATAAATATCTATAAGCGCGCACCGTGCCGTGCGCGAGCGTAATTCTGATTGGTGGTTAGATGTCAGTCAACATTCGAATCGGTCGAAATCAGGAAGTGTCGGACGCCATTTTCTGTGTCGCAGTGAAAAAGAAAGGTGGACAACGTGAAAAGGGGGCAGGGTAGAGAGTTCCTGACCCCATAGCCTTTGTCAGGGGGTCCCTGAAGGACCCCGAAGGGTGAAAAAAACATTTTTTTTTTTTTTAAATCGCGGGGTGCGCGCACGGTGAAAAACCCTTAATACAAAAAAAAACATTTAAAACTGTTTATAAGTTTATAGAAGATATTAACTATGCTGTTCAACTTTATCCAAATTCAAAAAAAAAGAGCTGAGCCATTCCATATTACAGGATACAGTCAATCTATAACTATATACATAGGTAGTTTATTGTAAAATAAATATATAAAAAATATAATAATACATACATAAATTAGCATTTAAAAAACCTTACAAATTCACTAAAAAAACCATAGGTTTCACACACGTTATAGTTAGAAATTAGCATTTAAAAAACCTTGCAAATTCACTGACAAAACCATAGGTTTCACACATGTTATAGTTAGCTGGACATTTCACTCGTAAAAAAACATTAAAATTCCCCCGTTATAGTTAGTTCAGCTAACTATAACTCGCGCGACCGCAATCCACTGCTGATGATGTCACATATTACATCACTCATGACATGGTCAGTGACATCACTCAAGACATCACTGATGACATCTCAAATGACATCACTGATGACATCACTGATGACATCATCCAGTGAATATGTGTCTTTATGAAAAATAAATATTTTTTAAATATGTATATCTAAAGGTTAATGGAAGAATAAATGGGTAAATAAGTGTCTAAATGGATGGTTTTTTTTGTAAAAATAATTGTATAACTGACTTATTAACAGTATCTTAGTGAATACAGTGATGTAATATGTGAAGTCATCAGCAGTGGATTGCAGTCGTGCGAGTTCTAGTTAGCTGAACTAACTATAACGGGGGAATTTCAATGGTTTTTTACGAATGAAATGTCCAGCTAACTATAACATGTGTGAAACCCTTCGGCTCCGCTGCTATGACCACAAGGAGTATATGGTGCGGGCACATGCGGAGCGTGACAAGGTGGGGACGCTTTTGGCCTGGCTGGCTGATCCGGCGGCTCGGGGCTCCCCGATGGTGTCGTTGGCTGCGCCGACGGGGAACCTGGTCCACTCGCAAAAGGGGATTAATGACTTGTTTTTGGGTTACTATTCCCTGCTGTACCGGAGTAGGATGCAGGGTCTACCGGATGGGCTGGACGATTACTTGGAGGCTGCGGGGTTGCCCCGCCTAGACCCGGAACAGGGTTCTGCTCTGGGGTCGGAGATCTCTCTGGGCGAAATTAGAGCGGCGGTCAAGCACATGGCGCGGAAGAAGACTCCTGGGGCTGACGGCCTTCCGGTGGAGTTCTACGCTGCGTATTTGGACATTCTGGCGCCGCGGCTGCAGGCGGTATATCGGGATGCGTGGGGTCTGGGGCGGCTTCCGGCCACCGTGAGAGAGGCGATCATAGTCCCATTGTTGAAGAAGGGTGGGGTTCCTACCTCCATGGCGGCACACCGGCCGCTTTCCATGCTCTCGGTTGACTACAAGATTCTTAGTAAGATCTTGGCCACGCGATTGTTGGGTCATATGCGCTCCTTGGTTCATTCGGATCAATCGGAGTTCATCCCGACTAGGAACACTGCGACGTGCATTCGGCGGTTGGTGCGGATAATGGGAGACGAGGGGAGGGGAGATCGGAGGCCGCGGTGTTATCGGTCGACATTGAAAAGGTGTTCGATAGTGTGGAGTGGCCGTATTTGTTCCGGGTTCTACGGGAATTTGGCCTCGGTGATAATTTTGTGCGCTGGACCGAGCTGCTGTATAGCTCCGCTACGGCTAGGGTCCGTACGGGACGTACTATTTCAGCGGCGTGCTTGGTGGGGAGGGGCACACGCCAGGGTTGCTCTCTCTCCCCGCTGTTGTTCGCGCTGGCCGTGGAGCCTTTGGCGGCCCGCGCCCGGCAAGGGCAGTACTACGGGGGGGTTTGGTGGCGCGAAGAACTGCAACACATATCGTTGTATGCGGATGACCTCCTGTTGTATCTGGCTGATACGGGGGATTCCCTCTGGGGTGCTCGGACTTTGCTGGAGGAATTTGGTCGCTTGTCGGGGTTGCGGGTGAATTGGACTAAGACCTGTCTGTTTCCTCTGTCGCTGGGAGCGCGGCAGCCCTTGGCGCTGGATGACCTGCGGTGGGAGCCCGGCTGTTTGCCGTACCTGGGCGTCCGTATATTCCACACCCCCAATGATCTTTTTGAGGGGAATGTGGGGGGCGCGCTGAGGGGGCTTCGGGGTAGTATGGTGTTCTGGCGCACCCTTCCCCTCTCGGTTGCTGGGCGAGTGGCGCTGTTGAAGATGATAGCGCTACCGCGCCTGCTCTACTATTTCCGTACTTTGCCGATCTGGATTCCGGCCGCCTTTTTCCAGATGCTTCGGTCCTTAATGACAGGGTTCATTTGGGGAACTGGGAGGCGACGAGTGGCGATGTCGACGCTGTTGAGGCCACGGGAGGCGGGCGGGCTGGCAGCCCCCGATTTTGAATGGTACTATTTGGCGGTGCAGCTGCAGTGGCTGACGCAGGCCGTGGCACGTGAGTTTCGGGGCCCGGAGGGTCCGCAGGATAGGGTCATTCCGCGCCATGTATTGTCGTTCATTGTGCTCCGGCAACGGCTCAGATTGGATCAGCTTACCCTTGAGGAACGCACACTTCGGCTGTGCTGGATCCGTAGTCAGAAACGGGCAGGGTTTGCTCGGCCGTATGCCCCGGAGATACCGTTGGGCATGTGCACGGCCCTCCCGCACGGCGGGGACTGGTCGGCCCTGGCTCACTGGGAGGAGTGCGGGGTGCATATGATTGGGGACTTATACGGAGATGGCGTTTTGCTGTCGTTTCAGGACCTGCAGGGGGCATATGACCTGCCGCGGGGGGACTACCTTTTGCATGCTGCCTTGGTGCGTGGGATCCAGAAGCACTGGGGGATGGGGCTGTCGGAACCCCCAATTTCCCAGGGATGTCAATTGTCAATACGTCACTATGGCGGCGGGTACGGTTAAGGCTATTACTTGTCTGTATAGACGGTTGTCCACGGAGAGGCTGGCACCCTTGGAAGTCCTGCGGGGTAAATGGGAGGGGGATCTTGGCAGGCCCATTCCTGAGACGACTTGGGCACAGCTTTTACGGCGGGCCTGGAAGGGCACGCGCAACGCTAGATTCCAGTTGATCCAATTTTACACCCTTCATAGGGCTTACCTCACTCCGGTCAAAATTCTGCGGTATTTTGGAGGCTCTCAGTCGCCATGCCCTCGATGCGGAGTAGAAGGGGCTGATTTTGGTCACATGTTCTGGTCCTGCCGGGACCTGGGCTCGTACTGGGCGGATGTGGTGGCATGTTTGAATCAGGTGACTGACCGTGAGTTGGAGGTGGAGATGGGGACTTGTCTTTTGTTGTGGTTTCCGCACACCCCCCGCACTAAGGTCACAAGCAAGTTTTGCGATTTGGGGCTGATACTAGCGAAGCGGGAGCTTACTCTGCATTGGAAGGCAAAGTCCGGCCCGAGTTTTCGGAGATGGAGGGGGAGTTTCCTGGCCTGGGCGGGAAGCGAAGGGACGCTTCGGCACCAGATGGCCAGGCGGACCGCTAATGAGAAGGCGCTGGATGTGGCGAGTGCGTGGGAGGTGTTGGTGGAAGAGCTGCGCTCCTGGGAGATGAGGAATGTAGAGCCTGTGGAGGATGGGGATTCTGTAGACGTGGATGGGGGAGTGGGACCTGGGACGGGGTCGGCGGGGGCTGCTGAGGAGTGCATGCAGGACGGGGTCACTTAGTTACACTCATGGAGGACTTGCTCTCTGCATTCTACCTGGGCAGGGGTTGAAGAGCGCAGGTGGGAACAGGGCTGCGGAGGGAGGCCACGGCGGGACCCTCTTTCTCGGGCTGACTACTAGCAGGGGTTTGCCCGTTTGCCCGGAGCGGGGATGTCTTAGGCCATAGGGCCAGATGGAAGGTGGCTGCTGAGGACTTACTGCGGGCACACTGACTGGGGGGGGCGGGGGTAGAGGGGGCGGCGGGTGGGGGATGTAGGGTAGACATGCAGTGGAACGGATTTCTCCTGATGTGTTTTTGGAGGGGGGATTCCTCGTCTGCTGGTCATATGTGTAATGTTGGTCTGTAAGGCCTTGGGTGTGAAAACTTAATAAAATCTTTTATAAAAAAAAAAAAAAACATGTGTGAAACCTATGGTTTTTTCAGTGAATTTGCAAGGTTTTTTAAATGCTAATTCCTAACTATAACGTGTGTGAAACCTATGGTTTTTTTAGTGAATATATATATATATATACACATTATCTACTGGCGGTCGCCAGTAGATAGTTATAGTTAAGACCCATTTTCCATAGGAAATCCGCAACATTCTATTGGGAATAACTTTGGCGCCGGTTGACGAATCTTCGCGAAATTTTCCAATCTTTTGGCCAGCTCTGCTCCTACCCTGCAAGTTTCGTGGTGATTCATCAAGCGGGGGCCGAGAAAAAAGGGGGGTCCGAAAACGCGTTTTCCCCATGCAATTTCCCATAGGATCTGTTGTCGCAGCTACAGCCCGTACCGCTGAATGGAATGACAGCAAATTTGGCAAAGAGGTAGTCCTCAGTTCAGACTCGTGCCTTTTGCATAAATGGTGTGAATCTGTTCAGTAGTTCCTGAGAAAATTAGAGTTAAAAGTACATATATATCTATGGCCTCGGAGGATCCGCGCACATTATACGCACCCTGAGCGCACCCTCCCCGAACCGAGCGCGCACCCTCCCCGATCGCACGCTGAATGCTAATTGTCTGTCGATTGTCTATCTACATTCGAAACCAGGAACTGTTGGCGGCCATTTTCTGCCTCGGTAGAAGCGAGGCTGAAGAAGCAAGGGGAATAAGTGTGTAAAACATATAAAGGGGGCAGAGTGGAAATACTGTGACCCTCTAGAGGTGCTTAGGGGATCCCAGAAGGAACCCCTGGGGCACCCTTTTTTTTGTTTTTTTTAGACGGAGAAATGCGCGCGGGGTGCGCGCATCCTAATGCATTGGGTGCACGGATTTTCTCACGTTGGGTGCGCGGATCCAAAAACATGGAAAAAAATATATAAAATAAAGTTTTGAACATATAGTTAAAAAAATATTTTGAAAAATATAAAAAATATGTTTGAAAACCCATTAAATTCAAATAATATTTTTTAATTTTTAATAGAATTAATTGAAAAAATAAGTTTAAAAAATGGCGATGGTCTGTGGCCCAAAAGGGTCAAAATCTAGGAAGCTTATGGTAAAAAACTTCACCATCGAAAAGGTGGATAATTTTAATTACCTGGGAAATCTCTTTAATAATAAACTGAGCTGGGCCCCTTTGATGAAGGCCCGAGTGCAGAGTGCTAGTCGATCCATAGAGGGCCTGTTCCGTTTTTGCAGTACGCTGGGTCAAAAACCGGTCGCACACCTAAAAACTTTGTACAGATCAAAATGCTTATCTGTGGCCACTTATGGGGCGGGGGTATGGGGGATTGAAAACCCGGCCGCGATACAGGTCATGGAAAATACATTTTTTAAACGCTTATTATCAATCCCTTCGGGTTCGTCAAACAGTTTTTGCCATGTTGAGATGGGAATGGATTATGTGACTGATGCCGTTCGCATCTCCCCTTCATTACTTTGGGGTAAAATATGGTTATCTGAAATCTTAAGTTTTCCAAAGAAATTCTTCAAGATTGTAAAAGTCTTGATTACGCAATGCAGATCCCTTGGTTGTCATATGTCAGTGATACGTTATATAAAATAGGATTGGGTCATCTTTATGATAATCCTGAAAATATCCGGGGAGATATTAAAACATTAATTAAAACGAGTTATCGGAAATACTCAAATACATTGTGTCTGGCTAGGTCAACAAGCTGTATGGATAAACTGCAGCATCAGTTTTATTTAACTTTTACAACCCATGTACAATGGCGGTTTTATCTTACCAGGTTTAGACTAAACATTCTTCATTTTCTTTTTGCCTTTCCAAAACAAGGGGGTTGGTGTGAGAGGCTGCCCCCTTGCCCTTGTAATAACAAAGCTAGTCAGAGTACCATTCATGTTGTCCTCTTTTGCTCTTTCTACCAGGAGCCTAGGATTAGGTTTATTAAGCCTATCCTTAAAGGGCGGCAACCTTGTAATTATAAAGAAGGTTATGACTACTTATTATCACTATCATCTCCTGGAGTATGTTGTGCCATGATAAATTTCATACGACTTTCACTCCACATTAGGAAACGTTATAGTTAGTCTGGTGTTAGGCCTCTACATTGTTGTGGGAAATCGTATTAGAAATTGTTGTTGTATGACGGCCACTAAATTGCCTTGTGCATTTATTTATACTCTCTGGTTTAGGATGCCAAGTATGTCCTATTATACTGACAAATGATCTGTCGAATGTATTAAATTATGTGTTTTTTTTTATTATTTTCCTAAATGCATGTTCTTTTTAATATAAGAATGTATACTTTTATGATTCATTCTTTGAATCGAATAAAGTTTTTGAGACTGAGTGATAAAAAAGTATTTTAAAAAAAACATAATTAATGAAATTGACACACTGAATTTAAAAAATATAGAAATCCAATCAAAATCATTAAACATGATATCTTTAGAGATAAGTTATAGATGGGAATTAGCATTTAAAAAACCTTTGAAATTCACAGAAAAAACCAAAGGTTTCAGGGGCGTTATAGTTAGGAATTGGCATTTAAAAAACCTTAGACATTCACTGAAAAAACCATAGGTTTCAGGGACGTTATAGTTAGCTGGACATTTCCCTCATACAAAACCTTAGAAATTCCCCTGTTATAGTTAGTTCAGCTAACTATAACTCGCGCGCCCGCAATGCACTGCTGATGACGTCACATATTACATCACTCATGACATGGTCAGTGACATCACTGATGACATCACTGATGACATCTCAAATGACATCACTGATGACGTCATCCATGTGATAAATTAGTGCATCTTCTCACACCCTAATATAACCTTTGATACACCGACTCAAAATTTCAGACGGCCATTTTGAAAACCATAGATACTCCAATACCAATAACTACATACCCACTCATTAACTCTTAGGTCTACATACACCTCCACTTACTCACCTGTACAGTCACTCATACTTACAGTCACTCCGTACAAGACTATCATATGCATTTCTACACCTATATAGACACTCACACACCGCCAATCATCCATTGAGGTACTGACACACCTAGTCAGTCATGCAAATAATTAAACACAGTCCAATTTACTCACCTATACAGTTAAACACACTTAAGTTCACTTACTCATAAAAATACTAACAAATTCTGACGCTCTTATACAATTACTAATACAAGCACACACTCATACATAGAGCCACTCCCGCAATCACACACTCTCACATATAGATAGTTATATACTCTTACACACATATACACTGCGTTTCACATATGTAGTCACTGATACATGTACCACTGAGATATACATTCAATCACTAACACAACCATACACATACTCACCCACCCATGCAGTCCATCACAGATGCACTCTTAAAACCATGCACCCATAGAATCACCCACTCACACATCTATGCACAGATTCATACACACCCTACCCACACAAACACTCAGGCACCTGTACAGATACTCAGACAACCAATCAATAACCCATATAGACACACATATAGCTATTCACAAATCCATGCAGCCGCTTATACACCAACAGACAGACAGATACAGACATTCACACAGTTTAGTCACTAGTCTGCAGTAAGATACATTTAATGACTCACTTATAGAGTCAGTCACACACCTACTAAATCATCCATTCGCACACTTATACACCCACTCATTCTTCCATAGGTTTTTCCCTATATATATATTAAACATATTTAAACTTTACAGAAACACACAGTCACTGGATGACGTCATCAGTGATGTCATTTCAGATGTCATCAGTGATGTCATCAGTGATGTCACTGACCATGTCATGAGTGATGTAATATGTGACATCATCAGCAGTGCATTGCGGGGGCGTGAGTTACAGTTAGCTGAACTAACTATAACAGGGGAATTTCTAGGGCTTTGTACGAGGGGAATGTCCAGCTAACTATAACGCCCCTGAAACCTATGTTTTTTTCAGTGAATTTCTAAGGTTTTTTAAATGCCAATTCCTAACTATAACGCCCCTGAAACCTTTGGTTTTTTTCAGTGAATATATATATATATATATATATATATATATATATATATATATATATACAACTCTGTTCGTATTTATGGTAATGGTGATAAACAGGAGCCTGGACTACCAGTATGTGCAGTGAGTAGTTTATTGGCAGCTCTCACAAACCACAGCCATGACGCATTTCAGCCCCGTAGGGCCTTGATCACATGACGCGTTTCACAGTTAATGGCTAGCTTTTAAACCATTTTTTTGCTTACATTTTAAAGTGACAGGTGCTAGTAAACGTAAAGTACATAAACAGAAAAAATACTGTTACAGAAGCGGCTGATTAGAGATCAGAAAAGTGTTTTTCACATAGATGTTAAAAAAATACCAAATAATGTTTGATTAAATTCTTTAGAAAAACATTTTTTTTTTTTTAAAGAGGCTGTATAAATCTAAAAGGCCGCTTCTGTTATAAAACCATATATGCATTTGTATAGAACTCACTGCTTGTAGTCTAAAATAATATTTGTTGACTAAAAGCAAGTATAGTTAAAACAACGTCCAGGTATAAATACCTAAAACCACCTCAATAGGGATTTCTAAGTTGTAAAACCATACACATTTATCCAATATTGTAAACAATTTTGCTGGATAGGACTAAACGTCACACTGTTTCTCGGGCTAGCTATACATTGCCAATGCCTCTACGTTCATTATACAAATGTTGATGACAGATTATGTAAACCTTGCGACTTAGGAAAAAAGTGCGGGTGCAAAGATACTGAGAACATAGTGTTGTGTGTATAGTTCACCTCTGTGCAAAAAAGGTACAACCTATTAAGGGAACTGTGATGGTAATATTAGGGGGCGTGATGCGGTCTTACTTATGCCGTGCGAAGACTGATGTTATTATCCTTACAGCTAACGTCTCTATCTACCATGTGTCAGAGGCAGGTGTAGAGATCCTCAGTTGCATTCAAGCCCCCTGGCTGCTTGGGGTCCAGGTTCAGGATATACCGTGTTTCCAGCCTCCTAAGGGCCTTCTCCCTGTTTCCACCTCTTTTGTTTGTTGGCACGGAATCGATTAGAAAATATCTGAGGTCTTTGGGATCTCCACTGTGGGATTCCTCAAAATGTCGTGCTACTGCCTAGGACTGGTCCTTGTTCTTAATGGCTCTAATGTACTGGAGTATCCTCTTGTGGCCTTGAAGAATGGTACTACCTACATAACGTAGGCCACACGGACACTCCAGCACATAGATCACAAAATCTGACATGCATATCAGACCTTTGTGTATGGGTGTTTTATAGGAGGATTTGTTGACCACCATGCTGACATGCCTTCCATGATCTACTTTTGAAAAAGCCTTTTCGTTGGGAAAGCCAAGTAATTTTAGTTTGGTTGCCGGGATCGTTGTGAACGAACTCATGCTTCATAGAAGGTGCCTTGCTATAAGTTATTGCTGCCCGAGTGGGTAGCAAATGGCCTATGGTTGGATCACTTAAGACAAGAGGCCAATTTTTCTTGGTATTGTTGTTAATGGCTTTTGCTTGTTTGCTGTAGCCAAGAATAATTCTAAAGGCTTCAGGGTTCTCATGCTGAGTATTCGTTTTGCTAGGTCTGATTTTCTTTGACCCTGACTGAGGTGTCAATGAAGTTTCTCTTTTTATGATGTTATTTTTGGCTATAGCAGCAGAGATCGTCCTTTTAGAATAACGTCTTTCCAGAAACCTCCTTTGGCTAGCTAACTGGGCTGTCAGTAAATCATCATCATTACTGCAAATGTGTTTTAATCGGAGCATCCCACCGTAAGGTATACTTTGTATAAGATGTTGCGGGTGAGAGCTCCTGGCATGTAAAACTGCATTTCCAGCAGTTTTTTGTGGTGTAATCTGGTGGCAAGTTTCCCTTCCCTGATATAGATCTGTACATCTAGAAAGTTGACGATTTGATTGCATACAGTAGCTGTAGATTGAGGTTATTAATGTTTAGATTCTCAATGAATTTTTCTGCCTCTGGCTGGGTCCCCTGCCAGACAAAGAAAAGATCATCGATATACCTCAGCCAAACCCTGGTGGTGTTGGTGACAACTGTCTCATGTTCTTTATGAAGGACCAGCTCCTTCCACCATCCCATGTGAAGACAGGCATAACTGGGGGAGAAGCTGGCCCCCATAGCTACACTACGCAATTGTTGGAACAGTGTGTTTTGGTATATGGAGATGTTATTATCTAAACAGAATTCAACCATACCCCTTAGCATCTTGCTGTGATGTGCGAACCTTGGCAATCTTTGATCAAGATAAAATGTCAATGCCCTCATACCATCCTGATGATCTATGGATGTATAAAGTGAAGTCAGGTCTAAAGTGATTAACAAATAATCGTTACTGCACTCACAGTTCTGGATTTTTGATAGAAAGTCTCCAGTGTCCCAGATGCATGAGGGTAGTTGTTGTACAAAGTCTTGAAGAAAATAGTCTACATATTGGGAAGTTCGCTCCAAAAGGCTGTTTCGTGCCGATATAATCGGCACGAAACAGCCTTCTGGAGCAAACATCGGTCTAGATGGATCTTTGTGTATCCTAGGAATAAAATACATGATGGGTGTTATAGGATGGTCATTTCGCAAATATTGGTATTACTGTTGAGTGAGCAGCCCTGTGTTTTTCCAGGCTATCAGTTTCATGCTGTATGTGTTGTACATGGTCCTGAGGGTTGACTGATCGCATTTGCTGCAACATTCCCTGTCTTGGAGCTGGCTTATTGCTTCTTTTACATAGTCAGTTTTATTCCATAAGTCCAGATTTCCTCCCTTGTCAGAGTTGGGAATGACCAGCTCAGTGTTGGATTTGAGTTTCGTCATGAGTGAGTGGTATTGGATGTCCATTTTGTTACTCTTTTTTCTTGGCAACCTCTGAACTTTGTAGTTAAGTTTCTTGATCTCGGTCACAACTTGCTTCTGAAAGATGTCAATTGCATCACGGGGTCTGATTGGATTGTAGGTGGAGCTAGGTTTGAACGGTGTTACTTCTGTACCACGATCTTCCCTGTTACATAGAGGGGCATTTTGCTCTTCATGTTGTGTAGAGGTCATATTTTCATCAATGAGTTCTTGCATCGTTTGGAGTGTGGGCATGTCCGATGCTGTAAGGCCGAAAGGGGGAGACAGTAGTAGAGGCTGTGTAAGTTGCTTTTCAGTATTAGTCTCATTGGATTTGCTCCTCAGCTTTCTTCAAATTGATATTTGCCAGATTTATTACAGTTTGACTTCCTGCTGGTTCTATCATCTCCAGTTTCGGCGTGTCTGTTGTCCTCGTTTTTTGGGTGCGATTTCGTTTTGCTGCTCGACTCTCTTGGCGCTTTGCGGTTGATTTTTTCCTTGGGATTTCATTTGATTTCTGGGGTGCAGGGTCTGCCTGCGCTCCCAACATAAAAAATCAACTTCTTCCACCAGCGAGATTTTTGCAGGTATTTGCTGTGCTGTATGACTTCGGGGACCTTGTTCCGTCTCGCTCTCCATTGCGGAGCTGAGATCCGAGTTTGAGGCTGCTTCTGACTGAACTCTCCCGCCAGCCATGCCCGAGGGATGGGCCATACTTTGACGCAATTTCTTTGCAAAGGTAAAAATGCGTCCACACTCATAATCCATGCGATCTCTGTGAAACTTTAATGCCCTCCTTTCTCGCATTATTTCCTCCTCCTTTTTCAATCTTTTAGTCATCTCCTCCTTCAGTCTGCTTAGTTCTTCATTTTGCCCAGTTGCAGTTAGTTCACTGTTCAAGGTGTCAATTTTCTCCTGTAATTTAATACGGCCTTTTTCAGCGTATTCGACTAAAATTCTCACCAACTTCCTGGATGAATCCAAGTTTGTTTCAGCCCACTCCCTCATCATATCTGGATCTGGGTTTTCATAGCTGGGGGCTGTTAGGATGCGTAAACCCCTCGGGATTCTCCCCACATCGAGGTAGCGCTGGAGGGATTTCATCTCCCACCATTTACTTTGTTCTGTTTTCATCATTTTCTCCAATTGCTTTACTTTCTCTTTGAAGCTGGTGTTGCGCAGCCCCGCTGATGGATTCTGGTCTGGTCTGATCTACCGACCTCCGGGACCACGCACCCAATTCAGCGAGGACATCGCCGACTTCGTCAGCCCGCATGCCCTCCCCTCCGCTGACTACATCCTCCTGGGGGACCTCAACTTCCACCTGGAGAACAACAACGACCGCAACACCAGCACCCTGCTCGACAACCTCGCCAATCTTGGACTCAAGCAGCTGGTGTCCACCCCCACCCACCTCGCCGGACACACACTCGACGCAGTCTTCTCTTCCTGCACAGACATCGACTTCAGCCACGCCACAGAGCTTCAATGGACGGACCACAGCTGCGTCCACTTCACCTTCAAGAGAACGACGACCCACCACCACCAGCAACAGGCCACCCGCAGAAGCTGGAACAAGATCACAGCAGACCAGCTCGCCACCTCCCTGAGCCAGCACCCTCCTGCCAGCTCAGCAAACCCCAGCCAGGCCGCCGACAACCTCACGAAGTGGATCAGCATCTGCGCGGACGAACTCGCCCCGCTGAGGACCCCGCCCAGCAGACCCGGCAGCAAGAAAGCCCCGTGGTTCACCGACGAACTCAAGAGCTCCAAGAAGAACTGCCGAGCCCTCGAGAAAGTCTGGAGAAGGGAACCTACACCGGACAACAGGACCACCTTCAAGCTGGCCACCCGGAAGCACCACCAGCTGATCCGCGCCGCCAAGAAAACTGCATTCAAGGACCGGCTGGACAACAACGCACACAACTGCAAGGAACTCTTCAACATCGTGAAAGAGCTATCCAACCCCAGCGCAGGAAACAACGACATCACCCCATCGCAAGACCTCTGCAACTCCCTCGCCTCATACTTCCACAACAAGATCGCGGACATACACAACAGCTTCAACAACCAACCAACGCACACCAAGACCGAACAACCACCCTCCACGCCTGGACCCCGATCAGCACCGAAGACACCATCCGCACGATGAACTCCATCCACTCCGGATCACCGACCGACCCCTGCCCTCACCACGTCTTCAACAAGGCCGACGTTGTCATCGCACCCCACCTGCGAGACATCATCAACACATCCTTCGACACCGCCACCTTCCCTGAGAGCTGGAAGCACGCCGAACTCAGCGCTCTACTCAAGAAACCCACTGCGGACCCTACCGAACTCAAGAATTACCGCCCCATCTCGCTCCTCCCATTTCCTGCCAAAGTCATCGAGAAGACCGTCAACAAGCAGATGGCCGCCTTCCTCGAGACGAATGGATCCCTCGACCCCTCACAGTCCGGCTTCCGAGCCAATCACAGCACCGAGACCGCCCTCATCGCCGCCACCGATGACATCCGAGCCCTGATGGACAACGGAGAAACAGCGGCCCTCATCCTCCTAGACCTCTCCGCGGCATTCGACACTGTCTGCCACCGCACCCTAGTACAGCGCCTCAGCAACGTCGGAATCCTGGACAAGGCGCTGGAATGGATCATCTCCTTCCTCGACGGAAGAACACAGAGAGTCCGCCTACCACCGTACAAGTCAGAGGCCACCGAAGTCATCTGCGGCGTCCCTCAAGGATCCTCACTGAGCCCCACCCTCTTCAACGTCTACATGAGCCCCCTCGCGGCCATCGCACGCCAACACAACCTCAACATAATCTCCTACGCCGACGACACCCAGCTGATCTTCTCCCTGACCAACGACCCCGCCGCCGCCAGAGCTAACCTGCACGAAGGGATGAAAGAGGTAGCCGAGTGGATGACGACCAGCCGCCTGAAACTGAACTCGGACAAGACGGAGGTCCTCATCCTGGGCTCTTCACCCTCCGCCTGGGACGACTCCTGGTGGCCTCCCGCCCTGGGCACCGCACCCAAACCGACAGACCATGCACGCAACCTGGGCTTCATCTTGGACTCCTCCCTCTCCATGACCAGGCAAGTCAACAACGTCTCCTCGGCGTGCTTCAACATCCTACGCATGCTACGGAAGATCTTCTGGTGGATCCCCACCGAGACCAGGAAGACCGTCACCCAGGCCCTCGTCACTAGCCGACTGGACTACGGCAACGCCCTCTACGCCGGTACCACCGCCAAGCTCCAGAAGAGACTCCAGCGGATCCAGAACGCCTCAGCCAGACTCATCCTCGACATCCCACGAACCAGCCACATCTCCGGACATCTGAGAGACCTTCACTGGCTCCCCGTCAACAAAAGAATCACCTTCCGCCTCCTCACCCACGCACACAAAGCCCTACACGACCAAGGCACGAGCTACCTCAACAGCCGAATCAACTTCTACGCTCCCAAACGCCACCTCCGATCAGCCAACCACGCCCTCGTCCCCCGCATCCGTTAACTATAAAGCATGTCTTAAAATAACAAATTAACTATAACTTTCACCCCATCATACACAGTGTTGTCATCTGTTATGTCATGTTGCAGTGATGTTATCAGAGATGTCATAGAACAAGTGATGTAATATGCGAGGTGCTTGAAAGTGGCTTTGATTCCATTTTTATGAGCTTGTCACACCCCCTTTACACACAGGACAGAAACCCCTAAAAGCGCCACTTGTCAGAAACCAAGCACTAACCTGTCCTGAGCCCAAAGAGTTATATGCAAGTTCTTTCCCATTAAGATTCAATGAGTAATACCACCATTAGTCTAATAATGGTACGAAGTTATCACCAGGAGTAAGGATACACTTGAAAATATTCTGAGGTGCTGGTCAGTACATGTATTCCGCGCAAGACCACTCCATAACATCAAACGTGTGTACCGCAAGACTTTCCTTTGCATATAACTCTTTAGGCTTAGGACAAGTCTCACATTCTTCTGCCCTGAAGAAGTCCCTCTGATGTGGGATGAAACGGGTTTGCTGTGTCCTTGTATCTTTTTTAAAATGGAAGCAAAGAATTAAAGAAAGAAAATATGTGTCTTAATATGTTCTAACTAATCCTAGTTTTTTTTTAACTCTGCATGTTTGTTGCCTCTTTGGGATGCTAGGCCTAGTGTGAAATGTTTTCTGTAGACTCATAATTTAACTAAAGGTGCTCCTTCTGCTTGTTGTGATTTGTTTCAGTATTGGGGCATTCCAGGCGGTTGGCCCTAGGAGTGAGCACCTTTTACTGTGGGAACTGCACGGTGTGCAGCAAAAGCAAGCCATAATAACCGTCCTACAGGTGCTTATTGTGTGCAAAGTGCTTTGTGAGGACACCTGGTCGCAGGGGCATGGGGACAGAATGCGCTCCCAGTTTTTACAATGAGGAAAGTCAACTAGCCTATGGAAAAGTTTAATTTAGACCTCAATACAACAAAGTTCTGGTAAGGCTGGGCATTAAGTAATAGCAATGGTTGAGGGCCATCGAATGGCCAGTAAAATATAAGACACCAAGGCCCAAAGCAAGGCAATCGTCAATAATCGCTTTGTTTAGAGCCAGTGCCTCATTACTCCAGACTTGGTGCCACATCATGAGTGTATGAGTCTGAATTTTATCTTCCAGAGGTGATATACTTAGCTTATTAAGGCAGATAACAGAAGCAGTACATTGAGGGAGTTAGAATATCGGGCGAATGAACCTTGTTTCAGGGACCGGTAGCGCAGTTACCCTACTAGTACCCCAAATCCCAGCCCCATAGACCGCAACACTTGGTCTGGTAAATTGTTAGCATGTGGCAAACCGATCTTTTACCCAATGTTGCCGCAAAGGCGAAGATGGAATTAATACTCCTAGCAAGCTGACTATTTCTTATCTCCAGCTGCGGGATCCAAGACACTTTGGTAAGAGCCACATCAAGGTAACTAAAAGGGGTTGTATCTTGAAAGGGGTGGAAATACAGATATAATTTAGGTTTGTTTGCCAATTTGTTTGTAGATACAGGACATAACAAATGTTTTACTTATGTTAACTTTGAAGTCTAGCCCTTCCATTAATACTGAGAAATGATCTAATAAGAGCTGTAGTACCCAAGGTGTTTGAGCCATGAGGACATGAGCTGGTATGAGACGGTGTCCAGTCTGGGGCACGTCCCTGCACATACACACCAACTCCTCCAGCTGTTTGATGTAAAGGGTGAAGAGGAAGGGGGCAAGTATGCAGCCTTGCCTGACTCCCCTATGGACACCGAACAACTCTTAGTCTTACACCCACAGACCAAACCTTACTGAAGCGCTCGGATCGCAATACATTACTCTGATGGGACTAATATTGTCTCTGTCCACGCTGTGGCCTTCCATAATCTGCCGCAGTTTGCTATGGAGAACACAATCAAAGCTGCTAGACAGGTACATGAACCACAGAAATAATTAACCCTTTTTGGCAACTGTGTATTTGCCTATCAGGAGCGAGAGGTTAAAATACTGGTCTTCTGCACCAAGCCCCCTCCTGAACCCATACTGGATGTCTGAAAGTATTCTAGTCTTCCCTGCCCAGGCCTCAAGATGTGACAGTAGGACACGACCTAGGATCTCAGGAGAGAGATCGGGCGGTAGCAGCACACGTCCCCACGGTCCCCCTTTTTAAATATGGGAGCAATGATCGACTCCAACCATGTGCGCAATTTTCAGGAGAAGCCTGCCACCCGTAAAACATTTGTTACAAATGGAGCCCAAAATTCAGGCTGGCTCTTGAAAACGTCCAGTGGGACCCCATCGGTACCGGGAGCTTTACCACTAGTACTAGATCTTATGGCCTTGGTCACTTCCTTGAGTAGGGGGATGTTTGGGCTGAACTTCACCTTTTAGACCTGCACCTAGATCACGGGGTAATAACCCCCCTTGTATTCACTCACCCCATCCTCCCCAGGCCCAACTGCATATACGGCCCAAAAATGGAAACCCACTCCTGTCTTGGTATAGCAATTTAAATTGAGGGCTCATCAGCTGCCTTTAAAAAGGGCCGGTTCACAACACCCCAGAATGCCTTATAGTCTCTCTTATAGGAAGATCCTCGAGGTCCTCCCAAGCTGCTTTATCGTGCTACTGGGCCTTAGTGCATTCACCAGGTTGCTGGCCTGTAGGCAGTGGGACGGGTATGCCCAGACGTGAGTCCTGTGCTCTCCAAGCCACTGGAGTCAAGCTATCCTGGCTGATGAGGGGTAAAATCCCGAAACCGGTCCTAGGATACTTGTTTCCAGTCCAGGGAGGACCTGGCTTGGCAGTTCGGGCTGGACTGTTCCCATGAGGCACAGGGTCAAGACTGATTTGCATATGGCTGGGTCCAAACTGGATTGGCAAGGTGAGCAAAAAAACGATGGATTTAACCCAGATCTCTGTACTGGTGTGAATGTATGACATTGTTCTGCATTCTGTCCATCAATTGTTGTATTTGCATTTGTCACCCCGAGTGGGAAGGGTATGCTCAGACGTGAGTCCCTTGCTCTCCATGCCACTGGAATCAAGCTATCCTGGCTGACGAGGGCTGAAAGCCCGAAACCGGTCCTAGGATGCTTGTTTCCAGTCCAGGGAGGACCTGGCTTGGCAGTTCGGGCTGGACTGTTCCCATGGGGCACAGGGTCAAGACTGATTTGCATATGGCTGGGTTCAAACTGGAATGGCAAGGTGAGCAAAAAAACGATGGATTTAACCCAGATCTCTGTACTGGGGTGAATGTATGACATTGTTCTGCATTCTGTCCATCAATTGTTCTTTTGGCTTGTAAGCAGAACTTCTTCCTTAGGAGTCAGAAGGATATTGTTACTGTTCCGAAGGGGGACCAGGATGTGCTCAGCTGGCTTCACAGAACGGGGCCCTCTGGGGGCCGGCGTGTTGCGAGGGGAGGAGGTTGTCTCAGACACAGTGCAGGCGACCTGGTGAATGGCTCTTAATTACTATGGTTGCTTTGGGCAGCCCAGGCATGCAACTACCCCATTTTTGGGGCAGTATAGGTTTGGACAATTGGGAAAATTGGATGATTCTGCGTTTCAGTTGGAAATGTGTTCAGTATCTTAGAGTCTCCATTGACCGTGGATGTTCCTCCCTGAATTAGGGTATTTCATGTTTGCAGAAGGGGCGTATCCGAATCGGCCTTGATATGGCCTAATCGGATACCCTGAGTTTTTCTCGCTTTTCCTATCCATTTCCTGTCCCTTTTTTAAAGAGACCTTCAGATTGCAGGTTGCGGGGAGTTCGGCGACCTCCCACCCCTCCGCTTTCCTATAAGAAATATTTATCAGCCCAATTTACGGTGTTGAATGTTAAGATGAGGCAGCAGTGTTAGCACTCATTATCCATTTGTTATTTCCTTGCTGATTAACATTCAGGGGAAGGTCTCAGATTGAAGTCTAGGGCCTTTAACATCCTCTAATCCAGCAGCTAGAGTGGACGGGTCAGGTGTAAGCATGTCAAGAGTAGAAGAGCACGTGGAGGTAGGGACGGAAGCTGGTATCAGGATCCGATTAGGCTCTGGACCATTTCACCTAGAGCTTTTAGTCTGTTGTCTATTTCCATGACATGGACTGGTAATGCATTGAGCAGGTCCACCTGAAGCTCTGATTTATCAGAATGGAAATTGAGGGCTGAGGCTTCATTTCCATGTTGCGTAGAAGAGGGTCCCAAAGTGGTGAAATCGGCCAAGCAGGGATATACATGTTATTAAAGATGCTGGTGTTATCAGATGTCCCAACCCTTTTACATCCTGCCACTCCGTTAGCATTTTCCTCTCCTATAAATGGAGACAGAGGAGGAACAGGAGATGTCTTCCAGCTGTTGTTATTGAGTTAGTCTTTGAACAGTCAGGCGAGAGATGTGAGGCAACTTTATAGGGCTAAGCACATGAGTGTAATCCGCCATGTTCTCCCTCTTGAGGGCAGTGCTCAAACTCAGCCCAGGGGGTCCACATGGGTTAAGGATGATCAATTCCATCTCCAGTAGGATGAGGGAGTTTGCAGGTTCCACCCCGCTGGCTTCCTCCAAAACCAGGGCCTCATTAAGTGCCGCCCCATTACTAACACTATTAGTAGTGATGGCATTACCTGTGTTGGGCTGAGCCAAGAGATTTCCCAGTGAAATGGCATAGCCATAGGTGCACCTCCATCCACTGGAGGCCTCGACTCCCCATTGAGATCAATTGCACATGATTTTAGGGGTTCAGACAATTGGTCAGCCCATGCATCTGGGGAGCCTGATGAGCGATGGTTTCAGTGGCGATGACGCTCCTGTTGGCGGGGCTACTCATCAAAAGCTGAATGGGATCCTGGATTGCCTATTGCTTTTGCTATTGATGACAGGCTTTGTAGAGGAAATGAGAGGGAGACGGCATTATTCGCAGCGGACTTCATGAAGACCGTGATTTTAGCTTTCTTTAGGGCAGGCGGGGCTTCACTTGTTGACTCTAAAACGGAGCGTCACTTGGGGCCCCCAGCTTCCATGACTCTGCTTGAATATTAACATTGTTGTTACCTTTACTTTAAGTTTTATTTTTACCTCTGCAATTGTGTCTCGAACCTTGCAGATCTCATAGTTCACTTTGTCACTTGTTGTTATTGCCTATCGCTTTTCCAATGGGGGCCCAGCCACCCCCGTTGATACAATCTGCTGAGGGTTCAGTGAAACCTCCAATAGGCCACCAACAGGTCACGCAGAGTGTAAGAAGCTGGGTTTCTGTTGCAGTAACCCCCCACCCCACACTTTTTGCCAGACTACTGATACACCTTGGCTTGATGTGTCCTGGGTCCCTACCAACCAGGGCCTGTGTTCTTTCCCCAAAACTGTACTCAATTGGCATCTCTGGCCACGGCTCAGCCCCTGGTAAATGGCACCACAGGTACAGAGGGCACTGTGACCAGGGAAGACCTCTAAGGGCTGAAGCACTTATTGTGCCAACCTTAGAGGCCATGTACCTTTACACACACACACTGCCTTTGCAGGCTGCATGCTTTGGTGCAGAACAAAGTGAAGGGTCGACATGGCGCACATCCCTGTGTGCCATGCCTAAGACCCACTGCCCTGGTATAGATCAGTCACCCCTCTAGCTGTGTGCCCTATACCAGTGGTGAGGGTACAGGTGCATGAGCCCTGTACCCCTACAGTGTATAAGTCCATTCATAGACATTGTACGTGCAGTGCTCCCATTAAGAGTATATGGTGCTGGGAGTTTGTTATTACAAACTCCATGGCACCATAATGGCTACATTGAAAACTGAGAAGTTTGGTTTCAAACTTCTCAGCATATTAAACCCATCCTGATGCCAGTGTGGGATGTAATGAAAAATGCACACAGAGGGCATCTTCCCCCTGAAAAACGACCTACCACTAGTGTCCGGGCTGAGTGGCTGCTTTTAGCTGTCAACACCAGACATGTTTCTGGACCCCTGGGTCGAGAGCCAGCTTGCAGATGGGGGGACTCAGACAACTAGGGAAAGGCTTATGACCCCCTCCCACTGAAGGGTGACATAATAGGGGGTGTACCCACCCCAGGGAAAGGACTCATTGGTCCCAATCTTTTACCTACCTGTAAAGCCCCTAAATCTAGTATTTAGGTGCACCCCTGAACTTTGCTTCCTCAAACAAGAAACCAGAAGAAGAAAAGAAGAAGAAGGACCGAACAGCCGTGCCGAAGCTAACAAGAGGAGGATGCCTACTGGCCTGTCCCCACCTCGAACCTGCTCCAGCGAAATCCTGGTGTGTCCTGTAGCCAGCAACCGCGAGATACCCGCCTGCCTTCAATCCCAAAGACTCTGTCTCCTGTGAACACCGGATTTGTTCAAACATCAGGCTCCAGCTCCGCAAGAATCCGCCAGTTTACACCACTCTGCACCCGACGCCCATGGCCCGAGTTCAAGTGGCTCAGCACCAAGAGGAGGTCTCCCCAGCGATCCTGACCCGAGATCCGGTGACCCCTAACCTGCCTCTAGCCTCCAGCCAATGCCTGCAGCCTCAAACCAGAAGGTCCCCCCAACCGTGACCAGGAGCTGGTAAGAAGATCTGACACTAAAAGGCACCCCTGCACCCGACGCCCCACAGCCTTGGGTGGCCCAACCGATGGTGCCTAACCAACCCCACAACTTACCTCTCCAAGTGGTGGTCGCACCCAGAAGCCCTTCATCCCCGAGCCTGCAGTGCTTTTGTAAACCGGAGACTTCCCATTGAAAGCTACAGGGCACTCGACGCCACAACAGCACTCTGCACCCGGCCGCCCCTGTGCCGCAGAGGGTGCATCTTTTGTGCTGTCCTAAACCCCATTTGCCCTGAGCTTAAGTCCAGGAGCATTGCTCCCACAACCCAGTGGCCTGCTTGTCAGCAGCCTTAAACCAGAGGCCCCCTATACCCCACTGGATAACATTGGGCCTCAGCTCCCCAGAATACCAACTCCCACAACAAAGTACTTACCTTTGAACCAATAACACTATTTTCCTCCATAGGATAACCTTGACTGTTTTTCTATGAAAGGTTTCTAAGTGTGGAGTTGGAAAATCTATGAAAACCTTTTACAACTGTACTGAATAACAAAAACGTTTTTACTTACCTGTTTACAGGAAATGCCCCAGTGTAGTGTCCAGATATACTACACTGTGTAAGAAAAGTAATCTGGAAGTAATGTAATGGTCATTTTACTAAAAAGCCCATTCAAAGTATATGTCCAGTATTTCCAAAGCATTGCATTCTCAGTAACAGTGCTGTCAATCAAATCAAAGTGCATTTACAATTGCAATCCAAAACTGTGTTACAACTGTATATTTACTGCAAAGTATTTATCACCTACCTGTGCCAGGCTTGCTCGGTTCTAGAAAATAAAATAATTAAAGAATATTTTTCTACAAAAACAATTGGTCTGAAGTCCAGTCTTTGAGTGTGTGAATTCATTTGCTGACTGGGGGTGTTCAACAAATGCTTAACACTGTCCTCTGATAAAGCCTTACTGCTCGACCACACTACCACAAATAGAGAGTGAGGTGCTATCTACTTTACCTCTGCCTACATTTTGGGTTCCACTGGACTCTGTGCCCACTATACCTCACTTTGGTATAGTATATACAGAGCCAGCTTCCTACACAGAGGTAAGAAGTGTCTGTTCCTGTCCCCTTATCCACTGCCAGGCCTATTAAACCACCTCATGTACGGTGAGGCTCTTCTTTATGACCCGCATGGCTTCTAGACCAGTGTCTGATTGCTGAGAAGTTTGGGAAGGGTGGGGGCTGGGAGCTGATAAGCTGGTAGGTGGTGCAGATAAAGTGCGGGATGCAAAGTCCTCCAAGAGTCAGTGTGGGGGATTTCTGAGGCTTAATGGAGCTTACCAGCCACAAGACGCACTGACCACTGCCTTCTCCCTTCACGCCTTATCCCTACCTTACCACAAAACCAAACCAGAGACAATGAGTCCTGGTGTCACTCTCCAGTGTGGCCGGGCCACTGGCTGCTTACAAGGCTGTGACCTGGCCTGGGAGGGCATGAGCGTGGCCATCAGCTTCCATGGCTCTACTCGTGCCTCGGGCTGCAATCCTCTCCCCTTCCTCTCACCTCCGGTCTCCTTCCAGCTCCCTTTAAGGCACAGTCTAACCTGCGGACCTCCACCTTGAAAACAGATTGACCCTCTTCCGCCAGCGGCCAGAGCTGAGGAGCTGGACTGCCGAGGCGCTGTGCTCGCTGTTTTTCTTTTCCAGCAGCAGGATGGCGCTGAAGCAGGAATCACTCTCCCTTGCCACGTCTCACTGCTCCAAGTCTGCAGATCTAGCTCATGCTCCTCCTGTTTTTGCTTGGGTTTGCTCCCTCTTAGACGTGCTCAAGGTAAATCTGCAGATGCTGAATATTTGCCTAAAAGAAGCAGCCTTGAAATGCGCTGCATCAAAGCAAACAAATCTTCGCTCTGGACAGCTTTCGTAATGGCACCCACCACAAATCTTGCCTGCTAGAGTGATCTGTGAGATATTACAAAATACCAGCTTACAGGCCTTAACATGGTGCAATAACAATCCATCCTTAAAAGCCTATTGACTTTAACGCATGCTTTTCACAATAAGTACATCCTACTTGCTTTGTCATAACTTTTCCTTGTAAACAGATCACACATGAGGAATCTGATTTAAATTTGCCCAGTGACCCGATCAGGACTCTAGACTATACCATGACTTGACAAGGCATCACATACATTCCAGGCCCAATAATGTGTGCATAAACTATCAACAACAATGCTTAGATTTGTAAAACTACGAACGTACAAAATTAAAGTTTGTAAGACAGCTTATAACTCCTCTCAATAGAACCTAACAAGAATCATTACAGTGAGCTTCTATTCCCAGGGTTTTCCATAGAGGGGGACCCACACAAGAGTCTTTGTCAACTATGGTAATCTGAGATTGCATCTAACTAAATTCCTTTCTACAGCCTGCTACATAATGTGATAATAATCCGCTGTTAGGGGCCGACAGGCTTTACCTTATGTTATTCACAATAAATAAGCCAGTCCTACTGTCTTTGAAATAACTTTTCATAATAAACTGGCCAGACCTATTGCATCGGGCATAACATTTCCCTGCACACCAATCAAGCCTACAGCTTGGCCCATAACCAAATCAGACCTACTGTAGTGAGCGTATTCTTTCACACACCGCATGCGGTCATAACATTGCAAATGTATACAAAATTATTGTTGGCAAACCAAATTACTTTCTCTCCTGGCAAGGCTTAACAAGGATCCTCACGGTGCAAATCTTCTGTACTCATGGTTTGTGAGAGCGGGTGACCAGCAACAAATCCCTTGCCTCCTAAGGTGATATTTGAGATTCTGTGTAAGGAACAAATTGTATAATTTAATTCAGAATAATAATCCATTCATAAATGCCTATAAACTTTAACATATGCTTTTCACAGTCAGGATGTCAGACCTACTGCCTTTAGCATAACTGTTCTTAACCAATAATCAGGCCTATAGCCTTTCTCATTGGCTTGTCACGCTAACCAACTCAAGTCCATTGTACTGAGCATAAGATTTACCGAAAGGCAACCATCCAGCAAACAGTCCTAGAAGTACAAACACATGCAAAATTACAGTTGGTGAAGCAAAATACTATCTCTCCTAAGATGAATCTGTCATCAGAGTAATCTGTCACATTCCATGCAACAGAATACCTGCCTACAGGCTTTAGCGCAGTGCAATAACAATCCATCCTTAAAAGCCTATAGTCTTCAACACATGGTTTTCACAATAACTAGATCATTCCTACTGGCTTTGTCATAACGTTTCACAATAAACAGGTCAGACCTATAAAATCTGGCATGACTTTTCCCAATGGGGCCTTTTAGTTATAAAATTACAAAGATGTAGAAAAATACAGCTTGAAAAATAATATTCAACCATTTTCAACAGGGCCCAATAAGAATTATCACAATGAAACCCCCCATGGTGTGTCAGAGTGGATGGCCAACACTCTTGCATACTACGGTAATCTGTGAGATTAAATCTAACCAAATACCTTCCTTCGGCCTGGAACATAATGTGATTACAACCAACTGTTTTCTGGCTTTAACATATGCTTTTCACCATTAATAACCTAGACCAATCGTCTTTGTCATAATGTTTGATACTAAGCAGACCAGACCTTTGGCATCAGACAACGTTTCCAGTTTACCAGGCAAGTCTATAGCTTGTCACCATAACAAGCTCAGGCCAACAGTTCTGAGCATGAGTTTCTGCACAAGGCAACCTTCAGACACACAGTCCTAAAATTAGAAAAATATACAATATTATAGTTGGCTAACCAAATTACTCTCTCTTCTAAGAGGGCCTAACTAGGAGTCTCATGGAGGAAATGTATTATATCGGGTTGATACACGGGGTGACCAACACCAAACACAATTGCCGACTACGGCAATCTGTAAGATTCCATGTAACAATGTGCGTATCTGCTGCCTTTAATATAGTGTAATAAAAATTCATACTAAATGCCTATCAGCTTTAACACATGCTTTTCACAATAAATACGTCAGGCCTAGTGCTTCTTGCATAACATTTCACAACAAACAGATCAGGCCTATAGAGATGATTATTGGCTTTCCACCGCAACCAACTGAGTCCTGTTGTGTCGAATATAAACGTTGCCTCAAGCCAAAAAGTGCAATTCGAGCAGTCTTTTTATTGAAAGCACACAAATTCAGCCCAATCCAATCCTGTACTTAGAGAAACAAACATGTGGCCCCTGAAAGGTCTTTTTTGTTGATCATATAAGATCAAGCGCCATTTGCACTCCCAAGTGAGACATAAAACTCCACAGAGCATATGGTAGCCCTGGGCTCTCAAACACAAGACTGCACTCTGAGGTCCAAAGTTAATGAATGCCATCACATCTGGGCTGCTGCCAAAAAAAAAACCCCTGAAAGTACAAGCTCAGACTGGATAAAGAAACTATTTACAGCTGTGTGGAGGAAAAACACTTATTTTGCAGGCACACCCAACTTCTGCCCCATCAAAAATGTACTTCTGGATACCAACATGTGGGCGGATCCAAAGCCCCTCTTCCAATAGTGCTTCCTAAAGGCCATTTTTAGGTTAATCACATAGGGCCCGATTCACAGAACTAACTTAAGACAAAATCCTAAACTTACTACCATTTTGGTATTCACAGAAGGCACTTACTCATTTTGGTATTCACAGAAGACACTTACTCACTTCGGTATTCACAGAAGTTAGGAGTCCTAACTTTAGGACTCCTAAATGCCTTCTGTGAATACCGAAAGTCTTAAAATTAGGATTTTTCTTAGTTTAGGAGTCCTAAAGTTAGGACTCCTAACTTTACTACCACTAAACTGAGAAAAATCCTAATTTTAAGGCTTTCAGTATTCACAGAAGGCATTTAGGAGTCCTAAAGTTAGGAGTCCTAACTTTACTACTACTAAATTGAGAAAAATCCTAATTTTAAGACTTTCGGTATTCACAGAAGGCATTTAGGAGTCCTAAAGTTAGGAGTCCTAACTATACTACTACTAAACTGCGAAAAATCCTAATTTTAAGACTTTCGGTATTCACAGAAGGCATTTAGGAGTCCTAAAGTTAGGACTCCTAACTTCTGTGAATACCGAAATGAGTAAGTTCCTTCTGTGAATACCAAAATGAGTAAGTGCCTTCTGTGAATACCAAAATGGTAGTAAGTTTAGGATTTTGTCTTAAGTTAGTTCTGTGAATCGGGCCCATAATGTCTGCTGACAGCTACGCTGTCATGCTAGACCTCAAACCCCACAAGGGTATCGCCTGCATGTAACTAAGATGTTGAGTGAGATGGTGCTTGCTTGGCAGTCTGATGAAGAACCAGGGGGCCGATTCACAGAACTAACTTAAGACAAAATCCTAAACTTACAACTTTTGGTATTCACAGAAGTTAGGATTTTGTCTTAAGTTTGTCTTAAGACAAACTTAAGACAGACTTAAGACAGTCTTAAGACAGACTTAAGACAGTTTTAAGACAGACTTAAGACAAACTTAAGACAGATTTAAGTCAGACTTAAGACAGACTTAAGACAAACTTAAGACAAAATCCTAACTTAAGTCTATCTTAAGTCTGTCTTAAGTCTGTCTTAAGTCTGTCTTAAGTCTGTCTTAAGTTTGTCTTAAGTCTGTCTTAAGACTGTCTTAAGACTGTCTTAAGTCTGTCTTAAGACTGTCTTAAGTCTGTCTTAAATTTGTCATAAGACAAACTTAAGACAAAATCCTAACTTCTGTGAATACCAAAAGTAGTAAGTTTAGGATTTTGTCTTAAATTAGTTCTGTGAATCGGCCCCATGATGTGCAAGGCAACCCCCATATGCCATTGCCTTCAACGCCACCACAGATTGAGACAACTGACCCACCCATTACCAGCCTGAGCAGCAACAGTAAAATCCCAGTCACCTGATGAGGGGTTACCCATGGCAAGTAAGCCAGAATGACCAACCAGTAGATGAATGCCAAGAGCCCAACCAGAGAGAAGGCCCCTGCGCCTGCCCACCTGCCTGCCTGCCTGCCTGGCCAGCAAGAAAAGCCGTAAACCTCCACTGAGGTGAAAGCAGGACTGAACGACCATAGGACCAAGTGGAAGATTAATATGAGTCAACCCACAAGTACAGAGGTTAGACAACTCCATTTGAGGTAATGCATAGAAGGAGCAGCAATCAAGAAGAATCAGGACCAACTAAAAGACCGATACCACTGCCGCAGAAACAAGCCACTCCAAAAAGAGAATTCAGAACCAAACAAAGTAGAACAAACTGAGTTTGAGTACTCTATAAGCCAGTGCTTAATTTGTACAAGAAAGAGTGCTGGTTCCTACCAAGACTGTGTAGTGTTGAATTCAATTTTAGGCCAGAGATGTTTTAAGGTATGGGAAAAGTGGGCCCAGGCCCAGGGCCACCATCTTTCAAGGGGCCTCCTCGTTAGGCTTTTGTGAAAGTCAAAGAATGTAAGGATTTTATAAATATCCAGTTTGCCTACTTACTCTTTTAGCAAGCCCAGGCTATCCAGGAATTCCTGCACTTACCTTAGAAATAGTGAATTCTAAAGAAAAATACTTATTAGATTCTGGTTAGATTCAGCAAGTGCATAGCATTTTAAAGTGCACAGATCCAGTCCAACTGCAACTTTCTTTGATGCAGTTTGTGCCACAAAAGATGCAGTAATGATTGGCATTATATGCTCCCTCTGAAACGGCATCGTTCTTCTGCAGCTACTGCCAGACGGGGGCGATCACAGCCTAGTGCCACAGCACTCAGATTACCAATCCCACAGAGCACAAGCAGCACAGTAATCAAAAGCACCTACCAGTACCATATGCCTAAATGGTGCTGACAGAAACCACACTACATTTAATGGGTAGAAAACTTGGTCAAACCACTAGTCTTTCTGCTTTTGTGGCTCAGTCAAGCCAGACACTGCTTGCGCCAAGGTAGGTATCAATCAAAAAGGGAGACACTGTTCCAAAAAAGTAGAGAACAAAAAGGAAACTGAAAAAGCGTGAGAAAAGAGGGTCCTAGGCTATATAAGACCCAAGTGTTGGAAGAGCTTATTTTCTCTTGTTGCCCTCACACACCCCGGAAGGTGTCATGCTTCATCATCGGGCGTTTTGCTCCTCGTCTTGCCGGCGCTGCAATGCCCTACAGGTCCCCCGAAGGGTCACTTTAGCGGATATCTTTTTAGAGAAAACGCCGTTTGGGGTATGCGGGTGTGTGGTTTGGGTCCTAAAAATAGTAGTGGTGCAGTTATGTGTGTGACGTGGTAAATTAAAATTGTGTAAGGGTTGCTCAAAAAGTAGGTAGGCCACCAGGGTAGGCCACTTGCCAATGTGTAGTTCACAGTAAGCCTCCACTCGCAGAGTTTGTGGAGTTTTTCGCACTCCGCGGAGTTCCTTGCTTATGCAACGGTAAGTTGGCAAGCGTGAGCGAGGAAAACCCAACGCTAGACCAATTCTTAGCAAGATTTCTCAACACAGGCGTTCGCGGATGGTCGCTCCTGTTTGCGTTGAGAAACTTTACGTTCGCGTTGAGGAAGCCGCCGCCCAAATAGAACTTCTACTTGAGCCGCAGAAAGAAGCAACACCTTCTTGCACTGTGCAAGAAGCTGATTGCGTTGATTTTACAGCACAGGACAAACACCCGGCACTAAAAATCAGTGCAAACGGCGTAAGGTAACCCACTCCGCCGCTTCGGAACTCCGATTAGCTTGGCAGAGTTTTTTTGTCACTTTGCGGAGTCCCGTGAACTCCTCAAACTCCGCCCAGGCTTAGTTCAGAGCAGCATCATATGCTCCCTTCTTAATGGGAAAGACAGAGGAAGAGAAAGACAGCAAAACCGTCACAAACAGAAAGCAGGAGCCCTCAAGTGCGAGACAAGCGGGCAGGGAGTGTCTGCCAGTGGATTAAAGACTACCATCCTTGGTATTCGAAGTGCTGACATTCACTTGCACCGGCTGCAGGTTTCTGAGCAGAGTCACTTTACATGCAGTCTGACTTGATTGCCTGTTTCTGGTACCCACCTGGAAACTGACAGCTAGAGTGTGACTGGCTGAACACTCCTCCGCTTCAGTGTCAGTGCATCACATCCACAAAGCTCCTAGTAAACCTAAGTGCATCAAATGTTCACAAATAGTACAGTTTATAATGGAAAAACCTTGTTGATTCACTCCTGGAATACTTTGTAGATTCAGTGAAAGTTGGTAATGAGGGTCAAGCATATGTTAAATTCTGAGGTTTTGTGAATCGGGAACAGTAGACGGATGTGGCTGACAGGGTCATATTTCTATCACGCACCCCTGTGGGTATAGGTGCTCAGCCTCTGAGGGTATAGGCTGTTGTACCTGGAACAGCAGAAATCTCCCTCCTACATAAGTTTGTTCCTTCAACCAATACAGGTTTGATCTCAAGGGAGTAGCTTAGTTAGACTCAGTGGTGGAACAGAGATTTCCCTACCGTCACTGCCATTTAATAGGCAAAATGGATGAGAAGAGTAATACCTTTAAAAGGCTTCTGTGCTCCACATAAGAGCCATCCAGTTGTTTGTTTATTCTTGACCAGTATTGTGTGACAGGGAAGAGCAGGGGTGGGTGTATACAAGCTCTGCACTGTTTCATAGAGACGTGTTTCTAAGCTATGAGGGCTGCTAATCCAAGTGAAAACCTGACTACGGACACTGCTAATCCAATTGGACCAAATGGACCCAACAAAACACAGCAGTATCCGTCTCACCTTCCTCTCTCTTCATGTCACCTGCTATATGTCGCACCTTGAAGGAAATGACCCAAATAGGGTCACTCTGGTTACTAAACCACCTCTCAGCCTTCTCCATATTATAAAAGAGTCGGACAGCCAGTAGATAATACAAACAAGCTTATTTATTAATAATCTCTGCAGAGAGAGTCCAAATACAGCATGGTGCATGAGATGCTTGCAAAGGACTGAATCAATAATCATGCACAGCATAGTATAATACATCAAACACGTCACAGACCTCTAAAGCACGCCCACATGGCAGAGCTACAAATCTTGGAGAAAGGATAAGGGAATGATTCACGGCATGAGGGGAAACCTAAGGGGGGTATACAACTGTTCAAAACGAAGGCGAAATTCAGTAGAATTTGCATCTTTAATCCTCGAAAATACCATTGTCGAGATCCATCAGTTCTTGAAATTCTTTCAGCATCATAATCGCATCCCTGGCTTCAGACTCACTTATTGAAACAGAGGGGGTGAGTTTAGCCATGCAATAAGTGCCACAGGATGGAAGACAATTTACTCATAAATAACTCCTACCATGACTGCTAGGGAAAAGGAGTACTGTCTACATCTATGGTGACATCAGACCTCATAATCACAGTGTAGAAACCATGAATCATGTTCTTCATGAATGTCAGAAGCTAATCTATAGAGTCTCTAGTTGGCAGAATAAACAATAGGGGCACACTCAAGAATCCTAACAAAATGGCTCCTACCTATCATGCAACAGGCTCCTCCCCTGTCTGCAAGAATGGTGTCTAGCACCTCCTAAATTCTGAGGAGCAACAAGCCTACTGACTTGAAGCTACACGATAATACTAATCAGGATATCTGGTATGACATTAATCACGACTTCATCTATTCTAGTCAGGTAATGATACATTTGGCTGTTTTGCACAGGTCCTCAAAGTGGCAAAGAACCTTTCACAGCGTCCACAAATTACTGCATCACCGTGTCAATACACAATATTTTCAGTATTGACAGTTCTCTTTTCTCTCGACAATGAGGTACCTTTTTTCTGCAATTTATGATCTTTATGATAATTGGACGGGGCTAAATAAACTGGGGGAAGAAGGAAAGAAACATAGCGCAACCTGACCAATCGTCTGAAAAACTAGACATAAACATATACATTCCAGACAAAATATATATTCAGGGTGTATGAACAAGGATGGGCTATTTATCATGCTTAAGGCAATTAATTTCAATGACTTCTTCCTACAGAAATACTCTCAACCCCTTTTGCACAGAATAGGGCTGCTGTATCTCTTACTGGGACAGATATGACTTGCTCATGGGAAACACTCTGCTTATGGAAAGACCTAAAGTACTCAGTGATGTTGAACCCTTGAAATCCAACATTTCAATGTTCTTATCCAGCCAGGAAGCATTCATACTTCCCTCATTACGTTCAGGCAAGCGCTTGGATGCAAGGTGCCTTTTTCTCCGCCCTTCTCTCAGGATCTAACTCTGATGCAACGCACTGTACTCCTGGACATCCTTATAACCCAATTCAATTGACTTATAATATCAACATAGAAATACATGTATACCACTGTACTCAGGCCTCTCACCTACCCTCATATAGCAGGAGTAGGAACAAAACCAGAGCATCTTTTGCTGGTCACAATGGGGAGCAATCCATGGGCCCTACAGCTCGTAGATACTATCTTCACTCCATCTGTGTTCGTCCTTATGCGGGATCAAGCGTGTCATAGATATGCTCAGGTGAAACAGTGGCGATCCTTATCAATGCTCTCAGGGGAAATGGGGATACTCCTTATCAGAATATGGACTTGATGCTGTTCTACTAAACAGAACACTACTCTAAAACAGTGCCAGCAGAACAGTAAGATCGGTCACACAACTTCACTTCTGGCGGACCATTTTGGATGCTAGGGGCGGAGCCACCAGAGGCTATTCCTCTTCCATGGCAATTCAGTCAAATGAGAACATATCTAACACCTACTTTATACAATTGCACTGGAATCACTTGCAACCTTTTTCGATTAATAGGCAACTATGCCAAAGTCCGTTCTGAGCCTCTTTGGTAGGTTTCTATTGTCCATCAAACTATGTCAGTCGTCTTCTTCCGCGTAGGGCCTCAAAGTCTAGGCCTTTCCCATGAAATAGTCCTTCTTAGTATCTGTTGGAGTGCCCTCCTGGCCAACACTCACAGCTCACTTGAAAGTCTCAATGTCTCAAGGCAGTGCACCATTGTCTCTCTTCTTCGGCAGGCACTACAGATATCGTGCTCTTACCATAAACTTAAATCCATGACTCTCTATTTCCCTCTGGTGCTCTTCGTTGGTCGTGGGCGCAGATCATTTCGTGCAGACCCAGGTACTGTTTGATCAGGAAAGAGCAATGGAGTTTCAGGTTCAGCAACACTCTCAGGCTCCAACACTCGTTATTCAGTGTCAGAAGACACTCGGGCTTCTCCTTTTTTCCTTTCAACATGGGCACCACAAATGCTGTGCCTTTTCTAATCTCAGATACTCCAGTGCACTGACCTTCCATTGGACCAAAGAAAAGGGGTGGGCAAAACTTAGACCAAGGGGCTCAAGGGACCGCGCGCTGTCAGAGGTTACCAGCAAATGTAGAACGCAAAATCCTAAACCAGCCCTGCCGTCATCAACAGAGATCCCTTCCTTTCACTTTTTTATGCTGAAACTCTGGTTCTGTGTCAGGTAGAGAACCAGCTCCCCCTTCTTCAGCTGTCCAACGCCATCTGATGAAGCAAACGCCATACCTTGAAGATGTCATCGACGGTGCGCTGGCGATCGCTGTCCATCCTTGCTGTTTTCTGGGTGCTGGGACTGTAGCTGTTGTTCTCACAGGTCATGATCTTTTTCTCATCGTTCTGCAGGTCAAAATATCAACGTCTTTCCTCTTTTAGTTCTTCTGGAAGAACCTGCAGAACCTGGCGGTATAGGTAAGGTAACATTTTGTTAATTTCCTACAAGTAGCACAAAAACAAATCGCCTGCTACTTGACACTGGAGCAGTGAGTAGGTGGCCCGCAATATTCAGGAGGGCCAAAAGCCATGGGACAACTCTGATCTAAAATGCGCTGTCGCCCTCATACACTACAGAGCCAAGGGCAATACTTCAATTGGGTCCTCTCCATTATCCTCACTAACTTCAATGTGAGAGGACTGTCCTCTACCATCTACGGGTAGATAGCTACATGGGAATTCTATCTGAATGTATGTCTTCACACACATATCGGCATTGTCTAATGGGGTAAACATCTTTTGAAATACCACATCTGTGTGTTCCTACATTCCTTTTCTGGAAAACACCAAAAAAGGGGGAAATGCATGATACAAATTGTCAGGGGCATGCAGATACCCCCTTTAGCAATTGTGCATCAGCTGCACTATGCAATGCACAAGCTGAACAATGTCTCCTCATGATCACTGAGAATATCTGTCACACTAGTCTAATAATTCTTAGGTCTCTGATGTCTGATCCAAAAACATTATCCTTTCCCTCATTACCTGTCCGGCGGGGGGAGGGGAGCTATACCTGCTTATAAGTCACAGTCCTGCTACTCAGGATAGCTAATAGAAACACTCTTGGTGTCTCTTATGACTACGTGTAAAAGTGCAATATCATGAGAAAGTTTAGCGGTCACCTTTAGCAAGAGCCACAGATTTATAGTTCATCCTTGAGGGTCCAATTAGGGAACATCAATCTAGTCTGCTCGTCCCTTTGTCGCTATGTCCATCCTTGCTGTTTTCTGGGTGCTGGGACTGTAGCTGTTGTTCTCACAGGTCATGATCTTTTTCTCATCGTTCTGCAGGTCAAAATATCAACGTCTTTCCTCTTTTAGTTCTTCTGGAAGAACCTGCAGAACCTGGCGGTATAGGTAAGGTAACAATTTTGTTAATTTCCTACAAGTAGCACAAAAACAAATCGCCTGCTACTTGACACTGGAGCAGTGAGTAGGTGGCCCGCAATATTCAGGAGGGCCAAAAGCCATGGGACAACTCTGATCTAAAATGCGCTGTCGCCCTCATACACTACAGAGCCAAGGGCAATACTTCAATTGGGTCCTCTCCATTATCCTCACTAACTTCAATGTGAGAGGACTGTCCTCTACCATCTACGGGTAGATAGCTACATGGGAATTCTATCTGAATGTATGTCTTCACACACATATCGGCATTGTCTAATGGGGTAAACATCTTTTGAAATACCACATCTGTGTGTTCCTACATTCCTTTTCTGGAAAACACCAAAAAAGGGGGAAATGCATGATACAAATTGTCAGGGGCATGCAGATACCCCCTTTAGCAATTGTGCATCAGCTGCACTATGCAATGCACAAGCTGAACAATGTCTCCTCATGATCACTGAGAATATCTGTCACACTAGTCTAATAATTCTTAGGTCTCTGATGTCTGATCCAAAAACATTATCCTTTCCCTCATTACCTGTCCGGCGGGGGGAGGGGCGCTATACCTGCTTATAAGTCACAGTCCTGCTACTCAGGATAGCTAATAGAAACACTCTTGGTGTCTCTTATGACTACGTGTAAAAGTGCAATATCATGAGAAAGTTTAGCGGTCACCTTTAGCAAGAGCCACAGATTTATAGTTCATCCTTGAGGGTCCAATTAGGGAACATCAATCTAGTCTGCTCGTCCCTTTGTCGCTATGCCAATTCCATCTCCATCAATTTTACAAAAGGGAGGGGCAGTAACATGACTGAATGCAGGTGACAGACTTTTAATCCTGTCTATCTTTTTCTTCAATACCATTATAGCCAAATAAACATGCACTGGTGAAGGGTTGTCTGTCATGTTCACAGCATGAAATATATCTGTAAAATTTAGTAACCAGAACAAGTCCAACCAACTGTTGCATAGCGATGGCCATCGTCATGACCATCCCCTCACAACACAGGGGAACTTGTAATAATATCATAAGTAAAAAGTGCAAAAACAAAAACTTGCATAAAAATAAAAACACACATGCCAAGCCATCAGGTATACTTACTGTATACCAAGCATAGACAAATTGCAATATCATATGTAAATGAGCGGTGACACACAACACTGTGTCATCCACGTAATGCACAGTGAACCTGCAACCCAAAAACTAATATTCTGGCCTGCTTAATTTGTCAGGCTTAAAATTAACATTCCATTTCCTTACTTTCCTCCCCCCCCCTTCGACAGTAGGCGACCTAAGTGGTGACCTGCTGTCGACACAACTTACTGTGTCTCTTCTGACACACAGGAACAGCAGGAACAATTCTTAGAAAGACAAAATGCACAAAAATGAAAAACACACAAACATTTCTTTTCAAAGAACTTATTAAAAAACACATCTGTTTCAACACACAGCTGACAGCACCCTCCTTTTGCAATTCGCACATATGGAACACTCATTCCACCACCTCGTGGTATGGACCATCGCTGTTGCGTATGCTGTTGACCCCTGCTTTTCCACTATTTCCCTGCACCTACTGTAACATTCTCAGTTCGTTCTAGTCTTATCTCACCCTAATTTCCTGCCTAAAGCCATTCAGGGCACTCATTTCACCAATATCCCTTCTTTATAAGGGGAGGACTTAGCTTAAAGCGCTTTATATAAAACTGCACAGACCATTCTGCACACCTATGACGTCTTTTTCAAACCAACTCACGTGTCCAACTGTAGTCTTGTCAGTTCCAGAATCATGCAGAATATCTCATGAAGGAGCTGTGGATAGATGTAAAAATACACAGAACACAAAAGAAAAACACTTCAACTTAACACACAAAATAATTAAAAACACAAATCACAAGTGACACTACTTACCTCCACTGTCCCTTTTAAGCCCGTCATACCTAGAACATGTAAGCAGGCAGCTACCTCAAATTTTCTTTTCAATTTTCTTACTTATTTTTTTCCACTAATGTAGCCCACTAAGTTCTAAGAAAGACCTTCTAATGACTTTTTCAAAAAACCACTGTAAAATATTTCTAAAAAAATAAGGCAACTACGTGGACATTATTTTTTCAAAAGCAGAAATACGAATGCATAATTTTCTTCACAGCACCTTTTTTATTTTGTCTTGAACAATAGACAGGGCTCCGTAAGTTTTGATTCTCGGCTGTCCTATCTTATCACTAAAGCTAAAAATAGCACCTCAGCGCGGAACTTTCTGGGCTGCTAGCCAGCCACTGTGAGTACTCCTGGCCCCCACCTCTTTCCAAGGCTCACTTCTGCTGCAAGCATGACATGTTTCAAGGAAGCTTATAAGCAGTGATTTCACCACCTCCTCTTTACTCACTCCTATTTCTAGCCCCACTTTGCAGACTTCAAGGTCAAAATCAATGTCTGCATCATGTTCTGCACTCTTTAGCCCCCACCTTCTCCTCACTCTGAAGCTGTCAAAGGCAAAAGGCCTTCATAATTCTTGCTGACCTTCAATAATTAACCCTATTTGAAAAATACATTCTAACATGAACTGTCTACTTTTAGGGGCCACAATTTATTTCTGCTCTCAAACTATTAAACTACACATTGTCAGACCAGGAGTCTGTTTTTCTTTTTACTGAATCCTAGTGCACATTTTTAAATACACATCTGCTCAGCATACTTTCATGAGCTTGAATAATTCACAGAACATAATACCATAACATACCAGCATAGAACAGATGTTTGTTACTACCCCACTCAATGGTACTCATTTTATCAACCTCAAACGGATAAAAGTCTCAGTAGGTCCCGCTGAAATTTTAACCTACAACCATGATGTTAAACACAAGCTTCTGCACCAGGCACATTGGTTCACTGAGCACCAGAACCAGCTGGGAACAACCTGCAAATTCAAATGCACACATTTTTTCCTTAGACTGAACTTTTGATCAGTCCATATTTCCTTTTCATTAGTACTTTTTGTACATTAAGGGTGTTTTTCTAGCTGCACCCCTTTCACTTACCTTTTGCAACGCATTGATGGCAATAAGAGACCAAATTAAACTCACTCCAAGCATGTTCAAACAACGGCCAAATTCATTAACTTGGCTGGTAAAACCATTACAATTTTGTTTCCAACATGTCCTCAAAAGGAACCAAACTATTTCAAGCGCTTGTCCAAAAGCGGTCCACAGACCATGTCACACAAAGAAACCTCACGCCACATAACTCACTGAGGCAAAACAACTTTACCCTTTACATTTATTCACTGCTCATTCAGACAAGTATTTCACACACCACCATTACTGACGTCAGTTCTTAATTTCTCAGGCATGCACACACAATCACAGCACAAAGCAATCTGAAAACGGAACCACCACATTCACTCCAGAGACTATAATTCATACACAAGACCTATTTTAAACTGGCATATATACATGTCATGCACTCCCAAACCGTCACTCAAATGCAGGACACTCTGTGGATTGCCACTCAAATTCACAATAACCCAGAATCCCACATAGTGCCTATATTTAAAAAAAAACACAATAACTCAGCATTGACTCTCACATATTTTACACCCAAAAATGCTTAAATATAACAGAGTCAATACCATTTTTAACACAGATATCAAATTTCAGGGTACCCATTGGAGACACAGAGGCCTCTTTCACCAATTGATCATCACATAGAATATGCCAAACACTTAAGTTTACTCAAACAAGGTATCTTAATATAAGATACAAAGCAGTTTCCACTGCGCAAGCACAAAACAAATCCACTTCTCTAGTCCAAACACAAAATACAATCAAAAATCAGCACGAACAAACCTCTTAGATATGCAATACAACATGGCACAAACAGCCTTTCACTAAGCACCACCTAAGAACCTCTGTTACGTGTATGGATAGCCCAGCTCGACCCTATTGCATCTCGACACGATCTAAAGCCTATCTCACATCTTGTAGCTCGTAGAGCCATCAATGGCTCTCAAACCACTACGAGATTCAGCCCCAGAAATCTGCTATACCATTCAGATCAAACTTTCTATTAGAGCACAGCCCAGCAGCTTGTCTCACACTAGAGTACAACTCTGGGTCTGCCTCGCAAGGCGTGGTCCGGCGCTGCCCGTGAGGTACACCTCTAAGCTTCATCTCAATCTGTGGTTCAAAACCCCTAAGATAGCTCGATGGGCAACCTCAGCCTCACAGCCCGGCACCACTATCGGAGCACAGACTCATCGGTCCTGTCTCCTTCAAGTCGTAGTGTGGCTCCGTCCACGAAACACACCCGAAGGCCCTGCCCCTCCCGGTGCTACCCAAGAACCCTCATGAGACGGGTCTCAAGAGCCCGAATCACCTGGAGCAGTTCAAGTTCACACCGAAAGGCGGACGTCAACAGTCTGCCTCGCACGGTTCAGTCCAACACTACCTCAAGACTGGCGCCAGTACATTTCCAGGTACTAAAACGTACACAAGTCACTCACCTGTCAATGCAGGTTTCACACGTGATTCTCTACCGCCGACTCTCCAGACCAACATGGTCAGCTCCAAGGTCTCGTTGTCTCCGGACTCTGGCATATCACCTCTAGACAGGGCACTCTTGATCAGGCGGGCGGAGCAATCTTCACAGAGACAGGGCTCTATCCGTGGGGCACCCCCGATCCACCCACCTGACCAGCCTGCACCCTACCTCACTACCCATTTGCGGGTGTGATGGGTGATGTTGCGGAGTCCCTGCTTCAGACGCCAACTGAAGGAAATGACCCAAATAGGGTCACTCTGGTTACTAAACCACCTCTCAGCCTTCTCCATATTATAAAAGAGTCGGACAGCCAGTAGAGAATACAAACAAGCTTATTTATTAATAATCTCTGCAGAGAGAGTCCAAATACAGCATGTTGCATGAGATGCTTCAAAGGACTGCATCAATAATCATGCACAGCATAGTGTAATACATCAAACACGTCACAGACCTCTAAAGCACGCCCACATGGCAGAGCTACAAATCTTGGACAAAGGATAAGAGAATGATTCAGGGCTGCGTCTACCATCTGCTGAAGGAGTACATTCTTGGCCATGATTCAAGGCCATCCTGCCTAGTCTCTACTCTGTCTGGCGCACAAGCAAAACTCTGAACAACAAGATTGTTGCTCAATCACTTGGGCCTACTAGATTTCACAGTCTGAAGCACATTTGCTAATATATAACCAAAATATAAAGTGGCGGCCGGCATACAAAATGGATGCCATCCGTAAAACATCATCTTTATTATTATAGCTCAGTGGGTTGTAAATATAAATACTTACCACTGCTATATTTAGCTATATAAGGCTAATCTAAATAGCGTAACATAAGGGGCAAAGCACTAAGATTATTTTGAAACCAACAACCTGACCCTTGAACACTTAGCTTCCTTCCCCCACACAACACAAGCCTGACATCTCTGCCACACGCCCCACTGCAGGCTCTGTTCTGAATCTCTCACTCAACTTGCTTCATCACTACTGCATGGCCGACTCATCACACTGGGAGCCAAGCACTGCTCAGCCCTACTGCATGCCCTACTCTGTCCACTAACTGCGCTTGCTGCCACCCTGCTTCCTGCCCCCAGTAACCTCGCTGCCAGCCCCACTGACCTTGCTACATGACCCCACTGCCTTCCCCACTGCCTGCCCCACTGATCTCGCTGGCTGCCACCCCGCTGCCTGACTCGCTAACCCCACTGCCTGACCCCACTGCCTGCCCCACTGACCCCACTGCCTTCCCTACCAACTGCCCCTACAGACTAAATAAACCCTGCTGCACTACTCACTGACTCCTGCTGGCTGCCCCCACTGGCCCCACTGCCTGTCCCTCCAACCTCACTGCCTGCCCCCACTGACCCCACTACCTGCCTTATTGACCTCACTGCCTGACCCGCTGCATGTCCCCACTGACACTGCTGCCTGTCCCACTGACCCCGCTGCCTGCCTCACTGACCCCACTGCTTGCCTCACTGACAGCACAGTCTGCCCCACTGCCTGCCTCGGTGACACCACATTATAAGGAAGTTAGAACAGAAGTGGGTGGTCAGTGAACTTAAGTCATGGCTCCCAGCTTGGGGCCTGTTTGACCTTGAGGCAGGAAGATGGGGTGTGATAGTGACTAGAACATGTGTTTTAAAATTTAGCATAACTGAGGGAACACTTGCCTTTGCTTCAAAAAACGAAAACTGCATTTGAAAAGTGACACACAAATATTTTGTGCTACAAAGTGAAAACATGAGCTCTGAAATGCACAGACTTTAGTCAGACTCTTTTCATTTAGCAATTTATGTAACCCTGTGTAAGTAATTCAGAGCTTGATTTAAATGTCTTTCAGTTAGATTTTGTTCTCACTATGAAAATGTAATTTTAATTTGTGAAAGTGTTAAAAGTGTGCATTAGTAGACTATGACGACTTGCATTAGAATTAGCACGATATTTTATAATGTAGAAAAACAGAAAACACTTTTAATTGGTTTTGCTCTCAGAAAGTTTATGTTAGCCTTCAAGATAAGCAAATACATTTTTCTCCCTGTGAAGAGAGAACAGCCACATCATTTATAGCTGTGACCTCAGAGCTGTATCTCTGTAGTTGCTGGAAAGTTTTAAACAAAGCCTCTTTTAATTCTTAGCTTTAGTGAGAATAGAAAACGCATGATAGTTAAAAGTGCAATAACATGTTACATTTAATGTTTCTTGCTTAATTAAAAAGTTATTTTGAAGCTCATGTTTAGTTAGAAATCATGTGTTGTTATTAGAAGGTTAGCAGATGAAATTATATTAAATAAAATGCAGAATGTGCTGTGGGAAGGACTTTGGCTTGCATGTCAGATGAGATGACATATGCTGCCTGCCCGAGGTGCAGTTGTCCTTGTGGAGAATGCTGGATTCCAGTTGGAGGAAAATTAAGTCCTGCCACATGCTTCGTAACATTATTCTTTGATAAATGCGTTCCTAGTTTAGGAGTTTTCAGAACACTGGCAGAACTCTTGCAGAGAACTTTGTGAGAGGCAGAAGCCTCACAGACATAGGGCTGCAGAGGAGTTTTAGACTCTGATACAGAAATGAAAGGAGAAGAGTAGATGTGATTTGCAGATGCAGGGAAGGAGAGGGCAGACTTGATGGATAGTGTAACGGAGGCAGTTCATATGTAGGTTTTGTTCCATTCTGACTTTTATTAAGATCCCTAGCTTTAAGCTTTGAGTAATTGGCTTTGCCAAGGCTTATTTGTTTTGTGCGTGACTTCTCTTCATGAGAGATTATTATTGATTGATGTAGCTTTATGCTACGCTCACTCGTGCATTGTGAGTTCTGACTGACATCATTTGTGCCTCACTGTCTTAGAGATTGTTTCTTCATGGAACGCTTGTGTGGAAATTATTATGCTTGTATTAACTTACATTTTCTATTTTCAATTCTGTAACCTGATTGATATCTGACTAATAAATGAAGAGTTAGAGAACCTTAAATTTTGATTGGAAAATAAATCCCTTTAAAAGTAGTCACAACTCTCATTATTGACTAAAATGTTTATTTGCATTTGATTAATTGCCCATGTTTATGTAAGAGCCTTTTGGGTCAAAACATGGTGGCCAAGATCTATCGACCTGGAGCGGAAACAAGGGTAATGGTAATCGCAGCTAATGGTGCCACATTTTCAAGATTTTCCAAAGAGAGATTACCGTGAGATTTCTGCTCCATCAGGAGTGCCTGCCAGCACCTGGGGAGTCACTCGACTGCTGCAGTTTGGAGGACTTCCAGCAGCGAGGACTGGGTGTATTTTGGGGTACAGAATGTGGCACTGTGCCAGGGAAATGAGAGTCTCACATAAAAAGGTTTACAGACCTTGGCAATTAGGGACATGTGTTAGAAGCAGAGGGACAGCAGGTCTCCTCCTCCATACTTGCTGCACACGCTTGTGCACCATTGTTGGACACTGCATGCACTACTCTTGCGCTGCATTCCCTGCTGCTTGCCTCACTCCCTCCCTGCATGCCACGTTCACCCTGCTGCACGTATCACTCATGCCATTTATACCACATTCACACCTGCTGCACTCACCCCTTCTTCCATCCTCCTTCGCTCTCTATCTATGCAGTCTCAGTCTAGCTCTTAGTTACTCATTAATGCAGTGTAACTGTCAGTCAGTCTCTATCACCCTCAGTCACTCTTTATCTCACCTTCAACCAGTTTCAGTAACTCCGTCTATGCCAATCTCGGTTGCTTTGTCACTCACAGTCTCATTCATTTTAAGTCTCACCTTCAGCCAGTCAGTTCAGGTCAGTTCAGTTCAATTGTCTTTATTCGATCTTCCAAAGGCAGATCATAAAAGATACACACGATAACAAATAAACAAACTATACACACATGTTAAAAAGCAACAGCCACATATTTAAAAATGAGATCATTCATTGTGCAATATGGAGTAACAGTCCATATTATAATGTTCCAGGAGCGTCAAGTCTGGTATAGTTGTAGAACATGTAGATTATAAACGATCACATTTTAGCAAAAAAAATGGTTATGTTGGTTTGCATTGAATAAAGTGACAGTGCAGAAGTTCTGATTCCAGGGCTATCATAGCTAATGTAACAAGGTGCATAGTGAATACAAATTAAGAGCAGCAATATAAACTTAAACATGCAGGGACTATGATTTTTTATAAAAAAAAGAATGTTTCAGCTTTTGTTTATCAAAACAGCAAATTCCTTCTTTTCCCCAAAGTGCACTTCAAAAAACTAGAAACTGCATAGCAGACTTTACAATCGTTAAGTTGCAATAAATAGAAGAGAGCGGCTTTGCACTTGGAGAATTTATGTCTGCGCAGTTACGGTTATAAAAACTTGCCCAGTGTACGGCAAACAAAATTGACAAAAGAAAACAAAATGTTAAATGGTTTGGCTAGATTGCTCATCACATGGACAAATAGCAATAGTGTCTGAGGAGTACTGGCCTAAGGGGAAACATATTAACCTGCGGAAGGAACCTAGCCTAAATCTTGCCAACAGTGTTCTTTCATAAACGTTGCTCACGTATAGTAAATGCGGAGCAATTGTTGGAACCGCTTGGATGATACAGTAATCTCTGACTGAGGTTTGGCCACTTCCATTAGTTCCCTAGTGGCTTGCTTTTGCTTACTAAAACTGTACCAGACCCAATATTTTCCTTTTTTTGGATAGACTTGGGATGCTCGAACAAAAAGGCACAGCCAAGTGCAGAGAAGCAATTTGTGATACATTTCAACCATGGAATGGCCAAACCATGAGCACAGGTTAAACAGTCTCTAATGACAGCCCGGTTGAATTCAGCTTCTTAGTTGTACCAAATTTAGCACCAGAGAGCCGGGGGGGCAGCATTGATGGTATCTTGGATGTACTCCACGCCTAGTTCCAGGTGTAGGGATAAATGCGGGGATAAGGGAGGCACGCCTAATAGCCGGTGATAGAATCTAAGCTCCTCTGTCTGCATCGCATGTGCATCTGTACAACCCCAGATACCCATTCCATACGTTAAAATCGGTAAGCATTTCCGGTTGTATATCTTTAGTCAGACACCCCCAGGATATCGCGGCATAGATTTGCAAATTTAGCGGCTCAAAAGTGGAAATTTTGCGGCACAAAAGTGGAAATTTAGCGGCATTTTTGCGGCACTTAATTCTATTCGGAATCATTCCTTTAAAGCCTTAAATCAATGTAAACTGATTTAGCAGGGTATTCCACTGTAAAACTGGCATGTTTAAAGTGTCTGCGGCTCTACCGAAGCACAGATTCAATCTGCACCTTGTGAGAGGGGGCCCTATTTCTCCCTGGGGTGTTCTATCACCCATTTATGCACCCCTGCCGGGGCACCGCTGCCTCCATTGCTCATGTCAGTTTTTCTGAGTTTTCTGAAGAGCAGGTGATGTGACTGAAATTGACTCCCTGTTGATGACAGATCGCAGACCTCTCTCTGATCCACAGACATGGACAGAAACCCAATACTGACTTGGGGCAAGCATATTATTGGCCTTAATCCAGTCAAGTAGGCGGTCCAATGATTTTTGCTGTAGAATCCAAGAGGGATATCGAGCGATAACACTTAACTTTATGCATGTTTCCTTTTTTAAAAACAGGGACAATAATAGATGACCGCCACGACCTGGGCACGCACTGCAAACTACCTGGGACATAATATTCTTCAGGTTTGCAGTTCGCCATACCTTCCTTCACCCTGCATCCTTACTAGATAGATCCTGAGGAGGCAATGACTTAAACTTATGGTGTGCATGTGATGATAGTATCTGTGCAGAAATTAGGTTATGGTCGCTAAAGACCTCACAGTTATTACTAATTAGAGACATACTCGAAGAGATAAATATATCATCTATGGTACTCCCAGCACCCGCCCCATGAAAGTTGGAATATGACTGTCAGTAAAGTTAGGGACCTTATTAGCCAGACCCCGTTCGGCCAGGGGGGGAATAGGACCCACCCCCTAGTATCCATCACATTACGATCAGTTTTTCGAGCAAATACATCAAAAGTGATTGGAGATAGAGAGTGCAGGTGCCCCAGTTTGGTATTGAAATCACCTGCCACCATCAAATTAAGGGGACATTCAACCCGGGCCTCTTTCTCCACAAGCATATCAATCACTGTAAAGAGTCCTTGAAAGTTGCAGTCACCCGTAGAAGAAAAATTATTCTTGTAAAAGTTAACCAAGTAGATGTGATGGTTTTCATTCCAGCTAAGGCAGAATGCCTGCGCCTCCCCCTGCTCCAGAAAAAGTGGTAAAATAGAACAGTCGATATTTACTTTGAACCAGGGGGTCAGTCCCCTTTTTGCTTTGCCCGCTGGGGATGGAATCGCAGGCAAACTAAAGCATGTAAATCCATCAAAAACTATTTCAATCACCTCCCAGGTTTCCTGCATAAAAACTATATCAACATTTTTGATAAAGGATTGCCATCCTTCAGTCGAAATTTTGGAAGCTAAACCAGCAATGTTCCAGCTTAAAACGTTTATACATGCATTATCTGTTGCACCTTCATCCATAGATGCACTTGCACCAGGCACTTTGGGAAAGTGGTTCTGTACAAGATTGGTGGTCAATTGGACAGCAGAAGTTGGACTATCAAGTACCCCACTCTTTTCCAGAGCACCGGGGCTATCATGCTCCTCACGAAACCATCAATCAATGTCCTCCAACCCAACTAAGACTGTGACTCTATTATTCAGGGGGACTATCGATTGAGAAGGAGGTCTAGGCAGAACAATCTTTTGTGCAATAGATCCGTCAAAGTTGTGGGGTGGGTTAGCAAGATGCTGATAAAAGAAACCAAGTGGCACAATCTTTACAGGACTAGTTTTAACCATTCCTACACTTGCTTTACGCAGTATCTCTTGTACAACATAGGATTACGGAGGTTAACCACAATAACATCGCCATTGTACCCTTTTCCTCCCCCTCCAATCCCCCCACACGTCTTGCCAACAGTATCTCTTTAGATATGTCCCAATTGCCAGGAACATTGCTGTTCAACCAATGTATAGATTTGTTAATTAGACCCTGGTGGGTTCCGTATGCCAGCTGGGGATATTGGCCAAGACAAGGGAGCAGACACAAGGGGAAGATCGATCACAGGTAGGGGAACCTGGCTTAAATCACATGTTACCGGTTGCTTGACAGATAGTTTATCCTTTGTCTGACGCACTTCGATGCTCTGGGTGCCTTTATTAGAGAGTTAGTCAGTGACTGAATACTGAGTACATGTAGATACTTTAGGGGCCGATGGCTTCACTAATTTGGCTTCAATTTGTACTAGCCGATCAATGATGGGACACAATTTAGAGTCCAGTAGGTCACCTATGCACCTACTCAGTCGGTTCCAGGTATTTTCATCCGCAGCAGACATTAGCCCTGCCATTTCATTGTTGCAGGACCTATTACGGGGTGCCATTTTGCCCTTTGCAGCAGGTTTTCTGATTTTCGTGGATTTACCGGCTTTCCTCCTGCGCTTGGCTTTTGGGGCACACTCTAAATCAGATTCACGGTGTTGGTCACCACCCGCCATGCCAATAGGGAGATGCTCAATTCCCCTACCTGATGCTGGTGACCCAACCCCCAACATGCTGCAGTGACATTGGGAATTTGACCTTTCTACCCGGGACAGACACAACCAGTTGTGCCAGCAGGTGTCCATGTTGAAATGGATACACTCGGCGGGGGCAACTCAGGGGGGATTTGATTGTTGGACTGGAGTGAGGGTGCAGCTAGGACATGTTCCTCTGTAGTGAGTGAGAGGCATTGCTCCACCAGTCGTATTTCATTAGAGACCATGTCCACTGCCCGGGTTAAATAGTTATCAATAGTGGAATGGATACGGGGGAGGTAGTGCACTAGGCACACTTCCTTTTTCCCACACTCGGAAACTACGGTGGAACTGAAAATGCGAAGAGACAGCAGAGAGCCACAGTCCTAAGAGCAAGAAAGCACAACAAAAGAGAATAAGCACTATGCCTCTGATCATGATAGCATCTTGAAGTTTTAGCCAAATCCAAGTCCTGGTGGATCCTAAAGCAGATCTCAGGGGGGTGGCCCAGCTCAGCTTCTTCCGGGCTATGACGGGCGCAGAGTGACATGCAGCGACGACCGCAGGCGTTTCTGGGGCTTGTAGGCTCTTGCCCCCCTTTGCCGTGCCAAGAACACCGCAAAGTACCAGGCTCCCCGAGCTGCGGGAGAGCCGCACTGCTGAAGAGCGCCTCCGGGTGCAGAGTGATGTGTGGCGACGGCTGCATGCAATTCTGGACATAATACGTATAATTTTTCAATGATATTAAATAATCATTGTAAATACAAACAGAGGTGTTCATGGTCTCCTTTCCTTCTGACATCATTATAACCCTTTATTATTGCGATTGCACCTATTATTATCAATAAAAACTAGCGATTTTTTCCAGGGGAACCATTGTTTCTGTTACACTTAATGACACAGGTTCCTAGTGAGTTGGGTGTCCCTTGTTCTTGGTGTCGGCAGGCATTTATGGGGCTTGTAGGCTCCTGACTCCCTTTGCCCTGCCAATACCACCGCAAAGTACCGGTCTCCTTCAGCCAGTCTGTCATTCTCATTTGTACCCAGTCTCAGACAGTATCACCGTCATTCTCTATCTCACTGTCAGTCAGTCTCAGGTGCTTTCAGTCAGTCACTCAGACTCACTCAGTCCCCTCTCCATCTCAGTTTTTACCACTCAATCTCTACCACTTTTAGTCCCTTGAGTATCTTAGTATCTGTTACTCACAATTTATGCCACTGCTACTCTCAGCTACTCTCCATGACTATTACCCTCAGTCTGTCACTCAGCATGTCACTCTGTCATGCTGTATCCTGCACTTCTCTGTCTCTACCTTGTCCTCCTATCTCCCTCTCTCTTCCTCTCTCTCTCTCTCCTCCCCCTCTCCCTCTCTTTCTCTATCTCTCTCTCTCCACCTCGTCTTACTCTCTCCAGACCTTGTGCTTCTCCACTCTCTCCATCTCGCTCTTGTCCTTTCCATCTAACCTTTCTCCTCTCTGCCCCACCCTCCTCTTTTTCTCCTCTCTGCGCCACCCTCCTCCTCATCTCTCTGGCCCACCCTCTTACTCCTCCTCTCTCTATGCCCCACCCTCCCCCTTCTCCTCTCTGCCCCACCCTTCTCCTCTTTTTCCTTTCTGCCCCACCCTCCTTCTTTTTCTCTGCCCCACCCTCCTCCTCCTAACTTTATGTCCCACCCTCCTTCTCCTCTCTCTCTGTGCCCCACCCTCCTCTTTCCATGCTTCACCCGCCTCTTCCTTCTCTCTCTCTGTCTCATCCTTTTCCTTCTCCTCTCTCTATGTCCCACCCTCCTCCTTCTCCTCTCTGCCCCACCCTCCTCCTCTCTCTCTGTGTCCCATCCTCATCCTTCTCCTCTATACCCCACCCTCCTCCTCCTCTCTCTATGCCCCACCCTCCTCCTTCTGTCTCTCTGCTCCACCTTCCATCTCCTCTCTGCCTCACCCTCCTCCACCTATCTCTCTGCCCACCCTCCTCCTCAGTGGTGGCTCGCAGAGGTAACTCTGTGGGGCGGTTGTGGTACCCTTACTGAAGCCCGGAGGAGAGGCCGGCGCGCGCACGGCGTACCGTCCGCTCTCTATGCTGACGGTGGACTATAAAATTTTGAGTAAAATACTGGCGTCGCGCCTCTTGACCCATATGACCGCCTTAATCCACTCGGATCAGGCGGGCTTTATCCCTCGGCGCAGCACGGCCAGTTCCGTTCGACGGTTGTTGCGGGAGATGGAGATGGACCGGGACGTATTCCCGGAGGCCTGCACACTGTCGGTCGACATAGAAAAGGCCTTTGATAGTGTGGAATGGCCCTACTTATACCGAGTGCTGCGGGAGTTTGGATTGGGGGAGGACTTCGTACGCTGGACCACCTTGCTCTATAGCGATGCCACGGCCCGAGTGAAGACGGGGGCTACCATATCGGTCCCCTACCGCGTGCGGAGGGGGACGAGGCAGGGCTGCTCCCTCTCCCCCCTGTTGTTCGCTCTGGCCATTGAGCCGCTGGCAGCTCATGCCCGACGAGGGTGCGCCTATGATGGAGTTTCCCTGCGGGAGGATACTCACTATATCTCCCTATATGCAGATGATCTGCTGATGTTTTTGGCGGATGCGGAGAGCGCGTTGGACGGAGCGATTGCCCTCTTGGAGAAGTTTGGTCGTCTGTCCGGACTTAAGGTCAACTGGGGCAAGACATGCTTGTTCCCGTTGTCGCAGGGAGGTCGGACCTCGCGGGCGTTGGGACAGATCCGGTGGGAAGGCAGCTGCCTACGATATCTGGGGGTTAACATTTATCATACCCAGCCTGATTTGTTGGAGGGAAATGTTGGCAGGGCCCTTTGCGGCTTGCGGGGTAGCATGGGGTTTTGGAGCACGCTCCCACTCTCGTGCGCCGGGAGGGTGGCGCTGTTGAAAATGGTGGCGCTGCCACGCCTTCTTTACTTTTTTTGCACCCTTCCTATATGGATCCCGGCGTCGTTTTTCGCGCGGCTGCGGGCACTGTCTACGGGCTTCATTTGGGGCTCGGGAAGGCGGCGAGTGGCGCTGACCACGTTGCGGCCGCCGAGAGCAGAGGGGGGCCTGGCAGCCCCGGATTTTGAGTGGTACTACTTGGCGGCCCAGCTCCAATGGCTTACGCAGGCGGTGGCCAGGGAGTATAGAGGCCCGGAGGGCCCACAGGGCAGGCTGATTCCGCGACATGTGCTGGCCTTTATAGTCCTCCACCAGCGGTTAGACCTGACCCAGCTTACCTTGGAGGAACTAACCCTCCGGTTGTGCTGGAACAGGTGTCAGAGGAGGGCTGCCATAGTCCACCCCTATGCCCCGGAGATCCCCCTGGGGATGTGTACGGCGTTCCCGCATGGGGGAGATTGGTCTGGGCTAGCGGTTTGGGAGGAGCTGGGTGTGCAGATGGTGGGGGACTTATTTAGAGAGGGAGTGCCGTTGCCTTTCCAGGACTTGCAGGACTCTAATGGGCTCCCGCGGGGGGACTTCCTGCTTCATGCAGCCCTTGTGGTGAGCCTCCAGAAACATTGGAATATGGGGCTTTCGGAGCCGCAGACCGCCGCGGGTTGCCAATATGTAGTGATGGCGGCGGGGACGACTAAGGCCATTACTTGCCTCTATCGCCGGCTGTCGATGGAGGGATTGCACCCTCTGGGCGCCCTGAGGGAGAAGTGGGAAACGGACCTTGAGAAGGCGATCCCCGAGTCCACGTGGTCCACGCTGGTGCGGAGGGCCTGGAAGGGAACGAGGAATGCCCGGTTTCAGTTAGTCCAGTTTTTTACGTTACACAGGGCGTATCTGACGCCGGCCAAGATCTTGCGATATTTCGGGGGGGTACACTCTCAGTGTCCGCGGTGTGGGGGAGAGGGCGCGGACTTTCGGCACATGTTTTGGTCCTGTACGCAGTTGGGTGACTACTGGGGTGATGTTGTGGATTGTTTGAACCAGGTGACGGACCGCTCCATTGCCCCGGACATGGGGGCTTGTTTGTTGCTTTGGTTTCCCCACACTCGCCGTACGAAGGTTACTAGCAAGTTTTATGATCTGGGGTTGATAATGGCCAAGAGGGAACTGACTATGCACTGGAAATCCCGGGGGGGGGGGGCCTAGCTTCCTGCGATGGAGGGCGGCGTTGGCGCGATGGGCGGGGGCTGAGGGTACGCTCCGGGTGCAATTGGCCCTTCGGAGGGACGATGAGAAGGCACTAGCGACGGCCCGGGCATGGGAAGCGTTGGTGGTGGAACTTCAGGGGTTGATGTCTGATGCTGGGGAAGGGGAGAGCACATCTGACAGGCAGGAGGTAGCGGGGAGCGGGGAGTAGAAGGGGAATGGCTGTAGGCCCTGGCCGCCCACACCTTGCCTCGGCATGAGGGAAGGCTCTGTTTGCTTAGGGAGAGGTTGGGCTCCTGTCTCTTATTTATCAGGGAGGAGGGGCACATCGGAAGAGGGGTAGGGGACGGGGGCACACTGACATAGGGTGGGGGAGGGGGGTAGGGGACTGGGTGGGAAGGTTGTTCCTTCTCCTGGATAATTGGTCTTGATGATGAATATGTGGTACTTCCTGGACGGGTGGAGGCAGGGGGATGTTTGTTGAGTTGTTGATTTGGAAAACAATAAAAAAATGTTTCAACAACTCTGTGGGGCGGTGAGGCGGGGTGAGGGAGGGGCTGGGTGGGGGTTAGTGGAATCCGACATACGACGGCAGGTATTTATTTATTTATTTAATTATTCACGTTCACCTTTCCCGTCGTATGTTGGACTCCACTACCCCCACCCAGCCCCTCCCCCGCCTCACCGCCCCACAGCGTTACCTCTGCGAGCCGCCACCACTCATCCTCCTCTCTCTATGTCCAACCCTCCTCCTTCGCTCTCTCTCTCTCTGCCCCGCCCTCCTCCTCTCTCTATGCCTCATCCTCCTCCTTCTCTCTGCCCCCTCCTCCTTCTCCTCTCTGTCCCCTCCTCCTTCTCCTCTCTGCCCACCCTCCTCTTCCTCTCTCTATGCGCCTCCTTCATCCTCCTCTCTCTGTGCCTCACCTTATTCCTTCTCCTTTCTGCCCCGCCCTCCTCCTTCTCCTCTCTCTATGCCCCACCCTCCTCCTTCTCCTCTCTGCCCCTACCCCTCCACCATCCTCTCTGCCTCCCCTGCTCCATCCTCTCCCTGCCTCTGTATGGCCCACCCTCCTCCTCCTCTCTCTATGCCTCATCCTCCTCCTATCTCTCTGCCCCACCCTGCTCCTTCTCTCTGCCCCACCCTCCTCCTTGTCTCTCTCTGCCCCACCCTCCTCTTTTTCTCTCTCTCTGCCCCCAAACTCCTCATCCGCTCTGCCCCACCTCCTCCACCTCATTCTATGCCCCGCCTTCCACCTCCTCTCTCTATGCCCCACCCTCCTCCTCTACTCTCTATGCCTCACCATCCTCTTTTCTCTATGCCTCACCCTCCTCCTTTATCTATGCCTCACCCTTCTCCTCTCTCTATGCCCCACCCTCCTCCTCTTCTCTCTATGCCTCACCCTCCCTCCTCCTTTCTCTATGCCTCACCCTTCTCCTCTCTCTATGCCCCACCCTCGTCCTCTTCTCTCTATGCCTCACCTCCACCTCTTCTCTCTATGCCTCACCCTCCTCCTTTCGCTATGCCTCACCCTTCTCCTCTCTATGCCTCACCCTCCTCCTCTTCTCTCTATGCCTCACCCTCCTCCTCTCTCTATGCCCCACCCTCCTCCTCCTTTCTCTTTGCCCTAACATCCTCCTCCCTCTCTGCCCACCTTCCTCCTCCTCTCTCCATGCCCCACCCTCCTCCTTCTCTCTCTATGCCTCACCCTCCTCCTTCTCTCTCTGCCCCACCCGCCTCCTCTTCTCTCTATGCCTCCTCCTTTCTCTATGCCTCACCCTCCTCCTTTCTCTATGCCTCTCTCCATGCCCCACCCTCCTCCTTCTCTCTCTATGCCTCACCCTCCTCCTTCTCTCTCTGCCCCACCCCCCTCCTCTTCTCTCTATGCCTCCTCCTTTCTCTATGCCTCACCCTCCTCCTTTCTCTATGCCTCACCCTTCTCCTCTCTCTATGCCCCACCCTCCTCCTCTTCTCTCTATGCCTCACCCTCCTCCTTTCTCTATGCCTCACCCTTCTCCTTTCTCTATGCCCCACCCTCCTCCTCTTCTCTCTATGCCTCACCCTCCTCCTTTTTTCTATGCCTCACCCTTCTCCTCTCTCTATGCCCACCATCCTCCTCTTCTCTCTATGCCTCACCCTCCTCCTTTCTCTATGCCTCACCCTCCTCCTCTCTCTATGCCCCACCCTCCTCCTCCTCTCTCTATGCCCCACCCTCCTCCTCCTTTCTCTTTGCCCTAACATCCTCCTCCCTCTCTGCCCACCCTCCTCCTCTCTGCAGCTCACCTTCTGAGCCGCACAATTTAGTGCTCTATATTTATCTGCAACTTATATTCAACGTGCAATAATCCATGTGTAATTTCATCAATCGAATGTAGTAGGTTACCATATTTACATGTGGCAAAGGGTACCTGTGTTAAGTCAATCAATCAATCAATCAAGATCCTTTATTTGATCACTTAAAAGTAATCATAAAAGATACAGATACATATGTAAAATGCCATAAATATCATTAAAAACCAGAAATAAAAAATCCACCATAAATATTAGTAAGAATTTAAAATATCAGCCATTCATACACACATTGTCAGTCAAAAGAACAAAAATCAGATTAGAAAATCATTTGATTGCGTGAGCGTGGCGCAGACTTTAAAAATGAACCCACAGCGGTCAAAGGTCAAGGCAGTCAGTTGCAGCAGATACAGCAATGCCACTCCACACCTGGTAAAGTCACACTTCGGTACAGGAGGCATTAACACACTGTGTCAAAGGGAGATCACATTTGCAACAGAAGAGAAAATGCAGCAGAGTGTGAGCAGAGGACTCGCCACTTGGTCTTAACGTGACCTTGGGGGTCCATGGTCTTAACGAGACCTTGGGGGTCCATGGTCTTAACGTGACCTTGGGGGTCCATGGTCTTAACGTGACCTTGGGGGTCCATGGTCTTAAAGTGACCTTGGGGGTCCATGGTCTTAACGTGACCTTGGGGGTCCATGGTCTTAACGTGACCTTGGGGGTCCATGGTCTTAACGTGACCTTGGGGGTCCATGGTCAAAAAGTGGCCTTGGGGGTCCATGGTCTTAAATTGGCCTTGGGGGTCCATGGTCTTAACGTGGCCTTGGGGGTCCATGGTCTTAAAGTGAACTTGGGGGTACATGGTCTTAAAGTGGCCTTGGGGGTCCATGGTCTTAACGTGACCTTGGGGGTCCATGGTCTTAACGTGACCTTGGGGGTCCATGGCCTTAACGTGGCCTTGGGGGTCCATGGTCTTAAAGTGACCTTGGGAGTCCATGGTCTTAAAGTGGCCTTGGGGGTCCATGGTCTTAACGTGACCTTGGGGGTCCATGGTCTTAAAGTGACCTTGGGGGTCCATGGTCTTAACGTGACCTTGGGGGTCCATGGTCTTAACGTCAGCTTGGGGGTCCATGGTCTTAACGTCACCTTGGGGGTCCATGGTCTTAACGTCACCTTGGGGGTCCATGGTCTTAACGTGACCTTGGGGGTCCTTGGTCTTAACGTCAGCTTGGGGGTCCTTGGTCTTAACGTCAGCTTGGGGGTCCATGGTCTTAACGTGACCTTGGGGGTCCATGTTCTTAAAGTGACCTTGGGGGTCCATGGTCTTAACGTGACCTTGGGGGTCCATGGTCTTAACGTGACCTTGGGGGTCCATGGTCTTAAAGTGACCTTGGGGGTCTCTGGTGTATAAGCGAAGCTGCACTGGCTCGTCGTTATCTTCATCTGGCCATCAAAGATCTTGGGATTCACACAATATGGGAAAACTCTCCATCTCCAGCCTCCTGTAAAAAGTTGGTCAACATCATCATGAAAAAAGTATCTTTGCTTCAAGGTGAAGAGACTCTATTCTCCAGACCGCACGTCTGGACGATCCTAAAGGAGTACAAGGTACTGAAGCCCCAATTTTATTTAGAGGCCGAGTGGTCAAGAGATTAAAAATCGACTTCATGCGCCGCCGCGTTGGCCTTCTTCCAGGTGAAGCCTAGAGAAAGTCTTGAAAAGGCCAACTGAAAAGGAGTGTTGTAGATTGTGTAAGTCTGGGGAAGAAACTATTATACAAACATGTCTATGCACAGCCTTACTGGGAGAAAGGAGGTTACTGTTGAAAACCCCTTGTAATCAACGTGGTATCCGGACCTGCAAGCCTAAAAGCTCCGGACTCTATTTGAACTGCCAGTGCACAACATTTTTAAGGCTTGCTAGAAAAAAAGTTGATTGTCACTAATGCCATGCAGTCTTATAAACCAGTCCCACCTCCTCTATGCAGGCCCGATTCACAGAATTAACTTAAGACAAAATACTAAACTTACTACCATTTTGGTATTCACAGAAGGCACTTACTCATTTTGGTATTCACAGAATGCACTTACTCATTTTGGTATTCACAGAAGTTAGGAGTCCTAACTTTAGGACTCCTAAATGTCTTCTGTGAATACCTAAAGTCGTAAAGTTAGGATTTTTCTCAGTTTAAGAGTAGTAAGGTTAGGAGTCCTAACTTTACTACTCCTAAACCGAGAAAAATCCTAATTTTAAGACTTTCGGTATTCACAGAAGGCATTTAGGAGTCCTAAAGTTAGAACTCCTATCTTCTGGGAATACCAAAATGAGTAAGTGCCTTCTGTGAATACCAAAATGAGTAAGTGCCTTCTGTGAATACCAAAATGGTGGTAAGTTTAGGATTTTGTCTTAAGTTAGTTCTGTGAATCGGGCCCTGCATTTCGTACTTTCTTGTGGTGCACTTTGTTTGATGCCAATTGATGTAACATGTGGATAATATACACATTGTGTACTTTCTGATGATGCACCTTGTCTGATCCCAAATGTTTTAAAATATGGGTTAAATGCAATGATGCAGCACTTGGTACTATAACTCGCTGGTAATAGGCACAGAAAACCTTTTTACACTAATTCGCCATGTTTACCTTCCCCGCCTTTTGCTCGGTTGCTAAATTAAGCTGAAATACGGATTACTCAAGATGCTAAAATTTAAACTGCGGTCTCACTTTCTACCACACTTTATACCATTTTATCTTCACAAACTATTATGAAATCGATATTTTAATCTGTATCATATGATTTAAAAAAAATGTTTTTTACTTTTATGAACTTTATTGTAAAGGTTTTAACTAACTGAAAATGACTTGAATCGTTGCTAATGCATTTATTAATGCTAACTGGACTTGCTTAGACGAAATGATTATTTTAAAGGTAGGTCTAACTGTCCTTAGGCCCGAACTACATACATTGCACTTCGTAATTGTTTTTGCAAGCTTCATGTCTTCTTCCCACTGCAGGGGTCTTACCGAGCTTCTCGTGAGTTAGAACAGACTTACTGTTGCATACTCTAACTTTTAGATATCTAGGGGCATATTATCAAGCACGGTGTTAAAACTATTGCCGCTTTAGCGGCAGAAAACTGCCCGTGAGAATTCCAATAGAAGCCCAGGTTCACACCAGAACATGGGCTTCTATTGGAATTCTCAAGGGCATATTATCAAGCCCATTATCGCCGCTTTAGCGGCAGTTTTCTGCCGATAAAGCGGAGATAATTTTAATGCCGCACCTTGATAATATGCCCCCTAGAACGTTAGTTAGGGACTTGACTGTGGATGTGGAGAAGGTATGGATGGGAGCGATTCTCCGGTTCCAGCCAGGTAGGACTGCTACAGACTTCGAGGTCGAAGGGATGTGTACTTCTTTGTACAGCGCTTGGAAATTAGGGAGTCTTTCTGCTCCCAAAGAACATTGTCACTGGATTGGCCCAGTATGGTGGGAACTGGTAGGACGTGTCTTCCAGAACTTTCTTTCATGTATTAACTGTGTGCCTCCTTAGAATAGCATAGGAGACCCTGTCCTGACCACGCAGAGGAGCTCTGGTGAGTTTCCCCTGATTGGGTGTAAAGCTTCATGCTTGATCATTCATGCAAAATCTTAACTTAGTTCGTCTTCTGATGCTGACACCTTCACTCTAGACACTTTATTTAGAATAGGGAGTTTCCTTTATGGAACCTGTTTGTTTGACTCTTGGCCTTCTGTATATTTCATCATGCTTTGCATCTTTTTCAAAATAATATCCAAATTTCACCAGCATGATTATTTCAATATACATACTTCTATGATATATTTGCTGAATTTTTGGTAACGGATTTGGCTAGCGATTTTGACTAATTTGTTAATAAAGCCCTTATAGTTGGACACAATCCTCTCGGTCATTTCATGGGAGCCACATTGGTTTCACTGTAATCAAAATGTAGTGCTGGTGATATCTCCTTTCTTACACTTCAAGTCGACAGTCAATGGTCCATACGACCAGGGGGGGATCCTTTTTGACGACTATACATGCAGATTAAGATTCAAGGATCCCCGCTCCATCACCCACCTCTCAGTTTACTTCTCTCTCTGTCTCACTGTTCTCCTCACCCCACCTCATGTCCCTTCTCTTTCTCCATCCTGCCCTCCGTTTCTCTATCTAGCTCAACCTACTCCTCTCCCTTTTTTCTTGCCAATTTCTCCTCTCTTTCGTTTCTCCACACACCCTCCACCTCAGACTCTGCCCCTTTCTTCTACACATTCTTTACCCCACCTGAATCCCTCTCCACCCCCACACTATTCCTCTCTCCTTCCCAACCTCTCCACACCAGCCTCCTCCTCTCAGGGCATCTCCACACCAACCTCCTCCACTTTCTCTTCAACACACTCTTGCCAACTTACTAGTCTCACCCTGCCCCTCTACCTCATTCTTCTTCCTGTCTTATCCTTTTCCTTTCTCTCCACCTCACATTCTTCACCCTCTCCCTTTCTCTGCTTTGCCCTCCTCCCCTCCTTCATTTCCCATTCCTAACCTCTCAATGCCCAACCTCCACTTTAAATCTATGTATTTTTATGTTCATATAAGTTGGTGAGAACAATCTGATGGTGGGGTGCAGAGCTTAGATAACATCTGCCATCCATCCTTGAAGCCACCAGTATTCATGCACCTTTATTTATGACTTCCACTGGGCACATCTGTGTCCAGGCGTAACCAGCTGCCTTGAGAGCTTAGCACATTTTGGGGTTGCACGATGCCTAACTGATGTAGTACCACTCCACACCTGTAAACGCACCAGCCACGACAGACCATAATTACAGCGTGGAGGCCACTTTAGAGGCAGTATTGCTGGGAAAACTGTTGAGGTGCTTAGGCTGGTGGTTTGTGGCACATACATGTCTGAGGAAATAGCGCACCAGCAGGGAGCACACAGACCGTGCCACCTTAAAGACATCCCTCAACCAGTACCACCAACTGAAAAAGATGAAAAGGAGCGCTCTTGTGGATCTCATCAAAGCCAGTTCCAACCACAGCAACGAACTCTTCAGCACCGCCAGGGAGTTCTCAAGCCCAATAGCCACCAAAAACATCATCACCCCTTCATTGGAACTCTGCGACACCCTTGTAGACTTCTTCCACGACATGATCACCACAATCTACAAAAACTTTGAACCTCAGCGCACCACGGCCGACATACTAAGCCTCCCCAATGCCACTGACAAACCCCGGCCACCGGCTCTAAACCTGGGACCACCTCACCACACAAGGCACCACAGCCATCATGAACACCACAGCTCAGAAGCACCCACGGACCACTGTCCCCACCACATCTCAAACCTAGGTAGCAAGATGATCAGTAACGACCTATCCATCATTTTCAAAGCATTCATCACTACGGCCACCTTCCCCAAAGAATGGAAACACACAGAAGTCAAACCCCTTCTCAAGAAAACCTCCACTGACCCCAGCAACCTGAAGAACTTCTATCTCATCTATCTGCTCCCTTTTTCTGTCAAAGTCCTCAAAACGCATCAAATGCCAACTCACAGAACACCTGGAGAACAACAATCTTCAGGACACCTCCCCATCTGGATTCCGCACCAAACATAGCACAGAAACCACCCTGATCGCTGCCACCGACATCAGAACCCTCCTTGACCCGGGAGAAACAGCATCCCTGATCCTCCTTCTCCTCTTAGCAGCAATTGACACAGTATTCCACCACACCCTCATCAAGAGGCTTTACCACATTGGAATTCAAGTTGACGCCCTGAGATGGATTGCTTCCTTCCTCACTGGAAGAACCCAGGGGATCCGCCTACCTCCGTTCAAATCAGAACCTAAGAACATCATCTGCGGCATTCCTCAAAGCTCGTCAATCAGCCCTACACTGTTCAACAACTACAGCACCCCTTTGGCCAACATCATCAGGACCCATGGACTAAACATCTTAACCTACGTCGCCGACACCTAGCTCATCCTCTCACTATCAGAAGACCCCCTCCCCCTCGATGGCCAACATTCGCATGTGCATGCCGAGCATCTCCGACTGGATGAAAGACAACTGCCTACAGCTCAACACAGACAAAACAGAAGTGTTGATCTTGGGGAACAACACCTCCCGTGGAACAACTCCTGATGGCCTTCTGAAGTAGAACTCTCATCCACTCTGATAGACCATGCCTGCAACGTTGGCATTATCCTGGACAGCAAGTTTATTATGAAAATCCAGATGAACGCAGTGTCCTCAGTCTGCTTTCTCACATGCAGACAGATCTCCAAATGGCTCTCCTTTGACATCAGAAGAACTGTCACTCAAGCCGCAGTCACTAGCCTCCTGGACTATGGCAAAACACTCTACGTAGGAATCTCCACGCACCTCCTGAAGAGACTTCAGACTATACAGAACTCAGTGGCCAGACTCATTCTCTGCCTCCCTAAACCGACCCACATCACCCCCGCCTCAAAAAGCTCCACTGACTCCCCATTCAGAAGAGATGTCAATTCAAGATGCTGATCCACCCCTACAAGGCCCTACACAATCAAGGAGCAGCATACACCAACCACGCCTGAACTTCTACCAATCCTCCAGACACTTGCCCACCGCCTCCCTCTCCTCACATCTGCCGCTTTCTGTGATCTCTGCTCAGTATCAGATGGAACTCATTCAGGATGGGGGCAGGGTGAATTCAGCCCACATGAAGTGAGTTGTCACTTCAGAGGAGAAGGACAAACTGACAGGGTGGCAGCAAGGAGGAGGGAGAGCAAACAGACTTGGGAAGAAGGGGCGCTGGGGAGATAAGCATGGAGGCAGAGAGACTGGAATGCAGAGGATGAGTGTTGAGGGGGAACACAGGGATAGAGTGGATTGATGGTATCAGGTCAGAAGAAGAAGGTGAGGCACAGATAGGAGAACAAAGTTGAACAGGTGAGGAGGGGAGGTGCAAAAAGAGAGTTGGTGGGTGAGGCATATAGTGATGAAGAGCATGAGTCAGAGAGGAACAGGGTGATATGGCAAGAGGAGTGTAAGCCAGAGCTAGGTGGCAGAGACAGGAGGAAGGTGAAGTAGAGAAAGTAATAGGGAGAGACTATTGAAATATGGCCCTGACAGAAAGTGCCCCCCACAGCTAACTTGCACATGCATCAATGCTAAAAACTAGGTCACACACACTGCAGAGTAGTTCTGGGTGGCCTGTCACCAGTGCCAGTCTGGTCCTAAGTATAAGCCCCCCGCCCCTCCAATCCATCTAGAAGTACCTTCATCCCTTGTCCTTGCCCCAGTCATTACTCTCCTCCCCGTTCCAGAGATCAGCACTAGATATATGAGCTTGCAGCCTTAGGGTGTACTGGCAGGGATGTATGACGTTACAACGCATGCTTTTACACCGCATGCCGTTACAACGCATTTTTTACACCGCAAGATCTGTTACAACGCCAGCCTTTACAACGCATGCTTTTACAACGACGTACACTAGATGGAGTGCTGACATTAGAAATGTATAATTTACTATTCTAACTCCAGTCCACGTTGCAGTAGGGAAGGTGTTTGGATAGTAAAACTACACTATTTCTAATGTTAGCACGCCATCTAGTGCATTTCGTTGTAATGGCATGCGTTGTAATGGCATGCGTTGTAACAGATTTCGCGTTGTAATAGTTTCGTTGTAATGGTAGTGCGGTGTAAAAGTTGCGTTGTAAAGGTTGTTCACCACTGGCAGAGCAGGAGAACCACTGTAAATCAGTAATTTCACGCCTCACCTCACTTGTGGTTTGGGCACCATTGTAGAGTCTATGGAACTGAGGATTGACCGCGGGAGGGGGCCATCTGCCACCGGGCCACCACCTCGAAGTCGTTTCCCTGCACAAGTCCATAGTCCAAAGCACTGTGGATCAGGACAGGAAAGACAAACAATGCCCCCACAGTCAGGGAAAGACCAACACGTCTATCTTGCCATGAGGATGGGGCTCTCTCAGCCCTCTAGGGAGGTCTTTGCTGGTAAAGAGGAGGTGATGGCTTCTGCTGAAACTTTTTTAAGGTTTATGCTCTTTTAAGATTCACTCTCTTCTTTGTAAGAATTTCTCTCTGCTTAGGTCAGTAAGATCTTCCAAATCCAATCTTTTACTTCCCTCTAAATTCTGTCTGAATTGAATAGGAGGTCACTCGGTTACAGTATTCGAAGGTAAGTTATGGAACCAACGTCCAGTGGCATTGAGAGCCACGCCAAATCTTTCAAGCTTTCTGAAGGATTTTAGAACTTGATTCTTTTCGCCTCATGAACCATCTGGCTGCACCACTACATCAGTCATTTGGTCCTTTTGGTGCCTAGAGGATCATTTGAGCATTAGTAGCACTCTATAAATCACTTTTACATTACATTACGTTACCCAGACTCCCTGCTGTACACCCGTGAACTCATGACTCGACCCCAGAAGGTGCAAACATTTCTAGCTTTTTTTGTATTTTCTAAATATCAATGCATGTTGTACTCACTAGTAAATACAAGCTTATTTCTTCTTTGTAATCTGTTGGATGTAGATCTCTAACTCCCAGCAAGTTTTCAAAGAAAATTGCTGTGTTTCTCTGCTATTTGTCAAACCGCCAGGCAAGCAACACATAACCTCATGTACAGATGGTCACCCGGTGCCTAGAGACTCTTCTTTGCGCTTTGTCCAGATGCCGGACAAATAGTACATAATCTTTGCTTTTTTACCGAAAATCTAACTATATAGCATAGAAGCTTAAATATTTAGCATGTACCCGATTAGATAGTTGCCCCTATATAAAAATGTAAACTATTGAAATTATAGAGATGGTTGAGGGCTAAGGGAGATATGTGCAGATTCACGTAGATGTGAGCAGTGTGTCCCCTGAACAGATCACTCACTACCTTCTTTATAGCCCCCTCCCCTTTATAGACACCTTCCTGCACATAAACAATCAATAATGGTGATTTGCTGTTTCCATTTGTGCTGCAGAATGCAGCAGACATACAGAGAGCCAGAAATAAATCCACCATCGTAAGACCAGCTATTCCCTGGCCTTAGTTTTTGGCGCTTTCTCAGCCTTGTCAATCAGGGACAACATCAAAAAGCAATGGGTGTTGCGATAGAATGGCCACAGGAACACCCATGGCCCGCCCCTTTGCCACAGCGGACTGCAGCGGAAAGGGGCATATTTACAAAGTGGCGTTAACACCTTGACCGCGGCACGAATTCCGTCGCGGTGCTGGTGATTAATTGAGTGGGCGGGGTTCGGACGCCCCCGGCCTTCCTCCGCACACACCCACTGTGATGCATGACGGCTGGGGGCCATCATGCGCAATGAAGGGGTTAAGCCACATTAAGTGGCTTAGCGTCACCTTGTAAATATGGGGAATGGCACAATGCTACCAGAGCATCAGAAACAGTGACGCTGCGGTGGCATTAGGGCCTTGTAAATATGCCCCCAGGGCGCATATTTTTCAAACAAATGTCATAGTGCGGTGTTACGTCAAATTTGGCAATGACTTGTAAATCAGGGACAGCATTAAAAAGCAATGGGTGTTGCGATAGAATGGCCACAGAAACACCCATGGCCCGCCCCTTTGCCACAGCGGACTGCAGCGGAAAGGGGCATATTTACAAAGTGGCGTTAACACCTTGACCGCGGCACGAATTCCGCCGCGGTGCTGGTGATTAATTGAGTGGATGCTGCGGTGGCATTAGGGCCTTGTAAATATGCCCCCAGGGGGCATATATTTCAAAAAAATGTCATAGTGCGGTGTTACGTCAATTTTGGCAATGCACCATACTTGCTAAAATACGGTGCACCCCTGCATTTCTCCTAGCGCTGGTTTTAAAAAGCTGGTGAACCCAAGCAGGCACCCTGCCGCCATGCAGCAAGGGTGTCTGCACTGCAGGGGCAATTGTTTATGTGCAGGAAGGGACACCTTCCTGCACATAAACAATCAATGATGGTGTTTTGCTCTTTCTGTGTCTGCTGCAGCATGCAGCACACATAGAAAGAGCAAAAAACGAGGAGCAATTAATAATTTCTGCTCGTATCGCCATCTTAAGACCAGGTCCTACCTGACCTTAGTTTTTGGTGCAGCCCCAGCCTTGAAAATTTGGGGCCGCGTCAAAAAGCAAAGGGTGTTGCGATAGAACGCACACAGCAACACCCATTGTCAGCCCCTTTGCCACAGCTGGCTGTGGCGCAAAGGGGCATATATGGGTAATGGTGCAACGTCACTGGAGTGTCAGAAAAATTGACGGTCCAGTGGCGTTAGGGGCTTGTAAATATGCCCCATAGTATCAGAAATTGTCTACTGAAAAAAATAGAATGAAATAAAGCTGTGGCCACTAAAAAAAGTGTTGTGGTTTATAGGAGAAAGATAGAGGTACTGGGGAGGGGGGAGGCATCCTCCTAAAACAGACAGTAGCATTAATGGTGAGGTTGGGAAGGGGACATGGGACAAGTAAAGAGGTTTTTAAGATTCAGGGAAGAGAAGCATTAACGGGTAGTAATGGTTTGCCAGTTTCAGGGGTTGATAGTTTTAAGGGGTAGGTAGGGGATCTTAGGGAAGTACAGTATTAAGGGGAGTGAGGTGTTTTTAAACTTTATGGAAAATTAGTATTAAGGGTTAGTGAACTTTTTGTAGTGTTCAGAAAAGGACAGCAATGAGAGGAAGTAAGGGTGTTATTTAGAAGTCAGGGAAAGGTAGAATTGAGAGGTAGCTAGAGATTTAAGGGTTCAGGGATGGGAAGCATAAAGGATTCCTAAGAGGTTATTAGGGTACAGTTAGATAAATTAAATAATGCACGTAATAAAATTTTTAAATTTGACATTTTTTAGAACTGTTATGGGTAATATTGTAGAGCACGACATTATTCAGCTCGACTTGTAGTAGTTGAAGTTTTAAAAGTCGACTTTATTACATACAACCATCAATCCAGTAGCGGCCCGTATAGGGCATGCTGCCGGTCGGTGATAAAACCAATTCCATTGCGCGCGCAGCATCACCAAATGCGATGCAGCGCGTGCAACTAAATTTGTGTTATTTATTTATTTGCGTACTTACCTCCGTAGGGTCGTATTCCGTAGTTTACTACCCCCCACCCTGCCCCTCCCCCGCACCACATCACCGCCCGGCAGCACGCCCCATACGGGCTGCTACTCCATCAGTCTATGGGGCATATCAGCAAGGCGGCGATTGAAAATTATCGCCGATTTTGCGGCCGTTTTCGGCTGAAAAGCGGCGATAATTTTATCGCCTAATTAGGAAGGTCACGCTCATGTGTGAAACCTTGTAGTAGCGCACAAAATCTTAACGCCCAGCTTTGCATCTCTAATGAGATGCAAAGTGGGCGTTCCTGACCTAACATGACAGGAGAAATGTCGCTAAGCGACATTTCTCCTGTCATCAAGCCCCACGCTATGAAGCATAGTGGCAAGAAAAGTAGCGATAACCCCTGTTATCGCTACTTTCCTTACGCCTGCTTCAGGACTGACTTAGCCATGATATCCTATGGAAGGTGGATATCATGGCTAAGTTTGTGGGGCCCTATCAACAAGCTAACGCCACATTTCGTGAGATTATCGCTGGGTTTCCAGCGATAATCTCACGTTAGGCAGTTAGCGCTAGGATTTTTATCGCTTTTGAGATAAGCGTTGCTAATAGCACGCTATCTCAGCGATAAAAATCCACGCTAGCCGGCGATAATTATCCTAGCGCTAAGTGCTCTTAGCGATAATTATCGCCGGTTGTTGCTGATATGCCCCAAAGTCTTTATAAAGGTAGAATACTACTTCTTTGACATAAATGACAAGCAATGTGTATGTATTGTTATTTCCATAGTGCTGCACAAACCTACTCAGAGATCAGTGGGCGCTATAATCAGCATTGGGGCTGACACAGGAATCATGTCAGAAGCTTGGAGGGGACAGAACAATAGTAGCTGCACTCAGCGGCTTAGCTGGGGGGGGGCGGTGGGGGCGGTCCGCCACAGGCGGCACTGTTTTGCGGGCGGCAGTGGCCGCGCGGCACTGGCCCGTTGTGGCGGCCTTTATAATTTATTTGGAGACACTGACAGTCAGTGTACCCAAATAAATTATAAAGGCCGCCGCAACGGGCCTGTGCCGCGCGGCCGCCGTTTCACGTACAAGCACTGCTCACGTGCTTGCAAAAAAGGAAAAGCAACAAATTGCCGCCTGCAGCACACGCACCACGTTGCCAGATTAGGCTATTTGGGTGCGCGGTGAAACAAGCTCCGCCTCCAGCGCGTGCACAGCGACGTCGAGCAGCCCACAACTTCCGGTGCAGCCAGGAAGAGCGCGTGCAGGGGTTGGGATGGATTAGATAGATAAGATACATTTATTGTTTGATTACTTAAAATCATTACAAAAACAACACAAAACAAACCCGCCCCCCTAAATAAAAACCACATTGAACTAAAACCTTAATGTCCAAAGTAAAATTCACATCACTTATCAGTAGGATTCAAGTTAAAAGCAAATACGTTAATGGCTTTTGGATGGGACGACAGAGGAATAAGAACCCAAGGGGGTACTGGTGATCTCATTAAACTTAGGTTAATTAAGCTCTTCCTCAGCTTGCCGTAAAAGTCTGCAGACTAAGTTCATATATTTAGTTCCACGGCAAGCTAGTATCGACGAGGTACCCTCTAGCCAGCGAATCACTGCTTGCCTGCTAGAGCGAATATTCAGCTCAATAAAAATTGATTTCAAATACTTTCTCCTTTGGTCTAAAGTGGCTATACATGCACATGTTAGATGGATTAATGATTCTTTTTTAAAGCCACATAGTCTGCAGGATTCCGTTTTGAATGGCGTTTTCCACTGGGGGTATAAATCCTTAGCCTCATGCACACCCATTCGGAATTTTAAAAAACTCGTTTTTAGTTGTGAACTGAACTGGGCGGATAGATACGGTTGTGGCCTCAAGAATCCATATGTATTAATTACTGTCCACCCATGCCGCCGCTTAGAGAACTCTTGTTTGTCTGCCCATAGGGAATTCTTTTTAGCTGCGCTATTTACTATTTTGCCAAAGCTTCCTCGATCCAGTCTTTTGCCCCATGCTGCTTGTAGGGCCAACTCAGCCAGGGACTCTCTCAGAAAGCTTCCCCAGGAGTTGGATGTTACATGATCCCCCTGGAGCTTAATTTCTTCCCAACATAGGTTATTTAGAGAGTTCGTATCGGAGGAGCGGAGCATGTGGCACAGTTTGATAAAACAGCTCATTACTCGAAATTTCTGGTGCTGGAGGCCAAACCCCAGTCTGACCTGCGAGGGCGAGACTGATTTAGGCAGGTCAAAAACTGCTTTATAGATCTTTGTCTGCAAAGTGTTCAAAATGTGCACTTCTTTGCCACGCCATGGAGCCAGGCCGTAGGACAATTTAGGTAGTATTTGAGCGTCCATTACTTTGAGCAAATGAGAGAAATTTGGACTGTCCATCCTTTTGCGAAGTAATTTATATGCAAAGATTAAAGAATGCGCCTTTGCTGTTAGAGCCAGTTTGTGATCTTTGTGGGATGCACCCTGCCCAATTATTACACCCAGGTATGTATATGAGCTGACTTCTTCGACAGTTGCCCCCTTAGCCGACCATTTGAACTTAAGTTTCTTGCGATCGAATAGACGAACTATTTTTGTTTTTTCTTTATTTAACTCCAGTTGTTCCTTATCCAGGTAGGTCACGAGGTTGTTTATTGATCTCTGAAGGCCAATGGGAGTTTGGCTCAGCAGGACTATATCGTCCGCATATTGTAATATGGCGATTGGCTCGTTGACCAGTTTCGGGGGTGTGAGACTCTGGTTTTTCAATGTGCGGAGCTAAGTCAGATAAAAACAAATTGAAGAGGCTGGGGGCTAAAACGCAGCCTTGTTTTAGGCTGCTTTGCGTCTGGATGCTTGCAGTTGTGCTTGACCCATTGCCTAACTTGACTCTTGCCCAGGAATCCGTGTATAAGGCAATTATGGCGTTGAGCATTATAGATGGCAAGCCCCAGACACTAAGTTTATTCCATAGCTTGCTCCTGCTTACCCTGTCGAATGCAGATTTGATGTCTACAAAGCAGGCGAACAATCGGGAATCCCTTTTTTGGGCTTTTTCTATTGAAAGAGCAAGAGTTACAAGGTTGGTTATGGTGCCCATGCCTTGCCTAAATCCTGTCTGAAATCTCGGGATTATGTTTTTTTCCTCCATCCAAAGTTTCAGCTGGGTTAGCAGGCACGAGGCGTACAATTTTGCTTCCACATCTATCAATGAAATTAGTCTGTAATTTCCGGGGTTGCTATGATATCCCTTTTTAAAAATGGGGTGGATGATATTCCCCCTCCTTGAAGCCGGGATGTTAGACTGATTATAAATCCCATTGAAGAGTGGAGCCAGATAGGAGGACCAAAACTCTGGATCGTTCTTGAAAATGGCATTAGGAATGCCGTTGGGGCCAGCCGCTCCCTCAGTTTTAAGTTTCTGAATTATCCCTCTTACTTCTTTCCTGGTTGTCAAAGTCTTTGTCCCATAAGTCGAAGGAACTGGTTGTAATAAGCTTTCTTCCATCTTTTCTTGAATAAAAGGGACTTGAATTACTTTAGCATCTTTGGCTTCACCAGGGGGCCTTCCATTAGAACCAGTTCCTGTCTTATTGTATAGTGAGAATACATGTTTGGTCCAGATATATGCTCCAATTCCTGCTTCTTGCAGCAGTTTCGGGCCGGATGACAGCTTGTTAATTATACCCCAGAAGTCGCTACTATTAGGCTTTTTGCTGACGTATAATAGTTTCAGCCAAATAGATTCTCTGTGGGCTGTTTTTGCCTTCCACAGGTTCCTCCTGAATGTTTGCCTCAATGCATACAACTTTGTTTGGTCTGTTTTAAATCCCATTTTTTTTGCTTGTAATAGCAATTTTTGTTCTCTTACAATTGCTCTTTTTTGAATTCTAAGGCCGTGATTAAACCAGGTGTCTTTTCTGTTCGCCACACTGGGGGAACGTCCCAAGGAGGCTGAGAATTTTTGAACTAAAAGGTGAGCCAAACACTCCGAGGATTTAACGCGATCCAAGTCGGTTTTACAGCCCTGGTTAGCTACAAAAACCTTTGCTGTCTCTTGAATGGCCTGGGGTGCCACTCCCCGCCATTTTAGTTTTTGAAGATTATATTTTTCTGGGAGATGCACTATAGAATTTATTTTTGGTGCATGATTGACTTTTTTGAACATATTTAAAACAAGAGGCAAATGATCACTTTCAGCTCTTGGGATGATGTTGAGTTTGTTAATTTGTGGGAGCAAATTATTACTGATAATTATGAAATCTATCGTTGAAGAGATTTTGCCGCTTAGAAATGTTGTGGCAGCAGGAATGTCCCCCAAAGCTTTTCCATTCAGGATTGTTAAATCGAGTGATTCTAGGTTTTTTACAAATGCTCTTGTTCCCTGGTTGATTTTTCTTTTACTTCCCCACTGATTAACCAAAAGATTACTGTTAAAGTCTCCTGAGATCAATAATTGGCAATTCACTAGGCTTCTTTGCATAGAAGTTATTAGTTTGATTAAAATTGTGTATTTTCCCTTCTGTTTTTTCCTCTCAGGGTGGATATAAACGTTGATTAATAGAAGATGCCAGTTTGTTCCATTGGATCTCAGGTTACTACTTAGTTTGGTCATTTGGATCCAATTGACCCCTGTGTCTAATTTTTCCATTACCCAGTTCCATTTGTGTGAAATGAATGTTGAAAGGCCCCCTCTCGGGTGTCCAAGGTGTGAGTGTCTTTCTGCCATACAATGGTGCTCTGAATAACCTGGAATTGAGCTTGGAGCCAAATTCCAGGTTTCCTGAAGCAGAATGATGTCATGTTGGATCAGAAATGAGATTGATTCTTGGTCTTGCCCCGTATCGTTAAATCCGTGTATATTCCATGAACAAAGCGAAATGTTAACTGTACCAGCAACTTCCGCTTTGTTAGTCATCCTCCGCTCCGGTTTTTTAATTGAGGTTGATTGGTTAGGGATGCTTATTATTTAATATTCTGGGCACCCAGGACCAATCCCTGTGTTCCTGTGGACATTCCTCGATTGAAGCGGAGCTTTCTCTGGAATCGATTCTGTTATTTCTGGAGGACACTGTTGGTGAGTTTGCACGTGCTCCGCGTACACATGATGGGTGGCTTTTTCCTAATCTGACTTTTTCAGTTGTATTTTTGAGAAGAGGATGCGGATACCTTGGGCTTTCAAAAGCCTTTAACGTAATTCCCCATGCTCCGAACCTTCCACTAGTTGATTCTATTATTTTCACCAGATCTTTTGAGGACCAGGTTGTGAGAGTCTCTTCTATTCCTGACCCAATTATTTTTTTAAACTCAACCGTGATTAGATCACTGGAACGGATGCCTTTTAATTCTGGGATTTCGTTAAACAGCCTCAAGAGGTTTCCTCTGTTTAGTGCATCTTGTATTCCCTTTGATGAATATTCGGGGATGAATGATAATTTCAATTCAGACTCGTCCGGTTGAATGTGTTCGGTCTGCGCACAAGGTTCTTTTTCTTTTCTACCACCTTCCGATGTAGAGATAACTGGAATGTTATTTTCATGTTGCGATGCGTGGGCGGGGGGGCCCGGGGATGATGCCCTTGTGCTCAAATTCGATGTTCCGGGGCTTTTTTGCGATGTATTCCTTTTTTGTTGCTCTTGTTGGTCCTGAATGAGAAGGTTACATACGCGGGACTAACCCCTTATCGTTACTACAATTGGCTTTAGATCTTTTTCGAGCTTATTTGATATTAACTGGTCCAACGTTTTTGCCTGAGACGAGATGTCGTTTTCCAATACTAGCTCTTTCTTGCTTTTGACCAGTTGTGAATCACGTAGTTGGGTACACCAACCTTTGCCTCTCCTCGGGCTATTGCTTCCCGAGGAGTATGGGGGCTTCTCCTGACCTGATCCTTTAAAACCTCCTATTTGTGCTCCTTGAGCTTGAGCTAAAGGAGAGCCTCTGTAAGCAGTTTTATCCTGAGGATTGAGGGTACTGGCCCCTTGAGTGAATTGAGGAGAAAAGTGAGGTGGGGGGGATTGACTAGAAGCCTGTTGCTTTTGATTGAGAAGCTGAAGATCTTTGGGCTGATCACTTGCCGAGCAGACCACCCGGTGCGGGGAAAGGATGATCTTTTTCTTTTCCCTTTGGGATTTTGCTGTAAAAAGCGGGAACAGTTTTTCGGTTACTGCGTTAGATGGTTTATTAAATTTGGGTCGAGTTTTTCTTGCTCGTTTTCTTTCCCTTTTTGTGGGTTTAACGACCTCCAGTACTTGTTGGACTCGACTCTCTTGGGCATGTGTTGAAGTTGGTTGGGGCTCGGACTCTGTTTTTTCTATTTCGTTGTTTGAGTCACCTCTTTCTTCAAATGTTTTTTTGGATTGATTTACACATGTCTCTTGCACAGCGTTATTTTTGAGGGAGTTTATATGGAGATTATTGGAGCAGGATAGTTTTACTGCCCCTAGGATATCTTGTAACGTTTCAGGAAGGGTTGCCAGTTTCTCAATGATTGGGCTGCAACAACAGATAGGCTTGTTTTTGTTTGTAAGAATTTATTGCTCCGGGTGTTCCTAGGTGGTCATTAGGTCTATTTTGCTGTTTATGCCTGATATATGGGTGGCAATAAGGTTTACGAGATCTATTTGAACGTCCATTTTATCCAACTGAAAATTTAGGACCCTTATGGCTTGTTCAAGGGTCTGGATCAAGGTTTGTGCCCATTGCGAATGTAAAAATTCTTCAGGATGCTGCGCCGGGGCCTCTGGCCCGAGATGAAAACTACTTTCAGATGAAATTGTTATAGGTAAGGAAAAATTTGGATCTTTTAGTTGTTGATTAGTCGTTGATGAGCAATGACTGATCTCCACTATTTCAAGTGCCTGAGAGTATATTGTGCCTGAAGGGCTTAGCGGTGTAGATGAAGTAAGCTTGGTTCGCCTTTGTGTTCTTTTTTCTTTGCTAGAGCCTGGGCTAGAGCAAACATTGACCTGACAGTTGGATTCTAATAGTTCCAAGAATTCCGTCAATTTTGAATCGTTGAGTTCGGCAGAGAATGAGTTGCTCGCTGGGCCCTTGAGCACCATATTTCCTACGGGATCAATTGAGTTTGTTTTTTCCTTTGAGGACCGTATTGTTTTAAGTTGGACTGATTCATTGGGACTGCAACATTGATTGTCGACCGTTAAGGCCGCAGCAGTAGAAACTCCGTTCAGAGCCGTTTTAGAAAAAGAGCAGCCAAGGTTGGGGTTTACACGCTCGAACCTACCCCCAACAGTGGGCTTTGAAGAAACCATTGAATCTGCGACTATGATTGTTTTTGTGACCCTCTCAGTAAAGTTGTTAATAGATGTTTTGTGTTTTGTTGTTAAAGCTGAGGGAGAAGGTATAGAGGCAACCTGATGTACCTGAACTGATGTCGCTGGTTTCCAAAAATCTGAGTAGCCCGTCTTTGCACCCGCCCGTGGTTCCTTTGGAGTTGCAGTGATGGCGGTTTCACTAGTCCACGGAGCAATGGTTTCTAGTTTGTCTGGCTGAATTGGGCTTGGTAACTGAGACAGTTCTTTTGAGGGAGCGTAAATTGCCGCCATCGGATCTTTTAAAAAGAAAAATTTCCGAATCCCTGTTTGGTTAGTCCGGATTAATGATTGTGAAGTTGTTGGAAAAGCCACCGAGATCAACCTCTCGCTTTGACCTGCTCTGTTTTCTGATTCTTTGTGTGATAAATCCTCCTCTATTTCAGCGTTGGTTTTCAAAACTTTAGCCTTTTGTTTTATTTTTTTTCCTTGTTTCTTGCCGAACACCACTTGTCGGACTGTCCCTGATCTCATTTGGGCAACCTTGCCTTTAGCCCGGAAAGGGCTCTATGGCGAGAATCGCTTGCTAGTGGATACTGGCTGCTAGCCCCAAACTTCAAGTAGAAGGGTCTTGCTAAACACGCACGCACGGTTGCTGGCAGGGTGTTGAACTGATAGACTTCCGGCCCCCGGTTCACTGGGACCCCCACCGTGATGACAGGAACAATCGTCGACACAACTCAACTGCAGCAGCCTTCCACGGTACAGGGACCCAACTCTGCTCCTAGCCTTGAGCCTGGGACGCCAACACCAGATAGACTCTCAGCTCACACTGGCCGTCAATCCGGCCTTTGGACCGGTGCGCAGGTAAAAGGAAGTCACAAGCAGAAAGTTTATTGAGGGGGGGGAGTGGCAATCCGGGAGCAGGAAACAGAGGGAGACAGAAAAGTGGGTCCTGAAGCCTGAGACCTGCCCCCCCAAACCCCCCCGTCGCTCACCTCAGATCGGGATGTGGCATGGGGTGGGAGGCAGGTGCTGAGATGGATACTTGTGCTAGAACTCCCAGTGGATCTCTCGCCGTGCTCACTGCTGCTACTACTTAAAGCTGAGAGCACCGAGGGCTCCGGGTTCGGTGTCTCCCACCGCCGCTGTGGCCGTAAGAGATTGTTTTTTTAAAAACTGCGGCAATTTATTGTCATTATCCGTGGCACACCGACCGCAAACGCCGTCTCCCGAGGCTGTTTGCCGCTGTTTTGCCTGCTCCAATGCTCCGGGGACTGCCGGATCCGTCACAGCTGAGCAAGGAGCAAGGAGCAAAGGAGCGTACGGGGAGCAGGGGAGCAGGGGGGCAGAGACTGGACAACTGCCACACCAACCCACTCAACCCGCTCAACCCGGCTCAACTTGCCTCCCACCTCTCGCCTCTTTTGCCGGATCAAGCCCTGCGATGATTTCTGCAGCTCTGTTCGGCTCCGGCGGCTCAGCTCAGCGGGTCTGCTCCGCACAGCGGGTTGGCGCGGGAAACGGTGAATTGGTGAAACGGCGAATCTCCTCCTCCCAACGAGCACATGTGATTGCTCACAGCATTGACTTGCAGGGGTTGGGATGGATTCCTGCACCCCACCACCATTCCCCGATGACTTGGATGAATCGGCTATGGTGCCTGACACCCCTGGATGGGACCCGTTTACCAATATAAAGTGTACTTTTACTTTAAAGGTAGGAGAGCACAGTGTGCATCTGAATGGGCAGTTTTTCAAACTGGAGTGTAGTGCAAGCCCGGTTCTAGGGGGTGGGCCTGGGCAATGGCAATGAATCTGCAACCGATGTACAACAATAATAAAAAATGTTCAGATAACTGGTGATTTATGATCTTGCTAGAGAGCAATCATTTGTCTGTTAGTTTTTAAATGCAGATAAACTGTATTTTATGTGGGTAGCTCGGTGGGTTACTGCCTTTGTCACAGAGATCCTTGTGTTGCTTGCCGTTCAGAAGTTACAATCCTAAAATAGGACAGTGAACTCAGAACTGTCATCAAAGAGCTGCATACAAACTTCACCTTTTTTTGTGTTGTGATATAGTTAGAACTTCTCCAGTCTTTCATTATTCTGATGTCGCTAAAAAGAGTTTGTTTGGGAAGTCATACATTTTTATCAGTAAAGCCAACCCCCAACTACTGGAGTACTCTTTAAATCCTGAGTTTGTGCTTCTCCAGACCAAAGCCTAGTAAAATATATTGCCCACCAGCATGGATGACATGTGACTCCTACACTTGTAATCCTCATTGGCCTATGTGACATTCCCCGTAGACTGATTCATTCTCTCTGTATAATGTGTGCTGTTATGTAAAGTACTGTGACACCTTATACTGATATGAATAGCGCTATACAACAAATGGAATGCATATGAGAGAGGGGCAACAGAGATGAGGGGCACTGGTTAAGGGTGGCAGTGAGAGAATACGAGGAGCTGGTCATGGGGTGGGGCAACTACCGAGAGATGAGGGGTACTAGTGGAGGGTGGCAGTGAGGGAAGCCAAGGAGGAGGTCATGGGGTGGGGGGGGAACTACAGAGAGATGAGCGGCACTAGTGTAGGGTGGCAGTGAGGTAAGCGAGGAGGAGGTCATGGGGTAGGGGGGCTACGGAGCGATGAGGGGCACTGGTGGAGGGTGGCAGTGATGGAGTCCGAGGAGGAGGTCATGAGGGGGAGGGGCTGCGGAGAGATGAAGGACACTGTTGGAGGGTGGTAGTAAAGGTATCCACGGAGAAAGAGGTCATTGTTAGGGCCCCAAAAAAGACTTTTGCACCAGCACTAAATCCAACCCTGTCATGGCCTTTCTGTTTTCGTATATTTAATTAACAGTCGGGTGATTAGGAAAACTGTAAAGTGCATGCTAATTACATTTACTGCTATATTCAATGCTTCAAGTTTGAAGGTGATTTTACTAATGTTTTTTTACCAGGAATAATGAAAATGCAACTGGATGGTGGCTCATATGGGGCTGGGGCCCAAGGTCAGCTGTGAGAGAAGATGCACTGAAGAGGGGTGGTAGAAAAGTGGATAAGCAAGCCTGTAAGGGAGCACGCTGCAGAGTCTGGGGTCAGGTGGAGGTAGTAATGAAGAGGGATTCTTCCTGAAGGTTGCACGGAGGGAGCCTGAGTAGTGTCACTTGCCTGATACTCCCACCTTAGAAATCTCCTCTTCCCATCAAAGGGACATATCATGGCGAAAAATAACATTTAGAAAGAGATTTGGAAAAGAGTGTGTTTTACTGGGCCTTGGTAGACTAAGAAGAGCTAAAGGAGGGCTGGAAGCAGGCCTGGTTAGACATATAAGCGACAAATCGGGCCTGTAGTGGCCCACCCGAATGCACCCTTGGCCCACCCAAATAAAAGTTCCTGGAGCCGGGCCTGGTGTAGTGTGTGAGTTTTGGTGATATAATGTGAGGGTAGAAGGAGTAATTTAAAGGTTGGATAGTTTAAATATAGGATGGGTTAATAAAAGGCAGAGGTAGTAGGAGTATGGAGTAGTTTGGGTGTTGAAGGGGTCATTATGTTTGTGTGCATTTACTGATCTAGCACGTTCTAAATTCAGTACACTTGTGAGCAGATTTACCAAGATTCACACTATGCAACTATGTGCAATAGTCTCCCTTGCACAACCAAAATTATCATTGCATTGTATTTACTGCGCATTGTGCCACAATGATGGCATCAGCCACACACATGCAAATAACTCTGTTATTTGTGACAAATATGATTTTTAATTTATGCAAAGACAGAGAAACAATACTTTGTATGAGTTTTGTGTTTTGAGTAAACCCTCGAATGTAATTCTTTTGTGCAGACAGACTCCTAAGGGTAAAATAGGCACTGTGTGTAATTTTAGCAAATATCACACCTAATATGCTTTGAAATATTTTGGCATTTCCCATTGTCTGTTGTTTGTACTGGGCTACGCTAGTTTGTAAGGCTTTAGTTAGGTTGATATGGCTTTGTTTGGAGTTCTAGGCCTGTTGGTGTGGTTCCTACCCCATTACACCCACTTTACAAGAATTCTAAGGGGTTTTGTGCTACGCGACTAGAATTAGATTACTCAACATTATGTTGTTACATATATATTATAATTTATGGAATAATAAAATGTAAGAGGAGAGAGGGTGAATTTCAATATCAGTAAATAAGCCCAGTTCTAGAAATCCTTGGTATAGTGAAAGGGAAGGGGCATGGGGTATTGAGGCTGACTTTGTGACATCGAAGATTTGCTCAGGTAAAATGGGTCATGCTGAGTGCGCAGGGTAAGTTGATACTGGGAGACTGAGTATAGGAGTAGTAGGAAGTGGGGACAGTTTGAAAGTTGGAAGTATTTAGAGGTCAGGAGGGATGTGACAAAATATAGGGTAGCTTCGGTGCTGGGGAGGAAGTTGGAAGGGAATACTTTACAACTGGAGGTAGTTTCAGCATTGGAGGGGTAGTTTGAAGGTGGAGTTCGCATGAAGGTAGGGGTAGTTTGTTTGAAGGGGTGACTTTGTTCTAGAAGGTAGTAAGTGGAGATACTCTGACTGTAGGCAGAGTTCTTTGACAATAGGAAGTAGTTTGAGTGGAGAGGTAGTCTAAAAGTATGGGGTAGCGAGAAGATGGGGTAGTTTTGTTTTTGGAGAGGTTGTTTTTGTGCAGTTTGGGTGAAGGAGGTTAGGTTGAAAGGGGGGGATCATTTGAGCATAGAAGTGCTAGATTGAAGGTAGAAGGGGACAGTGTGAGGGAAGATTGGGATATCTGATGGTTGGGATAGTTTAAGGGGAAGTATCGGGTAAAAGTGCATTAGCCCTGGCTGTGTATTAGTGCCATTTAAAATTAGTTTTAGCCACACTGCAAAGCATCTGCAATGCTGTACAGCATGGCTACAAAGCATTGCCAAATCAATAGCTCTCAGAAGCAAGACCTTTTGGCTTTGCCAGTGCTTGTTTTTGATTACAGCGTCAGCTCAGCAAAGTAAGTCTGTGCTGAAGTGGACATTTACAGCTGAAGAGTGAATGTGGCAAGCAACACCTGCGTGTTCTTAGTAACACACACAAAAAGAGCGCGGGCGATATGAAAGTGCAGAGACCTTGGCATTACTCATGTGCTAACAAGAGATGTTTGTGAGGACAGGCACATACCATGATATCAGGACTCCCATTCAATTACTTTCCTTTCTAAACTTTCAGGAATATTGGAACGAGGCACCTTGGGTGCAATTCATTTTAATATTACATTGGGAAACTAAACTGTTATTAGTATACATTGCCACAGTTCCTTCTGCAGATTCCGTGGGTTGTCTCCTCCTAGTATACCCTTTTCCCCCCACAAAAATAGGAAAATATTTCTATAGATTTTTACATCTTTTTTACGGCATGGGGCTGTCTGTAGTGACAGGTGCAGGGTCAAGGCTGTCTCTACGCTGGGCCACGGGTCAGATCCCCCTTCTGGCTGGTATAAACGGAATTTTTCACATTCTACTGCATTCTCTGGCCTGACACTCCAGCTTATTGAAATGCTTTCGGAGCACTGACAGTCTTTAAAAACTCACATTACTATACTGTAGTGACCGTAGGCGACCCTGAGCTGGTGTTGAATGCTCTCTGTTTGGCGGGAGGGAGGAGTAGAATGGTTACACTGCTCTCTCCTGGGATGGGTGGGGTCAGGGTATGTAGTTCTTCTGCGGCTGGGGCAGTGGATGGCTCCACTGCTCTCTCCTGGGAGGGGCACGTGGGATGGCGTCTACTGAGCTCTCATGGGGGGCTTGGGTGGAGTAAGAAGGCTTTCACTGCAGGGCTGGTACTGCCCCAACTACAGAACTCAAGTTAGTCTAGTGATCAGGTGCATTGGACTCACCTGTAGTATCCTGAAGGTCCTGCCAGGGGAATCGTGGTCAAACCCAGTTTGGTGGACCGGTCTGCAGACATTGCTGAGGTCACGGACGGGGTAGATTGGGGACAGGGGACAAGGGTCCTGCACAAGCTGTGATTTTATGAGTGAGATGTCACAAGCAGAGTAGGTAGAACTGATGTAAGTTTTGGGTTTCCTTCTGCTTTTCCTTCAGCGGCGTAGCTAGGTGGGGGCCGTCCGCCCCAGGCGGCAATATTTTGGGGACAGGGGCTGTCTAGCCCTGGACCGTGTCATGTATGTGCATGTAACTTGCATGATCGAGGTAACTATTAGCGGCGATACTACGTGTGTCTCTGACCTCTTTCAGGTGCTCGCCATCCTTTTTCTCCAGCACCCCCCCAGGGGGGCGGCAATCTGAGGGATAGCCCCGGGCGCCACAAGCTCTAGCTACGCCTCTGACTGCACTGCTGGCAGCTGGGACGTTTATAAGCAGTGGTTGGCGGTGGTGACCTCCTAAGAAAAAGTCTGGGCACTGGCAGTTATTTATTTATTTTACAAATAATATCCCGGTTATTCCTTTGCCTTGCAAAATACTACGGGGCAGATTTATGAGCCCCTTGCGCCACTTTTACGTCACTTTTAACATGGGAAAAGTGACGCAAAAGTGGCGCAAGGGGCTCATAAATCTGCCCCTACTTATTTTATTTAGCACACCTCCAATGATTTCGTCTACTGGAGAGATCGGCTAATTTCCTCCTAGATTCTTGTTGAGCGGTATGTGGCGCCCTCTGCTGGTATTGTAGGTCATTTAAATGATATCTGCAATCTGCCCTCGCGTATTTCACAGTGTTTGAATACCCCCTCGTTTGAAAGTCGTCCACAGGCCACCTTTTCGTATCTCACGGTGTTTGGCGCCGCCCGCTGTTTCCATGAGTCTTTTGAATGTCATCTAGCTACCTTCTCGTTAACTAGCGCCATTATATATATTTATTTAACAAAGGACTTTTTTACCCAATTTAAGGTAAGTTGGATTTATTATTTCAAACGTTTCCACTGGAAAATCATAAGCATTTTTCAAATGTATCCTCTCACACTCATTCTTTCAAATGAACTGTTTTGGAAAGTCATCTATTGAAAGTTCTTGGAAAAAACTGAACTTTATGTTTGATTCACAGAGCTATGACGTTATAAAGTTGTAAAGTTGCTTCCCTTAATTTGAAACACATGCTGGCTCCTCGTAAGTGTCCACCCCAGTTCTTCATTGGTAAAATATTAAGAGCTGGAGCCCAAAGCTTTACTCAGCTGTACCATTTAGTGCAGTATTATACCTTCTACTTGTACTTTGTACTCTTTTGTAACATGCACACGTCACCTTCCCTTTTGTAACGTATCATTTGCTACCTCTTGTATTTTTTTTGCTTTTGATACTCGCACAACTGCCACCATTGCCTCATGTAACGTAACGTTTGTTTCAGTGTTTTGAGTGTCTGCCATTTATTGCAGTTTTTTACCTCTACGTGTACTTTGTATGCTTTTGTAACCTGCACACATGTCACTTTTTCCTTTTGTAACGTATCGTCAGCTACCTCTTGTATTTTGTTTGCTCCTGATACTTGCACAATTGTCACTATTGTCTCATGTAACGTACCGTTTGATTCTGTAATATGCTCACTTGTAATTTTTCTCCTCATGTATCATCACTGTTCCTATTGTGAAGCACTCGGACACCTTCGGGTAAAGTCCGCACTATATAAAAACGCAATAAATAAATAAAATACATTTTAAAAAACGTCAGCGCCGAATGCCAAGCAGCTTAACTTAGTCATGATTCAACCTCGGGTCTCTTTAATCCAGCACCAGGCACTCCCTGGCTCTTCTTAGGTGTCGCCTGCACTGTGCTTGCGCTGTGCTTGTGAAATCTATTGTTAATATAAATCTTAAAGGGGCTTACATCTCGCATTTAATTTCTAATTGGTATATGTACTTGCCTCTTAATCTTCCTCTGTTGCTATTGGTTGTAGCATGCTGTTTCCTGTTGTTTCTTGTGTTTAACACTCTTATCAGTGTCCTGTGGCCCTAATATTCCTTTTTATCTGCGTTGGTGGATGGAAATTATGTGGGGATTTCTTTAAGATAAGATGTAAGGCTTGTTGCTGGAATGGAATGTTGTTCTTTGAAGTGAGGTGTTGAAGCTGAGAGGCTGGTGAAGCAAGCGGGAGGTACCTGAAACTCTGTACTGCAAATAAAGACTATCAACTCTACTCTTGCGTTGGAGAGATCTTTACATTTGGCGACGAGTGAACAGTTCTGTGCAGGGGGCAGACAGCAAGTACCTCCACACCTGGAAGAATAACTGACATATCTACTTACTGATATGTACTTCGTATTTCTCAAGAACCCAGCGTTTCTCTGGATAAATCAAGGTACTGAGTAACTGGTATGTACATCGTATCTCATAAAAATCCAGAATTTCAAAACTACTTTACTGCCCTTTGCCTGCGCTTCTGACTGTAAACTATTTGCCCTTCGCCATTGGAACTGCATCTCCTCTGCGTGTCCTGCTCGATATAGTACTTTTGAGACTTGTGCTGTGGTGTGTTCCTGTTACCCAATGCGCTGAATACTCCATCTACTCTGCGTGTCCTACTCGCACTGCCTTTGGGGCTTATATGGTGGTTTGTCCGTGATACCTAGCGCGCTGTGATAACTTTCTCATTGCTGGATTTCCCTTATCAACGAAACTTTATTGTTTTCTTTTGTGTTTCGGATTTTTAAACGCTGCATGACTATCTTCAAGCATTACTATCATTACCATTTGGAACGCTTCACCGGCGTGTTTTTTAAACCACCGATTAGCTTCGCAGGAAGGAAAGTCTATGGGCGGGTCTATCTTACAAAACAAGGTTCCAATTTATTAGGTTGGCGCCATCAAAAAGATTTAGGAATAATTTTGAATCCCAATGCCATTGAACCTGTTATATCCACAGTTGTTCATAACGTTGATAATTATGAGACTAGTGTAATGGAGAAATTTCCTAACATTTTCTCTGATAAGTTGGGAAGGTTAACAAATTTTTGTCATAAGATCATTCTCAAAAAGAATGCAGTACCTGTTGTTCATAAAGTGAGGAATGTTCCTCACTTGATGAGAAGTCCCCTTCAAGATGAGCTTGACAGATTGTTGCGGGAGGGGATTATTGAACCTATTGAGGCCTCAGAATGGCTGGCGCCCATTGTGGTCACGCCCAAGGATGGTGATGCCAAAATTTGTTTATGTGTTGACTTGCGCGATTTGAAAAGGAATATCCGAAATGTTAACTGCCATGGGTGGGGGAGTGATTTTTAGTGTAATTGATATGTCCGCGGCCTATCATCAAATTGATCTCAGCGAAGAATCAAGGCACCTTACCTCGTTTGTAACACCACTGGGTGCATTTCGTTATCGTAGAATGCCTTTTGGGTTGGCATCCGCCTCAGCGGTATTTCAGAGAGTCATGGAAAGGATATTTGCCAATATGAAGAATGTTTTATGCTTCCAAGATGATGTGCTGATAGGAGGGAAGGATAGTAATCATCATGACGAAGTGTTGTATGAAGTCTTAAAACTTATGGAAACTAAAAAAAAGTTGTGTGACCTACCTAGGGCACGAGATATCCATGGAAGGGATAAAGCCTAAAAAAAGTATTGTTTCAGCTATTAATAATGCTCATATTCCCCTCAATAAGGACCAGCTCAAATCCTTCTTAGGGTTGGCAGAATACTGTTCTAAGTTCGTGAATGGATTTACAGAGATTGTTGAACCATTAAGGTTGTTGATGAAGAATGGAGTTGCGTTCAAATGGAACGATATGTGTGAAAAAGCATTCAATAGTGTAAAATGTGGTATTCTTCATGCACCCACTCTTGGACACTTTAATGTTAATGCTAGGACTTTTATCACCACTGATGCAAGTGCTGTAGGAATTGGGGCAGTTGTGTCCCAAGTGTATGATGGAGTGGAAAGAATTATCGGATTTGCTTCTAGAAGGCTTCAGGGAACGGAAGTATCATATTCCGTGATTGAAAAGGAAGCTCTGGCGTGCTGTTGGGGAATTAAGCATTTCCGATATTTTGTCTGGAGTTTGCCTTTTAAAGTCCGTACTGACCATAAACCTCTAGTGCATTTGTTTAAGGGAGGTAGAGGTCTAGAAGGAAATGTAACTCCCAGAATCTCTAGGTGGATATTATCTGTGCTCGAGTACAATTTCGAAATGGAGTATGTGAAAGGCTTGAAAAATGTAGTTGCCGACTGTTTGTTTAGAATGCAAGTGGATGTTGTTGAAGAAGACTTAGATGATAGTGTGGATGTAATCAGATGTAATGAAGAACAAGCTTTTGATAAGGAGGAATGGGATTCTGCCATGTTAAGTGATGATATACTACAGGAAGTCATGAATTGTGTATCAGGAGGATGGGAAGAGGATTACTGCCAAGATATTCGTTTTAGAAGTTACTGCCATGTTGAGACTGAATTGAGCGTAAGTGAAGGAAAATTGTGAAGAAGGAACAAATTGGTGTCACCGGCTAGTCTTAGAAGCAAACTAATGAACATAGCCCATGAAGGACACTTAGGGAGGAACATGACTAAGAGGTGAGTCGGGCAATCTTTCTGGTGGCCGGGGATGGACAGAGACATAGGGGAGGTTGGGAAGGAGTGTTATGCATGTGCAAGGAGCAATAAAACAAAATTCGTAAGACAATCTCCCCTTGCTTGTGTAGAATTTCCAAAGCGTCCATGGGAGAGGTTGGTGCAGATCAGAGCTTCCGAATCCCCTCTACTTCCACGGACGGAATGATTTCCCAGTCACACACGCATACACACATCACACGCTGGTGGGGCCCATTACACCAACATTCACCCTGTATCACTCTATCCGTGCCCTGTAAAGGAGAAACACCTTTTCATGAACTCTTTATCTAATCTGCCTGTACTTTGAGGTCAATGCGACCAGCTAGTTGCTATAGATCTAACAAAATACATTTCAAAGAATACACCATAAAATCAATAAACATGGCCAGAAATAATCACCCGAGACAGAAATTCAAACAGATTGTTCATTTATCTAAAATTTCAAGAAAAGCCAATTAAATGCAAAATTCATTTCTCTCATATTTACCTATTCTGTCTAAATGTCAGATCCTAAGTCAGAACCGGTCCTCTGTAGAAGAATTATAGTTTTCTGCCGTCATGTAGAGTCATCGTCCTCTCCGTCAGCATAGGGACCTCGCATCATCAGCTCGGGAAGAAGTGGCGCTAGACCTCTCTAGTCTACTATTATTTATACTAAAATTTACATTCTATAAAGTTACATTTCTTTATTCAGAACGGATGAATGGCGGAAATAATGTCATCTTGGTACTTTTTCGATATTCTGCGAGATGTTCTCACGCATAGATTGTCCCAAATAATGAATAGCAGAGTTGAACGTCTATGACTAATTCGTTGCTTTTACGGATGTCTCTACTAGATGAATTTGTTTCAATAGTGGGTTCACATCAAGTTCGTATCAACTTTTCCGTCTTCCAGGGGCTTTTGGCAGATAACCCAGACTTGTCATCATGCTTATGGCTTTTCAGTTCATCGGAGGTGCAAGGTCATAGGCAGAGCGAAGCCTTTTTGTAAAATTCCATCTACTCGAGTTCAGGCTGTAGGTGGCAGCCATTTTCGAGTAGGCCACATTGGACAACTTAAGCAAAAATAAACATAAAACAGAATTACTGCACAGAAATGATTATACAGTGTTATTCCCCTGCTAATACCCTTATGTGTGTGTATTTATCTAGCCATTTGCGACATCAAAAGCCATTAATGCATATTAATTATAAGCGTAAACACAATAACATCACATAAGCAACATCGATTTCTGTCAATTTGCTCACCAACTTAGTTCACTTATTATTGTAGCCATGCAATAGCATTCCCACGTGTAATTCTCTTGTTAATAAGGTTGATTAGACAACATTTGACAAACTTTTAATACTTAATAATTAATCAGTAGTACTTTTAGTTATAACATGCGAAAATGAAACAGGTATTCGGTTATAAAGTAAAAACCCTGCTCCATCAATCCCCCCTTTGGTGATATATAATCACCACAAAAAACAAAACCCCAAAAATCTATTTAGTTTCCCCTTTTGGAAGAATTTGAAATATCTTCTTGTTCTTGTTTTTAGACCCTTGTTTCCATCTCATCTTCCTTTTTAGTTTCTATATACATGCTTTCTCTTAGCTCTTCTAGTTCTATTTCTTGTGGATCTCTTTCTGATTTCTTTTGTCTCTTTTTAACATTTTCTTTTGTGATTTTATTTTTATTTCTTCTATATCTACAACACATACATCCTAATCTAAGGATCAATAATGCTACAATTACACATGTTAATGGAAATAATATCTTACCAAATATGGTACTACCTATTTTAGCTACAAAGTTCTTAATAGCAATCATCTTGTTAGCCATTTTAGTCCAGATACTTTCAGCTTCCAGTGGTACTAATTCTTCATGCAAATCAGTAATATTTTTGATATAAACTTTTAGATCTTTACTTTCGTCAGGAATGTAAGTGCAACAATGTTGAACTTTCAGCATTCCACAGACTCCACCCTCTTTTTCCAAAAGAATATCAAGGGCAAGTCGATTTTGCATCGCCATAGCACGCAAAGCAACCATTTCTGTATTAACCAAAAGAAAGCCTCCAGCGGTGCTTGTTGACAAGCGATCCACCACTGTTGACAGCTTCCGAATGCCAAATGCATTCAAAGAAATTCCCACTGCTGGAATTAAAGCTCCAAAAATATCTCCTACAATTTCTGTCCATGTTTCTCTTCTATAACGTGTTAATGTGTTAGAATGTTCGGCATCATCTACTCTATCCATGTGAAAAATCTTTGGAAAGACCAGGCCAACATAACATGTACCAAACCAATGGTCAGGCAAACGGTAATATGCCTTGTTCCCACAAATATAATACACTCCCGGAAAAACTGGATCTTCTCCTCCTCTAAATCCCCATCCGGTTGCAATAAAGTATGTATCATGGCACTCACTAGTCCCTATGAAATAATAATCATATTGGGATCTCTTCCTGGTAATGCACAATTTTCCTTTCTGTGGGGCATCTATAGCCATAGTTGGACTGGCTCCATTTTTCAACTCCTTTTCTTTCTCAATATCCCACATTGTGTCACTCATTTTATGCCCTTCTGCTTTCTTGTGCATGTTCAACCTTCTTCTCTCAACCATGTCTAGAAAATTCTTCTCTTCTCCCTTCAAACTGCAAGTTAAATTATTTCTAAAAACATAGTCTAAGGTTATTTCTTTGGTTTCTAGAAAAATCTCACCTAAAATGTTAGCATCCTTTGCAGGATTCAATGCCTTATTCATAGGCAACTGCCCAAGAATATGATCTATATTAGACATATTGTAATCTAATTTCCCTAATTGATAAAAAATGCTAATCAACACACTACAGGAAATTCCATACGTAGCCGGAAGATGATAAGTCACTCCTTCCGAAACAGAGGCAGGTAACTGCATGCAGACGTAGCAATCCCTAACTTCCATTGTCTTTACGTACTCATACAACAATTTAGAAAAAACATTGCTAGAAAAATCGTTAATTGACCTATCTTTATGTATATGTATATTACTAGTTCTAGTTGGAACTACCTTTAATGGACTCTTCCCTATATTAGTCTTGTTCTCAGTATGACCTTCTAAAGTGTCTATAGTGACTCTAAATGAAATCAGTAGAGCAAGCACGCTCCAAAGCAGCATTAATAAACCTGTACAGCAGCAGCACATTTTGCACCATCTTTTCAGAAAGGTACATCTACTTTTATTCTCAGTGTTAGCCATTTTGTTAATTTGACCGTGTCTTTTGACTTAGCCTCTTCTACTCCTCTACTGAACTTTTAAGGGCAGCAAGTACCCAACAGATTATTACAATCTACTAATTTTTAGTATTTCTTCTTCTTCTCTTCTCCAAGTGAATTTTTCCTTCGATTTACTCAATTTGGATTTTCATCACTTTTCACTGTTTCTTCATCATCATCAAACTGTATCAGGTCCTGAACATCCGTCTCTTCTCCAATGTCGGACAAGATAACTCTCAGGATTCCCACAGCTTCTTCTTCAGCAACCTCCTTCAGTAAAGCCTCCTCTGGACTTCCTTGGCTGTCCGCCTCTTCTCCTTGTTCAGGCAGTGCCACATACGTCCATTCCGGTGACTTGTACCTCTGGTTTGGTTTCCTTATTCTTTTAGTTCTCTCAGGTATCTTTGCTTCTTCTTCTTCTTTAGTTGGATTTTGACTTGACACTTCGTTCACTTGTTCAGCTTTTGAAGAGTTAACTCGTGTCAGTCTGTATCTTAGTCTCTTTATCTTATTTGGCCAAAGATCTCCTTTAGCATTTCTCTTTTGCTTTCCTTCATTATTGTTTCTTTCTCCAAGCCAAGTTCTCTTTCTCAGAACTCGTCCTCCATGTATCTCATTGTCACTTTCATCAGACTCTGTTTCAGTTGCTTCTTGTTCGTTAACAGCTTTCTTTTCTCCAACAACTTCCTTTTCTCCAACAGTCTCCTTTTCCACCAATCGAGATTTCCCTACTTCTGTCCCTCCTCGGGTCTCCGACACGCAATCTTCTTGCTGTCTACTTGTCCCTTCACCTAGCTTGTTGTTGATGTTCCCTACACCTCCTCGGGGTTTTTCCGCAATCTGTCCCTCACTGTCTTTGTCTGTCCCTTTTCCTTCAGTATTTATCTCAGGTGGAACTTGTCCAATTTCCTCATGTGATTCGGGTGTCTCTTCTGTTGGAATGTTCTTTTCTTTTCTTTCTTTCTTTTTGTGTTGGTCACTGTCAATTGGAACCTCAGGCAATTCTTCTGAGTCTGAACTCGCTTCTGCAGTTTGCACTGTTCTCTTCAGAACCTCTTCTGGTGGTGATGAAAGCTTCTCTTGACTCACTTTCCCCACGTTCAGGATTCTTTTTCCTTCTTACTGCCTCACTGTCTGCATCATCACTGGAATCTGATTCTTCAAAGTATTCTTTTCCAGTACCATCTCGTGGATTTGGAACTCTCAGTGTGTGGCTTGCATGTATCCAATTCTTCACACCAGCACACTTCACAGCTGTCGTTGTAGTCAAGATGACTTGTCTTGGCCTTCCCCACCTTGGAACCAGGCAATTCCTTCTTCTGTGGACTTTTATCCTTACCCAGTCCCCTGGGCTCAGATCATGGGCTGGTTTCTTTTCAAGTGTGGTGGCGTCTTCTCCAACCTGGTGAAACACAGAATGAACTGTGTCAGCCAGGCCTTTGCAGTAATCCAAAATCATGTCACCAGTTATAGTCATCAGCTTGTTCACTGGTACATATGCATGCCTCATAGCACGTCCCATGATAATTTCATGTGGACTCAAACCTGTTGTTCTGTCTGGAGTAGACCTAATGGTCATCAAGACTAGAGGCAAGACATCGGGCCATTTCATTCCTGTGGCTAAGCACATTTTGCCAATTCTGTTTTTGATAGTACCGTTCATCTGCTCAACTACCCCAGAAGCCTCTGGTCGGTAGGCACAATGCAACTTCTGCTGTACACTCAATGCTTCACAAATTAGACCCATGATTTCATTATAAAAATGTCCTCCTCTGTCTGATTCAATGGTTACTGGGAACCCGTACCTTGGGATGAATTCTCTTAACAGTAATTTGGCCACTGTTATCCCATCATTTCTTCTTGTTGGGTACGCCTCCACCCACCTTGAGAACAAACAGACCACCACCAGGACATACCTCAACCTGTTGACTGGGGGCATTTCAATGAAGTCTATCTGTATTCTTGTGAAGGGTCCTCCCTCCCTGCCTATTGTTCCTAGGCTCACTACTGTTTTCTTTCCAGGATTGAATTGCTGACATATCAGACATCTCTGGCAGAGGCTTTCTGCTATCAGTCTAAACTTTGGACTGTACCAGGTTTGCTTAAAGGCTCTTATCATAGCATCCCTCCCCAAGTGTCCTTGGCCATGATACATCCTTGCCATTGTTGGTAGCATGCTGTTTGGCATGACTGGTCTTCCATCCCTATAGACCCACACATGATCTTTTTCTCTAGGTGCATAACCTGCCTTCACCCAATCTCTAATTTCATCATCTTCTGCCTCATCCTGCAGCTGTTTTACTTCTTCCCATGTCCCCACTTCATTAGTAAACATTAATGAACAAGAAGACATTTCCCGTTCTTTACTCCTGTGAATTGAGTGATTGTTCCTTGCACAATATTGTGCTATGTCATTGGCAAACTTGTTACCAACTGTTACAAAATCGTCACCATGACCATGAGCAGCACATTTTACAACTGCTAGTTCTTTAGGCAGCTGTATCGCCTCTAGCAGTTTTCCAACCACTTCAGCATTCTTTATGGGAGTTCCACTTGAGGTCAGGAAACCTCTTTGCAGCCATAGCTGGCCAAAATCATGGACAACTCCGAAGCCATACTGGCTGTCAGTCATCACAGTCACTCTCACACTTCTCCCAATCTTGCATGCTTTTGTCAGTGCCACCAATTCTGCCACCTGAGCGGATTTAACTCCTTTCAAGGGTGATGCTTCCACAACCTCCGAGACTTTGCACACAGCATATGCAGCACTCAACACTCCTTCCTCTGTTCTCAGACAAGATCCATCCACAAACAACACATGATCACTTTCAGGCAGTGGCAGATCTCTTATGTCTGGCCTTGGCTTTGTGCAGTAATCAAGTACATCCAGGCAATCATGATCAACATCATTTCTCACTCCCACACATTCAGCATCAGGCAACAGTGTCGCTGGATTCACATTCACACATCTCTCCAGGCTTACATTGGTTGCACCAAGAATGACTTTCTCATATTTAGTCAGCCGACTATGAGACATGAACTGTGTCCGGCTCCTTGTTAAAAGGATTGCCACATCATGAGGTACGAATACCCGTACAGGGTATCCCATTATGATTCCCTCACTTTGTTCCAGACTTTTGCAGGTAGCAGCTACTGCTTTCAGGCAACCTTGCAAACCCACAGCTACTGGGTCAAGAGTTGCTGAGAAATAGGATTTTGGCCTCCTCAGACGTCCATGTTTCTGGATTAACACTGAAAGTGCACATCCATTTCTCTCACTACAGTACAGCTCAAATTCCTTTTCATAATCAGGCATTCCTAGGGCAGGAGCTTCACAAAGTCTGTCTTTTAACTCTCTGAATGCAGCCATTTCTTCTGGGTTTAAGTTCTAATGGGTCTTTTACCTCACTTTTGGTCAATTTGATCAATGGTTTGGCAATCAGGGAAAAGTTACTTATCCACTGACGACAGTAACCCACCATTCCCAGGAACATTCTCACTTCTCTTTGTGTCATTGGGGCTCTCATTCCCCTAATGATTTTGATTCTGTCAATAGTCACTTTTCTCAGGCCTTTCTCAATATTGTGTCCCAGATACTGGACTTCTTTCTTACAGAACTGCAATTTGGCTGGAGATACTTTTAATCCTCCATCTGCCAAGTGATTCAGTAATGCAATGGCATCTACTTCACAAGCTTCACGTGTTTTTGATGCCACAAGTAGGTCATCAATACACTGGACCAAGACTGAATTTTCAGGCATTGTCAGACTTTCCAGAGATTTCTTTAGCAATTGATTAAATATTGAAGGGCTCTCTGTATACCCCTGTGGAATTCGGCACCATGCCAAAATCCGTTCTCCAAATCTAAAAGAAAATATTGGCTGGCTGTCATGATGCAATGAGATTGAAAAGAAAGCATGACACAAATCAATTACCGTATACCATTCTGCATCATGGGGAATCTGATACAAAATCACTGATGGATTTGGCACAATGGGACAACATGACACAACAATCTTGTTAATTTTTCTCAAATCCTGTACTATTCTGAACTTTCCATTAGGTTTCTTTAGTCCCATTATTGGTGAATTACATGGGCTGCTCAATATTTCTCTTAACACCCCTTGCTGGATAATTTTCTCAATTAAGGGTGTTATTCCTTCAATTATTTCAGGTGTCAATCTGTATTGCGGTATGTTTGGGTAAACCACTCCCTCTTTTACAGTAATCTTTACTGGATCTACATTTCTCATCGGACCCACATCTTCTCCAGTAAAATCCCAAACTGCTGCTTTCACTGTCTGTTTCAACTCTGGGGGTAATGCATCAGGATTAAATATTACATATGTTCCCAAAGCCTCACATTCTCTGTTATCCATGGTCATTCTGTATAGCACATCTTCATCAGGTGTCTCAAAGGTTATACCATCTGGAGTACAGAAAATTGTGCAATTCATCTTGCACAGCAGATTCCTGCCTAGCAAGTTCACAGGACTTGTGTCACACACCACGAATCGGCGCATATCTGAAAATTTGCCTATTCTAACCTTTACTGGTTCAGTAAGTAGTGTTTTGATCTGTGTGTTGGACACACCAACCACTTGGATCGTTTCGTCCGAGAGAGGAAGATTCTTTATATCAGCTGACCTGACAGTTGATCTCGTGGCCCCAGTGTCAACTAGGAAAGTGATACCTTCACCATTAATTTTCCCATCTACAAAAGGTCCTGCCTGGTCTATTTCTAGAGTTGTGCCAAGTACGCACTCCTCCTCCTCTCTTCGGCACCGTCAGAAGTCTCCCTCAGAGTCACTTCCCTCATTTTTCAGCCAGTACTGAGATACAGCGCTTGCGCGTTTTGGTTTGATTACCTGCTCTTCATCGTAGAACCCCGATTCTTGGCTGTACTTCTGGGATCCTTTTCTCTGTGGCAAGGGTGGTTTTGGCACCTGATTCTGCTGGTTATCAGCCTTCTGCTGTTGCCGATGCTGACCACACCCCTCACTCTGCACCTGCGAATTCAATGATGAATTATCATCGTTAGTAGACGGTGGATTCTTACACTCGGATTTCCAGTGCCCCAATTTTCCACAGTTGTGGCAGGGGAACTTTTTCTTTGCTTCTTCTATATTCCCTTTTCCTTTTCCTGGACCAAACCTGGGTTTATTTCCTGGGTTATTTGCCTGTTCAACCAGCTGAGCTTCCTGTCTTTCTGCAACTTTCACCTGTGCCCACATTGCCTTTTCTTTTAGTTTTCTCTGCTTTGCCTCAATCTCATCACTGAAGTATTTTGCATGTCTCAAAATCTCATCAATCTTCTTACTCTGCCAATCCACGGTGTGCTGCCGTATCATTTCACTGATTTCAGGCCGCAAACCGTACACAAATCTATACACAAAATGACTCAGATCCTTGTCACCCAGGTGTTCATCTCCACTGAACGGCTTAAAAGCTAGCATCAGTCTTTCATAGTAAGCATGGACTGATTCTTTCAATTCCGGATGTGTTCGGTCTATTTTAACCCAGTCTGTCTCCTTGGGGGTATTTTATTTTTCAAAAAGGCCATAACCTGCTCGTACTTCTTCATTACCTCCGGGTCTGGAGCTCCTGTTTTTGGATCTCTCGGGTATTCCTTAGTGGGCCAGTCTATGACTATTTTACATTCTGCCCACAGGTCTGTTGGTACAATTATATCAAACAGACTATTTAGGTCAATCCACAGTACTTTTGACAGCTTCACGAATCTGTCGACTTGTCTGTACCACTCAACAGGCTTTTCCCTTAGTCTGGGAAAATCATTCGTAAATGATAAAATATCCTGTCTGGTCCATGGGACATGTACATACCCACCTCCTGGAATCTCTCTCATGGGGTAAGCTGGCACAGCCTTCTCTTTTTCTGTCAGGGGAAATGCCGAGTAAGTTCTATCTGCCCCATCCTCTCGCTTTCGATACCATCTGTCTTTCCATCTTTCTACATCTCCCCATTTCTTTAACAAGGCAATCATTTCCTTAATCTGTCCTGTTCGGCCTGCATTGTTCAGATTCTCAATATCCTTGTCTGAAAAATCCACTCGGTATGACTTCTGTAAAGCTTTCACCTTATCCATTTCAATTCCCACTTCACTGGCTATTCCTTTCAACCTGTCGTGTATGTTCTTTGCTCTCCATGTGATGCTTTTACACAGGAAGAGGATCTCCCCTTCCTGATAATTCTTCAGTGTTTCTGTAGGTATTGTTCCTACTATCAATTCTTCCATTTCCATACGTAGCCTAGCTACATCAATTCCCTGTGACTCTTTCTCCTTTTTCTGTAATGTTTTCAGCCAATCATTCAAATCCTCAGCAGTTATCACAGATTTTTCCGCACCCCCTGGTTCTGTCACCCTTTGCGGTTCCAAAATTGATCCTTTATTCCCTTCCATACAACCAGAATTCAAACTTGAGTTAGTCTGCACACCCATTTCCCCTCCACATATGGTATGTCTCCACTGATTTTCTTCTGTTCTCCACTGTGTTTCTCCCGCTCTCATTTCTGCCTGCTCCGGAGGTACAATCAACCTATTGCCCACATATGGCACCGTCAAACCATTTTCACCCGTCCTCTGCTTGTCAAAAATCGGCATAACCGGGCCTATTGTCACAGGCACTGTAACAGCCTCAAGATTCTTAGTCAGCTCCCTGATTTTCTCTGTTAGTTCAGATGTAGTTCTTGCTAGTTCTCTGGTCTTTTCATTTTCAAGTTCATTCTCTCTTTCTACCTCTCTTTCTCTCTCTCTTTCTCTCTCTCTCTCTCTCTCCCTTTCTCTATTTCTCTCTCTCTCTCTATCTCTATCTCTCTCTCTTTCTCTTTCCGCCAGAGAACAACTGCTTTTCAACTCAGGGGCTGTAGCCTCTGTCTTTATAATCCGCAGGGTGTTTCTCATTGGAGTAACTGCTGTTCCTACCTCCGGTTCTCGTCTATACGGGGGTGGTCTTTTGTAGAGCATGTCCTCTAAGACATCATCATCAGACTCATTTGCCCCATATCTTCTGGTCTCTACATTATGTTCTTTCTCTGTACACTTTCTCCCTCCTGATTCCTCTGCCGTTCTTACAGGATATAATCCCTTGGTCATACTGGCATCACGCCACCTTCTCATCCGGTCATGATGGGTTTCGCGATCATGCTTTCGCCCAAACATGTACCTATAGTTACCTCCACTTCTCTGCTTTTCTCGTTCATGCATTTCGTCTTCCCATTGAGTCAATGCCTCAAACTGCGTCGGCCTAGGCCGAGGCTCTAGATTCATCATCTGCTCCCGTAAATTCCTCAGTATGGCCAGATTAAATGAACCATGTGCTGGGAACGCTAACACTCCGTCATCTTTAGTGTATTTTACCCAGTTATCTAACCAAATACAGGTATGATACCCATACTTCGCAACCATGAAGGATGCCGGAGTTCTTATCGGGGGCAATAACTGTCCTTCCCTTGTCACTATGTCTTTATCCTTGTCAAACCAGGTTTTAACCTTACTAAACAAGGATTTTTTCTTCTTTTCCTCAGCATGGTAATACATCTTTCTTATTTTCCACTAGCTGTTTACTCTTGCTACAGCTGTACGATCTTTTGTCCAATTGCAGCGCGACTCACACCAACGCACCAATCCTGGAGCGTCTACGTCACTGACTCAGTCCGCGAATCCCAGCGCGACTCACACTAACGCACCAATCCTGGAGCGTCTACGTCACCCTGTATGTCTCCCAATCCTAGCGCGGCGTACACTAGCACACCAATCTCTGCGCTTCCACCGTTCTAAACCACTGTCCAATCACAGCGCGGTCTCCCTGGCGTCAGCAGTCGCTTCTGCTCCTGTCTCCTGTCTCTTTCGTCTACCCCTCCTTTACAAGACTACTTGGTAGACTTTGTTTCAATTTCTACGAGTCTGTTAGTTACAACATACAAACATCTCCATTGTCTGCTTCGCTGGCCACAGAACAGCAAAAGACCTTTCCCACGAGAATTCTGCCTTTCCCGAGAGCAGCGCTTACCTCTGCCCTACTACAGAATCGTTACTTCCGTTGATAAAGTAGTACATCCCTCTACTTTACCCTTCTAACAAGCACCAATTAACTGTTTCCCTCCGGAATGTTCCTAAGAGTTTCACAATTAACCAGAATGCCTTCTCATTCACGCTCTTACACACCAGAAAATGTAGTACATTCACACAGAATTCTGTCTTTCCCGAGAACAGCGAACAGTCTGTCCTACTACAGAATTATATCACACGTTAACAAAACAGCGCTTACCTCTGCCCTGTCCTTCTAACAAGCTCCGAGAATACCTATTACTTCTCCAGCGGTAAGCTTTAGCGGAATACCTTACGGATACCTGGGACTTAAGACCAGAGTTTCACAGATAACCTTTTGCTATCATATACACTTCTCTCACACAGAAATACGTTTCTAATGGTAACACACGGCGATGCTACCTTATCGAACTCAGACAATGCGACGCGCAACTTCAATTGTCACACGTTTTCCCCTGTCTGCATACAGGACCGACAATCCCGCATTTTCCGAGAGCAACACTCCCTCTGCTCTAGTACGGAACTGTCACCGACTCCCTACATCCCAGAAGCCGTTCACAATACATAGAACTCAACACAACTTCAACATTTAGTGTTAGTACAAATATCAATCAATAATCAACAAGCCTATATACACGCAATTTCGCCAGATCAAGACAATAGCTAACCATCATTCTGCTACCAAGAAACTGGTGCAGATCAGAGCTTCCGAATCCCCTCTACTTCCACGGACGGAATGATTTCACAGTCACACACGCATACACACATCACACGCTGGTGGGGCCCATTACACCAACATTCACCCAGTATCACTCTATCCGTGCCCTGTAAAGGAGAAACACCTTTTCATGAACTCTTTATCTAATCTGCCTGTACTTTGAGGTCAATGCGACCAGCTAGTTGCTATAGATCTAACAAAATACATTTCAAAGAATACACCATAAAATCAATAAACATGACCAGAAATAATCACCCGAGACAGAAATTCAAACAGATTGTTCATTTATCTAAAATTTCAAGAAAAGCCAATTAAATGCAAAATTCATTTCTCTCATAATTACCTATTCTGTCTAAATGTCAGATCCTAAGTCAGAACCGGTCCTCTGTAGAAGAATTATAGTTTTCTGCCGTCATGTAGAGTCATCGTCCTCTCCGTCAGCATAGGGACCTCGCATCATCAGCTCGGGAAGAAGTGGCGCTAGACCTCTCTAGTCTACTATTATTTATACTAAAATTTACATTCTATAAAGTTACATTTCTTTATTCAGAACGGATGAATGGCGAAAATAATGTCATCTTGGTACTTTTTCGATATTCTGCGAGATGTTCTCACGCATAGATTGTCCCAAATAATGAATAGCAGAATTGAACGTCCATGACTAATTTGTTACTTTTACGGATGTCTCTACTAGGTGAATTTGTTTCAATAGTGGGTTCACATCAAGTTCGTATCAACTTTTCCGTCTTCCAGGGGCTTTTGGCAGATGTCCCAGACTTGTCATCATGCTTATGGCTTTTCAGTTCATCGGAGGTGCAAGGTCATAGGCAGAGCGAAGCCTTTTTGTAAAATTCCATCTACTCGAGTGCAGGCTGTAGGTGGCAGCCATTTTCGAGTAGGCCACATTGGACAACTTAAGCAAAAATAAACATAAAACAGAATTACTGCACAGAAATGATTATACAGTGTTATTCCCCTGCTAATACCCTTATGTGTGTGTATTTATCTAGCCTTTTGCGACATCAAAAGCCATTAATGCATATTAATTATAAGCGCAAACACAATAACATCACATAAGCAACATCGATTTCTGTCAATTTGCTCACCAACTTAGTTCACTTATTATTGTAGCCATGCAATAGCATTCCCACGTGTAATTCTCTTGTTAATAAGGTTGATTAGACAACATTTGACAAACTTTTAATACTTAATAATTAATCAGTAGTACTTTTAGTTATAACATGCGAAAATGAAACAGGTATTCGGTTATAAAGTAAAAACCCTGCTCCATCAAGGTTAGCGATTGATTTTCTCGGTCCCATTTCCAAGCATGGTTCACATAGCAAATTTTTAATGGTTCTTGTAGATTATCATTCCAAATGGTTTGTTGTTGAATCTACTGACTGTATTGAGACCGAAAAAGTAATCGGATTTATGGAAAGGACGTTCATGAATGAAGGAATACCTAAAACTCTTGTATCGGACAATGGAGTTCAGTTGGTCTCCAGAAGAATAAAAGATTTCCTCTGTAAATTAGGTATTGTTAATGGGAGGGTTGCTATGTTCAGGCCGCAGGCTAATGGTTTGGTTGAAAGAATTAACCGCATGCTAATGGAAAATATTCAACTCTCGATAACTAATGGATTGTCATGGTCTGAGGAACTTAAGAAATTAGTGTGGTCGTATATAGTGACACCACATTCAATTACTGGAGTTTCTCCATTTGTCTCTCTCAAGGGACGTGAGCCTGGTGTAAAAAAAGTTCCTGGATGGCTTAAAAACAAAGAATGTGTATGGGTTGAAGAAAGTGCTACGGATAATTACAACTTGAAAAAAGGAGTGAAGGATTCCGACATAAAAGTAGGTGATTGGGTTGCTGTGAGAAAGGGTGGAATTGTCATTAAAGGGAAGAGTAAATTCACGCAACCTGTACAAGTGAAATCAGTTAAAGAAAAATTCCTTGTTTTAACAGATGGATCTGCTTGGAGTACTGGGAATGTTTCTAAGTGTCAGGCTCCTTGAATGCTTGCATGACTAATGTAGTTCTGCATTTTTGTTGTATTTATTTGAATGGCTATGTTTCGCATTTTAACTTTTATTGTCATTCCATGTAGGGGGGAAGATATGTGGGGATTTCTTTAAGATAGAATGTAAGGCTTGTTGCTAGGATGGAACGTTGTTCTTTGAAGTGAGGTGTTGAAGCTGAGAGGCTGGTGGAGCAAGCTGGAGGTACCTGAAACCCTGTACTGCAAATAAAGATTATCAACTCTACTCTTGCGTTGGAGAGATCTTTACATCTTCTTTTAGTTGTGGCGGACTCAGGGGCATATTTACAGAGGAAGTGGCTTTGGCTTAAGGATGCGCTCCGCCACTTCTGAAACGCAGGGCTGCACCATATTTACAGCAATATGGTGCAGTCCTGCGTTTCCCCCTGCGCTGGCGCTAAATTTAGTCACCTAGTGCTAACACAGGCACCCTTGCACCATAGTGGAAGGTTGTCTGCGTTGCAGGGAAAGATTGTTTATGTGCAGGAGGGTGTCCCTTCCTGCATATAAACAATCGTTAAATGGCGTTTTTTAACTTCTATGTGTGCTGCTTAATGCAGCACACATAGAAGTTGCAAAACATCATTTTTTAATGATTATTTATGTGCAGGAAGGGGCACCTTCCTGCACATAAGCAATCCATGGCATTTTGCTGTTTTCATGTGTGCTGCACAACACAGCACACATGGAAACAGCAAAAACGAGGGGAAATTAAAAAATCTTCTTGTATCATCAGGGTAAGACCAGGTTTCCCCTGGTCTTAATTTTGGCGCTGCCCATATTTACACCGCCCTTGTAAATAAGGGGCAGCGTCAAAATCAATGGGTGTTGCAGTGGAATGCCCAATACAACACCCATTGCCCGCCCCTTTCAGGCTAAGTATATCATGAAAGGGTGCCTTATTTACAAGGCAGCGTTAAGCCACATTAAGTGGTTTAACGCTGCCTTGTAAATAAGGTGGAGCCCCTATCACCACTACAATGTTCAAAAAGGAACGTGTGGTGGCAATAGTAGCTTGTAAATATGCCCCTCAGTTCCTGGAGGATTCAGCCTGCATCAACGACTCCCTCACTCAGGTTTTTTGAAGCTGTACCTCTCGCCTTCGATCAGGCGTACATCATTGGAGTCTGCTTGAGAGCCCTACACTTCGTCTGAGCCTTCTTCCTTCCCATGTCTTAACAGTTAGAGATGGGGTACATCATGACCGCAGTCTCAGCTGAGTCTCATTCCCGCACGCCTCCTGACTTGCCTCCGATTAGCCTGTAACTTGAGGCTTCACGCCTGCGCGAGGCTGAGGTGAGTGACTTTTGCTGGTGCCATTACTTGGAGCCTTCTTCCTTGTTGTTGCTCACTGTTTGGGGGTTTAGATTTGTGCCGCGGTCTTGGCCCGGTCTTGGTCCCTCCATCCTCCCGACTTGCCTCCGACCAGCTTTGTGCTTGTGCGTCTGACTTTGGATGCATGCTTTGCCTGGGGTCTTTGGTGTGTGACTTTGCCCTATCCGGTGATTCTGTGTTGCAGTGTGCCTGTATCTTTTGTTATACTTGTCTGCCGGTAGGCCGCCTGGCTAGGAGTTTCCATGGCTTACTTGTCCAAGCTGTGCGTGGTTCCTCTGACATTCTCCATCCCTCTGTCTGAGGCATCTTGCGGGTCTCTGTATGTCCTCAGTGGTTGCTGACGGGTCACGCAATAAGCGATCCCGAACAAGAGCCATCTCATCATGCTCCCTCTTGAATTGCGGTAATTAAGCAGGATAGCGCCCACTCAGGATATGTGGGGCACTTGAGCTAGGCCCACTCTCTGAAACACACCCATTCTTGTTTGACCCGTTTTTGGACGATTTGTGCAGGGTTTTGCAGTGTGTTTTCTGTCCCTCGGAGTGGCCCTGCAGTGTTCATTGCCCTCCAGATGGGCACCCGACTCGCATTGTAGCTGCTTGCCTTTGTCTTTGGACCTCACCTTTTATGCTGGAAATCTCTACACTGATGTGACTGTGGCACCTGACCCTGGTGCAACAGATTTTGCAAAGCCTGCGTTTTGGTGCTTACTGCTGAGTTCTTGTTGTCGTTTCATGCCCTCCATTTTGGGGATTCTTTATCCACCCCACATAAATCTCACACACACACACTATAGACAATTAATAACATTTTAACACCTACAGCCGGGAGAAACATCGTTTACAACGCATGCGATACATCTCATGCCATTACAACGCAGGTCGTTACAATGACGCGTTGTTACATCGCATGCCATTACAACGCAAGTCGTTACAACAACTTGCTGTAGGGGGCAGAAGGTGTTGGAAACACCTTCCCTACTGTTGCACACACTGGAGTTGCAATAGTAAATTATACTATTCCAAACTCCAGCGCCCCCTACAGCAAGTCGTTGTAATGGCTTGCGTTGTAATGGCATGCAATATTATAACAACGTGTCATTGTAACGACTTGCGTTGTAATTGCAGCCGTAGAAAACGCATGCGTTGTAACGAGTGCTATTCACAGTCAGGACCTGTCTCATAACTGATACATTTTACTATACAACTCCTACAAGGATTGAAAGATTGCAACAAAAAAAGGCTCTCAATATTCAGACAAAAATATAACATTCCTGTTAGGTTTTGCCTGCACAACGCTTGAGCTGTGCTTGTTTGGTTTGTCCTCCACCCTTTACCTAATCTCTCCGTGGCTGCATGCATTTCAAATGTGCTTGGCCGCTACATGTTTTTTTTCTTTATCCTCCGCCCTTTACCTAATCTCCCGCATTATATTACCACTAGTTTTTTATTTATGCTTTTTATTTTTATTTTTGGGAGTGATTGTGGAGCCCGTAATGGCTTAGGGACCCCTCAGACTGCAGATCTGATCCTCCACAGGAACTTCCTTTTAGTGGACCTTAAGATGGGTAGAGCCTCCTTTGGTCCACCTAAATTGTACTCTCAAGGTCGTATCCCTCTTTATCCTCTCCCACAAAGCTCTGGCTCCTGGCAGTATTCCCGATTTATTCCTATAGAAGCTGCACCAAGGTATATGATGCTGTCCTCCCCGTGTAAATCAGGTCCAGCGGCTCAGAAAAGCATAGTTAAATTTGATTTTTCTAGATTTCTGAATTTCACAGTGCCCAAATATTTGGTTGCCTTACCTTCCAGTGTGCATATTTATGTTTGTTAAACAGCTTTAATATGAACTTCAAGCTAGACTTGTCCAAACCACCAAACATCCTGACCAAGCTGATCAACTACCATCAACAAAGACAACAATGAATTCATTGGATGAGTTAATCTCAAGAGATCGTCACCAACCAACAATAATCGCTGCATTCTCTTGAGCCGACCCCATTCCTCTTATTGCTTCTGCTTCACCTGATCACAACAGGTTAAATAGAAGACGCCGGATACCTTGTGAGTTTAGTAGAAATATCACTTGAATAAGTCTAGATGTTACCAGTGTTTTAAATGGGCTGGTACTCACTGCTTTATAGGTTCAGAGACTTATACTGCACAACTGTTACCCAAACTACAAATTACAACATAAAACAGCTTATTATTAACCACATAGGCGAAACCTAATGCATTTACCAATGCTTGTTTTCTCACTTGCAGGGGCTCAGTTCTCACTTTGTCACAGTATTTCCATCTTTCTTTCTGCCACGTGTTAGTCACATTCTTGCTCTGGGTCAAAGTCGGATGAGGAAAATAAGTGCTGGTCCCCAAAAATGAGTGCAGATGGGTCCCACCTGCAACCACTGGCTCAAACTAATCACTGGAGCTATCCTTAGTATGGAGGAAGGCTGATGCTTTTACTGCCTCCCTACAGCAGAAAGATGTAGTATTTGAGTCATTCCACTGCTTATGGAGAAGCTGCAGATTGAACCTAAGAGGTCACACCCAACCACCAGAGCAGGAACCGTATTGTCAAAGCTACTAGACCACACTCTGTACTTAACTGGGGGTGTTTGATGATGAGGGAATGTGATAGTGAGATCATGGCTGGACTCAGTGCACTAAGTTTTACATAATTGTTAGGTCATTGCTATAAACAGCCTGTTGGCAAGACCCATTGTTTCCGATACATACTGTTTTGTTAAAGGGGGATTTGGGTCAGCCTCTTGCTCCTGTCTAGATAACTTTGCTGCCTCTCTCTCTCTTCCCTCTTCCCTCTTCCTGATCCAATGCTTTTCATTCCTATTCTTGCATATGTACCATCCAGGAGCATTCACGGTCTTTGATTGAACAATGTAACCACTTCCGGCCCTCAACATTTGGAATAGGTGCAATGCCAGGGTTGGGATTACACAGTGTCTGGTGTCCGTGTATTCAAAACCTGTTTGAAGAGGCTGGCACCTGTGGACCTGTCTAGAGCTCAGGTACTTAGGATGTGGGTGGGCTGCTCCCAATAACAATGAGCTACCAGGCTACGGCTACTTCTTAATACCTGCAAAACCAAAGAATCAGCACAAACTCCAGCAATCTTTAAATAGCCACAACCCTTCCTACTCCATTTTTACAAATAAATAGCCATGTTTCATCTTGAAATCATCACTGCATTAATCTATGTCTACGATTCTGCATAGGATTTTGTCTTTAGACCTCAACAGCAAAGCGACATTGCCTAATTGTGAAATAAAGCTTTGTTTTCACCAGGGTATTTTAAAAAAATGAACATTCAACATCTGCACGGGTGACAAGTAGCTTATGAAGCACAGCCACCCTTGAGTGTGTGTCTGTGTAAACAAGAGAGCAAAAAGTGAAAGTGCTTGTGAGAAACAGGAGGTTAGAAAGATTGATATGAGCAAGAGACATCAGACTGTACGAGGGTTAAATGTTTGAGACTAGGAAGAAGGTGCTGCCAGGGAAAGAAGTATAGAGGGGAGGTAATCTGTGCATGTGCCTGTGAGCAAAGTATTTCATTGAAAGGTGGTGAGAGGGAGCACACGTGTGAGAATGCGATGGTAAGAAGGTGAGACAAGAAGATTGGTGAAAGGTATGTGTGGTAAAGAAATGCATGAGAAACATTAGTCAGATGAATGTCAGGAAGAATAGTGAGTATGTGTGGTGAGCATGAGAAAGTGAGAACAATACAGAGAACAGTGAAGTGCCTAATTTGAGTCGTGGTTGCCAAGTAACCCCAGCACTCTTTTTTGGGGGGGGCTCGGGACAAATTATTAGTCATCAGTCTTCGTTTTGGGCAGTAACTGCCTCCCAGTAACTTAATTTGACCTTTGGACCAGCATTGGCCGGGATGGATGAAGACTCTTCCCAGAAATTGACTGGGCCCAACTCCATTCTTGCTTTTTTCAGTCAAGCCTATAGTCAGCGTGCAAGCGTTGCTCTGGTGAAGATCTGCTGTAGTTCAGTGCGTGAGGGAAGCCCCGCCCACTCCCGACAATATTTTTCATTGGCTTATTTCTTTGTCCCTCGTAAATGCTGCCTTCGGATTCGTTTGTAGGCTTGTTAGCCCCTCCTTATTCCAGACATGTCATCATTTGTATCCTCCCAAGGTTACTGGCCCCTTTACTTCGAGTGTTACACGGTATGTGTTTTTGAGACTGTGAGCACTATTTTCTTTAATGAGGTTCTCCTACTGCCTTCTCTACTCCCCCCTCCCTCCCGTTGTCCATGCCTTCTCAACCCCCTCCCCCACCCACACTTCCATTGTCCGTGCCTTCTGGCTCCCTTTACTCACCACCCGCACTCCTGGTGTCCATGCCTTCCTCCCCCTCCCCCTGTCCACACTCCCGTTGTCCGTGCCTCCTCCCACCCTCCCTCCCGTTGTCCGTGCCTCCTCCCACCCTCCCTCCCGTTGTCGGTGATGACTATCCTTTGCAATGCAAAAGGTCTTGCGTAAATGCGAGTTATATTGCATTGAAAATGCTTGTTTTTACTTGCAATTGTTTTTTAATGCGGTATTAGATCTCTCAGTATTGGGTTAGGTGGCTTCTTTAATGAGGCAAACATGCTGCCTTCCAGTGGTGGTGGCTTTTCTTTTGCACTTCTTGGATGACATCACTGTGTAGCACCGCTCACTTCTTATTTTTCTGGAAATAGAAACGTACTTCCTGAGGAGTGGCTGGACGTGCCTGTCTGTAAACGGCGATCCAGCATTTGTTTTAGATGTGCAACGTAAAACCTGACCAAGGCGAATGTGGTGCTTTTTGGGGGGAAATTAGGTCAGAAATGTTTCCTTTTTAGGTCTCGCCTAGGCAGCGCATGCGCCGTCACCCCGAGACTTTAAGTAATCGGTATATCTAGGCAAACTCCACCTACTTTACCTCCTTGCTTGTAATTGGTTTATTGGCTTGTCTGTTTGCATTATTTCGTTGTAACAGGCTAATGTCCTTTGTAGATCAGCCTCTTTTTGGGGGGAATTGCCTATGCAGCACCGACTAAGTACAGTAAACATGCTGCACGTGGAATGAAGTGTTTCCCTTGGAACTTATTTTTTTTCGTGGCTTGCATGGACTGGATTGCCGTGTTTGATGCATCCAGTTCTGCTGTAATTGTTTTGTTCTTTGCACTTGTTACCAGCATTACTGCATTAGTATTTTAAATGTACAAGTGTTGTGCTCACAAGTTTTTTTTTTTTTGGAACCAAATTTTTCTGTCACTTACAGCTCTGTGCGTTTTTTCTTGTTTGTGTTAATTTCTGTTTCGGAGAATATTTTTATTTTATGGTGACGGGCTAAATTGGATTTTTTGAAACGGCTGCGTGTATTGTGTCCGTAAATGTGTAGAGGACAGTGGTGTACGTTACTGCGTCTCCATTTTAAAGCGCAGCTGATAGAGACAAATTAAATTGGTGCACTCCCTAAAACGTCTTATTTACAGATTTTTCCTAGGGCTTAATTTGTAACACATGTAATGATAGTGCACTTTAGTGCACACTAGCATTAGTGGTGCAGCAGGTGCAGTGACACCAAGACACATTGAGTTTCTTTGTATTCTACTGGTAGCTGTTCCTGCATTACTGTATTAAATGTACTTGTGTTGTGCTCACCCCTTTTTTGGGGGGGACCTAATTTTTTTGCCATTTACAGCTCTGTGCGTTTTTTTTGTGTTAATTTCTGTTTCGGATAATATTTTTAGTTTATGGTGATAGGCTAAATTGGATGTTTTGAACCTACTGCGTGTATTGTGTCCGTATGTGTGTAGAGGACAGTGGTGTATGTTACTGTGTCTCTATTTTAAAGCGCAGCTGATGGAGACAAATTAAATTGGTGCACTCTCTAAAATGTCTTCTTTACAGATTTTTTTTATAGGGCTTATTTTGTAACACATGTAATGCTAGTGTGCTTTAGTGCGCACTAGCATTAGTGGTGCAGCAGGTGCAGTGACACCAAGACGCATTAATTTTCTGTGTATTCCACTGGTAGCTGTTCCTGCATTACTGTTTTAAATGTACGTGTGTTGTGCTCACCCCTTTTATTTTTGGAACCTAATTTTTGTGTCACTTACTGCTCTGTGCGTTTTTTTTGTTTGTGTTAATTTCTATTTCGAAGAATATATTTAGTTTATGGTGACGGGCTAAATTTGATTTTTTGAACCGGCTGCGTGTATTGTGTACATATGTGGGTAGAGTACAGTGGTGTATGTTACTGCGTCTCCATTTTAAAGTGCAACGGATAGAGACAAATTAAATTGGTTCACTCCCTAAAACGTCTCATTCACAGATTTATTTATAGGTCTTAATTTGTAAGACATGTAATGCTAGTGTGCTTTAGTGTGCACTAGCATTAGTGGTACAGCACGTGCAGTGACACCAAGACACATTGAGTTTCTGTGTATTCCACTGGTAGTTGTTTCTGCATTTGTAAAACATGTAATGCTAGTGTGCTTTAGTGCGCATATATAGGCAAACTTGAACTATTTTTATGTCTTGTCTACAACAAAGTAATTGCATTTTCCGTGCATTTAAAAGTATGCAAATGCGAAGGGGAGTTGTGTTTTTGCTCCTTACTTCAGCAGTTACTTCCATTTTTTTCGGAGGTTAGCATCCTGCTGTTAGTTGATTTGCATCTCACAGATGCTGCCAGGCAACAAATTACAATCTTTACTACAAGGCTTAAAGCACTTGATTATCCTGGTCTGGTTTCTTTTCCAACTGGTGAAAACATGTGATGTTTCACACTATAGCAGACTTTTGGTCTGTGTTTTTCGTCTGAACTAAATGGCAATGCATTACAATAGCTTTGCCAAGTTAAAAAATAAACGTACGCAAATTGTTTTGTTGAAATTGTTTAAAGCGTATTGCCTAAAACATATTGTTTTTTGTAAACACAAAACTGAGTATATTTTTCTACATGTTTAAAAACGTAGCTACAAATTATTTTTTTATTAGTAGTTATTTCGTCAAGGAAAAAAAGTGCCTGGGTTCACATTATTTGGCAGCTTAGTGGAATGTTTTCAGCTTCCTAGGTTATATTCCTTTTGTTAGTTTATGTTACCAAGAGCACATAAAGTCTGCATAATGTGGCTTCAATTAAAATTAAAACATTGTTACAATATCGGCTGAAACTACAACTAAATATTGGCTTTGTTACATTTGCTTTTATAGTGCTTAATTTGTAGCTATAGTGGTGCAGGGGCTATTATAAAACGTCAGGGGCCGATTCACAGAACTAACTTAAGACAAAATCCTAAACTTACTACTTTTGGTATTCACAGAAGTTAGGATTTTGTCTTAAGTTTGCCATAAGACAAACTTAAGACAGACTTAAGACAGACTTAAGACAGACTTAAGGCAGACTTAAGACAAACTAAAGACAAACTAAAGACAAACTTAAGACAGACTTAAGACAGACTTAAGACAGACTTAAGGCAGACTTAAGACAAACTAAAGACAAACTAAAGACAAACTTAAGACAGACTTAAGACAAACTTAAGACAAAATCCTAACTTAAGTCTGTCGTAAGTCTGTCGTAAGTCTGTCGTAAGTCTGTCTTAAGTCTGTCTTAAGTCTGTCTTAAGTCTGTCTTAAGTCTGTCTTAAGTCTGTCTTAAGTCTGTCTTAAGTTTATCTTAAGACAAACTTAAGACAAAATCCTAACTTCTGTGAATACCAAAAGTAGTAAGTTTAGGATGTTGTCTTAAGTTAGTTCTGTGAATCGGGCCCTCAGTCTTTTACAGTGTGTTTTGGCCGGTTAATTTATTGAACAGTGCAGATGCAAACTGTGCAAATGTCTTGGTGAAGTTGTTTTGGAGCTCAAACTGCAAATACTCATGTTGCAGTGCTCATGAGTCTGCGCTGTTTTTGTATTGTGATTGCTTAGTTTTATTTTCCGGCATTGTACAAAGTTTCCCGGCTCTGGACTCCTTGCTCAATTTATAAACTCTTTAAAGTTCACGGAAACGGTGTAATTGACTGCGTGCACCTGGTACGGATTGGGGAAGGGTAGACCGGTGCACAATTTAAAAGCAGTCAACCTAAACCTTGATTCCATCTATAGCCACAAGTGTTTCTGTAACGCTGGTTTTAGTACAGTGCTTGTTTGTTTCTATTTCCTATGACGTGGTTAAAGGCTTTAAAATGTTCACTAGAATGTTAGCTGAGATCTTATTAAGAGCATGGGCATTATTTAGAGTTCAGATTTATGCATATGGATTAGTGGTGCAGCAGGTGCAGTGACACCAAGACACAAAGGACAGAGGGGCCTGCGAAACAGTGGTTATATGCATTTTAAGCACCAGCACAACAACTAGAGACAAATTAAATTACTGCACTATTTGAAACGTCTTTTAACAGATTATTTCCTAGGGCTTAATTTGTAACACATCTAATGCTAGGGTGCTTATTATTTCTCCGGTTTAAATAGCATACTTTATTTAGGGGTAGCTTGCTTAACATTTAGCGCAGAAACTGTAGGAATGGGCAAAAGTCGTGCTTTAAAGGCTGAAACATAGCTATTTATTAAATTATCTACAATTTATTACTATCTTTCTTACAGCTGCGTTTACTAGACTGAATTTGTATTTTTAGTGTTGCTGGGGCTTTTATTAAATTGTTCTTTGTAATGTTAGCAGAGATCCTATTAAGAGCATGGGCATGGTTCACACTTCAGATTTAAGCATATACATCAATGGTGCAGCAGGTGCAGTGACACCAAGACACACAGGACAGTGGGATCCTTAATCACTGGTTATCTGCATTTTAATATTCTGAACAACAGATAAAGAATAATTAAATGGATACTGGTTCTTACCCGTTTTTGCATAGCATTGTTTTATGCACGTTTGTTGTGACCCAACTGTTATCACCGTTATCATGCCTAGTTACACACCCTCGGTGTCCACAACTGTTAACTGTTTTTCCTTTTTTTTTTTTTTATAATAATTAATGCTTCAAAGTTGCAGAGGCTCCTATTTAAATGTGCACCGGAATATTAGCAGAGTTCCTATTAATAGAATGGGCATGGTGTGTACTTTATATTAAGGCGTATGCATTAGTGGTGCAGCAGGTGTAATGGCACCATGACACAGATGTTACATTTATTCGTACACGTATGTGGTGCAGCAGCTGCAGTGGCACCAAGACACAGTTGACCTAGTTGTCTGCAAACAATGCGTCGGTTGTTTGATTTTATTTGCGGGCATTTCACAAAGTCATCCCGGGTCTTGACTCCTCTCTAAATTTACAAACTACTTACATTTTACAGGAAATTTCTAATTAACTGTGCGCACCTTCTAAGGATGCCGGGACAGGACAGAGGTGCACATTTTAAAAGCAGTGAACTGAAACCCTGCTTACATGTATAGCCACAAGTTTTTCTTTAATGCTTTGTTTTAGCAGAGTGCTTGTTTTTTCTATATGTTATAACGGGTTTGAAGGCTTTAAAATGTGCCCTAGAATGTTAGCAGAGATCTTATTAAGAACATGGCATGCTTCAGTGTTCAGATTTATGCATATGCGTTATTGGTGCAGCAGGTGCAGTGACACCAAGACACATAAGACAGAGGTGCTGGACAAACAGTGGTCATATGCATTGTAAGCACCAGCACAACGGATAAAGATTAATTAAATTGCTGCACTCCCTGAAACGTCTTATTAACAGATCATTTCCAAGGGCTTAATTTGTAACACGCAGTGAACCGAAACAATGCTTACGTTTATAGCCGCGATTTTTCGTTAATGCTTTGTTTTAGCAGAGTGCTTGTTTTTTCCTATATGTTATTACGGGGTTGAAGGCTTGAAAATGTGCACTAGAATGTTAGCAGAGATCCTACTAAGAGCATGGGCATGTTTTAGTGTTTATATGTATGCGTATGCATTATTGGTGCAGCAGGTGCAGTGACACCAAGACACATAGGACAGAGGGGCCTGCTAAACAGTGGTCATATGCATTTTAAAAACCAACACAACGGATACAGACAAATTTAATGGCTGCACTCCTTGGAACGTTTCATTAACAGATTCTTTCCTAGGGCTTCATTTGTAGCACATCTAATGCTAGTGTGCCTATTAATTTGCAGGTTTAAAAAGTATACTTTATTTAGGGGTAGATTGCTTACATTTTAGTCCAGCAACTGTAAGAATGGGCAGGAGTAGTGCTTTAAAGGCTAAAACATTGCTATTTATTGAATTACTTACAATGTGGAAATGTGGATTTTCCTGATCAGTTATGTCCCCTATCTTGGACCCCAACGGTTCTATATGCATGTTACAAGTACATGTATGTTCCCTCCAGTTCCAGTTTCTAAGACGCAAACATATGTGTGTCTACCGTCAACATGTTCTCTGTCAGATCCGCCATCAATGGGCTGGATATTCGATTCCTAAGTATGAAAGGTCACCGACTTTATATGGCTAAGTTACTCCATTTTTACAGTTCAGGCAAGTAGGCCCGATTCTGTCCTCAAGCCTTTCCCTGCTCTCAGCCTCTGACAGCTTCAGCTTGAGCTCGCATCTGTATCCATGAACTTTGTCCTACTCCCTGTGCAGCTAACAGTGCCTGCCTCGGCCAGTTTTCGCATGCCTGCCAAGAAGCTGTATTTCACCTTCGAATTATCTATTTTGCTCTTCAGCCGATGCATTCCTGTCTAGTGATTTAGGTAAACATTTCCTTTAGCTCACAAGCAAAGGACTCAGCCTTTCCGTCCTCCTGCAAGTGATTCATAGCCCTGTTGCCATGGAAAGTTTTCTGCCCCTCGCATCTCATATAGACACTTAGACGCTTGTACACGCACACACAGTTAGTATAGAATAGATTCTGTCCGAGAGTCCTTCCTTGTGGATAACATAGTTCTCCAAACATAGGATGGTAGATATGATTTGGGATTAGGTTGACGTGACCCCTCAGACTTCTCGTCTCCACATGTAGAGCTAAATGTCAAGTTCCCTTCACCCCCTAGTTGCACGTCAATTACACGTCATGCTGCTGCGCGCGCATCTATGCCAAGTATTATCTTATAGATCCACCTATGTCTGATAATCCTAACCAATCATGTTTCTTTTATTCCTTATTACGCCTAGTTTCGATTACGTACCTGTTATGTCACTTTTCTTATCAAATGTTACGCCTTCTACATTCGTTTCATTGTAATGTACTTATTATAAAAATACATGTCTGTCAATAAATTATTGTACTTCACTTCCTGAACCCTCGTGGTGACGGAACCTGAAGGCCGCGACTCGAGTCGGCCATTTTGAATGAAATAAAGCCCATTTAGAAAACCTCTTATACCACGGATTCTGCCTCTTGTTATTTTGAGCTATTTACTTTATTTTAAGATTCCGTATGAAATTCAGTCCGGTATTTTATTTACCACATAATGGCGCCCGAACAGGGACACTTTCTCATCTCACGCGCCGGCGGTGCGTTGCAGGCCCGGTCTCCTGCCACAGCTGGACGGACCATAAACGCGTACCAGCAGGATTTCCTGTAAGCTCCCTCCGGTCAAGCGGGGGCGACTGAGGCTGCGATCAACCCAGACGAGGCGGTGAGAAGTGCGAAGTATCCCGACCAGAGCCTAGCTGAGAGAGCAAGATCCGAGGTATACAGAGGCCCACCAGGTTTCTCGAAATCCCGATGTCTAGAGGGTCCGCTGTCCGCAGTCATCGAGTCCTGTCCATTCTCTGAGGCCTTTCGTTTCAAGGAGCTACTCGGTGAGTACCATCGCCGGGGAGGCGTGTTGACGCGCACATAGGTTGTGCCGGTCAAGACGGATTTGGGTACACAAATCCGGTCTGCACTGTTTAGCAGTGTATATGTACTGTTTAGCAGTATATCAAGTATTCCGAAGTATTCAGTTATTGTCAAGAATTTAGCGTGGTGATTAGTTAGGCAGACTGTCATCATTGTCGATCATTGTTAAAATGTTTAATGTTTAATGTTTAAAGTAGTCAGAAATGTCTTGCATATTGTGGTATGAATGATTGTTCATTGTTCACCGTTCATTATTGTGTTTTTTTCATATTAAGTAAGTTCAAGAGTAAGTATCAGATCAGTTGACAATATGCCGCTCTTCTCAAAGTTAAGACAGATTACTACTAGAAAAGGGGTGCTTGAAGAAGCAGTTCCTATTCCTCCTAGGGACACTCCAGGGCATTTCATGTACCATAAGCATGGCTTAGATGCCATATTGTTTCTTGATCTATGGGTAGATTATACCAAGGGATTACCGGAAAGTCAAAGGTGGCCCGCAGCGGGAACCTGGGATGCAGAGTGCATCATGAAAGTGGAGGAAGAGTTATGGAAAAGAAAGGTCAGACAGTCACAGAAAGACGCTGTCGAGTTATGGCGTAAAGAATCTCATAGACGAACAGAAAAGGCACGTAGACAAGAAGAGAGGAGTAAAGAAAGTTCAAATAAAGTTCAAGAAAATCTATTAATTGAGGAAGGTATCCGAGTGAAATCAGAACAAGTAAATAGACAAAGAAATGCTCTTATGAATGGTATGTATCCCCTACTAGCCGAAGGATTACCTAAGGCTGCTCCAGAGATACCAAAAGACTTGCCACCCCCATTATTTCCAATTAAGGTACATCCAAAAGGGCATCCCAGAACCGCAGAAGATGTTTTTCTTTCCTCATATCTAGATGACGCAGCTCCCGAGTATGCTAACGCCACATCACATAGACCGTCTGGCGGAGGGGTTCAACGTCAGGATCAGGTATCTGTCCCCGTGCAACAGCAAGTTCCAACACAAGCGTCGGCAAGCACATCTGTTTCCGCATCTGTCTCCGCAGTCGACTCTACAGAGGTATCGACACCCATAGTTGCTGTGTCACGTTCGACGAACCCATTCACACCCGACGCCCCAGATGGGGCCACGGGAGGTGCTAGCAGTACTTTTACACCACCTAGAATAAATAAACTTGTCTTTCAAGAGTCAGCACATTCACGTACACCTAAATTCGTAAGTGAACGTACGCTTAAGGAACTCCTTGTTAATTGTAGATATGACCCGGTGGTTGGTAAAGAGGACGAAATGGTCCTGGCATCATTACGTATCAGGCGAGCCGCAGAGTATTTAGCAAGGTTACCAGGGATGATTACGCATCTAGATAACATATATCATTTTGTTCAAACAGGACGAGATCCAGGATGTATTAACAGAGCTATGGAATTCCAGAAAGTAGAAATACAGGGGGAACTGTTACGTTTCCTCATAAACTGTGTAATCAGAAATCAAGATCGTCCGGGGGTAGACCCGAATGCAATGCTTATTCTTACAAGATGGAGTCAGAATATATCGGAAGGGAGACACGATAAACAAAATTGTATAATAGCCATGTGCCGAAAAATACGTAAAGAAATAGAACGTATTCATGAAGAGAGATTGGGAACAGACGAGTTTGAGCAAGATGAAGTGTCCGAATCAGGGAATTCCGCAAGACAGTCAGAGACCATAGCCTATGTAGGCAGAGGAAGATCCTGTGAAAATACTAGATGTTTTTCTGATCCAATACACTCTGTATACCCAAATAATAGCAGAACGTATCCGACGCCTGTAATAAATCTGAAATCTCCTGAACATTCGTTTCAAGCCGCAGATAAGATACTACGAGAACGAAGGGGTTACCACCTCCTCGATTCCATGGATGAGCAAGAATTAGCCAGATCAGCCGTTCACTGGATTGACAGTCCTGAAAAATACGGTGATGAGACCGTAGCACACACGTTTTTTAATCTCAGTACAGATGAACAACGCTTAGCTGGAATCTATATGATTCAGCAACTCCTCATATTATATAAGAGCCAACATGCTGACCCCGGTCCTTTACCTGATATATTAACGGAACTACTCACAAACAGATGGAGAGGTTCTAGTAACAAGCTAATTAAAGAGATATTAGTGTCACGTAAGCAGTATGTCCTTTTTGTAAGTCCGGATTCTCTCTCGCTGCCCCGCAGAGAAAGAGCGCCGTACTATATGGATAGACAAAATCCTTTACGAGAAGTGCACCCAATAAAAGGCGAAGACAATGAGTTTCACCGTGTATTTGTTTACACACCCATATCAAAAATGGAATTATTAGAAATGAAGAAAGTAGTACCTAGTCATGATAAAGACCCAGCGGGTTTCCACCGAGAAATTAAAGACATGTTACTAATGGGAGAGTACACCTTTCCTGATATTATGACGATATTAAAGGTGCTTTTGCCTGCTGGCATTTATGAAAAACTGAAAGAAAAAGAGTGGGAAGTGGGAGACCAAAAGATAGACTGGACAGCATTAGCAGAGGAAGAAAGGGGCCGAACTGCAGGTTCAGGGCTCGGGGATAAAGTTAAACTGTTACCAGGTTTACTAGTACAGGTACTGCCACGTTTATTAACTACAAAAAAGGAAGATTGGGGTGCAATCACAGCCTGCAAACAAAAGCAAGATGAAGACACAAGCGATTATTATGCTCGATTTGAAAAATGTTTTGGTATAAATAGTGGTATAAAAGCAAGTAGTGATTCATATCCACATTTATTTGTGACAAAATTAGTGGAAAATGCATTACCTCCAGTAAAGAATAGAATATTGAAATTCGAGAGTACCTGGCAAAGTAACACTCCGTCGCAAATGCTACAAATGTTACAGTATCATCACAATAGAATTAGGGATGAACAAGAACACGAGCATAGACGCATGAAGGATACAAAAATGAAAATGCTAGTTTCTCAGACAGTACCAGCAGATGGTCACAAAAAGGGTGTGACACATTCTGGTGATTCTGCAGTTCCTGTAAAAGGAACCTGCAATTACTGTAAACAACTAGGCCATTATGTACATGATTGTCCAGTCCTGAAACGTAATATAGCTACAGGTATTGCAAAAGAGAGACCACGATTAGTCAGACAAGATCAGAATGAACAAGGAGCTATGCAGCATGGACAGTCCATGCCAGTTCAGCAACAGTCCATGCCAGCCTCACAGCAACCCATACAGTTTGTGCCAGCTGCACCACTGTTGCCTGCTACTGCCACACAAACCACAACACGACAAATGTATCAGACTGCACAGTATGAATACCCTGAGTATCAGCGTTACGCATGAACCAGCCTAGAGAGGGAAGTTGACTTACCGCTTATCGAGATTCCTGTAGATCAAGAAGGACCTTATGTACATAGTGAATTATTAGGTCAAAATAGAAAATTCTTACTCGATACAGGGGCAAGCCGAACAACAATAAAACGTAGTGAAGTTCCAGGGGCACCCCTCTCAGGCTCTCAAAATGTTTCCCTTGGTTTTTCGGGAAAACCTATTGTTAATGAAGTATCACAGCCTCTACCACTTACGATAGGACCTTTGACACGAACTACAGATTTATTGCTTACTAAATCATGCCCAGAAAATCTGTTAGGAATTAAAACTCTGAAAGCACTAGGAGCCATAATATGTTGTTCTCCGGAAGGAGTAAGGTTGTTTTTGCGTGATTTTAAAGGTCACTATGTGTCTAGAGATATGGATCCCCGACTACAGACTTTACCAGTACATCTATGGGCACAAGGCCCTACGGATGTTGGCTGCATGAACATTACACCCTATCGAGTTACATTGAAAGCAGGAGTGGTACTACCACGAATGCGACAATACAAGTTACCGCATGATGCTGTAGTGGCTTTGCTGAAAATCATTGATGAGCTGATTGCCCAGGGAGTAGTTGTAGAAACAGACTCCAATGTATGTAATTCACCTATAATTCCGATTCTTAAACGAACTGATCCTACTGCCCCACCAGTGTACCGATTGGTTATTGATTTGCGTGAACTAAACAAGTGTATTGTACCACAATTCCCTGTGGTCCCTGATATATCATCATTGTTGACAGCAATTGATTCCGAAGCAACATTCTTTACTGTAATTGACCTCAAGAATGCCTTTTTCAGCGTCCCAATAGATCCGGAAAGCCAATACTTGTTCGGATTCAGTTTAAATGGGCGCAGCTTTAAATTCTCACGCGCTCCCCAAGGATTCACAGAAAGCCCCAGCATCTACAGCCAAGCACTGAAACGAGAACTTGACAGTATCCACATGCCAGTCAATACTGCACTGCTTCAATATGTCGATGATCTGCTGATCACCGCAAGAAGCGAGCCAGAATGTGAAAAAGCTTCTCTGACAGTTTTACATTTCCTAGCCGACAAGGGGCACAAGGTGTCCCCTTCTAAGCTGCAATTCTGTGTTCAGCGAGTTATTTATCTTGGTCACTCGCTGTCCAAGGAGGGAAGGCAGCTTACACCAGATCGCATCCAGTTAATTGCTAACATGTCAATACCCCAGACACAGAAGGAGGTGCGAGCTTTCATAGGCCTCACTTCATATTGTAGGCAGTGGATCCCTCAGTACGCATTTCTAGCAAAACCACTCATTCAGTTAACCACACAGGAGGCAGCCACATCGACTGTTCTCCCTTGGACTCAGGAACATACACAAGCTTTTGAAAGCCTAAAGGAAGCTTTATGTCAAGCACCTGTTTTAGCAACACCATGTTATAGCAAACATTTTACACTCTTTGTTACAGAACGCGAAGGTACTGCCTTGTCAGTACTCACTCAGGAACAAGCAGGATCACGCAAGCCATGTGCTTATTTTTCCAGTACATTAGATCCCGTAGCTCAGGCTTTGCCTGCATGCCTGAAATCAGTGGCAGCGACAGCTTTAGCAATCAGACAAAGCGATGCCATAGTATTAGGACACCCATTGACAGTACAAGTACCACATGCAGTAGAGGTTCTTGTGAACCGAACACAAACACAACACTTGACCATAGCAAGACTTACCGGTTATGAACTGACATTGTTTCAACCACACATAGAGATCCGACGGTGTAATACATTGAATCCTGCTACACTATTACCTGTAATTGGAACAGACCCGCTAGCTCATGATTGTGTTGAAATCATTGAAATAAAGACGAAACCTAGACAAGACTTGACAGACGTTCCATTGTTAGATCCAGACCTGACGGTGTATGTAGACGGATCGTGCATGAGAACAAGTACAGGAGATTTAGTGGCCGCGTATGCAGTCACAACAGACACTGAAGTTATTGAGACAAATTGTATAGATACTTTGTCAGCCCAAGCAGCAGAACTTATTGCTCTAACACAAGCCTGTATTCAAGCCACAAATAAGAAAGTTAATATATACACTGACTCACGTTATGCATTCGGAGTTGTACACGACTTCGGCGTGCTGTGGCGAGAGAGAGGTTATTTAACTTCCCATGGTGCCCACATTCAGCACGGACCCCTCATTCATGCCTTATTAGACGCAATACATCTACCCACTGCTATATCGATTATGAAATGTAAAGCACACACGAAGGTTACTGATATCATTTCTCAAGGCAATGATTTAGCTGACAGAACAGCTAAACAGACTGCTCAGAATCGCACATTAGACATGACAAAGCCAATAGTTCAGACACCAACACAGTGTATGACAATTAAGGATCCCGCACTTGACGTAATTGACATACAGACACATGCCACAGCAGAAGAAATAAAGAAGTGGACTGAACTAGGAGGGATCCAGACAGATCAAGGATGGATGACGAAGGAGAAATCTGTATGGTTTCTCCCTGATTCCATGGTTCAAGCCATTATAGCCACAGTTCACAGTCCAGCACATTTAGGAGAGAAGGCTATGCTAGACAGCATTCAGCACATTTGGTTCAACAAACATTTACGAGCAGCAGCTAAACAAAAAGTTCGTACCTGTATGATATGTTGTCAGTTTAATCCAGGAAAGAGTGTTCCCGTAGAGCAGGGTGGATTTCAGCCTCCTGACCATCCTTTTGAAGTCCTCCAGATGGATTATATTCAGATGGAACGTTGTCGAGGATTCAAATATGTCCTCGTAGTTGTCTGCGCTCTCTCCCGTTGGACAGAGGCGTATCCCGTATCAGATTACACTGCCCCGACTACTGCCAAGCAGCTAGTTCGAGAATTCTTCCCACGGTACGGTTTACCACGTGTTGTATATTCAGATAACGGTCAGCCTTTCTCATCCGAATTAATGAAACATGTCTCACTTTTGTTGGGATATCAGTGGAAATTCCACTGTGTCAGACACCCCGAGGCAGCAGGTCTCGTGGAACGACATAATCAAACTTTGAAAATCAGATTGTCTAAAATATGTAAGGAGAAAGGTGTTGACTGGATAGTAGCCTTACCAGTTGCACTATTCTACATGAGAATGGTAGCACACTCTCGAGCAGGGCTATCCCCGTATGAAGTGATCTTTGGTAGACCACCGAATATGTGGGGGACGCCTATACCCCGTAAAATAACTGATGTTGACTGTAATATGCTGACAGATTACCTGGCTTCCTTGATGTCTGCACTACAATCTTGTCGTTCACAGGTAGTCGCAGCTTTTCCCGACAACACCGAGGTGAAACCTCATGATGTGATTCCCGGTGATTATGTCCTCGTCAGAAATTTTGATCGGAAAACCCAATTGGAGCCCAGGTGGAAACTTCCCAAGTTGGTCCTGCTGACGACCAGAACAGCTGTGAAGATCGAAGGGAGGAAGGGCTGGGTGCATTCCAGCCATATCAAGAAATTTCATGGACTTCCTCCTGACACAAACAGTACTCCCCGTGTGTCTTCCCCCATTGACTCAAAGCTACCCTTGGCTGAGGCCAGTAGCACCGAACTCTATAAGCAAAAACTCAGGTCCAGATCTAAACTGTCGGACGATTTGATTGTTTAAGTCCTCTCCAAGGTGAAGCGGTTGAATCTGTCCCGACATGTATCCCTTAGGTCTGAATCACGTAGAGTCCAGAATCATAATGAAACGACATGCTTATTGTAAATTACTGCGTAACCACTGTATTGTGACTTTATTAATTTTGTTTTCCTTGAGTTTTTTAATAGTTACTGCAAGTATATTGTTGCATATGTATTATCCTGTTTCTAAACGTGCTTTCAATATAACTGGTGAACATTCTTTTAGTGAATTACCCCCACATGAGTTGTCCTATAGACTTGCGCTGCGCAATAACACATTCATTAGTATGTTACATCATTCCCATCAGACTAGTAATGCCACCAATTGTTGGGTGTGTGGCCGACTCCCTCCCTATCAGAATACCAAAGGAGTTCTGCCTTTCTTTCCACATCCGTTCACACACAATGGCTCCTGTGGAGCATGGTTTAGTTTATTAAATTCCATAGACCCAGACACAGCAGTTTATCAACAACATTGGATATGGGGAAATCTGAATCTAGTTTTATTCAAAGTCTGTCACCCCAATAAGGAGGGTCACCCCAGTAGAACAGGAACTGATTTAGAAAATGAAGTGTATAAATTAGGTAATTTTACGCCTAATCTTATGATTTTGAATGTCAAATCCGAAGTTGAACTAATTCTGCCCACTATGTCAGTATTTCCAGTCAAGGGTGAATTATGTGTGAGAAAAGTTGGTTCCATACACATGGGCCATAGCCAATGCGTTACTATAGTAGAATATAGTGATCAAGGTAAATCTTCATTTAGAGCTTCTCGCCATTCTTACTTTATATGTGGTCAGACGGCATATATGCGTCTGCCTCTAGATTGGGATGGTACCTGTTACATAGCATTCCTTCTGCCACCTGTTTTCCTAGCTCCCCCTGATTATTATCGACATGTTCATTTAGTACACAAAAGAGAGCGGAGAGATCTCCCAGTTGTCGATTATACTGAGACAGCATGGGACAAGTATGTAGATTTCAATAAAGGTATCTTTCCCTATATAGGTACTATATCAAATAGTAAGCTGATACGCAGACTCACCAAGACTCTTGAAGCGGTAGTAAACGAGACTATAGCCGCCCTAGGCAATCTGACAGAGGAACAATCAGTGATGAGAATTGTTGTTCTCCAGAATCGTCTTGTCCTTGACGTCATCCTGGCCGATAGGGGCGGAGCTTGCAGGGTCATCGGATCCAGCTGATGTATATTCATACCAGAAAATTCGCCATCTGTATATAAAGCTATAACACGCCTTCATAAGATTGTAAGCCAGATACACGAGAATCCTGGCACTTGGACGTGGTCCGGGTGGTTTTGGAGTGTGATATCAGCCTGGGGATGGAGAGTTCTATCCTTCCTAGGTATTGGCCTTCTTATACTCTTCAGTTGTTGTTTATGCCTGCAATGTGGACCAGCGATTTGTGGTCTGTGTGCCACATCATGCATTCCATATCAAAGTTCTCGTTCAGAATGCCGGAAGAAGAAGGAAGAAGAAATGATGCTCCATGAGCAAATCGATGGAATAATGAAGATTGATGTCTCTTGAAGGGCAAGAAGGGGACAAGGAGGGAATGTGGAAATGTGGATTTTCCTGATCAGTTATGTCCCCTATCTTGGACCCCAACGGTTCTATATGCATGTTACAAGTACATGTATGTTCCCTCCAGTTCCAGTTTCTAAGACGCAAACATATGTGTGTCTACCGTCAACATGTTCTCTGTCAGATCCGCCATCAATGGGCTGGATATTCGATTCCTAAGTATGAAAGGTCACCGACTTTATATGGCTAAGTTACTCCATTTTTACAGTTCAGGCAAGTAGGCCCGATTCTGTCCTCAAGCCTTTCCCTGCTCTCAGCCTCTGACAGCTTCAGCTTGAGCTCGCATCTGTATCCATGAACTTTGTCCTACTCCCTGTGCAGCTAACAGTGCCTGCCTCGGCCAGTTTTCGCATGCCTGCCAAGAAGCTGTATTTCACCTTCGAATTATCTATTTTGCTCTTCAGCCGATGCATTCCTGTCTAGTGATTTAGGTAAACATTTCCTTTAGCTCACAAGCAAAGGACTCAGCCTTTCCGTCCTCCTGCAAGTGATTCATAGCCCTGTTGCCATGGAAAGTTTTCTGCCCCTCGCATCTCATATAGACACTTAGACGCTTGTACACGCACACACAGTTAGTATAGAATAGATTCTGTCCGAGAGTCCTTCCTTGTGGATAACATAGTTCTCCAAACATAGGATGGTAGATATGATTTGGGATTAGGTTGACGTGACCCCTCAGACTTCTCGTCTCCACATGTAGAGCTAAATGTCAAGTTCCCTTCACCCCCTAGTTGCACGTCAATTACACGTCATGCTGCTGCGCGCGCATCTATGCCAAGTATTATCTTATAGATCCACCTATGTCTGATAATCCTAACCAATCATGTTTCTTTTATTCCTTATTACGCCTAGTTTCGATTACGTACCTGTTATGTCACTTTTCTTATCAAATGTTACGCCTTCTACATTCGTTTCATTGTAATGTACTTATTATAAAAATACATGTCTGTCAATAAATTATTGTACTTCACTTCCTGAACCCTCGTGGTGACGGAACCTGAAGGCCGCGACGCGAGTCGGCCATTTTGAATGAAATAAAGCCCATTTAGAAAACCTCTTATACCACGGATTCTGCCTCTTGTTATTTTGAGCTATTTACTTTATTTTAAGATTCCGTATGAAATTCAGTCCGGTATTTTATTTACCACAACAATACAATCCTCGCTTTCTTACAGCCGCATTTACTGTGCTAAATTTGTATCTTTACTGTTGCCGGGACTCCTATTTGTTTATTCCTTGTAATGTTTGCAGAGATCCTATGAACAGGATAGGCATGGTTCACACTTCAAATGTAGGCGTATACATAAGTGGTGCAGTAGGTGCAGTGACACCAAGACACAGAGAACAGTGGGGCCTGCCGAACAGTGGTTTTTGCATTTTAAGCATCAACACAATGGATAGAAAGCAATTCAATTGCTGCACTTTTCGTTCCATATGCTAATGCGTTAATGTACATAGGCGCAGCGCTTTGCTTCTAATACTTGCTTGGTTTTATGTTTCGGCTTTTTAAGGCTTTTAACGGAGTGTCCTGGGTCCGTACTCTTTGTAAAATATAGTCAAACATAAAATGTCTTTACTTTTCGACTACAGCAAGGTTTACATCGCATACTTTATTTACTGTTACCTTTTCTTAACATTAAGCCCAAAAACTGTAAAATAGGTAGGAGGTGTGGTTTAAATTCAAAAACACAGCTATTTATTCTACATAACAAAGCACTGCAATTAGAAGGATGGATTATAGGCAACATTCAAAGGGTTAAGTGTGCGCACTACCAAAGCTAAGTGTGGTTGTATAGTTGTGCCGTGCTCCAGGGAGTCACTCACCGAACTGGAGTGTGGAAAATATCAAACTTGGTGCATCCCCATACAAGTGGGGTATGGCCCCCGGGCACTGGTTATGAAGTCCTTGTTCGAAAGGTTTCTCAGATAAACAAGAGCGTTGTAAAGGAAAAGCTTCTTAGTCCTTTAAGATAAAGATTTTAATGAAATTGTTGCATCACAATTCATATAGATGTGTATATTGATCTTCATACACTTCAATTCTCAGAATGCATTTCGGTTGATTAACAGCTTTAAAGTTGCCGAGGCAGGACACAGAGGTTAAATTTAGGCGTATGCGTGAGTAGTTCAGCATGTGCAGTAACACCAAGACACAGACAACAGGGGGGCCCGCAATCAGTGTGGTGATCGTTTGATTTTTTTGTCTGAATTTCACAAAGTCTCACGGGTCTGGACTCATCGGAAAATGTATAAACTATTTAAAAATCACAGGAAATATCTAATTGGCTGCCAGCCCTTTAGACGGATGTGGGCAGTGCATATTTTAAGAGCAGTGAACCTAAACACTGCTTACATGTATAGCCACAAGTTTTTATTGAATGCTTTGTTTTAGCAGAGTGTTTGTTTTTTTCTATTTCTTTAAAAGGGGTTGAAGGCTTGAAAATGTGCACTAGAATGTTAGCAGAGATTCTATTAAGAGAGTGGGCATGGTTCTGAGTTCAGATTTAGCCATATGCATTAGTGGTGCAGCAGGTGCACTGACACCAAGACACAGAAGACATAAGGGCCTGACAAACAGTGGTCAAATGCATTTTAAACACCAGCACAATGGATATAGATGAATTAAATTGCTGCATTCCCTGAAACTTCTCATTAACAGATCCTTTCCGAATGCTTAATTTGTAATTCTTAAAAAGCTAAGGCTCTTATTAAGTAGCAAGTTTAAATAGTAAACTGGATTTACAGCTAGCTTGCTTAACATTTAGGGGCCCATTAGGATGACGGGCGGTGGCACCACCGCGGTGCTGGCGGCAGCGGAAAATGCTAATTTCCGAACGTCAGCAGCGATTACCCCGGCCGCCATATTTGTATGGCCAAACATAGCCCAATTCACGTCTGCCGTGGTGCAACGCGAACTGCCATCAAAGTGCGCCCGCCACCGCGGCGGTGGGAGCCAATGCAGACTCACCGCAGTGCGGAATGACGTCCCATCCGTTGCACAAATCAGGATGCCCCAAACAGCTAGTCGCACCGCCGTGGAGAAACCGCCCAACCAGAGACGGCGAAAACTCGACAGCGAAGCACCAAACCAGAGTCCCGATACCTTCCACCCGGTCCCGAACGCAATGGACCCAGTGCTACACGTCTTCCCGGTGCTGTACCTGATACACTACCAACAAGTAATGGACCGTCACGGACGACGCCACAGGTACGCAAACACACATTCACGCACACAACACACAACTCATGGGCTGATATAGGGTTCCTGTCCACACCAGACACCCTGGTGGGGACAGGAACACATCCACAGCTGTACCCACACATGTCCTACCTGTCACCAAATCACCCCTCCGCATCCAGGTCACCCATCTACTGCGATATTGATGTAATGTCCCGGTCACGTCACCGCAGCTGTGAAGCTGCAGGAAAACATGTGCACAATGCAGAAGGCAGGGCAGAACGCAGGGCCTGCGCCAGACATGGGCAGTGAACAAAGACCATTGGGCCACACCTCCACCCTCCACACACCAGGCCCCCCTCAAACATGAAGGGACATGCCATGTGCCCCTCCTGTGCTCCCTCATGCACAAAAACTAGCCAGGTGAACCCACACCCTGCACCACATAGCAAACAACTAGGGAGACAGCCCCAGCAGGTGTGGCTGCAGAGGAACACACAGCACAGAAGCACAGGGATAGGCCAACCCACAAACCAACACACACATTACAAGAAAACTGAGTCCAAGCACAAAATGAACACACACACAGATAACGAACAACACTCCACTGGACACACAGCCTTCCAAGTCACACAGACATACCCCACACTGACACACAGCCACGTACACAGACCACATGCCAGCAGCAATGGAGCACAACATATAGGAAAGCTAAAGTGAGGTGCACAAAATGGAAGGCCAAGGAGATAACCACCAAGCATGTGTACATCACATGCAAGACAAGGAACATACAACAACAACCACAGCCCATCAAATCACACATGTATGGCACACTGCGTGAATTTAAACCACAGTCACCTATGTGCAACAACTCAGGGTGACAGCAAGGCAAACCATGTATAGGCACAGGGATGAAAGGAAGGCCCTGAAGTAAAAATGAGAATAGCCACAAACATGTATACAACAACTTCACAGGAGTATGCCAGCAGAACAACAGACAGGGCCCATTGACTCACTCCATGACTATCAAAGACAAGTAGGAATCTCCATACATCCTCCCTCACACCTGCAGCACACAACACCAGTGTCACACACACAGAAGGGTGTCAATAATGTCCAGCCAATCCACAGACAAACAACCACACTTCCTGGGGGTATCCACAAACATCACACACACACAGGGATGCCAGAACCAATGTCTGCACAAAAACAACAGACAAACACAAAACTCAACAGAAACACAACAATACCAGACATGTCCTGTGCCGCAAAAATGTAGAAAGGTCATGGGAGCACCGATAGAAAAGGAGTGCACAACCTCATCAGTCAGGAACAATGAACAGACAACATACCACAACACAGACAAGAAGTGCACCAGCACAGAACAACACAGCAACAACAAAAACACAACAGAGGCACATCCCAAAAAATCACAAAGCAAACACAGCAGGACATCAGGGGATGCACACCAGGCAAGGACAAGGCAACATACACTCACAGCACTGCAAGCACAACAAGCAGTGTGTGCACACAGAACATAACGGTCCCACACACCTATGAGTGACACACCATGAACACCCACAACAGCAATCAAAACAGCACACTAACAACACAACACTCTGGAAGTCAAGCAGTACCTCAGCAAACACACATACACCTAACACAACACCCACAGATGCACAAGACTGGGACACCAAAGTGCAAACAACTTGACCAGAGGACTGGGCAGCACAAACAGTTGAACTGCATATGAGCAACCATGACTGCTAAACAATACAAGAACATCACATATAACTAATTGGGAAAATGTCCTGAGTGGCACATTACTCCTAGGCAAAGAGCAGCACCACAAAGCACAGTGTCACAAATGAAGTGATGGGGAGGCGCACACACAGGCAACACAAGGGGACAGCTGACATGATAGTGAAGTGGTGTGTACCTCAGTAGTTGACATGGCAGGAGTGCACCAGACACAAATAGATGAAGTGCTCACTCACAATGGGTAGGCATCGGAAGCACAGATACGGGATGGTATGACACCACACACCACATGCCATACTGGAGGCAATACAGCACCATGTCACAGCAATGCATGAGAAAAACACAACCACAATGTCAGTGTGGTTGGGCAGGTATGCACAGTGACCACAAACACCACCAAGACACATGGATGATCAACAAAACACAACATTGACTTGCCAGTCACATACTCTGCATACTCACAATTGACAAAAACAACAAGTAGGAGTCAGCCAGAACTGCAAGGACCCACCAACACATCGCAGAGTGCACAACAGACAGCACACACATGTGCACACAATCACAAACACAGGGCTGAACAATCACACAAACAGGCACTCCACTCCTGGGTGACACATGTGTGTACTTGACATTGCAGGAGCACACACACATCAACACTCACAACAAAATCACCCCCTTCCCACTGCACACTTCTTGACCACCCAAGTGCACACATTGACAGCAAGCCAAGTGACTAGGATGACTGACCATCACAACATGACCATACACCTACACTGATGGGCACACATAATGTAAGAACACACATACATGTTGACCCTGGCCAGCCTGCTTGCAAACCTGTGGATAGAATTCCACCATAAGCTGACAGTGCCCCAAAACCTGACATGTGTACAACATAGCTAACAGGAACAAAGAATGACAATGTGAACGGTATTTCATTTAAGACCACCATCACTGCACCCACAAGCATCAGAGTCAGGAAGAACTGAAGTTCCTGTCACCCCTGTAAAAAAAAGAAAAAGTGAGACAAGCAAATTGGCAAGGATGAAGTGGCATGCAGAGCAAGTGGTGTAAAATATAACCACACAGCAAAGACTTTATTCAGTAAGGACACTGACAAAACAGACAACAGGAGCAAATGTCTTTATTCACATATTGCACAGATAGGCACCAATATTAGACAAGAGCAAGGCCAGTGGCCAGCACAAAGTGAAGAGTAGTTACATGAGAAGCTGCACAGGGAAGGGGCAAACAGCACTAAACAACAAGGCCAGTGGCGAAAACGAAGTGCAGAGTAAGTCCATGAGAAGCTGCACAGGGAAGGGGCAAACAGCACTGAACAACAAGGCCAGTGGCCAGTCCAGTGTGCAGAGTTAGTCCATGAGAAGCTGCACAGGGAAGGGGCAAACAGCACTGAACAACAAGGCCAGTGGCCAGTCCAATGTGCAGAGTCAGTCCATGAGAAGCTGCACAGGGAAGGGGCAAGTTGCAATGAACAACAAGGCCAGTGGCCAAAACGAAGCGCAGAGTTAGTCCATAAGAAGCTGCACAGGGAAGGGGCAAACAGCACTGAACAACAAGGCCTGTGGGCAGTCCAATGTGCAGAGTAAGTCCATGAGAAGCTGCACAGGGAAGGGGCAAACAGCACTGAACAACAAGGCCATTGGCCAAAACGAAGTGCAGAGTTAGTCCATGAGAAGCTGCACAGAGAAGGGGCAAACAGCACTGAACAACAAGGCCAGTGGCTGGTCCAATGTGCAGAGTTAGTCCATGAGAAGCTGCACAGAGAAGGGGCAAACAGCAAGGTCAGTGGCCATTCCAAGGTGCAGAGTATGTCTTTGAGAAGCTGCACAGGGAATGTGCGCGACTGTACCCTGCCATGGTCAGCAAACAGTCAGGGGGTAAAAATGGGCAGTACAGGCACTGCTGTGGGAGAGACAGGTGTGTGAGGGTGACTACCACTCAGACTTGCCTGTCAGTCTGAGCTGGCTGTGTGTTGGGGACAGTTGGAGGCCTTGTCCGGGGAGAGAGAGGACCAACTGAGGTGAAGGCATCACTTGGTTGGGAAGCCGTAGGGCTGCTTTGACCAGGTGGTGTAGTGGCACGTCGAGGTGGGGTCATGCTGCTGTGAGACACAGTGTGGGGGGAGAGTGTGGAGGGGTGCCCTTCCACTTCTTGGGGATTCTAAATGGCTTCCCTGACTTGGGATTAATGGGAAGTGGTGTGGACAGAACAGGCACACTCACCACCAAACCTGCATCAGGTGCAGACGGTGGCCATCCCTCTGGGGACGTGCTGGATCCAGCGGTACGCTTTGCCTGGTCTTGCCTTTGCCCCTCCATCCCCTGTTTACCAGTTGTTCCCCCCACAGTGCCATCCTTCCCTGCTTCACTGGACTTGGAATGGGAGTCGAGGTAGTGGGTGAATCTGCCTTGGAGCTGTTCTTATGTGTCCTCTTGGGAGGCACCACCTTCTCAGTGGGCATGGAAACTGTCTGCTTGCCTTTGCGAGACGCTTTTGTGACCGGAGAGTCCTTGGCTGGGGATGCCTCTGAGGCATGTGACCCGGAGGTCAGCATTTTGGCTTTCTGGGCCTTGCTGTCGCCTGATGGGCTTTTGGCTTTGCACTCTGGGGTAGCTTTAGTCTTCTGTGGGATGGAGTCTGTGGCCTGGACCGCTTGGGCGGCTGCTGCTGTTGCTGTGTGCTGCATGTGCTGTATCGTGACCTTGAGGTCTGTGGAGCGTGGTCACTATCGTCAGACATGGCCACTGGCAGGGGGGTGAAAAAAACAGACTGGAGCTGGACTCTGAGATTCTGCCAGTTGTAGGGCTGCCTACAATGCGGAGGACAGTCCGGTGCAGCCCACCTACATCAGAATGTATGCCCTCTATGAAAGCAACCACCTGTGCCAATTTTCTGTCATGGTCTATGAAGGCATTGAGGAGAGCTGTCTGGCCCACATACAGCTGGTGCAGAAGGTCCACAGACTCAGCACTGAGGGCAGCAGGGAAGACAGGGGCAGGGGCAGCGCTGCCTGTGGTGAAGGACACCCTTCCCTTCTTACTGGGGCGAACACGGGAAGCACCAGAGGAAGTTTCCGGGAGGGTGGGCACTATTCGCTGTGTGGTGGAAGATGAGGCAAAGTCCCCGTTCCCTGTGCCCGCCAACATGGATGCATCACCGCTGGCATCAGATGAAGTTGAGCTTTACGTCTCTGGCTATGATTCCTCCAGCAGACTCCTGTCCCCTCCGAGTCGCTGGTCACATCTGTGTCACTGTGCTCCTGTGCAGCTGTTGTGCTTGATTCCCCACCACTGGTGTCTGTCACCTGTCCCTCCGTGACCACAGGAGATGCTGTATGAGAGAGAGAAGTAAGATCAATTCAGTGGCAGAAACAGAACAAACATATGCAAGCAAAGAACAACGGAAGATAACTACATCTACATGTTGCACACCACCCTGTGCAAAAACATTGTGAAAACTCAATTAATTACTGGTACAATGCGTGAAAACAAGAAAACCATGCATAAGTGGCTATGTGATGACCACACAGAACAACATCCTGCCGGTGGCTGCGTTCAACCAGACACACATATAGCTCTGAGCACACCTAGGGCCATGATGAGGGCAAGGATGAACACTACAACATGTTGGCACTGCCAGCTCTGGATGGAGCAGGAGGGGACAACACAGATACAGACTCCAACATGACATTCCACAATGGCCCTGAGACCATGCCATCCCCATGTTGTACCTTGGGTCACAACTACTGTTGCACATTTGTGGCAGATGTCTAAGCCTCACAAATCTGAGGACAGGCAATGCAAGCATTGATGAAAGCACACTCAGATTGGGCACACTGCCGTTCCCTACCATGTGATCTCCCAGACTACCTCAATGCAGATGATACCTGAAGCCCACGACTCAGAATGCTATGTAAATGGCCAGTACTCAAATTACATTAGAAAGTACAGGTAGGGCAGATGCATGACAGCAGCACCCAGCACAGAGGCCACTTACAACTACCAACGTCACATGGCCCAGCGCTGGACCAGGCTGTGTACACACGCAGCCACTCACAGCCAAAGTCACCCTTCCCAGAATACTCACCCCTAGTTTGCTGCAGATGCTCCTTCAAACGTGCATCCAGCTCAGGCTGTGTCACAGCCAAGATGCAGCCCATTATTGGTGTCATGTTGTGCCGTGCCAACCTGCCAGTGCGAGGGTGCAGCCCCAGTGTCATATCCGCCACGTTCTTTGCCAGGCGTGAGAAGTCGTCCCACCTATTGTGGCAGTGGGTGCGTCGTCGGTTTGAGACACCCAGAGCCCGCACCTTGGTCGCAATGGCCCTCCACACGGCCTTACGCTGGTGTACTTTGAGCTGCAGGCATGGGAGACAAGAGGGGGAAATCATCAGTGACACAGTGTTATGTAAAAAAAATCCCTCGGTAAAGTAGCATGTAGATGACTCCTCCCAAAACCACAGATCTGTTCCCTGACACAAAATATGCATCTCACAGTGTACTCCTTCATGGGAGAAGCACACGTAAATGCATGCAGGTGTGAGGGGGGACACAGTACCTGCACATCTCATACACAAGCAGGATGCCAGCACAGAAAGCCATGTGTAGTCTGCCCACATCCACTGTAAATATCTAGGTTGAGCAGCAGATACATCACATATCTACATGTGTCTGGTGCTAGACTGTGTCAAACACTACGCAGCCCTAAATGTCCTTGCCCTGTGAGTGGCTCACTGTGTCATGTATTTCGCATTGAGGGACATAATCTCACAAACCCACACCCTTTTCACACGGCCTGTCATGTGCAATCTACAGGGCTGAGATGGCTCATTGCTGGTGTGCAATGAGAAAAGACACATTTGACACTCTGTAAGTTCAGTGATGTGTTCCTGTCATTTTGGGCGGTGACTGTGCAGGCCAGGCGGGCTCACACTGGGAAGGATGACAGAGACCCACACAGCCATTCACACAAGCAACCACTGTCCTGACTCCTGCATTATCCACTTGCTGCGTCACTGTATGGCTGACAATACAATACATGTCCCCCCAATTTTGATGTGCAGGCAGGAAAATGTGTTGAATAGGCTACACACCCCTTCCCCCTGGAGATAGCATGCCAGGCAGTGCATGACACAACCCCACACTCTCAGGCACATACTGCATCAGATCAGCTACATGTGTGCCCCCCTGCACTCTCATTCCCACTGTTGAAGACCTACCAAGACATTTGGGGCACCATATATCCTTGGATACTGTGTGAGCACCTCATCCACCAGGACCTCCAGCTCCTTGCTGGTGAAGGGACTGGCCCGGATCTTCTCTGTTCTTGCCATCACTGTGGACATGAGACAGAAGCGGCGGCAGTGGGTGGTGAGGGTTCTCTGGCAGCAGTCCCTGGAGGCAGCAGCAGGTGAGGGGTCTCAGGCAGCAGGCTCTGAGAGCAGTGGAAATGTAGGGCACTCTCCCACACATATATAGCCCCCTGGGGTACTTTCAGTGCTTCTAAGCTGCTGCAATTGGTGTTCCCGGTCTGCCTTTTTCAAATGCATCCAATGACCGGCTCCGCGGTGGCATCATGCTACCGCAATTGAGGTTCCCATTGGCTGTAAGAGCATGGTCCATGGCAGTGACACACCTCAGGGTGGGTGCCATACATCTATATGGGTGACTGGGATTTGGATGGCGGAGCATGCCAACCGCCATTTGGCACTCCATGTATACCTATCACCACCGCGATTGTGTCTTGGCCATTGGCGGCGGCACACTGCAGGGGCCGGACGGTAGCTACCGCAGTGGTGCATTATTCAATTGCATCCAATGACCGGCCCGCGGTGGTGAAGCACGCCCACCGCGATTTTAAAAAATGCATCATGCTACTGAGATTGAGGTTCCCATTGGCTGTAAGGGCATGGTCCATGGCGGTGACACACCGCAGGGGCCAGGCAGGTGCTACCGCGGTGGTGCATTATTCAATTGCATCCAATGATCGGCATTGCGGTGCCGGAGCTGCCCTGTAACTCAATTGTGATGACAATCATTGTTTGTGTAGTGTCAGTCAAAACGTGAGATGTTGTGCACATCTCATGGTGTATTGCATTGACATGTGGCCACTTTCTCAACTAGAAGGAGACCAAATCTGCATCGACCCTTCAGAGTGCTGGCAAACATGGAGGATGAGATCATCCGGAAAGTTTGTCTGAATCGAGCCACCCTACAGACCCTTTGTGCTCAGTTGGAGCCCCACCTGCAGCCTCGCCGAACATATCCAACAGCTTTCACCCCAACGTCTAAGGTGATGGCGGCCCTGCATTTCTTGCCACTAGATAATTCCAGAACACGGTGGCCAGCGCAGGTGGGATGTTGCAACCTATGTTCAGCATGGTGCTGCATGATGTCCTGTCCGCTATGATGATCTACAAGGACAGATATATCCATTTCCCCAGGGGACCTGAATTGGCAGCTGTGCAGGGTGATTTGTATCCCCTTGGTCACATCCCATATGTTGTTGGTACCATAGACTGCACCCATGTTGGGCTGGTTCCACCACAGGCACGTGAGCACATCTACAGAAATCGTAAACATTACCACTCCAATAATGTACAAGTGGTGTGCCAGGCAGATATCATCATCTCACACGTGTGTGCCAGATATCCAGGCTCGGACCATGACTCCTACATCCTGCGTAACCGCATCGTACCACAGCTGATGGCTAATCTGCTTCCTGAGCGTGCATGGACTGTGGGTGAGTATGCCTAGTCAAATAGCGTGCTGTGTGTGACATGCTCTCCTCTGACACAGCAACATTACAATGTTTATCTGTGTTTCTCACACCTAGGTGACTCTGCATATCCCAACCGTCCTTGGTTGCTGAGCCCACTGCGGAATCCCAGGACACTAGCTGATGTCCGTTACAATGATGCCCATGGGAGGACATGTCGTGTGGTGGAGCGTACTTTGGTCTGCTGAAGTCACGATTTTGCTGTCTGGACAAGACCGGAGGTGCACTGATGTACTCGCCCAGGAAGGTGTGTCAGATTGTAGTGGCATGCTGCATGCTCCACAACCTAGCCATTCGCAAGGAGATCCCCCTGATCCAGGATGATGATGATCAGCCAAGGCCCCTGCCTGCAAACCAACCCGTGTCCAGTGATGAGGACAGTGGAGAGGAGGAAGGTGTTGACTTGCGTCAACAGCTCATCACCCGCTACTTCACTTGAAGGTGAGTGACAATGTACAACGGACATGTTGTCTGATGATGATGATGCTGTTGTTGTGAAGGTGTATGTGAGCTGGGTGACTGCAGCTGGATTTTGACTCAGTGGTGGATGACAATGTTTCTGGGACAGGTTATTTTGGTACATCAACAGGATGTGTATGTTGGCACTTGTTGTCCATTGTGATGTGTGCATGTTGGATTAACTTGATGGTGAGTGTTGTGTGATGTCTGTGATGCCACACCCAGACTAGTGTATGTTGTTCTGTTCTGTTTTCCTAGGTCCCTTCAACCTCTCCTTGCCTACATACATTCCATACTGGTGGAACATTGTAATCATGGTGAAGACTGAACATCCAGGCATAAAAACCAATCTGAAACAACGACATGTGTGTAAGAAGTGTTATTTACAATGTGGACATGTGAGGGGGTCAACATTTACATTGGGGTGATCAGTGAGTTGACAGTTATGGTAGATGAGATAGTAGAGTAGTCACCACATAGATGTGGTGTCCCAGTCCAACAGACAGATGTCATTCCCAAGGCAGTGTGGGGAAGCATAGCCCAAAAGAGTCAATGCAGTAGTGAGGAGGGTGGGCTTCATGACTGGCTTTGTGACTGACGTCTGGCAGGTGCATTGCCATGGTTGACTTCCAGGGATTTCTTTGGACGGCCCCTTCATCGCTTGGCAGGGGGGCCTCTGCTGTAGGGCCAGGCGTGTCTGAGGACTCACCCCTCTCTGTGGCCGCAGTGGAGTATGCGAACTGTCATCCTGCGGCCCACCAGGGGAGGGCGGAGGCGTCAATGATGGTGCAGGCCTGTCCCTGAGGATTGCCACTAGCTGGCCTAAGAGGTCCAGGATTTGTCCAAGGCGTGTGTCCATGGACCTCATCAGCAGGAGGAGCTCGCGGGAATCATCCTTGGCACGGCCCCTTCGTCCCTGGGCCCATTCATATGCCCCAAGGACTCTGGTTATGTTGGCCAGGGTTTCGGTCCCAGGCTCAGGTTGTCTGTGTGTGACCCTGCTCCTCCTACCTGCCCTGCTGCCATGGTCCTGTTGCCTCACCACTGTGGGCCTCCGCATCCTCTCCCTGCCCTCCTCAGTTGGTGGGGTGGGGTGGTCATCCTCTGGGACAGGGAGGGTGTTGCTGGCAGCACTGGTGGTGGTGGTCGTTGAGGACGCACAGGTCGTAACAGCAGGGGTCTGCGTAGCTGTTGGTGTTGCTGCAGTTGTGGTGGGGGGATGATGGGGTCCTGGGACCGGTTGCACCCTGGCACACTAGATGGGCCGGCTCAGAGCTCCTCGTCCTCTGAATCCTGGAGGTAAACATCCGAGAATCCATGTTCCAGGGGCAGAGATTGACTCTGCAGGTTGGTGTTGTTGTCCTCTGCAGTGAGTTCTTGGAACAGATAGGAAATGGTCATTGTACTGCACCTCGCTAGCCTTGTGTTAGCTGTATATTATTCACTGTTTGTACACCACACAGTTGACTGATCATCACATTGTTTGTATGTGCACTACTGTGCCTCCTGACATGATGCTGAGGTACATGCATTACTTGTCCATGCTGTGAGGTGTCAAAGCATACCATGCGCGACGTGCATATTTTGTGGTTACAGGGACATGTTGTCATCTCGGGACTACCGCCACAACGATTTCATGTGGGGCATCTTTGTTGATTAGTCTGACCTGGCAGACATTACATCTGAGCATGAACTGGCCATTGTCATCTCCTGCATACGTTTGTCTTGTCATGTGCATATCGTGATTTGTACCAACAACCATGCTTTCTTTCTCTTCATATGGTCCTTGCTGCTCTGGCCCCATGGCAATTACACATGGCATTCAGCGCTGTGCATGACTGTGGCCAGACTTTCTTCTACATGTGAATTGGTGTGTCACACTTTGGTTGCTGTGACAGTTTCATTTGCTTAGCTGTGTGCACACTGTGAGTGGCAATTGGATTTGTATGTATTTTTGTGTGATGAGAGGGCTGGTGTTGTCATATGGCACCATGCTTCTTGATGAGAATGTCTGGGAGCACGTACTGGCTACTTACCTGTTATGTTTTCACATTTGTCTTTGTCTTGTGACACATCTCTGTGTGTGTCTGTGGTGGAGGCTTACATCCTGCCCAGGGGTGGGACAAGAAGGCATAATATGTCTACCTACATGTAAGTTTGTTTGTGTTGATTGAATGGCTGACACATTCATCTGGGTGGGAGTGAGTGCTTCATCCTGCTCAGGTGTGGGACAGGGGGCATGGTGGGAGTTGTAGTGCAGGCCTCCCACCTCAAACCCCCACTCCCTGCTAAGACGGCTACCTACCTGTAAGTTTGTTTGTGGTGATAAAATGGCTTCCAACTGCTTCTGGGTGGGGGAGTGGTCCATCCTGCTCAGGTATGGAACAGAGGGCATGGTGGGAGTTGTACTGCAGAGCCCCCACCCTCAAACCCCCCTCCCTGTTAAGATGGCTAGCTACCTGTAAGTTTGTTTGCAGTGATAGAATGGCTTCCAACTGCTTCTGGGTGGGGGAGTGGTCCCTCCTGCTCAGGTGTGGGACAGGGGGCATGGTGGGAGTTGCAGTGCAGGCCTCCCACCCTCAAACCCCCACCCTGTTAAGATAGCTACCTACCTGTTAGTTTGATGAGGGCAATGTATTGGCTGCCACATGCTTCTGGGTGGTGTGGTGGGGGTGCTCCATCTTTCTGCGCTGTGGGACAGGTTGGCCTGGTCGGAGTTGTTTTTCTGGCAGCCTGTACACATACCCCATGGGGATGTTGCTAGCTACATTTGGGGTGCATGAGAGGGAGTACATGTTGGATCTGTGATACATGTGTTGGGGGGTGTGTGGTGCAGATGGATGGAATTGTGCCTGGGAGGTGTAGCTTTGTAGTTGTGCAAAGGCAGTACATGGCAGTGTGGTGGTGGTAACTTGCTTGTACTTACCAGCCTCCACTCCTGCTACTCCTGTGAGACTCTCTGGATGCAGTGTGGCAAGCACCTTCTCCTCCCATGCAGAGAATGTTTTGGATGCAATGGGAGGGCCACCATCAGTCCTGTGAGCCAGCTCACGGTTCTTGCTCCTCTTCTGTTTGACCACCCTCTTCAGGTCATGCCACCACTTCATGATTTCTTTTTGGAGCGCGGGGTGGTCCTTACTGCATTGACCCTTTCGACTATCCTTGCCTACATTTGGGCTCTTGTGGGTAATGGTATCTGTTGGACCAGGATACCAAACAGTTGTGGTTCTACTCTAATTATCTCATCTACCATGACCTTCAACTTACTCTCTTGGGCATTTTTTGTACGGCCATGGTGTGTGATGTGCAGAGGGGTTATGGGTGCAGGGGTGTGAGTGGTGAGGGTGGGTGTGATGTGTATGGTGTGTGATGTGCAGGAGGCTTATGGGTGCTGGTGTTGAAGTGGTGGTGGTGGTGTGAGTGGTGATGGTGTGTTGCTTTGCCTATCCTTTGTTGTCAGGGTTTGTGGACTTCAGTCTTGGAATGCTGCAAAGGATTGTAGTCCGGGAAGGGGCTTGTTTTAAACTCAGCTATGTGGGTGTGTCCAAATGGGTTGTTGCTGTCAGGTGTATTGTGTGGGTTGTCCTGGGATTTTTGTGTTTGCCGTGTGGTAGTATCATTGGGGTGATCTGTTTTTTTGGTGGCATGGCTAATTTGCTGTGTGCCCTTTGTGGCCTTATTGTGAATTTTTCCGGTTGACCGCCATATTTGTCACGGTGCGACTGCGGCGGTGGCTATGCTGCAGCTCTTCCGCCGGCTCTCCCATTCATCACTGTTTGAGACCGCGGCGGTCGGAAACAGCGGAACGTACCGGGGTGCCATCGGGGATATCCTGATTTCCAGTGCGGTCTCTCCGCTGTCCTGGCGGCGGTTTTTTATTTTTCCGCCTGGAATCTGACTGCCGCGGACGGGTTTTGGGCATCTCTGCATGCTACGGCTGTTTTTTCTTTGCCTCGTTCCACCGCGGTCGGTCTTTTTTGTCCGTTGTTCCTGATTTGGCTGCCGGTTTTTCAACTGGACCGGTGAGCGGTTGGATTCCGCTTCCATGGCGGTCGGGGTGGTTTTCCGACCGCCATCCTAATAGACCCCTTAGTTCATAAACTGTAATAATGTGCAGGGATAGTGCTTTTAAGGCTATAACATAACTATTTATTAACTATCCTTGCATAGCAGTGTTTCATGCACGTTTGTTGTAACCCCACCGTTATCACCGTTATCATGCCTACAGCCACACAGCCTCGTGATCGTTTCATTTTAATTGTCTGCATTTCACAAAGTCTCACAGGTCTGGACTCCTCGCTAAATTTATAAACTATTAAGAAATCACAGCCAATGTCTAATTAGCTGTGCGTCCCTTGTACGGATGCAGGCAAAGCACACCAGTGCATATTTTAAAAGCAGTGAACATAAACACTGCTTACATGTTTAGCCACGGGTTTTTATTTAACGCTTTGTTTGAGCACAGTGCTTTTAGTTTTATAATTCTTATGAGGGTGTTGAAGGTTTGAAAATGTTCACTATGATGTTAGCAGAAATCCTATTAAGAGCATGGGCATGTTTCACAGTTCAGATTTATGCGCATACATTAGTAGTGCAGCAGGTGCAGTGACTGCGAGACAAAGAGGACAAAGGGGCATGCCACACAGTGGTCATATGCATTTTAAGGAATTGCAAAACGGATAGCAACAAATTAAATTGCTGCACTCCCTGAAAAATCTCATTAACAGATCATTTTCTAGTGCTTAATTTGTAACACATCTAATGCTAGGGCACTTCTTAAAAAGCAGGTTTAAGTAACATTCTTTATTTACAGGTAACTTGCTTAACATTTAGCCCAGAAACTTTAGGAATGGGCAGAAATTGTGCTTTAAATTCCGATTAACAGCATAGGCATGGTTCATACTTCATATTAAGGTGCATGCATCAGTGGTGCAGCAAGTGTAGTGGCACCAGGACACAGAGGTTAGATTGAGGCATATGCATCAGTGGTACAGTAGGTGCAGTGACACCAAGACACAGAAGACAAAGGGGCCCGCAAACAGTGCTCTTTCACTTAAGTTGAGGACAATGGTGACTATTTTAAAAGCAGTGAACTTACACTAATCACATGTATAGTCTCAAGTGCAGCAGGTGCAGTGACACCAAGACGCTGAGGACCAAGGGGCCTGCCAAACAGTGGTCATCTGCATTTTAAGCATTAGCACACCATATAGAGAGACAATACATGTGTGTACAACCAGCTGTGCTCTTTCGAACAACCTAGAATTAGCAAGTAGCTTACTTACAGCCACATTTTAAGTGCTTAATTTGTAACAATAATAGTGCTGGGGCTCTTATCAGAACTCAGTTTTAGACATTATATTGTTTAGTTACATGCTAATTCCTTATCCGGCTGTAGCTAATAGCTTTAACAAAATGTTTTTGAGTACTAAAGAGCATGTTGTTCTGAGGTGTTTTTTGTTAGTTAGTTTAAACATGCATGCAACTTGCCTTGTTAGCTTTACTAATATGATAAACTTTTTAACAAACAGTATCAAATTTACATTTTTTTAACTTAAAATGTTACTACAAGACGTATGTATTCTCATTATGTGGTATTTGGAGAACAAATACTCTTATTATATATTTGCAGACTTTTAAGCACATGTTATCCTTTCTTCAGAAAAGCTGTTTTAGGACACCTACAACTTTAATACTGCTTCGTTTGGAACCAAAGGAGTACCAGGGCTTTTTATCAGGAGGAAGCTTTTCAAAGGCATGTCGTTCAAATATCGCTCAAAGTCAAAAGTTGAAATGTAGACATTTTCTTGAGCACTGTTAAATTTTGTATTCTTTACTTAAAAGTCAATGCTTACAAGCACCTTTTTAAGCATGCTTCATTCTTTGTGATTATCAACATATAATTTGCAACACGAAGTGAGTCTAAGCGACTGCACTGCTTTGTCAGCATGCAGATCTGCACTCTCCCACACATCCTATTAGCATGTTATTTAGTTGCTGCCGCTTTTATAGTGCTGGATTTGTAGCAACAATGGTGGCAGGGCACTTATCAGGCAGCAGATGTCACTGCTTTCCGTGTTACACTACCAAGGGGCAGCTCTTTCTTTTAGTGCAGTGCTCACTAGATTTTATTTCCCAATATGTAAGGGCGTCTCCCAGGTCGGTTCTCTTTGCTAAATTCAAAATGAATTAACGTTCACAGAGGTTGACTAACTGGATGCACACACCTTTTACAACCGCAAGTAAAGGACAGTGGTTCCTATTTAAAAGGCAGTAAACCTAAGCATCTACTGCCACCTACCTTTAGTGTGCGCCAGTGCTGCCTGCCTATCCATTAATTTGTATTATAATTAATGATCCAGATTTGCCAGGACTCCTAATAAAATGTGCCCCAGAATATTGCAAAGATCCTATTAGCTGCATAGGCACGGTTCTTACTACATATTAAGACGTATGCATCAGTGGTGCAGCAGGTGCAGTGACACCAAGTCACAGAGCCAAGTGGGGCATGCAAACAGTGGTCAGAAACGTAAATAGAATACATTGGTGCTTATTTTAAAAGCAGTCTACCTAAACATTGCTCACATGTATAGCCTTAAGTCCTTCTATACTGCATAGGCTCTACTTGGCATGCTAAAATCCTCCTTAATATCATGGTTTAAGGATTTAAATACATGGTACGCAAATATGCACCAAATATTAGCAGGGATTACATTAACAGCATAGGCATTGTTCATACATGTTATGCTGCATAACTGCCATTTGCTACCCATCCTTACATAGCAGTGTTTCATGCATGTTTGTTGTAACACCGCCGTTATCACTGTTATCACACCTACTGCCACCCATTTTCGGTGTCCCCAACTGCTATCTAATTATTCATATATATATATTTTTTGTAATATATTCAAAGCATCAGACTTTAATTACAGTTTAAGGACACTAGCAAACCAGCAGCGCGCACCTTTTATGCATTCGAAAACAGGACACTGGTGCATGTTTTAAAACTTGTATTATTCTATTTTACTGTCAAATGTACATCATGTAATTTAAGATTAGCATGCCTTAGCACTTTCCCGCACATTTTAGAAGCAGCAAATAGTATAGTTACTGCAACTTCTATAGTGCTTACAGTTCATAGAGACTAACTAACTGGCTGTCCGCACTTTGTCCAGATGCAGGTGCAAGACAGTGGTGCACGTTTTAAAAGCAGTAAACATAAACTCTGCTCAAATGTGTAGTTTTAATGCTTTCTATACTGCACAGCTCAGCCTTACGGGAGAATACGTCCTAATAACAGAAAATAGGCATTGTCATACTACATAATACGGCATATGCATCAATAGTACAGCAGATGCAGTGACACAGAAACACTGAGACCGTGGATTTATATTCTTGATAGTACCAAATAGGCTGCAACTAGTATATATTTACTATTCTAAAGTTCCAGTGTACTTTTATTAGAGTTGTGCTTAGAAAATCTATAAAAATATTAAATAGGAACAATTTAACATTTTATTATTTTGTGCTAGATTATTGCTCTTCCTTGACCATACAATTTGCTTGCGTGGCTTCATAGTGCTAAATAGTACCTAATGTGCTACATTTAATATAAGTTTACTGGTCACAATTACTATTATCCTTATTTAAAACAACTTCCAAAGCTTTAAAACCAGAGCCAATTTAATAAAGTATTCACCATGTTATCTGCTTCTAAAGTTAGGCTACATCCTACTGCGCTGCATTAATAGCATACATCAAATCATTGTGCAAAGCTACACTCTTCCACACATCCCATCAACAGCATATTGTTTGGTTACTGACACTTTTCTACTGCTTAATTTTAATCAAAGGTGGTGCCAAAGCTCTGAAAAGCGTTTGGTTACTGCCACTTTTATAGTGCTTTATTTATATCAAACGTGGCACCAAGCCTCTTATCAGCCAGCAGATTTCACTACTTTCTGTATTGTAGACAGAATGTATGTTCTCTTTCTGTTTCAATACTTACCTATTAACTATTTAATAATGATTGCATAGCTGCTTCGAAGAAAAGATAATATTGATTTATACATTTTACTTTGCAAGGCACATACTATCACTGCGATAAGTGGTCAATGCTGCTGTGAACTGAAAAAATGATGCATTACTCATTGCTCTTCTCCCTGTGCAACTTGCATAAAGGGTGGGCAATACTTGTTTTAAAAAATGTGTTTTGCAATTAGGTGAGAAAAAAAAGGACATAGTAACCTCAGCTACCAACTTTAAAACTGGCAAACCAAATTTATATCTCATAACATCATTTTGTGATTCTGGGCATATCACTTAAAGTAATGTGTTTAACAAAATTTAATCTGCGCTTGTGTAATTTAACTTGTGCTCATATACAACACTCCAATACCTTTCTATGCCATTAAACTACATAAAAACCTCGATGCAACTATATTGCAATATATGCAACTGCACCACTCTACTATATGCCAATGCACTCAAGACCATTAAAATCTGCATCAGTCCACATTTATGCCACTGCACTCTACCCTACACCACTGCATACCACACCACTTTGCTCTGCAATATTAATCTCTCTTCTACTGAACACTACCTCGCTGTGCTCTGCATCACTACACTCTAAGCCATTATACTCTAAAGCAATACACTCTAAGCCACTCTAATCTACTATGCACCACTGCACTCGTATACTCTACTCTATACTACTGCACTCAACACCACTTAACTCAACTATACAACAATATACTCAACTCCACTCAGAAACAACACTTTAATTTACTATACTCCATTCAGCCCAACTACACTAAACACCAATAACATAATTGCTGTACTACTCCACAGTACTGTAAATGAGTCTACTCTATGCCACTGCACTGTATGCCACTCTGCACCCTCCATTCTATAACTCTGCATTTAAAACTGTGCCACTCTACGTTGAGGCACTCTGTGCCACTCTATACCATCACACTTTATAACACTGTAAACTACTGCACTCTATAGAGAAAACATCTACACTAAAAACTAATGCACTCTATGTCACTGTACCTATGCCAACTACTTTCCACCACTACACTTTATACCCCTATACTGTACAATAATATACTTTATACTACTGCATACTACAACACTCTACATCATTACCCTCCACATCAATGCAGTCTGCGTTACTCCATTCTACTCTGCAATACTCTACATCACTACTTTCCAAAACCACTACTTCACTGAAATCTACATCACTTTACTCTGGGTAATTGCACTCTATACCACTACACTCTACACCACTAAAATGCACTTGATACCATTACCCTACTCTACTATATACTAATGCACTCTAGACCATAGAACTCTGCGTCATTCTACTCTTCTGCAGCTGCACTCTACCCTGCAACACTATATGCTACTTCACTATATATCACTCTAGTCTGTAACACTACTCTCTCTACCACTAAAATAAACACAATGCCACTCTACTCTCTAATGGTTCCCTCAAAAAACATGTATTCTATACTAATGCACTCTAATCTACTCTGCATAACTGCACTTTCACGCTCTACTATATACCACAATACTCTAGGTCACTTAACTCTACTCTACAACAATATACTCTATACCACTACAATCTATGCCACTGTATTTCATGAACTGCAAATACACTCTATGCTACACAATTTTTTAATACTGTACTTAATACCACTGCCCTCTACACCAAAGCTCTCTACATACATTTACTCAAAACCTATACACTATATTGCTACACCTATATCAGTCTTTAATGCAAGCCCCTATACTGTATTGCTACACCTATATCAGTCTTTAATGCAAGCCCCTATACTGTATAAAATACACACGGTCACTTCACTATATACCACTACACCAATACACTCTATATCACTCTACTCTAACACACTGTACCTTATGATACTCTACTCTACACCACTACACTCTCTACCACTAAACTCTATGCCACTCTACTCTGCACCACTTTACTATCAATTGTGTCCTCAATTATTACTAAGCGCTTGGCACTTAATTCAATATAACATGCTACCTATATCACAAAGTTTAGGTATATTTAACTTAAAAATATTTACATGGGTCAGAATTTATGTTTTTTGCAGTTTTAGCAAATAATGCAATTTCACTCAGCAAAGCAATAACTATCACTGCAGTAAGTGGTTAATGCTGCGTAGGACAGAAACAAAATGCATTAGTCATTGCTGCTCTTACTGTGCAACTTGCATAAAAACAGTAGTATTGAATACTTCTTTCAAAAGGTTTGTTTTATAATGTATTAAATTAGATACAATATGAAATAATGACCTCAGCTAACAACTTTCAAACTGGCAAACCTAATTTTATTCTCAAATCTACATCCTGTGATTCTGAGCATATCACTTAAACTGCCATGATAATGAAAAATTAAACTGTCCTTATGTAATGCAACTAGTGCTCATATAAAACACTTGAATACATTGCTATAAAGTTGCTAAATAACACTAGCAAGAAAAACATGAAGTACAAATTCTATTTTTAATTTATAAGTCTTTCAGTTAACGTTTCAGCTCCTATTTATCAAAGTGAGAGTAGACACATTCATTAATTAACCTTGCTTTTTGCAATCCTACACCTAAAAATTGTCAAAAAATGATCTGTTTTTTTAGTCAGGAAGAGTATTATTCCTGTGTATGTTGTGCTGTAAACAAAAATACGCAGTACCAGCCGTATTTCAATTTAGTGTGTATTTGTGGGAAATTAGGAACATACCATATTTTTTAGTATATCACGGAGTGCCTATAGTTTCCAAACAATAAATCGGTTAATATCTATTTCACAGGAAAAGTTTCTAAAACGTAAATAAGATTGTAGATTAGTAAAAAAAAAGTTTACACAAATAGGTGCAATAAATAACATTATATATCTTTTAATAGCCATTTTCTAACTTTTACAGATTACATATTAAACTACAGCTCTAACGGAAAAATCACATTGGAAATTCGGGATATCCCAAAAATTATTATTTCTTACAAATAAAGGTAAGCCAAATACATTTATTTATTATTAGTATACCAAATAATTTAGTATCATTATTAGTAATTATTTCAGAGTTAGTTAACTTATATACATATTCAAACTTAATCCATACACACTATAACTAATATAGCTAGTTTTTAACTAGATTTTAGAACTAAAATAGCTAGTTTTTAATTACAGTTTTAGTTTATAAATTCACAAAATAAATTACACTTTAGAACAACACACATATAAGGGTCAAATAACAACATTTAGATTTAGTATACTAATTATCAAACTAGTTAAACATAATTTCAACTTCATAAACAGATTTTATGCAAATTAATATCAAACACATCTAGTTACTGCTACTTTATAACACTTTATAATTAAAAATATTCATTATTTTTTAATGTTATTAAGTTAATATATATCTAATAAAAAATAAAAGTGCATGTTTCACTTAATTATATTTATTATTTCTTTAATTTTATATTACTTTTAAGACATTTAAAAAGTCGATATTTTAGCAAACTACAATATTGACAACGATATTTTGGATTCAATATTTTTGTACTTACCGGTTTGTAGATAGGAATTCGATATTGTGTCAGTCGATATTTTGTCATCGATATTCTGGCAGCTTGATATTTTGCTCCTCGATATTCTGTCAGTGATTCATGCAAATCTATATCGCTTAATTCTTAGCTTAAAGCTTGAGTAGATTCTGTGATTTATTATTCACAATGCTGCACTTATTATTGCCTACTTTCTAAAGTAACTGTTTCCGTTGTGTGAACAGAACTGACTGTTAAAAGAATGATATGTCATATACTTACATCATGTTGATACAATCGGTGCTCATATTAAATGATTCTGAAAGATAGAGAGGCAAAAAGCGGCATTTTTAAATATCTATCACATGTGACCTGGGTTAAAGAAAATACATTGAATATGCAAATATGGTGTCTATGTGGAGGTTTGCAATCTATATTGGGCTTGTTGATTAGATCTAAGGCAGCTCAAAAAGCCAAATGAAAATCAAAATACAATCACATAACGTATAGTGAAGGATTATCAAAGTAGTGTGTATTAGGACAAAACCTCAGGATGTATATAACTCTCTTCTAAAGAACGCTAAATATAAAACTAATAGCCAGCGCGTAAATGTACGATAAACCAAGGAATTGTTGGTTGATTCTATGCCAAGCAGTTGTTAAAGCCCGATCACGGGATATATTCCGTACGTCAAAACATTATGACTCGTAAATTCGACTGTATGTCTGATAAGAGGATAGGGGGGAATTACTCATGTTTTAGATGATACTGGGTAGCCGGATAAGGGACTCCTTCCTCACGCCGTTACTTCTGTGTGAGGACTAACCTGAAGTGCAAGGACTTCCGCATTATAGCTGGTTTGAGCCAATCACATGATGTAAAACGGCCAACCGGACACAATTACCACTAAAACTTTATTGAGTCCCGGACGGCTCACATTCATAAGTTGTTTACTGAAAAGAAGGTCTACAGTTTACATCAAAGAAGAGTCTACAATTTGCACATGGCACGCAATATTTGTATTCAGATGTGGCCCCATAAGTATATGAAAGTGGCCATCTTTTTCCTGGAATATAATATAGTGTCTTTTGGCATAAGATCATGAATGCCATACTTGTCTCGGGCAACAGAGGGGCCGGAAATTATATATGCAGGCTTGCCATAGAGTATCCTCAATGTACATAGTCAATAAAGAAGTATGTAAAACCATGACCCGATGACATGTAGTTACTGGCTATCAAAATATTTACGAAGAAACAGAAAATGCAGCAGTACGCAACTAAGACTGGACTATTTTCCCTTATGATACGTATACTGATATAAGACAGACACCCCTTGGTATACTAAGACAGTATTGTCTATAGTATACATCTATTGTACTTTAAACCACATAAGAGACCTATGGTAATTATATATTTATACAAGATGTTAAGTAGATTTCTGACCATGTATTAAGCGAAATAGATGATATACTGTTATCTTAGTAATGTTAGTGCATAATGGTAAAAATAGGACTATTTTGAAACTGAACGTGCTGAAATTGGACAAGAAAGATGGATGGTACAGCCAAACAATTAAACGGTATTATAGTGTATTGCCTGTTCCCAAGGGATTTCTTGATTTAAGCCTCGTGAGAATGTGTCTAGGGTGAAAATCCAAAACACTTCTCTACTTTTCCTTATTGCTTCTGAGTCTGTACCTGCTGTGTCATATTTTTTTTCCAAAATGAGCCAATCAATTTGTTTATGGCTATGTCCAGCTTCCTAAGGATCACTGATCTTTTCTGTGTGTATAGCTGAACGATGTTCAGTCAAACGGGTTGATAGGGTTCTAGACGTTTCCCCTACGTACGCCATTTTACAGGGGCATAATAAGAGATAGATAATGTTTTTTGGTCTTGCAGTTAGTAAACAATTTCATGATTGTGTGGGAATTAAAATCAAATGACTTTGTTATTATTCCATTGTCACAGGCTTTACATTGTGAACATTTGTTATTGCCTAGTAATGGAATTGGATCATCCAAGGTCACTTGTATTAATGATTTCTTGTTGTTCATACGGGAATGAACAATTTGATCTTTCAGATTTTTGTTCTGCCTGTGAGTGAACATCGGGCATGGTAATATGCCATGCTCCTCGGAGTTGACATTTAAAATGTGCCAGTTTGCACACACTGCTTGTTGTACTTTCTCATTTGCTGTTAAATGTCTCGTGACACATACCAGCTTCGGTGCAGCTTTAGGTGGATGGTTGCCTAGTAGATGGTCTCTGTCATAATATCTTGCACATTTGAATGCTTCACATACCAACCTTTTTGGGTATTCAAGTGATATAAATTTGTATCTCATCATGTCTGATCTATTGTCGTAATCATCTATATTGGTACAATTTCTCCGAAGCCGGAGAAACTGGCCAAAAGGGATACTTTCTTTTTGTTTAATCCGATGGAAACTGTTGAAATGTAATAAAGTGTTTCTCACCGTTGGTTTAACATATAGGTCCACTTCAAGAGCATGATCTTGTTCCTTGATTTCAATGTCCAGGAATTCAATGTTACTTTGGCTAATGTGAGCAGTGAATTCTAAATTATGGTCACACAGATTGATCCATACTAGGAATTCAGTTAATACATTTGGTTCATTTGTCCAGATGAAAAATATGTAATCTAAATAACAAGCCCAATTTTTTAATTGACTCATAAAATCGGGCTATTTCATTATATGTGAAGATAATTTCAAAGTGGGCCATATATATATTAGCTACAGTGGGAGCGCAGGACGCTCCCATGCTAACTCCCTTCACTTGTCGGTAAAGATTACCGTTGAAATCAAAAGTGTTTTCTTCTAAAACGATTTTGAGGATTGCATTGATAAATTTCGGACAACAGTCCATTTGAAATTGTTCTATAAACCAATATACTGCCTTTAGAGCCCCTTCCTGTCGTATATTGCTATAGAAAGACTCAACGTCCAATGTAACCAATGTTTCTCTAGACCCATCGAATGACAATCCTTCATGGTTTTGGTGCCTCTGATGTACGATGTGGTTTTTGATACGTGTGGGCATAGGATACAATATATATATTTTGAAATAGGCTCAGTGACTGAGCCTATTGTGGTCACAATGGGACGATAAGGGGGTCAAGACTGTTTTTGTGAATCTTTGGTACTCCATAGATTGCTGCCATTCTAGGATGTTCAATGTTAAGGAAATCAAATTCTTTTTGGCTGATTTTGCCGGATTCAAATGCTCTCTTTGTTAGATTGGAGATTTTCCTTTGAACTCTGGAAGTGGTGTCTATTTTGACAGGTAAATAGAAGTTGATGTCACTTAAAAGGACTTGCATGGTCGGAATATATCCTTTAATCACAATTTTTTATCGTTTCATCTTAGTTGTTTCTGAGAGCAACCAGTGCTTTAAGTTCTTCTTGGTTTAAATTAGTGGGGGGACGAAAGGTAGGTTTTAAAGATGTTTTAAGGATTTTCAAGACAGTATTTTCAAAACTCTCTACTTCAGGTCCTAGGTGATCAAGGCTTGGTGTAAAAGTAGATGTAGGACACAGTCCTGAGCGATTTTCGGAATTTTGAATTATAGCTCTATTAAGCTCTCCATACCGGAAAAGTATGTTTTTAAACATATTTTACAGAAGAATGCCATCATGTCCTGGTAACGTCCAAAGATGTTAATACCTGTATGTGGTACATAAGAGATCCTTAGACAAAAGTGGAACAGTTGATTGTTGTAACAATTGTTTTGATAAATTTAAAATCGGTATCTCTTTTACGGCCTCCAATATTGAGCATTCCTTGTGACTAAGTACTGCTGATTGGTCTGCGGGGAGTTGCCCCGATTTAAATATTGTGTGATCTTGGCTGTTATCTCGGTCTCCAAGGGCCTCGTCATGCCTGTCGCCTTCCTAAAAAATGGTTGCCCTGAAGGTTGATTTCCTGAATAAGTAGCTCTATTTCCTTCAGGGTTAAAACGATGAGAACTAGCTTCATTATCAGAGTCAGAGGTATCAGAGAAGGTAGTGACCTTTCTCGTAGGCCGTTGATAACCTCCTGACTCCGGTTCTGGGTGTTCTCCCTGGTTGTAAAAATGTTTGTTCAAGTAAGGGTAGGTCCTCTCCTTAGTGGTAAGCCTAATTTCTTTTTTTAGTTTGTCCATTTTTTGGGGGATTAAAGAATCTGAGTATGATGTAACTTCTCTATCAATGTTCTCTAGTTTTTTCTTAGCGTTCTTTATTGCATCACTTTGTTTGATTTTTTCCTCTAAAACTGCGAGTTCTGATAGCAGTGTTTGTACTAGCTCTTTAGCTGTTTCTATTATTAAAACCATAAAGTCTCAAGAACATCAATTTGCTATCAGGGGCCATTTTTCAAGGAACAAAGGTAGTACCTGAACAAAGAGACCTGGGATGTTTCTAACCCTAAGTCCTTGAGAGATAATGCCTGCCTTTAGATAGTCCAACATGAAATGTCTATGTAGTTCTATTCTGCAAATCTTTTTCTTAAGTTGAAACAGTGTATTTAGATCATCATTAGTAGCTGTATCACTGCTACTTGCCTGATTGTTAAATGTAGATTGATTTCCTACTAGGATAGCACATTGCTCATCTGTAAATCCAAATGTCTGTATTGCTTCCATAATGTGAGGAAATGTAGAAAAAAAACAGAAGTTGTCATGCTAAAAAATTCTTTGTGCTAAAGCACAAATGTGCATAGAGAGTTACAACCACCAAGATAACAGACAAATGCTAACCAGCTGGACAACTAGTCAAAGTGAAGTACCGCACTGTGGTTAAATGCAAACAATGCGGTTATGAAACGTACGGTAGATAGATATACCTGTATGACAAAGGACAGCCCCACGCAGACAGGCAGCAGGAAATATAGTGTAAAGACGGAGGCCCCCTGCTAATAGGGTGCAGTTGTTGCCACTTAGGTTCCAAATCCATTTGGCTTTGAAAAAACCCATGAAAAGGTTAGCAAAGGATGGTGAGAACTTGGACCCCATAGCCACCCCTTGTGTTTGTTTATACCATTGACCCTCAAATATGAAGCAGTTGTTCAGAATGAGCTTCATCATTGAAAAGAGCATTTTGGTATGCTGCCATTGGGTGGCGGGTCTCTTTCTTAGATGCCAGTTCAAAGCTTGCATGCCAAAAGAGGGTTTGATGTTGGTGTACAGGGACATGACATCGAGAGTCGCTAGAATAATTTCCTCCTGCCACGTGAGATCTGATAAGAGGCTGAGGATATGTTTAGTGTCCCGGATGTAGGAGGGAACATTCTGAAAAATGGGTTGGAGAAACATATGGACATACTCTGCTAGTCTTTCAGTGGGGCCTCCTCTGCATGAGACAATTGGTCTACCTGGGGGGAAAAGAAGGTGTTTGTGCACTTTGGGTAGGGTATACAGGATAAGGAATACGGGTCTGTTTACCTTGAGGTATAGATGTTCATCTTCATTGAGGAGACCTTCTGAGTACTAGTCTCTGAGGTGTCTGTTGATTTTGATAGTGAAGGGCCCTATGTGGTTGGCGCTCAGCTATTTATAGCAGCTGGTATCCGCCAGTTGAGTTAATATCTCCCCATCATAGTCCTCCTTATTAATGACCACGATGTTGCCCCGTTTGTCTGCCTCTCTAATGATAACCTTGTTGTTGGTGGTCAGGAATGTCAGGGCCTGTTGTTCTCCCTGTATGGGATTATCTGTGGTGCGTGGTCTTCCGGATAATACTTTCCGGTCGTATTTGTCAAGTTCCCCCAGAACTAGTTTCTGGAAGACATCTATGGTGTTGCCCCCTGGTAGTGTGGGTGTCCACTTCGACTTTGACTTAAGTCCACTGGCCATAGAATAATCTGTGTCAACATTTAGTTCTTGAAGGAGGTTGTTCATGTCAACAGGAGATATTTCCTGTTCAGTGATCGATAGCAGTAACTGGGTGTCATAAACGTCTTGGATACTTAGAACATCTGACATGCCACACATGGGAAATATATTTCATGCTTTTATTCACATTTGGGTTATTGACAAATATTTTTTTTAGTTTCAGATTCCTGATAAACTTGAAAGTCTATTTTCACCTTGCACAAGTCCCCTCTCTCAATTTGGCATAAACCTAAATCCTTTTTCAATACGGAGATAATATATCCTGTGTCAGAGTCTGTGAGGACAAATTGATTATATCTACCCCTGTGTTTTGTGTCGTTGCTAGTTCCTCTTGTCACCAGATCTGAGGTTCATCCTGATGTCTGATTGACCCTGCTCTTTTCCCTCTGCGTGTTTTCTTACAGCTTCCCCATGGTTGGATTGTGTTCTGTTGCCCTTCTTGATCCTTTGTACCTCCCTTAAAAAAGAGTTGCCTGGTCTGTTCATGCTGGATCTGTGGGGTGCATTGTCCATTGTCACTTGAGGGCGGAGCACTTTTTGAAGTTGAGCTGGATGAGATGGAGATGGTTTCTGATCTGCCTGTTTTTCCCCTGTCCTGGTCACTGACTAGTATTTGATTATATTTCTTGGCAAATGTGAAAACCCTCCCCTCTCTGTAGCCAATCTCATCTCTTTTGAGCTTTCTGGTCTTTCGTTGTTTGATGTCCTCTTGATGTTTAGAGAGGACTTCAGCGAGAATTGCATAGTTCTTTTTCGTGGCTTCTGTCATGCCCAAATCCCAGATTTCTCCCTCCAGTTTATTGATCTCTCATTGTAGGGCCGCCACTTTTCAGTCTGCATTTTCTATCAAAATGCCTGTCAGGGTCTTGGAGTTTGATGTCAAGGCATCCTCCCAGTCCCTGAGTAGGTTATCATCAAGCTCATCATAGGTCGGGAAGATCTGGGCACCGAAGGCCCTGGGAATTCTGTCTAGTCTGAGATACTGTTTTAGCGTTATCCCATCTCACCATTTGCTATCTTCGTTTTTCTTCAGTTTTTCTAACTTGATTAATTTCTCCCTGAGTCCCTCAGTGTGTGTGAGGTGTTTCCACTTTTAATGGAAGCGGCCACTCTGTCACCTTTTGCTAAACTAGAGAACAGATCTTCAGCTATCTAGTTTCTGTCCCTTATGGTCCTAATTACTGGACCGTTGTGCTCAGAAAGATTCTAATTTAAGGTGTGTGTACGTTGGGGCTGCCCCTACCACTAACCTAATGAGAGCAAACAACAGGATTTTGAACATGTGTGGTAGGAAATTGGCACCTGCAACGGGTGTACGTAGATTTGGCTAACGTTATCGTGGGACCGTGCTAACAATACCACCACCACCAATACCACCTCGAAGACCACCAGCTGTAGATGCCACAACCAATACCACCACCACCACCTATACCACCACCACCAATACCACCACCAATACCACAACCAATACCACCACCAATACCACCACCAATACCACCTCTACAATACCACCACCACCAATACCACCACCACCAATCCAATACCCCCACCACCAATACCAATACCACCATCAATACCAATACCACCACCACCAACACCAAACCCACCACCACCAATACCACCAGTACCATCACCACCAATAACAATACCACCACCACCAATACCACCATCACCAGCAATACCATCACCGCCAATACCACCACCACCATCAATACAACCACCTCCATCACCACGAATACCACTACCACCACCAATACCACCACCACCAATATCACCACCACCAATATCACCACCACCACCAATATCACCACCACCACGAAAATCACCACCAATACCACCACCACCAATACCACCACCACCAATAATACTACCACCACCACCACCACCACCACTACCAATGCCACCACCACCAATACCAACACCAGTACCACCATCAATACCAATACCGCCACCAGCAATACCACCACCACCACCAATACCACCACCACCAATACTAATACCAACACCTCAGCGCCTTTCGCTTACTAGCAATAGCAGGGGCACTGTACAAGGCCAGAGCTGCAGCCGAGACCATCCCTCCCTCCCTCCCTCCCTCCCTCCCTCCATGCCTGCCATAAAGCCCAGCCTGCCCTGCAACAGAAGGTGAAGCCAGGGATCTACTACAACTGGAGCGTTTTTTATTAGGCCAAAGATAGAAATTACATTGCGTAATGTCACACTGCACACTCAAATCACAGAGAAGGCAGGAAATAGCCTCCTCCCCCTCCCGCTCTTCCACCTGAGCCGCAACAGTGTATTCACAGAGCGAAAGGTGTTGGAGCACTTTGATAGTGTTAGCTCGGATCATATGTAACTCTCAGTTCACACTTTGTGTCTGTGTAATTTACAACACTTATACATCTTCTTCATTGCACTATTTATCACTATTTTGAAGACATCGCAGGCAGGCCTCTTCCTCTGATATTTACAATCTAACAAGCAGTCAAGAAAGCCCTTTAATGCAATGCAATAGGTCTCGTATTTGCAAGAGTTTAAGCTATTAGTATTGTAACTGACAATGCCTTTATTTATGTTTTAAAACCCAAAACATAAATAAAAGGCATTGTCATTTACAACGCCAATAGCTCAAACCCGAGTGAATGCGAGATCTTTTGCATTACAAATGCTTGTTTATATAAGCCAGCCACTTGATCTTATTTGACTGGAGTTTAATAATGTCATTACGTCGGGCATTGTAGTCGTGCAATTCACAGAGGAGGCAGAGCTGCGAGGGCAGAGGTTTGCTCCACCATCCCACAGACGGCCTCACCGCCCAGGATCAATTAGCATCAATTACCGACTTCATTTAATTGTCGTAGAAGATTAATTTATCTTTTTTTAGTCCTAAAGTAATGGGAGACCTTCAGATTTTCTTTGCCAGCCATGGCGTTTTACTAGGAGGTTGAAGTAAAAATAAATAAACAGAGTGCGGTGTCCCTGAAGCGGGTGCCGCGCTCAGCGTGAACTTCCAACTAAAATAAAATCAGCCGCCATTGTCAATAAACTAAATAGTGCTCACCCACTAGATAAAGCATGCCGTGTTAGGAGCGAAGTAAAAGGTCCAGTCCTTATATGCGGCAACAAATGGAGACAGGGCGGTACCAAGGCGGGAATCGTAAGCCAGTGTTTACCAAGAAGAATGACATCAGCCAATGAAAAATATGGGAGGTGAGTAAGTGAGGCTTCCACAAGCATACTCGACTACAGCATGCCTCGCAGAGCGAGTAACGCATGCGCTGCGAAGCTAGGCTCGACCTAAAAAGGGTAAGAGCCAAACTGCAGCCTGAAGAACACCCTTGTCAATGGTAATTGGCTCTGTAAGCTTTGCTTTGTTTTATGCTGCATCGAACCCTGGCAAACCTCCCCTCATTTAGGGGTACAACAATGTTTATCAGGTCACATGAGATTCCTGTCTCGTGTAAGACCTCCCATAATTTCTTCCTTGGTAACAGATCAAAGGCGGCATGGAGATCAACAAATGCCACAAAAAGTTCACATCCACCTACATCAACTGTTTTTCACTTAGCCAAAAGGAAGAGAAGGACCTAGTCGATTGAACTGGTTTTGGATCTAAAACCTGCCTACAAGTTAGACAGCATATGGTTATCATTAGTCCACACCAATAGCCGCTCCAGGACTTGTTTGCAGAAAACCTTTCGGAGGTTGTTCAGAAGGCTAATTGGGCGGTAGTTAGAAGAGATCCTTGGACTCCCCTTCTTAAAGACAGGGACAATCTCTGCCCCTCTCCATCTAGACAGCATTGCTGCTCCTGGTGCAAATGCATATGCAATGGTGTTAATATAGGGAGGGGGCCCAAATATTAAAGTCAGATTTGACAATGTCAGCTGGGATCTTGTCTAATCCTGGAGCCTTCTCTTGTTTCAATGATTCAATCACAAGGACGGTCTCTGCTAGACAGAACACTACAAGAGTATTGGGCGAATTCGGAGTAGATGCACCTTCAAGGCAAGTGGAAACTAGAAACCAGGTCTGTGTCGTGCACACATGAGCAAAGATTACCAAAGGGGGGACCCACTCACAGGGCAATATAGATGACCTGGCTGAGATCCCAGAATTCCCTCAACTTACAATGAGTAGACGCCAACATTTCTTCTGGTCGTTAGTAGATGAAGCCTCTAGAAGATCAGACCAAATTTCGCACTTTCTGGCAGCTATTGCTTGCTTTATTTCAAACCGATACTGCAAGTCCTTATCTCCTGGCTAACTCCCTTCTTGATTGCCCTAAGGAGAGTATTCATGGCCTCTCTACAGGATTGAGTCTCATGTCTGTGGGCTGGATGATAAGGATGATCAACCATTGTCGCACTTTAGCCATTCAGTTTATGGGGAAGTCCTAAACAAAATTGTGACAGCCAGTGATTTAGATGATTGTGTAAGAAATTCAGATAGGGAGTGCCCAACCTTTGTGGGGGGTAGGCACTCAACTGTAACTGATTTTATTTTAATGTCCTTAAATTGTATTAAAATAGTTGAGTATTATAAAGTCATCCCCATTGCTCCAGTGACCACAATCCCCTAACAGCAACTTTTATATTGCAAACAAGGAAAACCCAATTGCATGAAGACCCAATTGGATATAACGGCAATCCAGGTGGTAGACTTAAATAGGACCGGATATGCCTGAGGGCATTTGTAGAAAATGTAATTAGTGGAAACATTGAGCTTGTTAATAGCTGTTTGAGCAATGATAATTTACCAGCTGCTATAGTCTGGGATTTTGAAAACTTATGCCTAGTTATTTCATTTAAAGTTAGGGTGAAACTTCATTGTCATGAGGAGAAGCCTTTATCACAGTGGTTTAATAGAGCTTGAACGAAAGCCGACAAAGATTGAAAAGCTGCTCTTTTGGCCATTCCACGTGATATAGATTTAGTCAGGACCCTGAGAAAGCATTATAAAGTTATGATTAAACAAAGAAAAGAAGAGTTAAGGTCAGAGTCCTGGTCAGATTTGGAGGAAGCAGGGGCCCTCAAAGATACAAAAAAGCTTTGGGACGTCGTTAACCGCCAGGTTTTTGTAGAGGGGCCTTCTCAAAAGTTGGACTCATTATTCCTCGAGGGCACATGGATGGCACATTTTACAAATTTGTTTAACCCTGCAAATACGGTGGGTGCTCTGGGCGATTATGAATTTGAAGAGTCCCTTTACACATAACAAAAAATCTATTCAGTAACTCTATCACTGTAGCAGAGGTGTCGGAAGCAGTTGCTCAGGGTATTCGTGTAAAAGCACCGGGCCCTGATGGGATTACCATCGACCTTTTTAAGGAAAATAATAACTTGTGGGCGCCAATGTTGATAAACAGCTTTAGAGCTGTTATAGTGGGACCCTTTCGAGCCTCATGTCGAGAGGCTATAGTTGTCCCGGTGTTTAAAAAGGATGATAAACATGATGCGGGCTGCTGTAGACCGATGTCATTGATTGACTCTACAGTAAAGGTGCTGGGTAGGGTCCTCTTGGTTCGACTAGAAGAGTGGGCCGCTGTAAATAGCATACTATCAAAAGCTCAGTTTGGTTTCAGATGAGGAATGGGTACTGTAGAACAGTGCCTCAATATATCACTGTTTATCAGTATATAAGCCAAGTGCATGAAGAGCTCTTTACATCTTGCCTTCATGGTCTTGTCGTGCGCTTTTGATGTGGTCAACTGTGATAGACTGTGGGCTTTGTTGGGCAAAATAGAGGAAAAGGAACCAATACTTGCTCTATTACGCAGGTTGTACCACAATACCTCAGTTAAAATCCGTTATGGCCCCAACAGGGAGAAATCAAGATCCATTTTGTCAACTCAAGGGGTTCGGCAGAGTTGTATCTTGGCCCCATTTTTATTTCCTATGTAAACTAATGGATTGGAGGCTCACCTGATAGGGTAAAACCTTGATTATCCTAAAATTGGCCCTGATTTTATCCCAACGCTTTTATATGCAGTTGATGCTGTCCTTATTGCAAGGACAGCAAACAGCCTACAGAAATCCCTTGATGCTTTTGTTAGTTTTATGAAATCTTTTGACTTGAAGGTTAATCATATGTTATGATCTGTGGCCCTAAAAAAACAAATTCCAGAATCTTTATGGTTCAGGGGAATATATTTACTAAGGTCAATAGCTTTTCTTACCTGGGATTAGTTTTTAATTCACAGCTATCATGAGGCTCCCTACTTACAGTTAGATCTTTGGAATTATCTATAGTGATTGAGGCACTTTTTTGCTTTGCTGCTCAATTGGGACAGAAGCCAGTAAAAGAATTGTTGACCCTTTACAGAGCAAAAGTCCTGATTATGATGTCGGTCGGAGTTGCATCCAACCGACATCTCTGCGGTTTCGGAACTGACCGTCCTCGGGTCGGCAGTCTGAAACCGCAATTACGATGCAACCACACATTTCCCTACGGGAGCTTGTGCGGCGGCGGGAAACCGGCCACAGCACAAGCTCCCATAGAGAAATGGGCACATGGTGCATGGATTTACAGGGGGCACCATAGGTGCCCCCCGGCCAACAACCATAGACTGCAGAGAGAAGGGGGCCCTTCTAGGACCCCCCACAGTCTCTTTCTGACAGGCTTTCCATGTCGGAAAGCTGGACATGGAAAGCCTGTCGGAAACTGACATCATAATCCTGACGACGGAAACGCCATCCGTAAGGGATTATGTGGCAGTTCCGCCTGACCGACATGCTCTTTTTTTGGGGGGGGAATAATTTTTATTTGTTTTATATATTCAGCACATCATACAGCTGTGATTACGACATAGTAGAGTGCAAATTATGGTACATCCCCGTTCACATTATTTTGCCCACTAGGTGGGGGAGCAAATCGCCATGCTCAACATTGCTATCCAACAATGACAACAATAATTCACTTCAGAGATTAACAGCTGCTGATACTGTACAAAGTAATGTCCAAACATAATTTATGGAAATTAAACTATTAAACTTAATACCACCTTCCTAGTGAGTCTGTCCTATAAGTATCACGAGTATATTCCAGCTGAGTATGTCGGTCGTGTAGAGTGTAAGCTATCAGAGTCCTGCTGATGTGGGCGCCACTGTAGAAGTAGAGTAATGGAGGGGTTGTGCAAAGTGGGTGTTGCGTTACGTGTGAGCATGCGTGGTCGGCGGGAGGTGTGGGACCATAGTATGTGAGTGCCACTCGCACATATACATGACCCAGCTCTCCATCTGTAGGCGCATCCTAGCACGGGTATGCAAGGGATCTAGGGTGTGTTAGCCAGGTGCAGTGCCTGCGCCGTCGACATGTCCCCCGTAGTCATGTGCATCCTGCAGACTAGCTTCCATGGTAGTCACATAGTGTTGCCAATCCACAGGCAGTGCCCGAGCCGTTGGTCGCGGAGGCCGAGACGTCGACGTAATGTGTCCAGCCACCAGGGCACGCCGAAGAGCGAGCAGCCAATGTCTAGTGGATGGGCCCGTTGGGGATTTCCATGCCATGGCCAAAGAGCGCTCGTAAAGGTCGGATACGTACGCGCCAGTCTGTGCGGAGTTAAGTACATGTGGTGTAAATAATTAAATTGCTAAAATTTCAGACGGGCATTCGTTGAGAGGGTCTTAAAGGCTTTCTATGCATTGTTGCCATTGCTTATCAGTGATGGCGGTAGAGAGTGCCGCTGCCCAGTATTCACGTAGTGGGGTCAGTGAGGGAGCTGTGTCTATTCTTAGCGCGTTGTAAATAGCCGTAATAGCTTTCCTGCCTGCTCCAAGCGACAACAGTGTCTGCAGGGCTTCAGAAGTCGGTGGAGTCGTACTTGCGTCCCCCCAGGCTTGTATTGCCTGTTGCTTTAGTGTCGCATTGAGAAGGAACATTTCTGGTGCCACTCCATAATCGTCTCTCAGTGTGTCAAAAACGCACAAAGCAGAGTTGACAAATAAATCTCTCCATGTAGTCAGTCCGGCTGCCTGCCAGTCAGCCAGTTCCGGGCGCCATAGCCGAGTGTAGGAACCCGGGGCCGTCTCAATGGGGAGGTCTGGGGCATATAGCGGGGCGGTGCCCGGATGCCACATAATGCAGCCAGGCGCTACGTGCCGCCCGTAGCAAAGTGCAATCCTCTGTCCTTTGAAGCTGAGTTTGAGTGCCCGAGAGCCACTCAATCAGATCTGACCTTGATAACGTCATTACCCAGAGATCGAGTTTAGCTAGGTTCTACTTAGTGAGCCAGCGCATGGGCCATTGGAGCTGAGCGGCTGCGTGGTACAACTCATAATTGGGCGCGCCCAGTCCTCCCTCAGATAGAGGTAGATAAAGCTTTGAGAGCGCTACCCTCACCCCGGAGTTGCCCCATATCAAAGACACCAACAGTGATCGTAAATCATGAAACAGTTTCTGAGGAGGTCTATAGGGGAGAACGGCAAAGTGATATAGGAGCCTAGGGAGGAGGAGCATTTTGGATATGGCTATCCGACCCATAGGAGATAATGGAAGGGTGGTCCAGAACGGGAGGGATGCTCTGGCACTGGTAATTGCCTTCCCCAGATTGCCATCTATCAGATCAGACAGGGAATGATAGACCTGGACACCCAAATATTTAAATGTGTCATATGCTCTGGCAAGTGTAGCATGGGGTTGTCGCTGCCTATGTGCAAGTGGGATGGGTGACATTGGGAAGAGGACAGAGTTGTCCCAGTTGACCCTCAAGCTCGACAGCTGAGCATGGGTGTCTAAGAGCTCAACTAGGCCTCGGAGCACCCCCTCCTGATTGGACAGATAGATCAGAGCATCGTCTGCATAAAGGGACACTATGTGCCACTGCGTGTGCACACAGATGCCCCATTCTATAACATTACTGCGAAGCACACATGCCAGGGCTCCATGGCCAAGGCAAACAGAATGGGTGAGAGTGGGCAGCCCGGTTTGGTGCCGCACTTAATATCAAAGGGTGGCGACATGACACGGCCGGTCTTCACACGGGCACTCGGGTTGGTATATAATATCTTCATCCAGCGTAGGAATTTGGGACCTATGCCGAATCGGGACCCAGAAATTAGCCAAAATACAGCTAAATTTAGTTTTTGGGGGGAAAAATGCGAATAAGGGGCTACAGATGAAAGCGTCTGCTTTTTCCCTGCAAATGGTATCAAAAAAGGGATTGTGGTGCTGAAATCACAATCTTCCCAGCTTTCAGGAACAAGCAGACTTTTGCCAGAAAACCAATATTTTTTACAGTTTTGGCATTTTTCTGGGACATTGCCTATTTTTGCTATTTTTTTGTGCTTTCAACCTCCTTCCAGTTAATGGTAGAAATGGGTATGAAAGCAATAATGGATCCAGAAAAGCTATACATTTTGGAAAAGTAGACACAATTCTGAATTCAGCAAGTGGTCATTTGTGTAGAAATGTAAAGGTTTCTTTATAGAAACTAACAGTTAAATATAGGAAAAAATTTAAATTAGTTGAAAAAACAGACTTTTGTGTCAACGTTTTCACATGTAACTTCATATAATTGTGACAACTCTTTGAAAGCAATATACCGCTACATCCGCTGGACCTTACTAGTTGTGGGGATATATAGGACTTGTAGCTTCACCAAGAACCCGACGAACCCAGAGCCAAAAACTGAGCAGCGACTTGCAATGTTTTTTTCTTATGTACCGGGTATATAGCAATTATTCTGGGAAAATGTATACATGGAAAAATCCGTATGAAAGACACCTATGTATTTCTGAAATATTACCAAAAAATAGAGTTTAGAAACAGTAGATATTTGCTTATTTCCAAAATTGGGAATACTCATGCTAGTATGAGAATTGTCGATCATTTTTCAAAATTACTTATTTTTTACACATTGTCTTTCATTTGGAAGGCAGAAATGCATCGAAAGTCAATAGGTAATAACAGTTGCTTTACAAATCTGAATTACCCTAAGTTTCCCGATAAAAATGGTACCTCACTTGTGTGGGTAGGCTTAGTGCCCACGACAGGAAACGGCTCACAACGCAACGTGAACACACCACATTTTCACAATGAAAAATTACCCTTTTTTTGCAAAGTGCCTAGCTGTAGTTTTTGAACCCTAGCTCTGCCGGTACCTAGGGAAACCTAGCAAACCTGTACACTAGACACCCAGGGGAATCCAAGATGGAGTGACTTGACAGCCTCTCACCAGGTTCTGTTCCCTAGAATCCCTTGCAAACCTAAAACATTGTAAAAAAAAAAACACATTTTCATAATATTTCTGTGGTGGAAAGTTCTCGAATCTGCGTGGATCCACAAATTTCCACCCACCCCGCGTTCCCCAAAGACTTCCAAGAAAAATGGTACCTCACTTGTATGGGTAGTCCTAGTGCCCGCGACAGGAAACGGCGCAAAACGCAACGTGGACACACCACAATTTCACAGCGAAAAATTACCCTTTTTTGGCGAAGTACCTAGCTGTAGTTTTTTAACCCTAGCTCTGCCGGCACCCAGGGAAACCTAACACACCTATACATTTTTGAAAACTAGACGCTCAGGAGAATCCAGAATGGGGTGACTTGACTGGCTCACACCAGGTTCTGTTACCCAGAATCCCTTGCAAACCTAAAAAATTGTCTTAAAAAAACACATTTTCCTCACATCTCTGTGGTGGAAAGTTCTGGAATCTGCGTGGATCCACAAATTTCCACCCCGCGTTCCCTAATGTCTCCCGTGAAAAATGGTACCTCACTTGTGGGGGTAGGCTTAGTGCCCTCAACAGGAAACGATGTAAAACGCAACGTGGACACACCCCAATTTTACAGCGAAAAATGACCCTTTTTTGGCAAAGTGCCTAGCTGTAGTTTTTTAACCCTAGCTCTGCCGGCACCAAGGGAAAATTAGAAAACCTATACATTTTTGAAAACTAGACACCCAGGGGAATCCAGGATGGGGTCACTTGACTGGCTCACACCAGGTTCTGTTACCCAGAATCCCTTGCAAACCTAAGAAATTGTCAAAAAAAACACATTTTCCCCACATTTTTGTGGTGGAAAGTTCTGGAATCTGCGTGGATCCACACATTTCCACCCACCCCGCGTTCCCCAAAATCTTCTAAGAAAAACGGTACCTCACTTGTGTGGGTAGGCCTAGTGCCCGCGACAGGAAACGGTGCAAAGCGCAACATGGACACACCCCAATTTCACAGTGAAAAATGACCCTTTTTTGGCAAAGTGCCTAGCTGTAGTTTTTAAACCCTAGCTCTGCCTGCACCTAGGGAAACCTAGCAAACCTATACATTTTTGAAAACTAGATACCCAGGGGAATACAGGATGGGGTGACTTGACTGCCTCTCACCAGGTTCTGTTACCCAGAATCCCTAGCAAACCTAAAACATTGTCAAAAAAACACATTTTCCTCACATTTCTGTTGTGAAAAGTTCTGGAATCTATGTGGATCAACAAATTTCCTTCCACCCAGCGTTCCCCAAGGTCTCCCGATAAAAATGATACCTCACTCGCGTGGGTGGGTCAAGTACCCACGACAGGCAAGGGCCCAAAACCTATTGAGGCGACATCAAAATGACCTATCACAAAACAACCTGGTTTTGCAAGGGGGGTCACCTGAGTTTTTGGCCCGAGTCTCGGCGGCCATCGAGGGAAACCTACCAAACCCACAAATTTCTGAAAACTAGACACCCGGGGGAGTCCAGCGAAGTATGGCTTGCGTGGGTCCCCTAATGTTTTCCTACCCAGAATCCCCTGCAAACCTCAGATTTAGCTGAAAAAAACTGATTTTCCACATATTTTTGCATGGAATCACCATGCTGGCACAAATGTCCTACCACCCAGCCTTCCCCTTGTTATCCCGAGTAAAATGATACCTCACTTTTGTGGGTGTCGAAAGCAGAACTGGCTAAAAACTTATTTTTTTTTAAATGTAGCGCTTAGAATTCTTGGTTCTATACTCTAAATCCCTATTTTATGGGCTCTTCCTAGCCGCAGGCCTTTGGCAGATTTGGGGCTAATGCCTGCATCTGCACCCCGGGGGGCAGAAAGGCTGTCATTTTTGCCAGGGGCGGGGTGCATGGGCATGCCCATATTGGGCAGACCCCACCATAAATTATAATTTAAAAAAAATCCCTGGCATATATTGAGCTGTAAATTTGGGGGGGGTGGGGGCATGGACATGCCCTTTATGGGCAGCCCCCACCCTAATAAACTATGCCCCCCCAAAAAATTCCCTGGCATCTAGTGGCCTATTTGCCCCCCGGGGGAGCAGATTGGGGGCTACTGCCCCTATCTGCCCCCCAGGGGGGGCAAAAAGACTAAATCACACCAAATATCTTTGGGGAAGCAAAAGCCCTTGCCCAAGGGGCCGCTCCCCCCCCCTGGTGTTTAGTGGGTGGATCCCTGCTTGGGGATCGCCCTCCTGGGGCGATCCCCAAGCAGGGATCCACTGGGGAGGGGTACCATTGGAAATAGGAGATTCTCCCCTTTCCAATGATACCTCTCCCGTCTCTCTACGTGCCCGGGGGGCTGAGATAGCCCCCTAAGCACATAGAATGTGAAACTGAAATGAGCCTAAGGGCTCATTTCAGTTTCGGTTTCTGTGCACTGACGACAGCGCAACGAGCGCGCTGATCGTCATTGCACAGAAACCAGGGAGGGGGCCTGGAGAGCTGGGGAAGCTCTTCCCCAGCTCCCGAGGCTTTGGGGGTGGGAGAAGAAAATCCCTCTGCTGTCTGCAGCAGAGGGATTTCCTGCCCCTATCCTCATGACGGAATGGTTCCATCATGAGCACAAGGGCACCGATGCTCATGACGGAACCATTCTGTCATGAGCATCGAAGGGGTTAGCCAGCATTTTACCCAGTATCTTACAGTCTGACGTAAGGAGGGACAACGGATGGTACGAGCTCATGAGGAGAGGGTCCCGGCCGGGTTTTGGGAGGACCACTAGCACAGCCTCACGGAGAGAGGGGGGAAGTATGCCTCTGTCAAAGGATTCTTGAACTAAGGTGAGCAGCCGTGGAGCCTGCTGGGTTGAGTAAGTAGCATAGAATTCCATGGGCCAACCATCCATTCCGGGGGTTTTGCCTCTAGCTAGTTGTCCAATAGTGTTTGAGATTTCAGCCGCTGTAAATGGAGCCTCCAATACAGCATATTGATCCGGCGTCACTTGTGCAAGGGTCGCCTGTTCTAAAAACAGGTGTATTGCCTGAGAATCGCCCGTGTCTGGAGCCTTTTATAGGGACACGTAGTAATTGTAGAAGGAATCATTGATCTGTTCTTGTGTATTAACTAGGGTGCCATCCAGGGAATAGATTGCAGTGATAGGTGGTTGGTTGAGATTAGTCCACAACAACCAAGCAAGCATCTTGCCTGCTTTATCACCTTCCGCATGCCGCCTCGCCGAGTACTGTTTATAATCTAGAGCACACAATTTATCCAGTGCTTCCTTATGTGCTAGTCTGGTTTTAGAAAGCACTGGTAATATAAGTGGGTCTGAAGGGGCCGTGAGCTCTAGGTGTAGAATGTCAGCCTCTAGCCTTTGAATTTCCCTGGTTAGAATCATACGAGTACCGTACACCGCCTGTATGACCTGCCCGCGAAGGCAGACTTTCAGGGCATCCCATTCAATGCCGGCATGTGTGGCCGTCCCTTCATTTGTCTAGAAGTATGTGGTTATGAATTGCGAGATAGTAGCGTTCAGAGCAGAGTCCCGAAGTGCTTCCAAAGGGAGTCGCCAAGTCGGTATGCTGGGCCTTGACGCACCCCAGGACAGTTGAATCCGCAGGGGACTGTGGTCCGACATCGTGCAAGCTAAATATTCAGCACGCTTTACATGTGTCAGCGCAGTTTCCGTGCAATAAATGGCGTCAATATACGTGTACAAATTGTGGAGGGTGGAATAGTGTGAGTATACCTGGTCTATATGATGTTTCGCGCACCACCCATCAAACAGTTGCATCCGCATTGGCCCAGTCGGGCATAGTATGTGCAAGTCCAACAGCCTGTGCCCCGAGGAGGGGAGGGTGGGAGCGATCAAGGAGCAGGTCAGGAGTGCCGTTGTAGTCACCCCCCAATATATGGGCACTGAAGGGTCTATGAAAAGTGCCGGAGTAAGTGTCTGCAGGAAAGTGGACTGCCCTGAGTTAAGCGCATATAATGAGACTACAGTCAATGGGCGACCGTCTAAAGAGCCTTCCAATATTGCATAACGGCCCTGAGGGTCTATGCGTGTGTGTATTATCTGGAATGGAGTGCCCGGAGCCACCCAAATCAGTGCCCCCCTGACGTAACCCAAATATGTCGTGCCTATTACCGTGCCTCTCCATCTTTTACTAAGTGACTGCAGTGTTTGGCGCGCTAAGTTAGTCTTTTGGAGGGGAGCTATAGTGATCTTGTGTCTGCACAAGTACTGGTAAACTTTATGTCTCTTGACAAAGCCCGCCAGCCCACGCACATTCCAGGTCAACAATAAATACTTATTTTCATGCATCTATTACAGTAAGAGTAGGAAGCAATATGCGTGTATTCCCCGCATACAACAGGCAGTGAAGCAACCCATACAAGGCAATTCTGCATTCTAGCACAGCAAGCAGGTGTATGCTATGGACAGACATCTTGTGGTGTACTATAAACCAACCCCCCCCCAGGCCGAATTGCTAACAGGCAAGAGGCCATATGGACTTGCATGCAACCATAGTGAATTAAGAAAACAAAGAAGAAAAAACTATAAGATACAAAACTCAAGATGGGACTATAACAGTCAGTGGGGCATATGGATATGCACAGAAACTCGCTGTCATCTTCTTCTGACCACCGTGATAGAATGTACTTGGGACAGCCAATCAAGAGATGCCAAAGACCTGCAAACAGCAATTAGCAATCATCTCTTGCTTAAAGACAATGTTCCATTAGCCTGCATGGCCAGATCCGGTAAGACACAGTTCCATAAGTGGCTAACCCCGTTCATCAGAAGTCTGTGGCGTCACGCTGGGGCCGTCGCCCTGCATCAGTTGTTGCTGTGAATCTGATATGGAATATTCCTGCTCCGAAGAGGTCCCTGCCTCCGAGTCTGATCGGAGAGGGGAAATAGCGGCCCCATGCTTTTCAGCTTGTTTGATTGCTTGCTCCTGTTCCTGTGCTGTTTGGGCCTTGGTGGGGCGTTGTCTGCAGAGCAGGTTGCGGCGTCCTCGGTGTGTAACCTGCTTCCACTGCTGGCGGGAGCCCTCTTTGAGTTTCGGAGCCGCCGCCACTCCAGTTTGTTCCACCCAATTCCAGGCATCCTCCGGAGATTGACAAAAAACCGTGGTGCCTTTATGCTGTATACGCAGTGTGGCCGGATATTGTAGCGCATATCTTATTTCGTGCTCTCGGAGGCAGCGTTTAACGACCATAAAGGATGCCCTACAGTGTTGTAGTGCCAACGTATAGTCCGGATATATGTGCACCTCCGCGTTCTCGACGGACCGCGGGCTCTCGTAACCTGTAGGATGTGGTCCCTGTCACGATAATTAAAAAGGCGTGCGACCACTGGCCTGGGAGGAGTGCCTGGTCGGTGAGGGCCCCCCGGGACCCTATGAGCTCGCTCCACGGAGAAAAACTTGGAGTATTTGTCCTGAAGTACAGTGTCCGAGAACCAGGCCTCCAAATATAGCTCCATGTTATGTCCCTCGACTCGTTCCGGCAGACCCACCAGGCGCACGTTGTTGCGACGCGATCTGCCTTCCTGATCGTCGACCCGGTCTCTAAGGTAGTTCACCTCCACCTGCAATGTCTTGATTTGGGCAGCCGTGGAGGACACTGAAGGAAGTACAGTTGCTATCGTAGATTCCACATCAGCCACCCTGTCTTTCAGCTTTTTATGGTCTTCATGCAGGAAGCTGAACTCCGCACATAGCGTATCGATTTTAGGGACCAGGATGGATTTAATGTCCAGCACCGCCGCCATGAGTTCGTCCAAGCGGTGCGAGAGGTCGACCTGTGGAGTAAGGTGGCCCGCTAGTGGCAGGTCAGCACCTGCGGAGCCAGACGAGAGGCCCTGTGAGTCGGTAGCCAGCGGCTGCTGCTTATCTGGTTTAGTCTTGCCCATCCTGGTGGTGTTGGTGCTTCGTAGGTTCCAGGGTGAGTGGGGGCAACGGCAAATTGGATCCAGTACATGTGTCCCCGTGCTAAATGAACCTCCTGATAGAGGGGGGGAATTGTCAATTCCTGCCCCCACCATAGGAGCAGTATTTGGACCAGGGCGCCAAGCAATGTTGGCAGTTGCGTAGCGCAGCTAGGTGAGGGTGGAAACGCCAGGCCTTGTGCCTTAATCAGTCAGAGCGATACCAAAGGGGATGATGGACAGAACGTTTGAGCAAATCAAACACTCACCCCCAGTCAACTAATCTGGGTTTAATCCATCATCATTCTTTAGCTCACTCCACCTCCCCAGTTCAGACATGGCCATATGCAAATCAGTCTGACCCTGTGCCTCATGGGAACAGTCCAGCCCGAACTGCCAAGCCATGCCTTCCCTGGACCGGAAACAAGTATCCTGGGACCAGTTTCTGGCTAATCAGCCGTCATCAGCAAGGCTAGCTTGAATCCAGTGGCAAAGTGAGCAAGGGACCCACATCTGGGCATACCCTGCCAACTTAGGGCGAACAAAGCAATGTTCAACTCTCCATCCATCATCCCCTTTGGTTTTGCTTTAATCAGTCAGAGAGCGCCGGTGGCAGAGCTATGAATTAGTGCACCGCCAGCACCAGAATGTTGGAGGGAGCAGTTGACAATCTTCTGCAGGACTGGAAGAAGCTACGGCAAGCACAAGCCAATGAAGTCACACTGCGCCTGTGAGGTACGCAACCCCCTCAAGTAAGGCACAGGCCACCAAACAGCAGTGGGGGGAGAGGCAAGGGGCACGTTGGGCAGCATTACATCCAAATGTCAATGGGGAGATCAGAGGCCCTCCCAATGCAGAATAACGAGGCTGAGGTTATGCCAAGTGGGAACCCCCAGTCGGTGTTGGCAGCGAGAGCCGCAAGGTTTCAGACAGGCCCAGTAGGAGGTGGGACACAGGCGGCCCACTCGCATCGGTGGCCCAGCCTGGCCCCAGTGTGACATGAGTGACGAGGATGAGGTTACAGCAGTTGGGGGCCCCCGGTCAATGCTGGCAGCGGGGGCCGCGAGGTGCAAGACAGGCCCAGCAAGAGATGAGATACGTGCGGCCTACCTGCGCCCACGGTCAGGCCCGGTCCATGACGTGGTGTAGAAATACTCCGGGAGCCTCAATGAATGCCACGGGTGAGCCACACTCTTCTTCGTCAGTCCGCTCATACAGCTTCGATGAACGCGATGCGCCGGCAGCAGTTCGGGCGTCCCCGGGCACTCGCGCTCAATTCTGGGGCGGCAGGCCCTACAGGGGAAGGGCTACAGACGGGGGCTCAGTCTCCACGGCCGCCACATTGCGCGGCCTCCCCATGGCCACGGTGATCGCAAATGGGCCTCCGATCAGTCGAGGGACACTCCTGGTGCGCTCCGCAGCAACTCCGGGTATCGTTGACTGGTTGACAACGGCCAGATTCAGGATTTTTCAGTGGTCGCGAAGGAGCGTCCGCACGTCACCATCTTGAACACGACCCCCTGCCCGACATGCTCTTTGAGCCTGTTGGAAGCCAGTCAGATTGACCGGCCGGTTTAAACTCCAACCGTCTGTCATTGTAATATGGCGGTCGGACTTCCAGCCAAGGATGTCAGTCCGTAAGCCTCCAACGAGCGGTCGGAGGCTTACCCACCGACATCCTAATCAGGCCCTAAATGTTTATCAATTGCTTCATATGCAGAGGGTGTTTGGTGCTATAACAACTGTACAAAGCTCCAGTTAGTGGAGAATAATTTTATCAGAAGACCCAGCAGAAAGAGTCAGGTCCAACACATACATACATGCATACATACATACATACATACATACATACATACATACACCCTTGTTTAATGGTGTAAAAATGTAAAGACAATAATATAAGATGTTTCCTGTGTCCTCAAACCAGCTGCTACCAAATCATCAAAAACGATTTACATTTTAAGTCTTCTGTCAAGAAGATTCCAATTGTTTTATATAGCGGGCAGACAATCCAGCATTGGATGTGGCCCTGAGGGACAACCTTCACTTTGGATGGTTTACGGCTCACATCCGGTACATACTTGCTTTTAACTCACTGCAAGTTGGCCGAGTTATATCAACAGCATGTAGCAAAGGGTTACTTTCTAAAGGATTTTTTTTAAAAAGACATCTCTGAAATAAATCCAATGTCCTGTGCAAAGGGTGGTCAGATAGGCACATACATGGTACAATATGAACACATTGGCTAATGTGCAAACAAGTTGCAATTACTGTTCTGATAAGGGGGTTTACGTACCCATTCCCTGTATCTTACCAGTTTCTGAAAGGGCCATACTGGTATGACATGGAATTATTCTATTAGGATCTTTGTCCCTTTACGTGGAGTTCCACGCTTGGACACTCGTGCGGTCTCGCATGACAGAAAAGGCTGTGCCCCTTGACCACTAACAATTCTGGTGAAACTTGCAGAGTTGAACCTCTGGGGAGCATGAGACAAAGGAGAAAGGCACTCAGTATTATTGACAATGGAAAGCCCACCCGGCCCACCTTTTGATCCAGTGGCATGAGTCTTGGTCCTGTGACAGCTGGACAAATACTACTTGATGTGCTTGTAAAGTGGAAGCAGAACAAAGATGTGAGATTGTGAAGTTTGTCTGCCTTGAACAACTTCACATGAGTGTGAATTTTTACACAAAGAAGTTTTGTGGAAGATTTTTAGCAGAGGAATTCTCCTGCTGAAATTCGGATTTACTGGTTCCTTCCCCTAAAAATCTTACATTTTGCAGGACTTATTACTAACTTGTATATATAACAATTAGTCAATTATGTAGAAGCCAGTTATTTGTACTTGCTATTGATAAGGATCACCTGACCTGCACTGTACTCCATCCCTTTTATCCCTGCACGCAAAACACACCGACCCTCTTCCCCTTCCCTTCCCCCTCACTATTTGGGGCACCAACGTCTCTTGGAATAGAATGATACAATGTCTATGTAAGATATATTCTACAGGTCCATTGTGATTAAATAACAGTGTACCTTTTGACTGATTGATTTTGTTTAGGTTTGTTATGTTTATGTTTTCTCAATTTTCTTCCTATTGATTCCTTGTTTTTAAATGAACGTGTACTGGGACCCCTTCTCAATGTGCTACTGCTGAATGACAGCAGCAGGGAGGAGGGTAGGCTGATGTCTGTTGGCCGGCCTTCTTGCGACGGTCAGCAACACATGTACACTTTGAAAGCTCTAACCCAGCTGTCTTAAGACAGCTGGGTTAGAGTAAGTGTAGGGCTCCAGTGCACTAGGGAGCGGCAAGTGAAGCCGCTCCTCCCAATCACGGCCCTGCTCTCATAGCATGAGAACAGCGCCAGGATTGGTGCCCGCACTGCATCCAGCTCCTGAGAAAAGTTCCAGAGCAGAGGACAGAGGACGTTGGTTCAGGTAAGTTTTTAAAATATAAATACTTGCGCCCCCCCCCCCCCCCTCCCTAGATGCCAGCTGTCACTGGTCAAGTTAGTGAAGTTATCAAAGTATAATAAAGATTTCAGAAAGTTGGCAAACACTAAGTTTGCTAACTGCGTTCACCCCATGTCGCATGACCCTGTGTAAGAAAGGATGGATTCTCTACAGTTATTTCCCATTTTATGCCCTAGCTCATTGGAAAAGCATATATTTGATAATAAAGTGATTTAAGCACCCACACTTAGTGGGGCTGGGATACAGCGAAAATGCCTATCTAAGGGGAACTGCTTCCACAACAATGCCAAATGGAAGCTAAGAAGGCAAGGGTAAATCGATCAGAGTTAGGGAATATGATGTATGAGAGATAGGAAGTTAGGGCCCGATTCACAGAACTAATTTAGGACAAAATCCTAAACTTACTACCATTTTGGTATTCACAGAAGGCACTTACTCATTTTGGTATTCACAGAAGGCACTTACTCATTTCGGTATTCACAGAAGTTAGGAGTCCTAACTTTAGGACTCCTAAATGCCTTCTGTGAATACCGAAAGTCTTAAAGTTAGGATTTTTCTCAGTTTAGGAGTAGTAAAGTTAGGACTCCTAACTTTACTACTCCTAAACTGAGAAAAATCATAACTTCTGTGAATACCGAAATGAGTAAGTGCCTTCTGTGAATACCAAAATGAGTAAGTGCCTTCTGTGAATACCAAAATGGTAGTAAGTTTAGGATTTTGTCTTAAGTTAGTTCTGTGAATCGAGCCCTTATGCATTTGCTGCACTGGATTTTGGCTGAGCCGGTGGGATGGGATAAAATTGAAAACTTGGCTCCATGTAGCTGTGACTCCTTTTCAGACCAAGGCTAAATGCACATTGTTTTATTTTGTGAATATTATAGTACTCTCCGTCATAAATTTATTTTACCTTTACTAAGAGGAAAACAACCCAACCTTTTTACAGATGCTGCATAATAAATACATTTTTTTAGTGTTGATTTTTTAGCAGGTGCAATTGGGATCAGAAAGAGAACGGGTTTACAGTGACCTTGTTACGGGCTGTATAGGGTGATTATCTATGCTTTTTAAGAGGGTTTTGATTTACTTCTATTTATGATCGGAACCATTTTTAAAGGATTTTAAGATCTTTTATATACGTCAGATTATGTATTTAGGTACTATAGTTTTGATTATTGTTTACTGTGTGTATAGTTTATGATTTTAAGTAACCGAATAAAGATTATTTTATTCATGAAGAAGAGAATGAGAAAAATTAGAGTGTGAAATAAGGTAAAGGGGAGCGAGGTGAGGTAAAGATGGCAAGAAAGGACTGAGTAGATTACCAAATATTATCATGAGATTTTGTGATATTGTTATATTGCTATTTTTAACTGTACATGGACATTTTATACTTCCTATTATTGTTAGAATGTTATGTATTTGATAGACTAATGTCTGAAAAAATAATAAAGTTTCCTACAACTTGAAATTCTAACCTTCAAGAAGGAGAAGCTATCTGGAAAGAAGCCTTGTCATTCCAGACACCCTCAATTTGAAATGACAACCCTCGGAGCAACAATAAGTACTCATTCGGTGCTTTTTATCAAGACTGATTTGCATATGGCCATGTCTAAACTGGGGTGGCATGTGGGGCAAAAGAATGATGGATTTAACCCAGATCTCTTGACTGGGGGTGAATGTATTCATTTGTTCTGCATTCCGTCCATCAATTGTATGTCTTTTGCTTTCTCGCCCTAAGTGCCCCATGTATGCCCAGACGTGGGCCCTGGGCTCACTGTGCCACTGGAATCAAGCTATCCTGGCTGAAGAGGGGTGAAACTCCGAAACCGGTCCTAGGATGCTTGTTTCCGGTCCAGGGAGGACCTGGCTTGGCAGTTCGGGCTGGACTGTTCCCATGAGGCACAGGGTCAAGACTGATTTGCATATGGCCAGGTCTAAACTGGGGTGGCATGGTGAGCAAAAGAATGATGGATTTAGCCCAGATCTCTTGACTGGGGGAGAATGTTTTGATTTGTTCTGCATTCCGTCAATCAATTAGCAGTTTCTTAATGAGAAGGGCCGCGCCCAGTATGCTGCGCACAGGGACCTTCCAGGAAGAATTCAGTTGTATCCCTAGGGAAAATTTCACCAAACAAGACAGGTTTGTAGTAAACTTTAACAATGGGTATACACTACCTATTCTTGCTACGAATCCATAGTGGTCGCGTATTCTCCTTATGCAACTATCAAACAATGTCAAAGTCAATAGCCATGACTTGCTGGCGAGGCTGTTCCCATGTTGCATTGCAGTTTGTATGGTGTGCCAGTCATGGGGCAAGGCACTTGCAGCCCCGACCCATGGTGCTGCCATGCCCCAACGTGTACACGTCCAGCAGTTTTACATGGGGCTAAGGGGGGACGTTTCCAGCCATGGGATGATCGTTGGGTAAGGCGCAACCTGCTCCATGAGAGCTGAAGGATCTGGGCATCCACAGGGCCTCCGTGGGCGCTTGGAATTGCACCACTTCGCGATGGTGCCTCCCGTGCGGTGCACGGGAGACAAGTTGAGTTGCCCCCACCGAACAATAGCCGGGAAAGTGGCTATGGGTTTCACTCTGAGTAATCTAGAACAGTGTTGTGATTTGTTTAACAAGGCATTTTAGGATGAATATGCATCTGTTAGTCATACGCAAAACCAGTGTGACCGCCACCAACTGGGATTCACAACTCTGCTCTTGGCGGCAGAACGTGGTGATTATATGTTTTAGGACACAGCTCACAAGCATTTTGTTATTGCTAGTAAAGATGATTTGATGATTAGGTTGACAGGTAGTGGTAGGTGTCCTTGGGTAACCTAACTAGTGGTCACAAGTGGGGAAACGAAGGGCGCCCGCCATGACGGGCTTGCCAGTATTCCCTACTACATCTTACTTTGGGCAACACACATCCTCATTCGGGACTTGCAGGTGGCTCAGTCGTGTCGGCACGTCACCTTTGAGCGCTGCTTTAGTCCAGAGGGTGTGTGAATTCCATTATTCCAGTCCGAGGGAGTAGGAAAGAAGCAGTTATTTGGTCTATAATGCAGTACAGGACAGCGCACACAGGTTTGGATCATGTTGCTTCCAGAAGTGAGTACAAAACAGGCACATTTATATGCGTGACATGTGGGCAAATGTCACAGCTGCATTCTACAATGCATTAAAGTCAGGGGAGGCTGATTTGTCCTGCAGACTCTTACACTAATGACCTTGAATATTTCTTAACTAGAGTGCTTTAAATGCTCACAAAGCCACAAGGGTCAAGGGCGGGCCGACTCTGTCAGGCATTTGTGTTGTGCCGTCCGGGGAGATGTGCAGGGAGGGAAGGGCTGCCTCCTTCCAGCACAAGCTATATTGTGTGCAGCAGTGCATGGGGTAGGTAGGGATGCAGCGGCTTCCCAGAAGAGCCTTATTGGGTGAAAAGGAGCACACCGAAGGATGAAAAGAGCTCAAGCCTGTTAGTTGTTTCCCAATTCAATTATCTTGCAAAATCACAGCCAGTCATGTTATCGCATTTCACACTAGTGTGCACCTTTGTACTGGATGAGACCAGCGTGATGTCATTATCTGCTGGGCTTGCTTTGTCAGAGCTGGTTTAGAGGCTAGGATGGACACGTGCCTCAGCAGGGTGCAGCGAGTGAGCCTGAAACTAGGAGGCAGGCAGGCCTGCAGGTGTCTTGGGAAGTTCCATGGAGGGTTACTGTCATTGAAGGTCAGGTATAGAGAGACTTACACTGTTTGAGGACAAAATCTCTGCAAACAATTTTATATCTATTTCAACTGCAGCTTCAGCTGGTTTAGGGCCAAAATCCCAGCAACCAAATCTTAGATTGAATTTCAACTGCAGCTCCTGCTGGGTGGGCTCAATGAGAGTTTCTATGGCGGAGTGGTTGTTGCCACGTTCAGCCATATGCATATGTTCCAGTTCAGGACCAGGTTGAAGCAGATTTTGGGGTCAGCGGTGTATCCTCCAAGGGGCTGTTTTCAGGTCTGATGGTCCTTTCTGACCACGATGGCTGCTTTGGCATCCGAAGTCGCTTGCATATTGCCTGTCTGATGTTCTCCAATTGCATCACCTCAGAGACATTTAAAGGTATGTCCATTGTTCACTGCGTTGCTTATTAATGATTTCATAACTAAAGACATCCATTGCTTAAGGCCACGTGCTCCGAATTTCATCAGAAGCTGGGCAGGCACATATCATAGTGGGGACAGTCATCAACGTATAAATGGTCTTTTGGTCCACATTAGGAAGACACGTACGCACACTGTATACCAACTGGAGCGATAGTGGACAAGGTGTGGAAAAACAAGGTTTCTTTAAGTTGTTGAGTTGGTAAGGATGCAGTGGCTTCCCAGTTGAGCCTCATTGTGGGGGAAAAGGAGCACATGGTGAGGGACGAATAGAGCCAAAGCCTGTTGAGCTGTCTCCCAGTCAAGTAGGACCACCCAGCCCTCCGTCCTCCTGAAGTTGATGATTTTAGTATCGTCAAGTTCATTAACAGCACCGGTCATCCAGAGCCAAGATACCTTTTGGGTGTTGGGCACCCAATTACAGGTTTGGGTTGGCACAGCTAGGGTCTACCTCAATGCTTGTTGACTGGATGATCAAACATAGCTCAATAATGGATAAAACAGGATGCAGCCTTATACAGTGGATACCCGGACCACATGTACTGCAAGGTGCCCTTATGTCAAAGGAAGGTCAAGCAAGTATTTCAGACAGTGGCCCAGGATCACACAATGTAGTCAAGCAGGGTACAGGGGCCTCCATTCTTAAGGCCCTCCTTTTAGAAGGTGTGCCGTCATGTATAGACTCAGCCAGCAGCAGCACGCCCAGTTGGTGCTAGCTGGTCTTGAGTCACAGGCAAGTGCGTCAAATTAACTGTACCTGTACCTAGGTCACGCACATTAGGCAAAGGGGTTCCAGTAGGATACACATACATGGGGACGGCACCAGTACACGATACTGTAGCAGTTAGATCCCAATATAATGTCACCGCACCACGCATATTGTTACAGCTAATCAGCCTTTTAGTAAGATCAGCTGTGTGCTTCGGTCGCCTACAGCTGCTCACAGGGTAGCAGTTTGCAGTCTGGGAAGGCAGGGGGGTAAGCACCACAGATAATCGGAACAGGCAAAATTACTGTAGGAAATGAGGGATTCACGGCAATTACACGAGGACTCCCTGCGTATGGTCACATATTTCCAAGCTCTTCACCTAAGTGAATTAGGCTTATTGCTGATTAGAGCAACAGGGTCACAGAGGGTTAGCAGGTAGGGGGCAGCTGTGTTTGGACTGCAGTTGAGCAAGCCTGGTGGGCGGCGTAAGCTGTCACTCCAAGTAGGGGTGCGGTGTAGCAATAGTGGGCACAATACACACATTCCCTTCCATACTGGATCCATTAATGTGTTTGCCTTGGGTTCAGCGACCAATAAGGGCGTTGCTAATGTCTAGTCAAACACAGCAAAGTTTTGCACCATAGAATTGAAGGTAGGTTACAGGCTGCTCCAGTTAAGCAAGAAATCCCCAGCCCTGCTAGCCTTAGCAGCTAAGCTGGATCAGGAAGTGTCTGCTGACAAGGGTGCTGCTGTCAAGCACTATCAGGCTACAAGGTTATAAGAATACTGGGCATGTCCATTATTCAGGGAAATTCTAAGTGGAAAGAGCAGGTAATCTTCCACTGCTGGGGCAGTATACGATTATCAGCGTGACCCCCCACAGTTTGGGGAAGAAGCATGTTCAGGGTTAAAAGAAGGGCTTAGTCTTCAGGGCTGGGGTGCGTTGGAGCACCATGTGTTAATATGTGAGCAGTACGACTTTCAAGCAAACTAAGTGCAATCTGGCGAGCACCAGGTGCTAATACGGGTGCAGTGTGAATTCTGAACAAACTAGGTGCACCTTGAGCAAAACCTAAGAAATTGTGTGTAGGGGTTGGCTACTACTCAGGTGGGGACTATAGAATGGGACCCAGCATTTGTCACAAGTCTCCCCCTGTCCCTGCCCGTTGATCCTCCCCAGGGGTTCCATATTTCTCTGGGTACCGCACATGGTCATCACTGAACCTCCAAAGTTGTACCTGCCAAGTAAGGGGGTATCCAAGGGCTTGGTCAACCCCCCAGAGGGAAATGCACATAATGGTACACAGTGATCAAGGGAATATACCACGCAGATGCCTGGTCAAGAGGAAAGCACTACTTTTAATTCCTGTGGTAATATCGCAGGCTGGCACTGTACTCTCATACAACGGAGGTCAGTGGGTAGAGCGAAGGGTATGTTCAGCCATGTATAGTAACTGTTAACAATTATACAGATGGCCTGAAGGCCCATGACATGTTTAGCAACCTTGCATTTCTTTAATGTGTCTGGGTCAAAGGTCTGGGTGATTAGCCATTTGTTCGTCTTGGAGTGGCACGATGGGCGGAAAGCAGGAAATGGAGGCAGGGGTTTTCCGCCACTGAGATAATTTGGTTGGGGTTCCCAGGCATGCCCTGGAACAGCTTGTTGATGAAGCGGCTGCACAGACTAGGGGAGAGTGTCTCCCCTCCCAACATTTTGGTCATATTCCTGGGAGGCAATGAATTGACTGTCATGGGTAGGAGGGCACTGCTGCAAGAAATGAAATCAATCCTCGATGTGTAAGTTAAGCAACTAATTGGGGGCATGCGAGGTATTGTGTGAAAATATGTGCAATCTTGAGTAGGGGTATAGAATGGTGTGCAGTGCTTCAAAATATGTGTTTAGCAACCTAGCATTTATTTATTTTGATTGGCCAGTCGCGTGTCTTGTCTTGGCACAGTGGGTGGAAAGCAGGAAATGGAAGCATGGGTTTTCCGCTACGAGATAATTTGGTTGGGGTACCCAGGCATGTGCTGGAACAGCTTGCCGAAGAAGCTGCAGCACAGACTAGGGAGGGTATCTCCCCTCCCAAAATCCTGGTCATACACCTGGGAGGCATTGATCTGACTCTCTTGGGTCGGAGGGAACTGCTGCAAGAAATGAAGTCCTCCATGTTTAAGTTAAGCAACCTATTGGGGGCATGTGAGTCATGGTGGTCATAGATAACCCCACGTTTAGTGCGGTGAGGGGCCCGGTCAGGGGATGCCATGGAAACCTTGCATAGGAAAGTTAACAGTGCCATGCACAAATTCACAGAACAGAGGGTGTTTGGCTTTGTCAGGCATGGTTTGCTGCATACCAAGTCCACAGGGTATTTTGAAGAAGATGGGGTTCACCTGTCTAGAGTGGGCATGGACTTGTTTTTGCTGTACCAGGGAGAGGCCCTGGAATCAGCAGGATGTAGGTAAGAATGCCTGCCTTGGTGGGGGGCCCTGGTTGTGACGGTGGCCACACCCAGAGCTGGGCGGAGTTACAGGGTTCTCCAAAGACTGAAAGGTACATAGGGGTACCCTCTTCAGGAGCACAACAAGGGTGCAAATGCCAAATATCCCCAGGAAGTCCTCACGGTGAACCCTGGAGGAGGTTGTAAACCTGAGCAACCAGAGGCTGCCTGGAACGCTCAAGGGGCGTGAGTAGATGCGTGGACTGGTGGTACACACGTGAGAGGGGGTAAACCCTCCCCCAAAATTGGTAAGCACCGTTTGGTTAGTGTCACGGTGCAATTTCAGGTGGGCAGGCGGCAGAGGGGCTGCCTGCCCTTGGATTGCCTGTAAGTTGACCCACCATGTTGGCCTATTTTGGTATGCAAATAAACCTGCAGCAATTTTCTCCACGAGAAAGGTGTCTTGTCTGTTTATTTCATCAGGAGATTGCTGTATGTGTGATGGGGAGTGTGTTGCCGATATTGCACGATGAGGTGGGACGGCGGGTCTCTAACAGCACGGGAGCCTTCTATCTAGCCCCCGTGTTGTGTAAAGCTCAGTAGAGCATACACCCCTGTATGCCCACAAGTCTCTCACTGTAAGTTGAAGAGCGCAGAATGCCAGAACCCAGAAGTAATCCCGACCGGTAGTGTTCTAGACGGATGTGGCCTCCAAAATGTGCCAGCCATGAGAGTCCACAACCCGCTCCAAATGGCTGACCAAACCCATGACCTCTCCTAGGCCCTGGGCATGCCCAGAGCCACAGGAGAACAGAGAAACACTGCACCAGTCTCAGTGCAAAGCGCACCACCGGCACAGACACTCAAGCTAGCACAGGCGCTCTAAAGCGCATGTCAAAACACTTCACAGAGGGAACGCGACAACACCATGAAATATGCGCCAGTTCAACTCCTACTGAGCGACCCCTACCTAGCAGGGCCGGAGTCCCGGAGGAATGCACGCAAACAGCCATGCCCCTCCCCACGATAGGATAGGTTTGTAAAACAAGCATACAACATCAAGGGTATTTGCATTAAAGCGTAAGGCAAAACAAACTGGATGAAAAAAATCAATTAAAAAAATTTCTCTCAAACAGGAAGATAAAGATGTTAGGCGTAAGTAGACTGTACTTTACCGGTGCTCCTGAGCCTTGAAAGGAAGTGAGGTGTCGGCTGCCGGACGAGAAAGGAGGCTTCAAAGATGAGCGATGCTGAAGAGAACCAATGGTAAGTAGGAGGTGGGAATAGGGTGGTTTTATTGATTACAGTAGGGCTTGCAGCAGCGCATGCGCTGCTATGCTCGACCTAAAAATGGCGGTTCTTCAATCAATCAATCAATCAATCATTTGTAAAGCGTGCTACTCACCCATTAGGGTCTCATGGCGCTGAGGGGGGGGGGGGGAGCTACTGATCGAACAGCCAGGTCTTGAGAAGTCTCCTGAAGGTCAGCAGGGCCTGGCTCTGTCATAGGTGGATGAGGAGGGTGTTCCATGTCTTGGGGGCGAGGTGGGAGAAGAATCTGCCACCGGTGGTTGTTCGGTGGATGCGCGGGACGGTGGCGAGGGCGAGGTCAGCGGTTGGGGGTGTAGAAGGTGAGTCGCTTGTTGAGGTATACTGGTCCGGTGTCGTGGAGTGCTTTGTGAGTGTGGGTGAGGAGCTTGAAGGTGATTCTCTTGTTGACGGGAAGCCAGTGCAGATCTCCCAGGTGGGCCGTGATGTGGCTGTGGTGGGGGATGTCGAGGATGAGGTGTGCTGAGGCGTTCTGTATGTGTTTGAGTCTCTTCTGGAGTTTGGCCGTGGTTCCCGCGTAAGGGCGTTGCCGTAGTCCAGCCTGCTGGTGACGAGGGCCTGGGTGACCATTCTTCTGGTTCCGGTGGGGCTCCATCTGTAGATCTTGCGAAGCATACGGAGGGTGTTAAAGCAGGAGGAGGATACGGCGTTGACTTGTTGGGTCATTGACAGAGAGGAGACCAGGATGAACCCCAGGTTGCGTGCGTGGTCGGTGGGTGTAGGTGCAGTTCCCAGCGAGGCCGGCCACCAGGAGTCGTCCCAGGCGGAGGGAGCGGGGCCAAGGATGAGGACCTCCGTCTTGTCCACGTTCAGTTTCAGGCAGCTGCTCTTCATCCATTTGGCGACCGCCTTCATGCCTTAGTGGAAGTTGGTTTTGGCGGTGGCGGGGTCTTTGGTGCGGGAGAGGATCAGCTGGGTGTCATCGGCGTATGAGACTATGTTGAGGTCGTGCGATCGGACCATATTGGCGAGTGGTGCCATGTAGATGTTGAAGAGGGTCGGGCTGAGGGATGATCCTTGGAGTACGCCGCAGGTGATCTTGGTGGCTTCTGATTGGAATGGAGGGAGGCGGACTCTCTGGGATCTATTGGTGAGGAAGGAGGTGATCCAGTCTAGGGCTTTGTCATGGATCCCTGCGTTGTAGAGGCGTGTGCGAAGGGTGTGGTGGCAGACGGTGTCGAAGGTGGCTGAGAGGTCCAGGAGGATGAGGGCCGCGGTTTCGCCGCTGTCCAGCAGGGCCCTGATGTCGTTGGTGGCGGCGATGAGGGCATTTTCGGTGCTGTGGTTGCTGCGGAATCCGGATTGGGATGAGTCCAAGGTGTTGTTTTCTTCAAGGAATTGGGTCAGTTGTCTGTTGATGATCTTCTAGATGACTTTCGCCAGGAACGGAAGCAGGGAGATGGGCCGGAAATTCTTGAGGTCCTTTGGGTCTGCTTTGGGTTTCGTGAGTAGGGCGTTAATCTTTGCATGTTTCCAGCTTTCTGGGAAGGTGGCGGTCTCGAATGAGCTGTTGAAGATCTTACGGAGTTGGGGTGCAATGATGGAGCTCGCTTTGTTGAAGATGTAATGGGGGCAAGGGTCTGATGGTGAGCTGGAGTGGATTGTGTTCATGGTCTTGATGGTGTCTTCGTCGTTGATGTGGTTCCAGGAGATCAGACGACTGGTGTGACTGGGGGGGTGAGTCTGGGGTGTCGGCAGCTGTTGGAGAGGTCTGGCAGTTGAGGCTGTCGTGGATGTCTGCGATCTAGCGGTGGAAGAAGGTTGCTAGAGAGTCGCAGAGGTCTTGTGATGGCGGGATGTCGATGGAGCTGGGGTTGTTGAGCTCCTTCAAGATGTTGAATAGCTCTTTGCTGTTGTGTGCGTTGTTGTCGATGCGTTCCTTGAAGGATGTCCTTTTGGCCGTTCGGATGAGTTGGTGGTGTCTGTGGCTGGCGTTCTTGAGGGCTGCATGGTTGTCCGGTGTTTGCTCGCGGTGCCATTTCTTCTCTAGTCTCCGGCAGGTCTGCTTGGATGTCTGGAGGTCGGCAGTGAACCAGATGGCTCTTCTGCCGGTGCGTCTGTGTTGGACTTGGCCCTTCTGGCAGGTTCACCCCTAAACTTTTTGCTTTTACTGGTGACCTGGTGGTAGTGATTTTTGGTTTCTGCGCACTTTCCCTGTGTCCCAGAGTAAAGTGCGTGTGCACTCTGAGTGCATTTGGTGAGATAGGCCTGCCCTCCCATAGGGATGCATGGGGAATGTATGTGTCCCTGGTAGTTCCTGATGCGTGGGGTGTGCAGGCTCGAGTTTGGTATGTGCGGACTCGTGTGATCGAATGCTTCGCAATGATGTATAATGCGTGATTATGTCATGTGCGGAAGTGCCACTTCTAGGAGTTGGCATATTAGTGTAAAATGTGTCTGGCGTGTGATTGGCTGGAGCTGGCTGGTGAGCCTGGCTCCAGGAGTCTGGGTGGGTCTGCGCCAGTGGTGAGTGTGAGATTAGCATGCTGATGGCTGGGGAGGAGTGCACCTTGGTCCTGAATAGGGCAGGGCTTTCCCTACACAATGCTGGCTCCGCCCCCTGTGGTGCGACTGATGACCCTAGCCCTGCCAGTGAATAGAGTGAGGGGCTGAGCACATCAAGGGTGCTTCCGCAACCAGCTGCGACTGGTTTGCCCCCTCACCCTGAACCGAGAACAAAGGGAAAAGGTGTATAAGAAGGGGCTGTGTCCCTTTACAATTTGTTCTTTTCCAGGATCCTGCCTGAGGGGGGCTGCTGCTGTTGCTGGGCCAGAGGACCGCCACTTGGACTACCTCCCTGCCTGGAGGCCCAGTGAGCTGGCTCTGGGCCCAGCCTTGCCCCCTGCCTACCTTCCTAAACTTTGCTGAACTTGCCTTCCTTTGGGACCCCAGCAGCGCAGCGCTACGACAATCTGCAAGGGAACCCCGACGTAGGGATTCCCCCGCTTTTGTCGTGTGTAAGGCGGGTGCCCACCCCGCATTGTGGCACTCGTTGGCGGGTGCCCACCCCGCTGACCTCGTTATTTGGCGGGAGCCCACCCCGCATATGTGTGTCTGCCGCGGGTGCCCACCCCGCTTATCTATTTGTTTAAAGAACGGGAGCCTACCCCGTGTTGCCGGGGCCAAAGCCTCCAGGGCCGCCGCGCTGCCCGCGGTGACCCGGAAGCAGTCTGGGAAGCCCTGATCGTGGGCGGAGCCTGACCCCAACCGCAGGAAGCCGACGGGAGCCTACTCCGCGCTCCTGCGAGCAGAAGAAGACCGGGGGAGTGAGGACGGCAGCGACGGCACCTCGCGCAGGGCCACCGTGTGTGGAGGGAGCCCTGCAGGTCTTCTAGAAGAGAGACCCAACCGAAGGAGCCTCGCGTCAGTCGGGTGAGTGGGGGCTGAAGGGGGAACCGTGTAACACTCCCCAAGCACTGTGAGAGCCTGCGAGGCTCGCGAGTCCCCCGAGCGGGACTCCAACGACGGGGGTGATTTGAGTTGCAAGGGCCCCAGAGAGGGGGCCCCCACCTATCTGCGCCAGTGCTTGAGCGGCCCCGCCTGCCAGAGGGCCGCTCCAACGTCGGGGGCAATAGTTTAATAGAGCCCTGACACGCTCCAACGTTACGGGGGCATTGGTTTCTCGAATCCCTGAGCAAGACTCCAACGACGGGCGCATTGTTTGTTTAGAGCCCACGAGGCTCCAACGTTGCCCCAGGGCAGATTTGTATTTCAGAGCCCACGAGGCTCCCACGTTGTTTTAGGGCATCCCCGAGCCCAGAGAGGGCTCAGGAGGTACGCCGGTGCCAGGTTCCTTTCCCCAGGTGCCCAGCACTTCGTGGGCAGCTGCAACGTTTAGGTGGTGCTCAGTTGCTCCTGGCTTGCGCAACCTGCGCAGCCTTGCCCTGACTCTGCTGGACACAGGGCGTCCTAGCCCCGACAAGGCCAGTTGGCCTAGGGACTGCTACAGGTGGTGGCTAATGTGAGTTTTGCGCTATTGTTCCTAACCTGCACCTCTGAATGTGTTTTTATGCGTCATGTGCCTTGTGTTTACACCTCTGAATGTGTTTTTATGCGTCATGTGTAATGTGCTTATACCCCTACAAGTATTGTGATACTTAGGTGGTTGTTTTTCTCCTAGTACAGGTGGTGCTAGGGAGATCCTGGGTCCCTGCGCAATATTTTCCTAAGGTGGTTAGGGTTGCGTAGGTGGTACTTACCTGTTACCAGTAGTTACTGGTTGTGTGCTACATGTGTATTTCGTGCTACAGTAATTTTATATCCTATATTCTAAGTGCTAAGTTCTAAAAGTGCTAATTCCTGACAGTGGTCCATGTGGCCCTGTCCACTGTACATATAATCCCTTGTAAATTCTGCCCGTGCCTGTTGGCACATTGTAGAGTGTGTGTTTTTATCTAATGTGTTTTGGTATAATACAAAGGCTATTTTTATATAATACCTTGTGTGGAGTTTCCTTTGTGGTGGGCCTTGGGTGTTGTTGCTGGGTGCGCGCGCAAACGCTTTACACATTGCCTCCGGGATAAGCCTGACTGCTCGTGCCAAGCTACCAAGGGGGTGAGCAGGGGTTATCCTTGGCGTGTAACTCCCCAGCCCTGACAAAAGTGGTGGTTTCTGCCTGGCTTTGGCGCCAGCCCTAGCCAACCAGAAATCCCATTTCTAACGGTCTGTTCGAGGGTTTCTTGATCGGGGCGAGAGTGTTAGCGCAGTCGTCGATCCATTGCCTGAGGTTGTGGGCGGCTGTGTTGGTGTCGGTGTGGTCGGTTGGTGGGTTTCGGGCGAGGGTGATGATTAGCTGGTCTTCGGTGACCTTGTTCCAGCTGCGGTGGGGGATTTTTTGCTGGTGGTTGTGTGCGGTGGTTTTCATGAAGGAGAAGTGGATGCAGTGGCAATGGAGTGCAGTGGTGTGGCTGACGGAGATGTGGCTGCTGGCAGAGAAAATAGGGTCGAGCGTGTGTCTGGTGGAGTGGGTGGGTGTTGTGATGAGCTGTTTGAGGCTGAGGTTGGCAAGGTTGTCCAGGAGTGTGGCGGAGTTGCTGTCGCTGGTGTTCTTGAGGTGGAAGTTCAGGTCTCCGAGGAGGATGTAGTCTGTGAAGGCAAGGGCGTGCGAGCTGTCGGCGTCTGTGATGGAGTCGATGAATTGTGCCCTGGGGGTCTGTACACGAGGGTTCCTCCGAGGGTGGTGTTGGGATCGATGTGGATTTGGAAGTGCAGGTGTTCAGCGGTGCTGACGGCGTCTTCGGTGTTGGTTGAGATTCTGGGGTCTGTTGGTGCAGTCCCTGCGGGTGATCTTGTAGCCATCCGGAATGGCTATGGCAACGTGGGGCGCCGATGAGGTGTTCATCCAGGTCTCCGTCAGGAAAGCGACGTCCATGGAGTATGAGTCGAGCAGGTCCCAGAGTTCAATGGCGTGCCTGTGGATAGAGCGGGTGTTGAGTAGTATACATCTGAGGTGGCTATTGCCTGCCTTGGCAGGGGGGGTAGGACGTGCTGGTGTACGCTGGCTGGTGAAGGTGCAGTTTCGGCAGGTGAATGGTCCGTGGGTGTGCTTCGGGGTGGCTTGGAAGCAGGCGGTAGATCGGCCGGCGTTGAGTGCGTGGAGGAGGTTGGCGTCGTAGTGCTCGCGGGGGCCAGGGGGCTGTTTGCTATATTTATTCTCAAACATTCTCATCGCCTTAAGAAACTAATTATTCGCATTACTACACCGCCTTCTTTTAAAATTAGTATGCGCTGGTCTCAGTCTCTGGGTTGCTTGGAAAACTCTCACTCTCCCGTATGACTGAGGTGGCTTTGCCGGTCCCGATATTTGGATTAACCCTGGGCGTAGTGGGGCTACGTGGAGCATCATGTAGTGTGGCCAAATCTATGCACACTCGCACACTCCGCGTAGCCCCACTACACGCCGCCTGCCTCCCTCCCGCCCTGTTTTAAAATAACTTAAAGTGTTTAAAAGTAAGGAAAATGTCTTGCCTGAGCTGCGGCATCCCGGGGCTCCCTCTTCCTGCTTCATTGGCAACTTCTTCCTCACAAACCGGGGCAGCTCAGGTAAGACATTTTCCTTACTTTTAAACACTTTAAGTTATTTTAAAATGAGGGCGGGCGGGAGGCGGGTGGCGGGCAACTCTGCTAAGCCGTGGCGTGTGCGTAGACTGCCTGCTACGCCTACTTCGTGGACCACGTAGTAGGCAGCACTACACACACTCTGTGGGCGGAGCAGAGCACTACGCCCACCCTTAATTTGGATATAAATCTTGGTTGCCCAGGCTCACTTTTCATATTCTTGCTTTCAACCGGATGCTCGCCTACCTTATATTAAACCAGAACGTGAGTCGGCAGACACCACACCCTTAAGGGCGCTACTACCGAAGAGCCTCAAGCTGGACCCAACAGACATTCAGACGCTGTCTGCTGGGTCTGGTGGAAACTTAGTGGGACACTAGGTGACAATTTCTCATATTTTCCCACTCTAGTCCTCTCCTCAAACCCATGGTTACCGCTAATGACTGAAAAATTGGTACAACGCACCATGTCTAGGTATAATCTTCACACCTTCTGCAATTTGTTCCCCAACGTACATGTGCGAACACATTCTATGGAGGCCATACATGCTGACATTACGAATAGGGACTGATTGTTTTACACGTATTGCATGGTACACAGCAATCTTGTATGCCTTCCTATCCCCTCACCCCCGAAGACATTCCTCCACTCACTCTTTTGGTAACAGACCCAGAAGGGTCACACTTGGTCACCAAGTTTTACAATGCATGCATGGCCCCTAAACATTCCCACGACAGCGGGGTGCGACGGCACTGGGAGGAAGAACTAGGTCATCCCATAACTGATAAGGACTGGGCTCATTGTTGTCCACAGATAAAACTGGTATCCCTCAATCATCATCATAAATTACTCCACTTTCGCTTCTCGCATAGATCCTATACTACCCCTACTGGGCTTTCCAGAATTGACCCCTCCAAACCCTCCCTCTGCCGTTTTCCTGGAGCAGACTTCTCACATATGACGTGGACCTGTCCCGCCATTGCTAAATACTGAACCGACATGTTTGGGATCCTTCTGAAATGATTTCCCTAACTGTAGAACCCTCTCTGTTTATGGCATTGCGAGCCAATGTTTCGTCCATTCCCAAAAACTACCACAGTCTCACCACTATTGCCTTTGTTACCTTCAAAAAGAGAGATTGCACTTCACTGGGGTAATGCTATGGGCCCCACCACCAAAGCTTGACTTCAAAGCATGACACACTGCGACTTAACGAGCGAGGTCTACACTACATTGCAACCCCTTTCTGCTTGACCTAAAGATATTTGGCAACCGTTCTGCTCCTACTTGCTCTCATTAGACCCCGACCTCCCAAGCCCAACCCACCAACACCCATTGACACACCATCCACATGTCATACCCGCCAGGACACCACTACCTGGGTTCACACATGATCTCAAACTCAGCTCTTCGCATAAAATTTCTCCTCTTTTGCAGGGGCGGCTCCTCCATTAGGGCAGAGGGGCGTAGCCCCACGACTTTCTCGCAGTGCGAGAATCAGAAATATAAAATGGTAAAACTACCATTTTATCTTTCTGCTTCTCGCACTGCGAGAAAGCAGAAGTGTCTGGTTAGGGGTGGGCGGTCCTGCTCGAGGGCGGGGGGGAGTGGCTTGCCCACTGTTGTGGGCCCTGACTGTTTGTCGGCACTCTGGGGCTGACCAAACCAGTCATGCGCACTCTCCCTTTTTCTCTATGTAGGCTGTATGCAGCATACATAGGGAAAATAGACTCCCTACAGGCGCCTAGCTGGGTGCCTTCTGCACCAATCACAACGCTGCCATTGCACCATTGTGATTGGCTTAGGGGAGGGGAGGGAGGCTGCCTGTGGAAAACGCAGACCCGGCCAGGAGCAGCAGGAGCTGAGGCAGTGGCGCGTGACCAGGGAGAAGGTACGTTATTTAAATTGTACTTACCCTCCCGCTTCCCCCGTGCAAACCTGCATGACCTCCCCCCCTGTCATACCTGCCGCGACTGCTGGACTTTCCCTAACGCACTTTGTGTCGAGCGCGACACAAGCCTCACTTGCATTGAACTAAATGAACTGCCCTTGAATAAAGCCACTACACCTGGTTCTTCAGCAACGCAATACCCGCCACGTGGCCTTTGTCCAGGGTGACAGTACGAATTGCTAAATAAATCCAACCAGAGTTTATCAGCAGTTTGCACGACAGTGTAGTTTAACAAAAAGGAACCTACAAGCCACATTTTAACCAGGGCAGAGGGAGTAATGTACCGGCAGTGAGACACAATGTTGCTCGACAGTCCGGTCAATAGGTTAGGTATATTTCAACGGCCTCTTGTCTGTGGAATTTAAGTGGTACTAACTAAAAAGTGCTAATTACCAAAACTAAGGATTGCGTTGCGCGCACAGTGGCCACCTCGGATCCTGATTCCGGCCGTAGGCTCGTAGCTACCAATGGTGCAGAGTGCGCAGTGACACCCGGGCCCACTGAACCGTAATTGTTCTTGTATTGTGCTACCCAAAATAAGCCAGAAGCTGGATTCTTGTTTGCACCGGAGCCCACGGCCCGTTACTATGCCACTGGCTCTTAACCTACGAATCTCAGCTATCAGTAGTTGATTCTTAATCGATGAATAGCGGCGACTACAACACCCAGAATGCATTATATTGTCTCCTTAAAGGACAAGCCAGGAAACTGTCCATGGGAAGCAGTAGGAGGGACAAAACCTGACTTTACTTTGTAGTAAAGATATGAACCCCCTCCCCCCCCCGACAACAAAACTAAAGGGAAGTGTTAGAATGATTCCTTTGAAGGGCTTTAGAATAGAAGAGACAATTGTCCATTTCTTGCCCCATGGACGATACCTTATGTGACCCCCATAGGCCTTTCCGCCACTGTGGATTTCTGCAGGCCTGTCTATTGCCCTTTTATGACAGGGCCTTGTTTCAGCGTCGGCTTCGGCTTTGTACATTTTTATATCTTTTGCGTTTATTTTTCAGCGTTCCATTTAGACGGAAGAAGTAAACACAGGCTTTTCAAGCCTGGGCACCGGCCTCCCATTTTTCCGTCAGGGTTGGAGGCCGGTTTTGGACCCCTGGGGACCGATTTTGTAACAGGACCATTTTTGCAGCATAGCTGCAATATCGGCCGATGTAACAAAATCAGCCGAAACCGGCCGTGGCAAACAGCTCGCCCGCACCCCCAACCCCCGGTGGGCCAGCCGAGCACTTTGCCATGGCCGGTTTTTGTTCCCAGTCCGGCCCTGCCTTCCCCCCATCGATAAAGTGATCTCTGGTTCTTCCCCCGTCTCTTTAGGGATCCTTCTGAAATGATTTCCCTAACTGTAGAACCCTCTCTGTTTATGGCATTGCGAGCCAATGTTTCGTCCATTCCCAAAAACTACCACAGTCTCACCACTATTGCCTTTGTTACCTTCAAAAAGAGAGATTGCACTTCACTGGGGTAATGCTATGGGCCCCACCACCAAAGCTTGACTTCAAAGCATGACACACTGCGACTTAACGAGCGAGGTCTACACTACATTGCAACCCCTTTCTGCTTGACCTAAAGATATTTGGCAACCGTTCTGCTCCTACTTGCTCTCATTAGACCCCGACCTCCCAAGCCCAACCCACCAACACCCATTGACACACCATCCACATGTCATACCCGCCAGGACACCACTACCTGGGTTCACACATGATCTCAAACTCAGCTCTTCGCATAAAATTTCTCCTCTTTTGCAGGGGCGGCTCCTCCATTAGGGCAGAGGGGCGTAGCCCCACGACTTTCTCGCAGTGCGAGAATCAGAAATATAAAATGGTAAAACTACCATTTTATCTTTCTGCTTCTCGCACTGCGAGAAAGCAGAAGTGTCTGGTTAGGGGTGGGCGGTCCTGCTCGAGGGCGGGGGGGAGTGGCTTGCCCACTGTTGTGGGCCCTGACTGTTTGTCGGCACTCTGGGGCTGACCAAACCAGTCATGCGCACTCTCCCTTTTTCTCTATGTAGGCTGTATGCAGCATACATAGGGAAAATAGACTCCCTACAGGCGCCTAGCTGGGTGCCTTCTGCACCAATCACAACGCTGCCATTGCACCATTGTGATTGGCTTAGGGGAGGGGAGGGAGGCTGCCTGTGGAAAACGCAGACCCGGCCAGGAGCAGCAGGAGCTGAGGCAGTGGCGCGTGACCAGGGAGAAGGTACGTTATTTAAATTGTACTTACCCTCCCGCTTCCCCCGTGCAAACCTGCATGACCTCCCCCCCTGTCATACCTGCCGCGACTGCTGGACTTTCCCTAACGCACTTTGTGTCGAGCGCGACACAAGCCTCACTTGCATTGAACTAAATGAACTGCCCTTGAATAAAGCCACTACACCTGGTTCTTCAGCAACGCAATACCCGCCACGTGGCCTTTGTCCAGGGTGACAGTACGAATTGCTAAATAAATCCAACCAGAGTTTATCAGCAGTTTGCACGACAGTGTAGTTTAACAAAAAGGAACCTACAAGCCACATTTTAACCAGGGCAGAGGGAGTAATGTACCGGCAGTGAGACACAATGTTGCTCGACAGTCCGGTCAATAGGTTAGGTATATTTCAACGGCCTCTTGTCTGTGGAATTTAAGTGGTACTAACTAAAAAGTGCTAATTACCAAAACTAAGGATTGCGTTGCGCGCACAGTGGCCACCTCGGATCCTGATTCCGGCCGTAGGCTCGTAGCTACCAATGGTGCAGAGTGCGCAGTGACACCCGGGCCCACTGAACCGTAATTGTTCTTGTATTGTGCTACCCAAAATAAGCCAGAAGCTGGATTCTTGTTTGCACCGGAGCCCACGGCCCGTTACTATGCCACTGGCTCTTAACCTACGAATCTCAGCTATCAGTAGTTGATTCTTAATCGATGAATAGCGGCGACTACAACACCCAGAATGCATTATATTGTCTCCTTAAAGGACAAGCCAGGAAACTGTCCATGGGAAGCAGTAGGAGGGACAAAACCTGACTTTACTTTGTAGTAAAGATATGAACCCCCTCCCCCCCCCGACAACAAAACTAAAGGGAAGTGTTAGAATGATTCCTTTGAAGGGCTTTAGAATAGAAGAGACAATTGTCCATTTCTTGCCCCATGGACGATACCTTATGTGACCCCCATAGGCCTTTCCGCCACTGTGGATTTCTGCAGGCCTGTCTATTGCCCTTTTATGACAGGGCCTTGTTTCAGCGTCGGCTTCGGCTTTGTACATTTTTATATCTTTTGCGTTTATTTTTCAGCGTTCCATTTAGACGGAAGAAGTAAACACAGGCTTTTCAAGCCTGGGCACCGGCCTCCCATTTTTCCGTCAGGGTTGGAGGCCGGTTTTGGACCCCTGGGGACCGATTTTGTAACAGGACCATTTTTGCAGCATAGCTGCAATATCGGCCGATGTAACAAAATCAGCCGAAACCGGCCGTGGCAAACAGCTCGCCCGCACCCCCAACCCCCGGTGGGCCAGCCGAGCACTTTGCCATGGCCGGTTTTTGTTCCCAGTCCGGCCCTGCCTTCCCCCCATCGATAAAGTGATCTCTGGTTCTTCCCCCGTCTCTTTAGCTCAATCTCTTTCTATGTTCCTCCACCCCTGATTCTCTCTCGCTCTCTCTACCTATCCTTACTTTACCTCACCACTCTCTTTCCTTTGCCTGCGTCTCTATCCTTTTCCCCAACCTCTCTACATGTGTATCTCCCCCTTCCCTCACCTCTTTCTCAGCCATCTTTCTGTACCTACCTTCACCAATGTATACCTCTGTCTACCTCCAATAACTTACTCTTCACATCATCTCCCTCTACCATGGCTCTCTCTCATCTTTCTACCTCACTTCTTTCTACCTCTCGATATTGTAGTATCTTATCTCTCTATCTCACAATAAACACATTGCAGCTGTTATGTCTACCTCGGACTCTGTCACCTCTCTGTACCACCCTCTAGCCCCCCCTTCTCTGCATCACCGATCTCTCTCATGCCTCTGTCCTTTCTTTGCCTCATGTCTTCTAACCCAAGCCCTCTACATCTTGATGTTCCCACTCCCATCTCACCTCTGTCTCACATCTCTACAGCACTCCTCACCTCTCGCAGTTACACTTCCATGTACCTGACCTCTGTCACTCACTATCATGGCCTCACCGTGTCACTATTCTCTTTGCACCTCACTGCACTGTTCCCATCTCTCTGCCTCACCTCTCTCTCAAACTCATCATTTCCTTTAACTCTCCTCTTTTCATCTCACTTTAGCTCACCTCTCTCTGCCCTTCTTTTCCCACACTTTGACTCACCACCTCCATCTCATTTCTCTCTCTTCCTCACCTCACTCACTCTCCTCTTTGTACCCCACCTCACTCACAATCTAACCTCTCAATTTGCCTAACATTTGTTCAGGGCCTCACCTCTCCACCTCCCTTCTTTCTCCTCTTTGGTTCCTCCTAACTCGCCTCTCACTGCCTTCCTCCTCTGTTGCTACCTCTTTCTCTACAGCAACCCTTTATTCAGTCTGTCATTCTCTTTTAACTCCACTTTCTCTGTACCACCTCTGTTTCCGTCCATCTTCTCTACCTCAGTCTCTACCCCTTCATCCATTGTTGTACCTCACTCTCTCTCTCTCTACTTTCCACTCATACTCTACTTCACCTGTCTACCTACATCATCTTTTCCCTCTACAAATCATCTTTCAGTTCTTCATCCCTCTTGCTCTGTGCTTCTACTCGCTTTACCTAACCTGTCTTTCTACACCTCACTTCTCATTTGTCCCTCTCTGTCACCACTCCATCTCTGCTTTTCATCTCCTTATACTTTTGGAAAACAATAACATGGGAAGCCTTTGCTGTTACATGCAGGCATTTTTTACACAGAGTACTACTTGAAATGCATTCATATTTTCTGCACTTTTTTTAAATGGCGTTTCTTGCATGAAAACTGAAAATGAATTTAAGGAAATAGTGTCATCATATTGATGTACAGCACTGCGCAGTCAATGAATGCATTTATTGTATAGTTAAAACCATTACAAGTGTATCAGTGTGTTCAAAAGTTAATATGGGCAAATGATAACATCAGCATATGCAAAGATTGTCCTCTATACCTCATAAAAATTGACAAAAGACTTTGTGGAGGAGTCTGCGGAAGGAAGCAGTAGGGCCTGTAGGAGGAGGATGATAACCAATACGAAAATAATTGCCAGAAGGTAGACCACCAGGAGGGCTAGGACAACCAGAGTCACCAGGACCAGAACGACCAGGCCTCGGACGACCTAATCCATGAGACCCATGGTTACCAATCCAAGAGGGAGCCAGTGACAAATAAAAGAGGAGGACCAGGACAAGTGAAAACAGGTCTACCAGTAAATAGGGACTAGAGTGAGACGGGGCAGGAGTGCGAGGAGTAGGTGGAACGGGGAGATCTGGATCCAGTGGACAAGGCCCAAAGGAAAAGAAGGACCAGGGGTAGGAGAAACAGAAGTCCCTGGACCATAACAATAAGGAAGGCTAGGAGGGCCTGAGTTCACCGACCAGGACAAGAGGGACAAGGATGACCAGGGCCGGATGTAGCAGACCAAGGCAGCCAGACCAAAAAGGACCAAGACCAGGAGACCAATGGAAAGAAGGATCAGACACAGAAGGGCCAAAACCACACAGATCGGATCAAGGAGAACCAGGAGGCCAGAAGCAAATCGACTTGGATTAAGAAGACCACCACCGTAAAAGACTAGGGCTAGCAGGACAAGGACACCCTAGATCAGAATGATCAGGATGGATATAAAGGACCAGGCCGACCAGGCCCCGTGGGACTAAGATTAGACTCACAGGGATCCTAAACCACGGTCTGACAAGGACTACATAAACCAGGGTGACCCACAATATGAGACATAGGAGGCCTAGTGCCATAGGCATGAGGAAGACCAGACCCAGGAGGACCAATTCTGGGAAAGCTATGATAGAGGGGACCATGGTCATATGGACAAGAACACAGTAGAACAGGCAAAACAGGAGGACTAGTAGGACTAGGGTGGGGCAGGAGGACCGGGGGACTAGGAGGTCTAGGGAAGCCAAGGCCAGTGGAACCAGCACCAAAAGACCGCGTACATGAGGACCAGACAAAGAAGTACCAAAACTCAGATCAGGACTACATGGACCGGGGTACCAGGATGAGCAGGATTAAGAACAGGCACACCAGGGGACTAGATAAACCAGGGAAGCAGGACCAGGTGGACAGATGGGTGAGAATTAGAGAGAGGAGGATGAACAGGTCTTGGACCAGGAGCCAGTGAAACAGGAGACCCAGGATCCAAAGTACTAGGGGCAGGAGTAAATGGGAATGATGACCAGACTGACCAGGACCAGAGAGTACAGGGCCAGGAAGTTCTTAGATTAGCATGAACCACAGGTCAAGGAACATCACAACTAGGAAAGGCTAGGATGATTTGTGAAGATTTTGCAGAATCATGCGGGCAACGAGCCGGAGGACGAAGGCCAGGTGAATCAGGACCAGATTGAAGAGGACTTAAAAGAACAGGACCTGGAGATCAATAGCCAGTATGTCCAGGGTGCTAGGATAAGCAGGACAGGGGCTAGGAAGACTAGAGGGCAGTACCAAGGGCATCCAAAAGACCAGAGAAAGAAGACAAACTAAAAGGATCATGACCAGGATGGCCAGAAACCAGACTAGGAGAGTCATGAAGCTCGGGACCTAGGGTCCAGGACTCGGATTACCAAGTGGGCATAACAATCATTACAAGCAGCAGGACCAGGGTGAAGAGGATCAGATGTAAGAAGGCCAAACAGAATCTGGAAGACCAAGTAGACTGGATAGTAGTCACCAGGAGGGCCAGGACCAAAATGACCAGGCTCAGCAGGATCTGAACAAGGAGAACCTGGATCAGGAGGACCAGAATCAATGACTGCAGTACCAGTAGAACTAAATAGACAGGGAACAGATACAGAGGAAACCAAGACAACTCAAACCTGGAAGACAAAGACTAAGAGTCCCAAAACACAGGAAGCAAGATGGACCAGGACCTATGGTACCAGGGCTATGAGGATGACGGAGAGAAGAACCAGGACAAGGTGACCAGGACCAAGAGGATCGGAAAGGAACCGGGCCAGATGGGCCAAGACTCTGGGAACCATGATGGGCCATGATGGCCAAAAGGCAAAGTTTATGATAACAAGCAGAGTAGGACAAGAAGGACCAGGATGACCAGGAGAACCAGGCCCAGGAGAACCCAAACTTTAAGGAACAGGACCAAGAGGATCAGGGAAAATGGGCACAGAATCTCATGAAGGGCAAGGACTAAGAGTCCAGGGACACAAGCAACCAGAATCAGAAGGAAAAGTTCTAAGAGGACCAGCAACCAAGGACTAGAGCATCCAGAAAGATCAGAGCAAAGAGGATCGGGACCTTGAGTACAAAGACCAGGAGGATGAGGGTAGAGAGGATCAGAATAGAGACATTAGCACCAGGCTGATCACAGCCTGGATGTACAGGCCACAAGGCTAGGAACAGGATGGTCAGGAAGATGAGCAACAGGATGGCCATGGCCAAAAAGGAACAGATAAATGGAGGACCATTATGAGTTTATGTAGAAGCACGAGGACAAGTGGCAAGAAGACTACCGGCAGATCCAGGAAGACCATATCCAGGCCAATAGGACCAGGGGGAAAGGAAGATAAGAAGGTCAGTACCACAAATACCAGGAGGACCAGGACCAGAGCAAGGAGGATTAGAAGGGTCAACACTAAGAGGACCAGGAACAAGCCTAGGGAGTGTCACAGGGACAATGACCATAGGAGCAGCCCCAGAGTACCAAGTGGAGTTGAAAAATCAGGACCTGGGAGTTGCAGGACCAGGGCAATTAAGCTCAGGAAGACCAGAATAGACAGAGCCAGGAAGACTAAGGAGACTAGACTCGAATGTACAGGAGGGCAAGGACCAAAATGACAAGGCTCAGAAGGACCCAAACAAAGGGAACCAGGACCAAGAAGGCTCAGACCATTTGGGGGCAGTGCCACAAGTACCTTGAGGACAAGGCTTAGAGCAAGGAGGACAAGGATGATCCAAACCAGGAAGACAAGAACAAAGATGGCCAGGACATAAGAGGCCAGCTAGCCTGAGGGACACAGCGGGACCAGGAACTGATGTACTAGCAATCAGATGAGCAGGGTGAGAAGGATCAGAAGGACTAGGTTAAATGAACAAAGATCAGGAGAGAAAAGGAAGAGCCATGAGAAGGGGAGTTGAAAGGATCAGTATGGCCAGAAAGACCAGAACCAAGAAAATTAACCATACTAAGAGCCAAACGAGAACCAGAAACAAAAGGGTCAAGTCTAGTGGGCACAAAACCAGGAAGAGAGCATAGGAAAAGGAAGACTATTGCAAGGCAAACCAGATTGAGAGTGAGGAAGACTAATAGAATGGGAACTGAAGAATCAAGAAGAGATGGCCAGGCAACCAGAGCAAGCATGACAAGAGCTAAGAGAACTAGGGCGAGGAGGACCAGTGAGACCACAACCAAGGGGAAAAGAGAGCTCAAGTCATAGAGACCCAGGAGTACTAGGACCTGGCCTGCCAGGACAAGCAGGACCAGGACGAGGTGGAAAGGAGGACCAGGACAGGGAAGTTCAAGAAGACCAAGCTGGGTGGCTAAGAACAGGATGACCTGAACAAGGAGGATCATGAAAACGTAACAAGTTAGTTCAGGATGACAACAGCCAGGAGGACCAGCGCGTAGAGTAACACAACATGTTAAAGGAGGACCCAGAGAACTAATCAGGTCAGGATCAGGTGGACTAGGGCCATTAAGACCAGGGACCAGATGGGGGAGTATTTGGTGGACTAGAAGAATCAAAATAAGAGGGAACAGGTCAAGGAAGACCAGATAGATCAGAACCAAGGGGAAGAGGACCTCAAGTTCCAAGTGGAGTAGGAGGACTAGGAACTGGGGTAGTAAGACCAGACTGGCCAGCATCAATGGAACCAGGAAACCAGAGTCACGAGGATCAATAGGACCAGACCAGGACCAAAATAACCAGGCCCACAACCTAAAGATCCTAATGAGGAGGACTAAGACCAGTGGACACAGTACCATATGCAGACTAGGGCAAGGAGACCTAGGATGACCCACGCAAGGAAGATTCGGAGTGCCAACCCCTAGATGAACTAGGAAAACAAGGCTAGGTGGAAAAGGACCCTGCAAACCAGCAGAATCAGTGTTAGTTTCAGTAGTATCAGTATCAGGAGGCCCAGGAAGAGCTAATGTAAGGGTGAGCCAGTAGCAGGGCCAGGATGATAAAGGCCAGGAAGGACTGCAACCAGGAGAACCATATTCAGGTAGCCAGTAGCAGGGTGACCAGAACCAGTTATCAGTGGCAGGATGAGGATTAGGGGGGCCAAAACAGCCCAGAAAATGAGAACTTGGAAGAGTACTAGCAAGAAGACCAATGCTTAAAGGCACAGAGGACCTGGAAGAGAAGGAAGAAATCCAGGAGCAGGAAGACACCAATGGGAATCTAAGCTATATGTTTTAGGACATCCCTTTTGCTTTTTTATTTTGTCAACCCCAAGAAATCTGTACCTTTTCAGCCCGCGTTTAGAACTAGTAAGTATTTGCTGAAAAGATCAGGATCATCTAACATGAATATAAAGCTGGGACTATTACACTCTGCCCTCTGGATGATAGAAGACCTTGTCTGTTGGTAGCACAATAGTATAAGGGTGGATCTGAAGGTACAGGGACTGAAATTTGGCAAACGAGTTTGAAGGTAAATGGGTGAAAATGAGTGCGATCTGAGAAGGATGGCAGAAAGGGTTTAAGAGATAGCTGAGTTTCTCAAACTCTAACAAAGTGTCAAAGGGCTATGGCAATCAGCAAATTGGAGCTCAGGATTGTTAGAAGGCTCTGCTGAGGGCATGATGGAAGCTCTAGATAGATCGTCTCAGATGGCCCAAAGAGCGAGTCTGTGTGACCCCCAGATCTCTGCACTGACATTCCATGTGCATGTATGTGCACTGGGTATGTAGCAGGTACATAGTAGTAAGACTCCATGTATGAAGAAAGTCTAAGTGCATGGACCAGTTGAATGCATTTTGCATGACGTGATGGAGAGCAGAAACAGTTTCCCTACATATAGGGCGTGTATTGACTGCATCCCTATGGAACTGCAGTGAGGGCGAATGGAGCAAAGGCTACCCAAAGAAATTCTGTGAGGTCCTTTTTAGCAGAGGGCTGCTCATTGTTCTTCCTAAGAGCCATCACATAGCACCTAGGCTGTGTCTGAGCTACAGCCAGAAAATTATAATTGAAAGAGAATCACCTCAAATCAGTTCTGAACCCTCAGTAATGGATTCACATCCCCTATCTGAAAAAATTAGTATTAAAGTGGAACTGTGCAACGATCGATCAGTAGGTCAAAAGAATGGAGGTAACAACATATCTCTGTTTATTCTGTGTTTTGTTTCTTTCTTTGTAATAAAGTCAATGAATAAACATCTCTGTGAGTTTCTTTTCTTCTTTGTCTTTGATGCCTGTATGTTTTTCTCTGATTTACTGGGAACATTAATTCCTCTTCCAATGACAATTATTCAACTAATTATAGTCCCAATCATTTGCATGTGGCTCCTCGACAGACTTAGCTCAATAGAGTAGGGGCCTTCAAAGGAAGGACTTCATACTGTCTACCGTATTTAGAGTAAAACCTGGCTGTAAGAGACCAGTAAAAAATAATGACCCCGTCACCTTAGGAGAAAGCTCCTTGTGTGTGGGACCATTATCTTACCTCCAGAAATCCCACTAAACACCAGGCATGCATTTTTAAAGGCAGAATGTGTGGGGGCAGCCCTCTCAGACATTGGGCCAAGCCCCCATCCACCCATTGAGGGCAGATAGGAGGTGTTTTCCTCCAATATGCCCCAAGGAGGGGGTGAAAGCCCACTAGACCACCAGGGATTTGATTTGGAGGGACAGCCCCCCGGCAATGGCCTCACCCCATGCACAAAATTATTTCTGCCCCCCATCTGGGGTGCAGATTGGGGTTTTTTTACGTCCAAACTGCACGGGTGAGCAGAAAGCCCACTAGACACCAGGGCTTTTTAATGGCAAAATGGGTGAGTGTGGCCCTTCCAGACATTGGCCTAACAGTGATCCCCAGCCAGTTTCTGCCCCCGATGGGGGCAGATAGGAGGTGTTTTCCTCCAATATGCCCCTCAGGGGGCAGAAAGCCCGCTTGACCACCAGGGATTATATTTGAAGGGGGAGTGGCCCACCTGGCAATGGGCTAATGCACCTCCTTACCCCACACCCAAAAGCATTTCTGACTGCCTGGGGGCATGTTAGAGGTTGTTACCACAAATCTACTCTCGGGAACAGAAACCCCACGAGACACAAAGGCACAAAGGATGTTTTTTTTGTGGAGAAGCGGGTGGGAGTGGCACGCCTAGGCATTGGGCCTAACCCCACCCCTGAATTGGCTTGCAACAGTCTGTAACTCTAATCTGCCCTGGTGGGAGGGACAGAAAGCCCAGTAGACACTGGGGAGTTTTTTTTATTTGCTACAATGTATGGAAGTGGCCTGGCCACGCGCCCACACATCGGGCCTAGCCTCTACCTCCAATATGACCCCAGAAGTCTTTCTGCCCCCCGGGGGAACTAAAGCATCCACATCTTTTTGGCAAGAAGGATATTTTAAGTTTGGATTTTTTTTTTATACATATGGGCAGCAGATTTGTGAAGTAACCCCAACCTGGATTCCCACAGGTGTCTAGTTTTCATCAAAAATGTGCACGTTTGCTAGGTTCCCCTAAGTGCTGGATGAGTTAGAGCCCAAAATCCACAGCTACCCACTTTGCAAAAAAAGGGTCCGTTTTGAGCATAAAAATTTGATATATTCATGTTGTGTTTTGGCCCGTTTCCTGTAGCGGGCACTAGCCCACCCATATAAGCGAGGCACCATTTTTATCGGAAGACGCGGGATCAGAAAATAGTAAAACATTTGTTATTTCCAACCAGGACTCCTTAACTCTACAACTTGTGCCCATTGAAGAAATACATATGTTTTCTAGATACCCATTTTTCACTCTACATATTTCTCTATATGAATTGGTCTATACTCGGTACACAATGAAAAAACATTCTACGGTAAAGCTACCGTCGCTATATATTTCCACAACCAGAAGGGTCCAGCAGGCGTTATGGTATATTGATTTTGTAACTTGCCCATCATGACAAAAAGTACCGGATGAAAACATTGTCACAAGTGACAGTTTTTTCCCCACTCATTTTCAGTTAAGAGCACAAAAAATAGGAAAAATGGGCTACCTTTTTGAAAAATGCCAAAACTGTGGTAACAAATTTTGTTTTTTTTATTCAGCTCTGCATATTCCTTCAAGCTGGAAAGATAGTGTCTTTAGCACAGCAAACCGTTCATTGATATTATTTTTAGGAGAAAGAAAACAAACACTTTTATCCAGAGCACGTTTTTCCTATTTTTCCCCAAAATCTAAAAAATGTGTTACATTTTGCCTTTTTTCTTGGTCCCCTCCAGGCGAATTCACAAACCTGGGTACCTTTAGAATCCCCAGGATGGTGGAAAAAAAGGCAAAAATTGGGTGTGGATACCTTATGTTTGAAAAACATTCATGGAGACTTAAGCTTGTACTACCCCAAATAGCAAAACAAAGGGCTCAGCACTTAGAAGGCCCAATAGTTAAGGGGTTAAAATTGACTGTGACTAGCTGACAAATCAGCCAAACGCTGTTCCTTGAATTTTCACGTACCTCAATGTGAGCAAAAATTCACAATAGTTGACCATACGTCAGCAATGACTGGATCTGGAATGTGAAATCTTTAAATTATGGTATCAAATATGGGGCTCGTCTTTTCTAAGGCAAATTATGCTGCAGTAGTTTTCCTGAGAACAAGTGAACTAATCGAATATTAGTTAAAAGTTCATCAGTAGCGGACCTCCCATAAACCTGCAGAGTGTGTTATGGGAGGTCCCGAATTATAAATTGTTGAATAAGCATCACAACCATATCCACAATCATGAACCTCCAAACGAGTGCAGCGATTTCCAGTGTCTATTACATTAAACCCACTGGTGAGTGTGAGACCAAAAATGTATGGCAGAGCATGTAGTTAGCGACAAAAACCTCACCGTACATACAAAAGTGACAGATGCAGCAGTTAAAAGTAAGCAAGGTCTTCTCGGGACCGGAACACAAGCAACTCAAGACCGGTTTTCACCTATTTTAGCGTCTTCAGTCTGGTGCAGCTTGGTTCACGTGGCACAGTCAGCATACACAAATCTGAGTGTACCTTTCCCACTTAGGGTGTCACACTGAAGTATACAAAAAAAATGATGGATGGAATGCTTGAATTCATCTAAGCCACAGGTAGTTTCTCTAAGCCACATCCCAGTCCATTGTTTTTTGTACCCACCATGCAACCTCAGTTTGGACCGAGCCATATGCCAGTCAATCAGTCTTGGTCCTGCTGCAATAAGCACAGTCCAGCACAAATTGCCAAGCAAGGTCCTCCCTGCTCCTGAAGCTGCTTGGTAAATACCACCCTCCTACGCTACAGTTCCTCCCCCTCAGGCATCAAAATGTACCTCTTGTACAGCTGGTTAGGATTTAGAGAGTGAGAGTTGCTGGTCCTTTCAGAAGGGTAAAACAGGTGGGGAACTCAATGCCGGACAATGGACATCTGCCCCTTTTGCAGGGCGCAGCACAGAAGCCTCAATTGCAAGAAAAACCTGCAAAACGTTGGACAGTTTGCCATCCTGTTTACCTCAATGTGGAAGAGGGTATGTTATATGCTATGTGATATTTTATCTTATACTTTGTATAGTTATGTTGTGATCTACTGGCTCTTATCTGTTCTTTCATGGCCTCGAAAGCTCTTGGTATCAGCGCTGTGGAATTCTTCTGCATGAAGTGTTCCGAGCAACTGTTCCTGTGGCAGTTGCTTCGGGACATTGATGCTGATGGATGTGTTCCACTGCGCTCCTCATTTCTTTAGAATAAACTACAGTGACGCCTATGCCTTGGTCTCCTGGCCTTTCACACTTAACATATGAAAAGATGCGTAGCTGACGCTGTAGTAGTTTTCCACAAGAAGTATTTATTATAGGATACAGAGAGCCGTCCCAGCTGGCACAGCCAAGGCACATAAACAGCAACTGCCACTGAGGGAACACTCAGAGCCGGATGCTTCCCAACACTCTTAATGACATCATGGACTGCTCATGGAGCTCTGCCAGCAACACATCATCACACCTCCCAACTTTATAACTAAACTACTAAGAAACACAATACTAACCTGGGAGGAATACAGAAATGAAAAGGGAGCAGGGGAACAAACAGTAAAAATTGTACAAGGTTTCATGAACTTCGTGAGTAAACACAGATTAAACATAATCTCTTAAACATCGTGGTCTGGTATAAACTCTGGTGCTCTTCCTGACACCACCCCCCTCCAAAGCTTTGTTGTTAATCTTAATAGTTTCAGAAGAAGGACACGGATCTTTGGCAACATGAGAAGTGCTCCACCAGTTTCCATTAGACAATTTGACAGCATTTTTGCGAATATCAACAATCTGTTGTGAATCTAAAGATTTAGAGAGACCTTTTCTTACAGAAACAGGGTTCTTGATTCTAACCCAATCTCCAATACGGAGTCTGTGGGGTACTTTTCTGACGGGAGTTTCACAATTTTTAGAACATGCTTCAGTAGATTTTTTGTTGGCAGAATCCCACATGCACCACATGTCACAACTTTGATGGAAGGATTTCACCATCCAGAAAGGGTAAACTCGTGTAGAAGCTTTTCTCCCTCTCATAAGTTTGAAAAGACTGAAATTAGTGGTGACATGAGGCGAAGTGCGGTATGGCCAAATTAAATCTTTTACAGCTTGAAAAACACAACATTTTGATCTAAAAGCTGCTTGCACACACTCCACCACAACTCTATTAAACCTCTCTGTCTTGCCATTACTCTGTGGGTGGTAAAGTGGAGCTCTAGTGTGCTTAATACCACAGGATCCTAGAAAATAATTAATTTCCTCTGAAACGAATTGCACACCATTGTCAGTAAGAATTTCCTCAGGATAACCTTCCCTGAGAAATATTGTGTTCAGACAGTTAATAACACTTTTAGAGTTGGGTGTATTATTGGGTTCAACCTCAACCCACCTAGACAGATGATCAATGAGAACTAGAAAATATTTTGAGTTGGAAGGAATAACATGGAAGGGTCCCAAAAAATCCATACCCAACCTTTGCCAGGCCCTCTCAGGAGGGGAAACAGAAGATTTGGTTACACCTTCAAGAATTAGAGCTTTGTCACTAGCATTGCAGCAGAACATTGTCTTACTAAATCATCAATTTGAGTGTCCATTCTGGGCCACTAGAAGTCTGTTCTAACTTTCCTCTTGCTGATAGTGGATTTTGACAGGACTGGCATTTTCTTTAACTTTAATGAAATGTTGGAAGTTGGTGATCTTGCCAAGACGGTCCTCAAATATTTTGCTAAACTTGTGTTCCCAAACATTAGTCATGTGAGTACTAGAAAATGAACTGATATCCTTCATGGGAGTGATAGAATTCTGACTTGTATCTTTGTCAATGAAAACAGGATTAGCCAGACCAGGTTTGATGGTCAAGCCAAACTCAGCCTGATGAAGAAGACCGAGAACATTGATCCCTCTTTTGGCTACATATACTTTACCTTTGATAGTTACTCCTAGGACAGTGATGTTAGCCCAGAAATAGCCCAACAATTCAATTCTGCTGCCCTCAAAAGCTACAGTGAGTACATCCGGTGGCAACAAGCTTTTTACAGCCCAAAACGTGAGATACTTACCATGGGAAACAATAGTGATGCGTGCTCCGGTATCGACAAGAAGTTGAATGTGATAAGTTTCAATAAGAACATCAACTTCAGGGTCAGGGACATGCAACATATTCTGCTTATCAGTACAGTGCTTGACTACTACCACATATTCCGGATTAGTGACATTGTCATCATTGAATTCATCGGTTTCATTGAGGACACACCTTACGTTTTTTCTTCTACCACTCATACAAATTTTTTGCAAAATGTCACATTTTGCCACATTGACCACACTGCTGATCAATAGCTGGACAGTTTTTGAAAGAAGAAACATGTAGAGATGAACCACACCTATAGCAAACAATTCAGGGATTGGATTGTTGTCTATTTTGCATAAAGTTTCTTCTACCCCTAGACATGTACAGTCTTCTAATATAGTCACGAGTGGCATTATCGCGTATGAGAGTGGAAGGTTTGGGGTTGGAACCTGGATGCTTGGAGGAGACAGCACCTGAAATGGTAGAATTAGATAGAGCAGCTTCAAGCTGTTTAACATCATCCATTGAGGTTTCGATACTTTTAGCAATATAAACTGCTTTATCTAGAGTAGGATCTTTGCAGGTAAGTAGTCTCTCTTGTATCTTTTTACAGTAGCAACGTGCAATAAGTTGATCTCTCACCAGTTGAGAGGTAAAATTCTCAAATTCACATTTTGAAGCTAAAACTTTTAAAGCTGTAATAAAAGTGTCTAGGCTTTCATCAGGTTTCTGCATTCTTGGAAAAAACTTGTATCTATGCACTACAATGTTCTTTGTTTTAGTAAAGTACTTAGCCAATTGTGCAACAGCTTGTTCAAACTCGTCGGGGTCTTCACCTTCAGGCGGATCATATGGAGGTAGATGGTCAAATACATTTTGACCTTCGACTCCTAGATGGTATTACATTAGATTTGTTTTCCTCTCAGGTCTGTATCTTTGACCGTCAATCGCACCTAAGTATGCCTTGAAAGATCTAAACCATAACTTCTATTGTAAAGGTGGTTCTCCAGGTTCCTCTAAAAAAGGCGCTGGTGCAGTAACACTCTGCATATTGAGAAGGGAAAAATAAATACCTGTGGAATGAAAATGAGTAAGAAGAAGAAATAAGAATGAGAAAAGAAAAAGAAGAGAAGAAGAGAAAAATAAAAATGTCTGAAAATTCACTACGTGTAAACAGAAAGGTATGCAGTTCCTGATATTAACGCAGTGTGTGTTAGAGTCACTCAGGTCCCAGGGTGATGTTGTGAAAACAATCAGATGGATAGGAGTAGAAAGTACTCCTTCTGGAAAAGAAGACCCTCACACACCCAACAAGCGGGTGTCTTGCTTCATCACCGGGTCTTTGCTCCTTATCGGGCCGGCGGTGCAATGCCCAATCAGGCACCCCGAGGGGGCCTTCCTGTCGGAGATCTCCGAGGACAGTGGAAACCAGGAGCCAAACCAGGGACAAGAGAGATTGATGATCAATCTGTCTACCAGAACTCTCACCCCCGTGGAAGAAAGAGTGCTCCAGAAGGGCCTGGGGTTTGTCCCGACGCCCAAGACAGATAGATTTCGTGACACCTGCGAGATCCAGAACTTATTTTGCAAGATTAAGCTGAAGGCGTTTTTCAAGACCATCTACCACCCAATCACGAAGATTCTGGCCTTCATAGACCATCAACCTTCACGCCTACAAGGAGTATGGTCCCACCGGAAGTATTGACCTTTGAGAAGGCAGTCTTGAAGGATCTAAATGTGGATACTGATCCAGTACCCTTTCAGAACTTATCCACTAGTGAGAAGTTGGCTATAAAAGACCTGGCTAACGACAACACTATTGTCATAAAACAAGCAGATAAGGGTGGGGCCACTGTTATCATGTCCTCAGTTGACTACGATATTGAATGTCGTAGACAACTTACCAATACAAGATATTACACGCCCATCAAAGAAGACCCTACCCCGCGGCTGACCCAGACCAAGGGTGGATATCTAAGAAAGAAGCAAATTTCCTTATAGCTAAGGAACCAGTGATCCCCTTCTTCTACTGTCTGCCTAAAATTCACAAAGGAATATCCCCTGTGCCTGCCTAAAATTCACAAAGGAATATCCCCTGTGCCTGGACGACCCATTGTAGCAGGTATAGGGTCTATTCTGGAACCACTATCACAGTTTGTTGACCACTTTATCCAGCCCTTGGTCAGAGCTACTCCCTCATACATTCAAGATACCTCTGATATTCTCCGACTTCTGGAAGGGTTTCAACACCCACAGGAAATAAACCTCTTGCTGACATTGGATGTTGAGGCGTTATATACTAACATACCCCAACAAGCCACCCTCCAAGTGATCGAGGATGCACTAAGCAGCAGTGAGATTATTTCCACTACACCTGTACCATTCATAATGGAATGCGCGAGCCTTGCCTTGACTCAAAACTTCTTTGAGTATAACACACAATTGTACCATCAAACCCAGGGTACTTCCATGGGCAGTACATTCGTGCCGAGTCTGGCATGTATGTACATGTCAGCCTTTGAAATTAGGGCAATCCATCATCCAACCAACCCCTACTCGGCGAATGTACTGCTCTGGAAAAGGTTTATTGATGACATCCTGATCCTGTGGAAGGGAGATTACACGAAGTGCACAGAATTCTGTACTTGGATAAATACATTAAATCCCTATTTGAGATTTACCCATACCATTTCTGACACAGAAGTTCCCTTCTTGGATTTACTCATCCGCCTTGAAGGAGATAAGATCTCTACGAGTCTATATCGTAAACCTACAGATAGGAATAGTCTCCTCTTATTCAGCAGTTACCATCCAAAGTCGTTGAGGGAAAATCTGCCTTTCGGACAATTTTTACGTATCAGAAGGAACTGTAGTTCTGTGGCAGACTATCAGAAAGAGTCTTCAACTCTTATTAATGACCTGATCAAGCGAGACTACCCCACACAGGTCGTGTCTCGTGCTCGTAAACGAGCGAGAAACAACAATAGAGAGAGTCTACTAGACGTCAACATTAAGGAACCTGACCAATCCTTAACCTGTGTTACCACCTTCACCCCTGACTAACAGGATTAAGGCGATCATCAAAAAACACTGGGGTATTCTCAACACTGGAGATCTAGATCTGGAAATCCCCAGGTTCGCATTCAAGCGCACTAGTAACCTGAAGGACCTACTAATACATACTAGGCCCAGGAAATCAGCCCTTGGGTCTCAAAGACTGCTGTGGGATTTACCTCCAGTTAAGGGTCACTACCCCTGCGGGTCGTGCTCCATGTGCCCACAGACACACACTAGTAAAGAGTTGACACTCACTAATGGCGTAACCTGGCAAATCCACAAACATACCAATTGCAACTCAACAAATTGCATTTATCTGATGATTTGCCCATGTGGCTTACCATATATAGGCATGACTACGCGTGCAGTTAAAACTCGCATGCTGGAACACAAAAGTAATTTCAGATGCGCGAAGACAAACACTAAAATGACGACCCATTACAACCTGGAACGACATGCTCCCACCTCATTTCAATGGGTGGTTTTGGAATCCCACCCCCATATGTCAAAAAAAGCCCTCTTTAGACTCGAACAACGTTGGGTCCTAAGATTGGCTGCTGATACTACTGGCCTTAATGAGGACATTCCGTGGAGCATGCTTACTTGAGTTAGGCTACTATCCCCCTGACTTTTAATATTCTATGAGCCTGAATTCCTCGCCAAGAGGCACACTTGCTGAGGTTGCTCCGATGCCCCTCACAACCACTGCTGGCCCTTGGCAGCAATTTTGTTGATAATTTTTTGTACCATGGGTTCTCTCCTTTGTACTAGTTGCCGAAAGAAAAAAATCTCCATACTCTTGGGTCTTTAGCTCCATTTGAGCAACAGGGTTGACAACCCTGTGTACGGACCTCCTCTATGCTTGTAACTGTACCACTTCGTGCCTGATACTAACCAAGATCTGTAGTACATAGCGCTTACGTGGATACATTTATTTAATTAGGGGGCCTTAGATTGAGTCATGTACGAATATATTGGTTTTCCGGGAACCGGTTTTTTCTCGTGCGGTAGTTCGCATCGCTTACGAGTCTCTATAGCAACCACCTGTCTATTCCCCTTTTGAGTGACTCATTCCGAGGGGAGCAACCTATTGGTTGACACGTGTCCATGCCCTCAATGGGTGCGACCGCGTCACACGCACGCGAGCGATAGGGATTCCCCTCCGCGTACGAGTTCCCATAGTAACCCCGTTGCATCCCCACCCGTCTGACAGTCGTCATGGTTAGCGGCCTAGTGGTTGAGACGTGGCCACGCCTCTACCGAATGCGACCGCCCCACACGTACCCGCGCAGCACGCCAACCTGCTTTCATTACTTGGAGCGAGTCGAGCTTACTATCACCAGACTTGAGCGGCTGGCGGGGTCTTAGGTATACGGTAACGTTTTCACAACGAAATCGTGAGTACTTTCAGTTGTTTTATCGATCTATGAGTTAGAGTGTGCATTTCTTAGTCTGAGTTGACAGCGTAATGTACAGGAGAGACTGGTCGGACACGCGATGTGATTGCGCTCAGTATGGCCGTTACATTAGTGCCTCACTGACCTACGCTGAGACTAGATCTGTTACATTCTTAATTGCCATGCACTTGTGCTGACGTGCAGGATGACTGGTTGTTACAACTATTGTTTGATTAGTACTATACCATCACAGGTACACGCATACCCACTTCCTAGTTTATGCGTTCAATGACCATTTAAACAAACTTTTGCCCTCGTATAACTGGGTTACAGTTCGAAGTTTTACATGCCTAAGTATACCATGAGGCGCCCAACCACAAAGGTTCTTAAACTCATATTGGGTGCTCTTGATGTATATTGACCTGACGTATCTGTTGTTTGTTTGTTTTTTATCCACTCTCCTCCTTTTAGGACACTAAAATTTAGTGCCTTCCTACCCTGGCCTCATTTTCTCCACAGCCTAATAGGGTGAGTTTATGCTAGACTGCTTTCGATAAATCGATGCAACCTCGCTGGGGTTGATCTTTGAGGTGGCTTTTAATTAAGTATCTGCTGTTAGCCTTGATAAAGTCCTACAAATATCTGCTCACAATCGACGCATGCCACGGTTTTATGTCTGACATCACCTATTGTCTCAAGTAAACCTGATGCCTCGAATTGTTTATTATGACAATGATTTTAACTTTTTGTTTTTTCCACAGGTTGTGTGTTCTTGTTATTCACGGTACCACACGTTTTTAGGGTGCTGTACGTGTGGCCACCACTGACACCTCTTAGAGGTTGTGGCCACCACCAAAAAGGTGCAGGTAGTCGTATATGCTCGTTTATTGGTCCTGAAGAATTGCCATTTAATATAATCCAAGGCAAGAAACATGTCGACCTTTTTATCCCTTTAGCACATATTACTCACATACCTAATGGTGAGAGATGTGCGGATTGTTTGATTTTAATCAGGGTGGTGACCATACTTTATTAAAATTGTTTGAAGTGGATCACCTACCCCTGTTTTAGTACACTTACCTTTCACTTCACTTGCACCTACACCATTTATCATAATTAACTGTTCTCCCCACACACCTCACTCACCGGCGTTTGGAAATTAAGATCTCCAACAGGAAGGCCCCCTCTGGGTGCCTGATCGGGCATTGCACCGCCGGCCCGATAAGGAGCAAAGACCCGGTGATGAAGCAAGACACCCGCTTGTTGGGTGTGTGAGGGTCTTCTTTTCCAGAAGGAGTACTTTCTACTCCTATCCATCTGATTGTTTTCACAACATCACCCTGGGACCTGAGTGACTCTAACACACACTGCGTTAATATCAGGAACTGCATACCTTTCTGTTTACATTGATTGTTGGGCATGTATGCTGGACCTACGATAATATTAAGCTAGTTTATTATTGTTAAAGCCCTTCCCCTTCCCCCTTTCTTGTTTGAGGTGAAAATTCACTACTTCTGCAGGAGAGCAGAAAATGAGAAAGTTATGCCTTGTTATACACAGAAGAAAAACAAAGCCAACATTTCTCACATTTAGAAGTGAATGCAGATATTAAAAAAGAGATAAAAAATTGTGTGTATCACATATGTAACACACGGTAAAAAATTCCACTGGAAAAAGTTAATTTTTAACTTAGTCACTAGATGGCAGCATTGTGTAACATAGAAGCAGAAAGAAAGCTGTCCCATCCAACCAATCTGAAAAAAAACAGGAAGTAGAAGGCGGGACATAGATGAAAATGCCTTCTGGGAAATGCCTTCTGGGACTTTTGTAGCACTGACAAGAAGTAGACACACAATTGTAAGTCCTGTGTGTGTCAGCGTGAGAAGCTTGGCTCTAGGAAGCGACTTGAATGCTTGGCACAGGAATGTACATCTGAAGACAGCTAGTGCATTTTAAAAGTAGCCCGCATTGAAAATTAATTAACAATGAAAACAAGCAGCGCTTGGCAGCCCGCATTAGCGATCCAATGTTGAAAATCGATGTGCGCATGAACGCGCGATGAGGAGGTGATAGGGACTTTGTTGTTCAGTAATCAATGCTGAGATTGTGAACAAAACACGTAAATCTGAGCGTGTGCAGTGTTTGAAGAAAAATCACTGTGCGCATCAGCGGGAGAGGAAACGGGTCTTCACTCCTGCAGCTCCATGAATAGACGCCGCCGTTGCCAAGCAACCAGAACGACACTGGTGCGCGCACAGGGCTCGAGGGAGAAGAGTAGGAATGACGAAGACAGCGCGAGCAAAGTACTTTGCCGGTAGGCCCAAACAACTGACCCAAAGAATGCTTGTAATATAATGTTAATGTCCCAGGGGTCCCTTCAACTCGCGGCAAAAACAGTGGAAAACATAGGCATAGATAAGCTTAAGGCAAAACAAAACAGCAGCAGCTGGTAATACAAAGCAGGGCAGGCACTTGAAAACTAATAAAAACGGGCACGGCTCTCTGTACCAGGTAGCGCGGTAGCACAGTAGTGCCTTAGTTGGGGAGATAGTAAGAAGAACAAAAATGTACTCACAGCTGTACTCCCATAATACAGGCAATAGATTTCTGATGGATACATCTGCCAGTGGATTCCTCACCTTGTGAATATCCCCTGCGCCAGCAACATTCGGAAATTTTTGTAGCTCTCCACGCCGACAAGGACGACGTCACAATAGCATGGCTCCGCTGACGTCACTGGAGCCATAAGAGGGCCTCGTCGGCATGATGACGTCAGTTCCCTTTTTTACACGCCATCGACGCTAATGGTTTTTTGGGACTCTCCGTAGCTTTTCTAGTTACTTTGTGTTTCTGCTGTGTTTCTGGTCTCATCTTGCTTCTTTCTTAAGGATGTTGAGAAGGAAGTCAGGGTTCAAGCCCTGTAGGGAGTGTGGAAAACACATGTCCATTACGGATCCACACGAGGATTGTGTCTGGTGCCTGTCGTCGGATCACGACGTCGAGGGGTGCTCTTGCTGCCGCAAGATGAACCCAAAGGCATTAAAGGAGAGAGAAGCCAAGCTATTTATAGCGAAGATGAGGAAGGAGAAGAGAGATCGAAGGTGTTCGAGAGCAAGATCCAGGTCGAGGTCGGGTTCGAAGTCGGGTCATGCTTTAAAGTCAAAGAAACATAAAAAGAAGAAGAGGCATGGCTCTCTACGCCGTTCAGATAAGGAGGCGGCTCAGGGATCGACTTCACCAGCTCCTCGACGTCGTAAGGACTATGTATCTCTCTTTCCTTCTGTGTCGAATCCGGCTTCACCTGTTAGCCCGGTTTCGCCTGCAGCTTCTCCTGAGAGTGCTCCGGCTTCATCTCCGACGCTGACGCATTCTCCGGCTCCGGTGGAAGAGGCTCCGATTCCTGATGACTCGTCGACTCCAATGGCTCCACCGTCGGCGCCGATTGGCCCGAGTCCGGTAATGCCTCAGTCTGAGCCTTACCCCCCTTTTCCTGGCCCGGGACAAGACCCATCGCATTATATGAATGCCATGTATGGTGTCTTTCCAAGGACTATGTACCCCTCTGGTGCACCTCCGGGTCCCATGGGTCCAATGGCTTTTAATTTGGGGGTTCCTCAGGCCTATGCTCAGCTCCCTTTATGCCATTCTTTCCAGCGGCGCCGTCTTGGCATCAACCGGCGCCGAGGACGTTGACGCCGCTTCCTTCTTCTCCGGCTCCACCAACTCTACCTTGTTCGTCTCAGGCTGTGCCTCTGGATCCGTGTTCGACGCCGCCTCCGTCGGAGTCATGTGCGGTGCCGCCAACGCCGGTTCTGAGGATTAGATCCAGGCGAGAGGCACAGAGAATTTTGGAAGAGCAGAGGTATCAGGTGGAAGAAATGGAAGAGGGTGAGCTCCTAGAGTCAGATGACTTGTTTGAGGAACTAAAAGAGGCAAGTGGCCTTGATTTGTCCCCAGAATGGGAGCTTTCTCCTCCTTCAGATGCTCCCTCTAAGGATGTGGCTCCTTACCACACTGTCATAAGGAAAGCAGCGGAGCTCTTGGACTTGCAGCTTCCAACGGCTGAATTTAAATCCAACATCCTGACGGAGGTTCTTCATTCTCCCTCCACTGTGGAAGAGCCTTTGCTTCCTTTTAATGATGCCATCACTGAGCCAGTCATGGAGGTTTGGCGTAAGCCCTTTTCAGCTCCGGCAGTGTCTAGATCTGTTGCTAGGAGGTATAGGGCGGCTCCAGGAGATCCGGACTTCCTAACATCCCATCCTTCTCCTGAAAGTCTGGTGGTTCAAGCTGCCTGTTCAAAGAAGTCATCTGGGGCATTTCCACAAGGTCCTAGTGATAGGGAGTCGAAAAAGCTTGATCAGTCGGCAGAGAAAGTGTTCTCCTCGGCGAGTATGGCCTTGAAGTCCACAAATGCCACCTGTCTTTTGGGCCGTTACATCCACGCTCTTATGGATTCTGCAAAACAGCTGGCTCCTAAATTGTCTGAGGAGGACAGGCAGAATTTTAATGAGGTCTTGTTGGACACTCAGGCGGCTGCACAACAAGTTATTCAGAGTGGCTTGGACACTGCGGACTCTGTTGCCAGGATCATGGGATCCTCAGTTGCCACAAGAAGTGCTTGGCTTAAATCGTCGGAGTTCTCTCCAGATGTGCAGGCAACACTTCTGGACCTGCCCTTTGATGGTTCTGGGCTGCTCAGAAAGAAAGCAGATGCAGCCTTGGAAAGGTTCAAGGGCAGCAAAGCCATGGCTAAGTCTCTGGGCCTGCAGGCGCAGCCTAGAGGTTCCTCTTACAGGAGGTACAGAGGTTTTGGGAGATCGTCCTTTAGGACCTATAGGCAGCCTCAGCAGCAGCAAAATACCCTGTATAAGAACTACAGGGGCAGAAACAGAGGTCGTCCATGAGGTTGTCAGCTCTCCTCCTCTTCCTCCCTCCCTCCTACCACTGCAAAGCAGCCCTAGATCCACCATTCTGGATCATGTTGGTCCTGTGGGGGGTCGGCTTACCCATTTTCTACAAGATTGGGAATCGGTCACTACAGACCTTTGGGTTCTAAATCTTGTAAAAAATGGGTATGCTCTTCCCTTTCAGGAATTCCCTCCAAATTACCCTCCTTGCCAAGGTGCTTGCTCGGAGGACCACCTTCTTCTCCTGCAGGAGGAAGTCCTTACATTGCTGAAAAAAGGTGCGATAGAGGTGGTTCCAGAGCGGGAAAGGGGTCAGAGATGCTACTCCTGGTATTTCCTGGTACCCAAGAAGGATGGCAGGCTATGTCCAATCCTGGATCTCAGGATCTTGAACTTTTTTCTGAAGCAGGAGAAGTTCAAGATGCTCACCCTTGCGCAGGTTCTTCAAGCGCTGCAACAGGAGGACTGGATGGTGTTGATCGACTTGCAGGATGCGTATTTTCAAATTCCGATCCTGGAGTCGCACAGGAAGTATCTCTGTTTTACGGTAGGGTCGCAACATTATCAGTTTGTGGTTCTCCCGTTTGGTCTTACTAATGCACCTCGAGTCTTCACCAAGGTGATGGCAGTGGTGGCAGCCCATCTCAGAAGATCAGGGATTCCATTTTTCCCCCATCTGGACGACTGGCTGATCAAAGCGGAGTCACCAGAGAAGGTGCTTCATCATCTGCAGGTTACAACTCAACTGTTGTACAAATTGGGTTTCTCGATAAATGTGCCCAAATCTCACCTGGTGCCCTCTCAGCACAACCTGTTCATAGGGACGGTACTGGACACTACTGTGTGTCGAGCATTCCCACCTCCACAAAGAATTCTCAACATACAGGAAATGATTCCCTTGTTTTACAATGGAGCGGCGTTCCAGTCCTGAAGGTCCTTCGTCTGCTCAGTCTGTTTGCTTCCTGCATTCTGTTGGTCGACCATGCATGCTGGCACATGAGGGCGCTCCAGTGGTGCCTCCGCAGGCAGGGGTATCAGGACAATGGAGATCTCAGGGAGTCTGTGAGGATCTCCAGAGAAGCTGCAGCGGATCTTTCTTGGTGGAGCGTGGAGTGCAATCTGTCTCAAGGAAAGCCCTTCCATCTACCTCCATCGGTGGCCACAGTGATAACGGATGCATCCACTTTAGGGTGGGGTGCGCATCTGGGAGATCTGGAGATCAAGGGTCTTTGGTCTCCAGAGGAAAGGTTGCTTCACATCAACCTTTTGGAGTGGAGGGCGATACGTTTGGCACTCAAGGCCTTCCTCCCTGTCCTTCGCGGTCAGTTGGTTCAAGTCCTGACGGACAACACTACTGCAATGTGGTATGTCAACAAGCAGGGAGGAGTGGGCTCGCATTGTCTCTGCAGAGAGGCTCTGCGTCTCTGGTCCTGGGTTCAGGATCATCAGATTTGTCTGATGGCAAATCATCTGGCCGGAGTTCTGAACGTGCGTGCAGACAGTCTCAGTCGGCAGTTCTCTGCCGACCACGAGTAGAGGCTCCATCCGGAGGTGGTTCGTCACATCTTCCGGACGTGGGGAACTCCTCGGGTGGACCTGATTGCCACTCACGAAAATGCTCACTGCCCGTCATTCTGCAGTCTCCAGTATCCGATGCAGGGAGCGTTGATGGACGTGTTTCAGTTGAGATGGGACTCACATCTCCTTTACGCGTTTCCTCCCATACCCTTGAGTCCTCGGTTCTGAGGAAGATTCACCAAGACCGGGCCCAAGTCATACTGATTGGCCAAGAAGGGTGTGGTATACAGATCTTCTCCACCTCTCCTTGTGCCCTCCGCTCCGTCTCCCTCTCAGGGCAGACCTCCTCTCGCAGTCGCAGGGGCAGGTTCTACACCCCCACCTCCAAAGCTTACACCTTCATGCCTGGAGATTGAACGGGGCAACCTGAATTCTTTTTCTCTCCCACCTGACATGGTAGACGTGATTTTGTCTGCCAGGCGTCACTCCTCCAAGTCTATCTATTCCTATAGGTGGTCCACATTTGTTCATTGGTGTGGGGAGAAGTCTATTGACCCTTTGAGGGCTCGTTTATCTAACATCCTTCAGTTTGCTCTCTCTCTAGCTCAGCAAGGCTTTGCTGTGGCTACTGTGAAGGGTTATTTATCGGCTTTGTCAGCTTTCCTTTGCTTGCCAGATCAGCCGTCTTTGTTTAAATCACCTATTGTGTTCATTAAGGGCCTTACCAACAAATTTCCGCCCACTCCATTTATTGTGCCTCAATGGGACTTAAATCTTGTCTTAACTTACTTGATAGGTTCTCCCTTTGAGCCCTTGCACAAGTGTCCCTTAAGGCTGTTATCTTTTAAAACAGTCTTTCTCATTGCCATTACCTCAGCAAGGAGGGTAAGTGAGCTTCAAGCTCTGAGTTCGAAACCCCCGTTCTTGACCATTCATGCTGAAAGAATGGTACTCAGGACCAGGGCTGCTTTTCTGCCTAAGATGGTAACTCCTTTCCATCCGTGGTCAGTCCATTACCCTTCCTACCTTCTATCCTCCCCCTCACCCTTCCAAGGAGGAGGAGCGACTTCACCGCTTGGACCCTAAGACGGCGGTGAGCTTTTACCTCGATAGAACTAAAGACTTTCGAGTGGATGACCAGCTCTTCGTGGGCTTCATTGGTTGCAGGAAAGGCAGAGCGGTGCACAAGCGCACCCTTTCCAGATGGATTGTCTTGTGCATCAAGATTTGTTACTCTTTGGCCGGTAAGGAACCTCCAGAGGGTATAAGAGCTCATTCTACCAGGGCAAAGTCTTCTACATCTGCCTTATCTAGAGGTGTTCCTGTGGAGGACATTTGTAGGGTGGCAACTTGGGCCTCCCTCCACACTTTCGCGAAGCATTACTGCTTAGATACCGAGGTGAAGAGGGACAGACTTTTTGCACGTTCCGTCCTTCAGGACTTTTTGGTATAGAAGGGTGGACACCCTCCTCCGGGAGTGGGGACTGCTGTGGGAATCTATTCACAAGGTGAGGAATCCACTGGCAGATGTAGCCATCAGAAGAACAAGTTACTTACCTTCGGTAACGCTTTTTCTGGTGGACACAGTATCTGCCTATGGATTCCTCACTGACCCACCTGCCTCCCCGTTGTCCACCCTTGTATACCTACAGTAGTAATAATGTGTCAAATGTATCTTTTTACTGTCAAAGGAAGTGTGTTATTTCTTTTGCTTTCCTGCATTGACTTTACACTGTGTGTTGGTTTGTATATTATGTACTGTGTATACTGTATATATATTGTTGTCGGTCCGTCCGTGTGCCTCGAAGACATGGAAAAAAAGGGTGGCACTGACGTCATCACGCCGACGAGGTCCTCTTATGGCTCCAGTGACGTCAGCGGAGCCGCGAGCGGAGCCATGCTATTGTGACGTCGTCCTTGTCGGCGTGGAGAGCTACAAAAATTTCCGAATGTTGCTGGCGCTGGGGAGATTCACAAGGTGAGGAATCCACAGGCAGATACTGTATCCACCAGAAAAAGCATTACCGAAGGTAAGTAACTTGTTCACCTGTAACACAGTTCGTAAAAGTCTCCAGCAGGAGAAGATGGCCGTGGGTAGGATACCGTCTTCTGTCGCCACTGAAAAGATGCGTAGCTGACGCTGTAGTAGTTTTCCACAAGAAGTATTTATTAAAGGATACAGAGAGCCATCCCAACTGGCACAACCAAGGCACATAAACAGCAACTGCCACTGAGAGAACACTCAGAGCAGGAGGATTCCCAACACTCTTAATGACATCATGGACTGCTCATGGAGCTCTGCCAGCAACACATCACCACAACATATTTGCAACGACGATGGGATGAGGAGCTCACCACGCACTCCTGTTTGCCTCCTTTCACCGTTTGAGTTGTCCAGTTGTGGAGATTTTGTCTTGTACCAGCTTTGGGTGTGTTGCGTCGCTTTGTCGTTTTCCTGTTATTTAGACCTTTTTGGCTCTATTTTCCTTTCTGCCTGACTTTAAAATGGCTTCCCGGCCTTCCTGTGCTGCTATTGGCCCAATTTGCTTGACTCCAAGATAGCTGCCGCACTCTCGCGCGATTTCGCGCTGTTCGGGTCTTTGCCTGACCCTTCAAAATGGCCGCCGTCTATCTTGGACGCTGATTGGCTCAATTCGCCTGACTTTAAAATGGCCGCCTCCTCTCGCGAGAGTTCGTAATTCTAACGCGCGGGAGGGATCTTAATCTTTCCTTCGGTTGCCTCGTCAGTTTCAGTATCGCGCTGCTCTTACTTCTGTTAGCAGCGCCGGGGTGGGCTCCCGCAACGATGTTTTTTCTGCTGGGCACTTCGGACCAGGGTGGGCTCCTGGCTCCGAATTTCTTTCCGCGACCGGGTGGGCTCCGACAGTCGCCGCGACGCGTGGATTATGATCCCGCCTCGTCGCCAGTTGTCGCGTCGCTGCAATGATCACCACACAGCCAGGTCAGGTTCTACGTTTTATTATATATATATATCTGGCAGCCAGCATGCTGCATGTCTTGTCTCGGTCCCTGCTTCCTGTGTTCTGCCCCTCACCCTCGCTGACCGGAACTGGTGTCCGGTGACCTCTCCTTCCCTCTGCCCTCGTCTGGGTCCTAGTGCCCCATCTCTCAGGACACTACAGGGTGGTAAAGAATTTTCAGGCTGTTCAGTTTTTAAGGTTCCTGCTGTCCGATATTGGAGGCTCCTGCTGGCTGGTTCCCGGATGTCCAGTCGGTGTCAGGAGGCTCCTCCATGTGGGTGGAGGAGCGTCGCCCCACTACTTTCTCACAGTACGAGAAGCAGAAACATAAAATGTTATTATAGATACCATTTTATGTTTCTGATTTATGCACTGCGAGGAAGCAGAAGGGTTTGGTTGGGGGCTGGCGGGTGGCTGGGTGGTCCTGCTCTTGGGCAGGGGAGGAGTGGCTTGCCCATCCTAAGGGTGCTGACTGTTTGGTCGGCCCCAGGGCCAACCAAACCAGTCATATGCACTCTCCCTTTTCTCCATGTAGGCTGCATGCAGCCTACATGGAGAAAATGGCCTCCCCATAGACGACTGTGTGGGCGGCGTTGTGATTGGCTTAGGGGAGGGGAGGGAGGCTGCCTGCTTCCTGTGAGGAGCAGAGAGAGAAGCAGACGCTAAGTTAAACATTTGTTTTTAATTAAACCCCCCGCACAACCCCCGTTGTGGCTCGAGTGCAGCAATGAGCTGAGATCGCGGCTGAAACACAACCACGAGCTGTGAGACCTCGTGTCATTCCCCAGGTGACGTGTTGAGTGCTGGGAGCCAATCGTGGAAGGCATTGAAGTTCAGACAAGTGTGCGTCTTTGCTTGAGTGATGCTATGTGCCTAAATAGATTGGTTGGTCAGGCGGAATGACGTCATCAGGTGGTCGACATTCGCACAGCCATTTTTTAGGTCTCGCCTGAGCCAGCGCATGCGCTGCACTGTGAGACATTTAGTAAGTGGCTTTTAAAAGTGCTGCCACACGCTTTTGCTGGCCTAGCGCTTGCAGTTACGAGTGCGAGCACGCGTGCAGCCGCCAGCTTTCAGCGCCCGAGGCGCCATCTGGAGTGCGATCACTTTCACTTCTGCAATTTCACTTTCGCGCGCGTGCACACAACTCCCGGTCGCGGCCGCACGTCTTGCTTGTTGCGCGGCCAATGATTGGTTTTTTAGCTTGACCTCTCAATCTCCCTGTGCCGTTCCCCACACAACTGCAGCTGCTACATTTCAGTAACTTCTCCATTTCACGCAAATGTTCATACTTTTAACAAATGGCACACCTTCTGGAGCAGGCGAGCATTGGAGCAGGTGGTCCAACCCATCTTGGTCTCCAGGTTGGCTTTCTGTCGGCAGCACGACCGTGGGAGGCTGAAATCCAAGTTATGGCTCTTTACAACAAACGGTCTGGACTTTAAACACCTGTGCAGTTAAACAGCTGTGCCTGCAGAAATCTGCCTACCCTTTTGCACTTCTCTTTATACGTTGCACATCGTTGAATGTGGATATTTTTTCCAATCCCAGGGTTACTACAGTTCACGGGAGCCTCTGCAAACCTTGTCCTGGCAAGCAGCACCAAGGGTTTTCAAAAGGCAACTTACATTGTTAGCCAAACCAACCAGGCGCGAGGCTTATCCCAGGCATGTCGACACCAGGTCAGGCAGGTTGCATCATCGCTCTGAGAGACAGGACCAGGCAACGGCAGGGCACTTTCACACGAGATGTTTGGTTACAATGTGTTTGGATAGCCGCTGTTCACGGGCACGACCCCGTTCTACGCGTAATTGTGCTGTGAAATACCCGCAATAGCGCGTTCATGTCACACTTGGATATAATACGTTTAGACCTTGGAGCAAAATCTGGAGAAAATATACAAAAAATAGGATTGATTACAAGTGCAGCTCAGATTTTAATGCAGATTTTAACTTTCGGAATTAAATAAACAACAACAAAAAAGAGGGGGAATTTAACCTTAGCCCGAGAGATGTCCCGAAAAGTTTGTGCTGTTGACTTTCCCAGCTTTTTTTCTCCATTAACCACATCTTTGCTTTATACCTCTGCTTTCTTTCTACTTCCACGCCCTTTCTACCTTACAAGTCTCTCTCCTCGCGTTACAGTGCCTTATTCCGATTAGGCTAGTGACATTTCATAGAGCCCGCCTCTCCCTACTCTCTCTCCCTAGCCTTATATTTCCGACTTTTTGGTTAGCTCCACCTAACAATCCTCTGCTTCTTTCCTTCTGTAGCTCCGCCCACAGCCCTTAAACTACCTCTCTGTAGTACTTCAAGTACTTAACCTCTTTTCCTCCTTTCACCTCCTGTTTGTCTTCCTCTTTCCTGGTTCCTCGCCTTCTCTCCCACCCTTACCCCCTCATCAGCTGCGGCAGCGCACTGTGTCAGAGGACAATATGGAGGACGCCTTTTCCTGGCATTGTATGTGCGCGGCAAGGACCCTGGGAGTTTGGGAATTGCAACCCAACTGTAAAGGTGAGCGTCTGAGTGGACAGACATGCTTCAGGTTGTGGCTGCAGAAAGCGGCGGAGAGCATTCCTGAGAGGTAAGAAACGGAAAACTAGATCCAAACTTTATTGCAGGGGTGCAGGCGGAGAGTAACGGGGTGGGCTGAGCCCATTTTTCAGCCCGGGCATTACAGCGAGTGAGAAAGAGAGGTCAGTAAGCATGGGAATTGTTGAGTACATGTTGACAGTTTTTTTTGTAAGTTACTGTTGACATGTCGCTGCAAAGGGACCTACATATATGTCACAAAGAGTACTTATTATTGCAACTGCTGTCAGCCCTTGCACTACTCACCAGAGTTTTCTCATTTACCTTCGACATGCCCATAATATGACTTTATAGCATGCACATCACCTGGCTCACGTTGTATTCATTTTCGTCATATAAACTCATTAGTATCCTCACAAAGATACTCCAAACCCCCATTTGCCACATACACATTGGCTTGCATGAGTAGCAGACCCTGGTGGTGTAAGATGATCACTACTTGACCTAAAGTCTGTAAGGAGTTTTTTAAGGAGGTTATTGTATAGGTGGTGTGAATCCGAGGGTCGTCATCCAATGTTGTATTGAGGCCCTCATGCTCCTAGTCACACTGGTGTCTTTTCCCATTCGCCTTCCCAGGTATGTTTGCTCCCTGAAAGTGAACAGACAGCAGCAGAACCATTCGTACAAACTGGACTTTGTTTGCATAAGAGTCTTAAGCTATTGTTTTCAATGAATTTGAATACCATCTTGTTGCCTCTCACCCTCCCGTTGTCCCTTTTGCTCACACTCACCCGCCATAATAAAAAAAGTGCTATGATGCAGCCAGTGCTGGAATGGTCATAGTGTTTTTTTCAAACTTTACTTTTAGCCATGCTGCACAGCCACACTACTGTACAACATTGCTGAAAGACATTGGCAAAGCCAACAGCTTTCACATGGGCGAGAACTATTGACTTTGCCAATGTTTGTTTCAACTATAAATGCATGTGTAAAGGAAGACAGAAGATGATCATTTTATGCTAATGGCACCACTGGTGGCTCACAGGACGTAATAAATAGAACACTTTTAGGAGTGGCTGAAGCACTCAAATAATTATCAAAACAAACAGGTCTTGCAGCCCAACGGTGTTTACTACTTTAATTTTAGCATCACAAGGAACATACAGCATGGCTTCAAACATGTTCTGTCACTGTGTTTAATTTTCAGGCTCTGTGGAAACATTCCAAAAAAGAGCACCTTTAAAAATACGGACTATGCAAATATTTATATTTACGTGTATATTGCCAGTTTTATTTTAAGTGTGATATATGTATGGAGTGAACGCCATATGCAAATTATAATTCAATAAGTAATTGAACACAAAGCATTGGCCTTTGGTGCTACATAATGAGAGAAGGCTATAGTCCTACAATAGTTGAGCTTCACAATTTACAAACAGGAAACCTGGGTTCAAATCCTGGCTTCCCCACTTGACCAAATTGTGTGAGTTACTGCACATCACATTAGTTTACTTAATTTCTTGTAACCAGTTTAAGAGCACATTGAATTAATTCCATTCAGGGTCTGTGCAGTACAAAAACCTCTTATGCATATGGTTTATATAAAGTCATCTTGCTTCATGTTTAACAAAAATATAGGACATTTAAACGGAGAACATAACTAACTGACATGTAGAGGTGGGTAAGCCAACACATTCACACACAGAGATGAGCAACAGCCAAGCCAAGGGTCTGGTTCGGCTCTAAAAGCTCATGCACGAGCCGAGCCTTGAAAATATTTGGCATGTAAATCATGCAAGCATTGGCATAGCCAATAGGTCTCGCCTTTGAGGCCTTATAAGTGTTTAACCATGCAACGGTAATGTTGGTGCACCAAGGATATTGTGCTGCATAACTTAATACTTATAAGGTCCCAAAAGCGAGACCTATTGGCTATGCCAATACTTGTTATTGGTTTGCAGCATTGAGTTTGAACTGAGCTTCATTTTCTGTCTACACGCAGCAACGAGCCTGCAACATCGGTGACAGGCTCACCTGCACTGCTTATAATTAGCTACATTTTCTGGCTGCGTCCAGTAACAAGGCTGCACCATTGGTGAACGGCACACATGTGCTGCTCATATTTCTGTCATTTTCTCAAAGAAAATCCTGCAGCTTGCAGTATCGGTGTCAGGTGCACCATTGTTACCTACACTTTCGGTGACATGCACACTTACTCAGCATTATAAGTTACTTTGTTCTGCATTTTGGGTTTCACATCTGGACCAAACCTTTGTTTTAGTGATTTTCAACAGGATTATCATTTCTGTATTGTGTAACTCCTGACTGCCTTGTTATTGAATTATCATTCTGCTATACTTCTTTTGCTTATTTTTCTCTAATGCAGACTTTTGCTCGGTATTGCTTCAACTCAATATTTAGTAGAAATGATACTGTTTTTACACCACCCAGGAAAACCGCCTATGAAATGTAAGAATTGGGTGCCCAGTTTTGAAAAATATTTAGCGGCTGTGCATGCAACTAAATTTGAACCGAGATTTGTCAATGGATAAATCTTTGCTGTGCAACCTCTTAGATACTTGCTCATGAAAGGTGTGAAGTTTGTTTGGGGTTCTGTAGAAACTGAGGCCTTTGAGAAGGTCAAGGAAATGATTGTGTCAGCTCCATTAACCCGATCCACTTCTGGGAAGAAGTGTATGCTGACTGTGGATGCCGGTCAGGTTGGCTTAGGTGCTGTATTGTCACAATGGGTTGATGACAAAGAAGCAACGATTGCTTTGCATCTCTGTGTTTAAAAATGCCTGAAACTAATGACAGTACTATTGAGAGGGAAGCATTAGCTGGTAGACTGAAGGGTCATCGAAACCACGCATTCCTTCTACCTTTCTTACCTACGCCTAAAGGACGGAATAAATCATAGCTCTCCTACCAGGTAGGTATTTTTAACTCACTTCAAAATAAACCCTTCCAACTTCGATTTATACATCATTTGGTACTTACCATTCAGTGCTCCGTGTCACCCACTAGTAAGTAGCAGCACGACCCGTTCTGCAGTCAAATCAGAAGAACCCTATATTAAAGCATGCCACCAAGGGTGAGGGTTATACAAAAAAAAAGCTTGCCCTTTTTCCACCTGTAGACGGTTTAGCACTCGTTAAGGAGTAGGGCTTCCCTTTTTCGAATTATTTAATCACACCACTCACCACTACGGGTGTATCCCCCTTTGAACTTATACGTAAGAGAGCGCCAACGTCTTTGGTCTGTCCAAGGTCATATTCTTGATGGAATGCTAGATAGAGTTTCCAAGCAGCAGACTTTAACAAAGGAAAGATTTGATTAAAAAAAAAAAAACACAATTTTAAAGTAATTGCATTCATAGTGGGTGATTGGGTTTTGGTTAGGAAACCATATAGGTTCAAAAAAGGGGGATCTAAGTACATGCCTCCTAAGAAGATTTTGAAATTCAAAAGGGTCAGTTTTCCTCTCTGGAGAAGGTTGGTGGAGTAAAAGAAGTTTAATAAGACTGAGGTACAAGCAATGATAATTCTTACAGCAAAAGAGGGTGCAAAGAAGGAAACTTGGTTAGATGATGGTGAAGTATATATTGACAGTCCTATTCTTCGGTCTTCTGGCCTTTCAAACGTAACACAGTCCTGTAAAGGATTACAGTAACAGAAGGTATGCACAAGCTGTGAATGTAAACACGCCGATCCTAAATATTACGACCTAAGGAAGATGATGTGGCATAATACGAGAGCTAACGACTTTGGATCTGGAGAACCAGCTTTGCGTCTGATCGTCGACTCATCATTTGATTCGAGACACAGCAGGGAAGGTCTGCGCATGCTCAGAGGTGGAGATTGGATGGAGCGGAGAAAGGGCAGACCTGCGCATGCTTACAAGTGGAGTCACGGCAACATGTGAGTAGGGACGATCAACGTATGCTCAGAAGTGGTGCTGGCTTGAGCGGCGAAAGGGCAAATGTACGCATGCTTAAAAGTGGAGTCACGGCACTATGTGAGTAGGGACGATCTGCGCATGCTCATAGATGGAACACGCGGGAGTGAAGAAAGGGTCAATCTGCGCATGTTCAAAGACGCTGACACCTGCATCGCCATTGTGCGCAATCTCCGTGCAGAGACACTGGCCGACTGCAGAGAGCCCCTCCTGGTGACACACCTCCTCGAGCAACAGTTCCCCAGCAAACGTAGCGCTGTGAATCACCAAGAGGCGCTCGGGAGGGTCTCAGAACTCACCCACCTCTTCACGGCGCCTGGGGCAGCCAAGAGTTGACCTGGCTGTGCGAGGTAGGGCCTCGAGGCGCCCTAAGGGGGCCTGTGTGGCGCTTGCTGCAGTGACTGGGGTCCCAAGGGTGGCTCTGAGCACGGATAGCTGGTTCATGAAGTACCTGCCGTGGGAGGGGCCCTGGATCTGGTGTTTTCCAGTGCAATGTCCTTTAGAAGTTTCCAGGAGGGGGCCCTGGATCTGGTGGTTTCCAATGCAGTGTCCTTTAGAGATTCCTAACAGGGGCAGAGGTGATCCTTTTATTTTTATCTATTTATTTATTTAATGCAGTTTTATATACCGCAGACTTTACCCAAAGGTGTCAGAGCGCTTTGCAATAGAATCAAGTACTTTACATAAGGAGAGTTACACACCAACAAGTTACAAATACAATCAGGATAATAAAAAAAGTAAAAATAAAATAAGAGGTGGCAAAGTTATGTTAATACAGGTATAGATTACATATTGTAAATATAAAGTGAAGGGGGTCCAAGGGACGGTTTAAAGACCACACTAGACTCAGTCCCCTGTCCAATGATGCGTAAACCAAAAAAATCTCGTGGTCTATATGTACAGGAGAGAGAAATGAACAGAGACATGCAAAAAGAAACAATCCTCAAGGTGCTGTATAGCTAGAAGGATTTCCATCAACAACCAGTGAATGGTCAATTTCATCATCTGGACAGCCAACCTTCCCACCACTTATCAACCGTACTGTAATACAGCCTATTTGTTTAAAGCTGTTATTTGCACCATTTTAATCTACGGATTAGAAGGAATACCTCGAATAAATTTTCTTTTCTTCCTCTAAATCCCTTTTTATCTCACTTTTTCTGCACTGCACTTTCTTTCATCATTTAGTGACACACGCTCTGGCCTAGACAGGAATCCACGCTGCTTTCTTGTCCCTTCCCTGCTGCACCTTTGGTGTTTTGGTTGACACCCAACCACAACAAATACCTCTTGTTGCAGAGGTTGATAAGTGGTGGGAAGGTTGGATGTCCAGATGATGAAATTGACCATTCACTGGTTGTTGATGTCGAGGATGAGGCGTGCGGAGGCGTTCTGTATGCGTTGGAGTCTCTTCTGGAGTTGGCGGTGGTTCCCGCGTAGAGGGCGTTGCCGTAGTCCATCGTGCTGGTGCCGAGGGTCTGGGTGTCCGTCCTTCTGGATTCGATGGGGATCCATTTGTAGATCTTGCGAAGCATGCAGAGGGTGTTGAAGCAGGAGGAGGAGACGGCATTGACTTGTTTGGTCATTGAGAGCGTTGAGTCCAGGATGAACCCCAGGTTGCGTGCGTGGTCAGTGGGGGTCGGCACCGTTCCCAGCTAGGCTGGCCACCAAGAGTCGTCCCAGGCGGATGGGGTGGAACTGAGGATGAGGACCTCCGTCTTGTCCGAGTTCAGTTTCAGGCGACTGTTCTTCATCCATTCGGCGACGGCCTTCATCCCTGCGTGGAAGTTGGTTTTGGCCGTGGCGGGGTCTTTGGTGAGGGAGAGGATCAGCTGGGTGTCGTCGGCGTATGAGACTATGTTGAGGTCATGTGATCGTACGATGTTGGCTTTGTCGCGGATCCCAGAGTCGTGTGCGCAGGGTGTGGTGGCAGACGGTGTCGAAGGCAGCCCGAGAGGTCCAGGAGGATGAGGGCCGCGGTTTCGCCATTGTCCAGCAGGGCCCTGATGTCGCCGGTGGCGGCGATGAGGGCGGTTTTGGTGCAGTGGTTGCTGTGGAACCCGGATTGGGACGAGTCCAGGGTGTTGTTCTCTTCGAGGAATTCTGTCAGTTGTCTGTTGACGATCTTCTCGATGACCTTCGCCGGGAACGGGAGCAGGGAGATGGGCCGGAAGTTCTTGAGGTCCTTTGGGACTGCCTTGGGTTTTTTGAGCAGGGCGTTGATCTCTGCATGTTTCAGGCTTTCTGGGAAGGTTGCAGTCTCGAATGAGCTGTTGAAGATCTTACGGAGTTGGGGTGCGATGATGGAGCTTGCTTTGTTGAAGGTGTGGTGGGGCAAGGGTCTGATGGTGAGCCGGAGTGGATGGTGCTCATGGTCTTGATGGTGTCTTCGACATTGACGTGGTTCCCGGAGGTCAGGCGACCGGTGTGACTGGGGGTCGGTGAGTCTGGGGTGTCGGTGGCTGTCAATGGGGTCTGGCTGTTGAAGCTGTCGTGGATGTCTGCGATCTTGTGGGGGAAGAAGGTAGCTAGGGAGTCGCAGAGGTCTTGTGACGGCGGGATGTCATTGGAGCTGGAGCTGGGGTTGGTGAGTTCCTTCATGATGCTGAAGAGCTCTTTGCTATTGTGTGCGCTGTTGTCGATGCGTTCCTTGAAGGAGGTCCTTTTGGCCGTTCAAATAAGTTTGGAACTTCTCCATAAGAGTCTTCAACTTGGCTCTAACACTGAACTGAACCGGTCTGACTTTATGTGTGAACGCAACGGTATGGCATTTTTATTTATTTGATTGTGTGAACATACATTTTGATGGGCCCAATTTTGTCTTTGAAGACTTCTGGAAAGCATTTGACAATATCTTCGTCAGGGTTCTGTCCATCTACATTGACTGGAGGAATAGGTATATTAGCTATTCTAACAGGTGGGTCAGCATCTGGAACCAACACGAGCAATAATCTGGCAAGGTCCTGCCAACCAACAATGTGCCTACCCTAGATTGCCACATACATTTTATTTAAGGTTTACTCCCAAGGCAAGCAACATAGTCTACAAAGAACCCCACCATGTTGATATCTTGGTCACCACATGCTTTGGGATGTACATCCGGGAGTGGGAGAGGTGTGGCGCAATGGGCAGAGTGGCTGACTTCAGAGTGTGGGGCTCGTCGTTCTATCCCCGGCGGCAGCTTAGCTCAGCATCATGTGACTGGGCAATAGCTTACTTAATGTCCCCGATGGCCCCCAGTGCCTGGAGACCCTTAGGGGTGATAAGTCACGCTTTACAAATCTGAAATTATTTAAATCCAGTAAGTTTAACACAACCTCAGAACCCTAATGTAAGTTGAACAATTAATCATAAATAATAGCTATGGATGCTCCTGAGTCACACATCATGTCTAGCATGACAATTGAACCCGACGTTTTTTGACACACAGGGTAGGGTCTTTTACTTTATCACTTCAAACTTTGTAAAAACAAAACACATTATCCTCACATTTCTGTGATGGAAAGTTCTGGAATCTGCGGGAAGCCACAAACTTCCACCCACCCAGCATTCCTCCAAGTCTCCCGATAAAAATGGCACCTCACTTGTGTGGGTAGGCTTAGTGTCCGCAACAGGAAATGGCCCAAAACATACGTGTAGTAGGACATTTGTGCTGGCACAGTGATCCCACACAAACAATTAAGGAAAATTTGATTTTTTTGTTGCTAAATTTGAGGTTTGCAGGGGATTCTGGGTAGGGAAATGTTGAGGGATCCACACACGCCACACCTCCCTGAACTTCCCCGGGTGTCTAGTTTTCAGAAATGTGTGGGTTTGGTAGGTTTCACTAGATGGCCGCCGAGCTACGACCAAAAACGCGGGTGACTCCCTTATAAAACCAGGTTGTTCTGTGATAGATAAGTTTGATGTCTCCACAATACATTTTGGGCCCTACCTGCCGTGGGTACTTGGCTCACTCACACAAGTGAGGTACCATTTTTATCAAGAGACCCGGGGTAACACTGGATAGTAGGACATTAGTGTCAGCCCGGTGATCCCAAAACCCTCCCACACAGAAATGTAAGAAAAAATGTGATTATTTTCCAGCTAAATTTGAGGTTTGCAGGGGAATCTGGGTAGGAAAACGTTGGGGGGATCCACGCAAGCCACACATCCCTTGACTCCCCCAGGTGTCTAGTTTTTGGAAATGTCTGGGATTTGGTAGGTTTTCCTAGATGGCAGCCGAGCCTGGAATCAAAAACTTAGTTGACTCCCTTGCAAAACAAGATCTTTTTGCAATCGATAATTTTGAAGTCTCCACAATACCGTTTCCTGTCTCAGGCACTATACCTACCCACATAAGTTAGGTACCATTTTTATCGGGAGACTTTGGGGAATGCTAGGTGGGTGGAAGTTTGTGTCTCCCCGCAGATTCCAGAACTTTCCTTCACAGAAATGTGAGGAAAATGTGTTTCTTTAGACAAAGTTTGAGGTTTGCAAGGGATTCAGGAAAACAGAACCTGGTGACAGCCACACAAGTCACCTCATCCTGAATTCCTCTGGATGTCTAGTTTTCAAAAATGTATATGTTTGCTAGGTTTCCTTATGTGTCTGCAGAGCTAGGATCCAAAATCCACAGCTAGGCACATTGCAAAAATAGGGTCAGTTTTCACTGGAAAAATGTGGTGTTCATGTTGCGTTTTGGGCCTTTTCCTGTCACGGCTACTAGGCCTACCCACACAAGTGTGGTACCATTTATATTGGAAATCTTTGAGGAACGCTCGATGGGTGGAAGTGTGTGGCTCCCTGCAGATTCCAGAACTTTCCATCACAGAAATGTGAGGAAAATAATGTGTTTCTTTAGAAAATGTTTGAGGTTTGCAAGGGATTCTGGGTAAGAGAACCTGGTGACAGCCACACAAGTCACCCCATCCTGGATTCCCCTGGATGTCTAGTTTTCTAAAATGTATATGTCACGTTTTTCTCTTGTTCCGCTGAGTCGAGTGAAGCACAAGGGGTCCACCTCCCGACGTCCCCGGCTCTGAATAGGGAACAGAGTACCAGGGCAATCAGGCGAGGGAAAGGGAATTAGGATGGGAACAGCAGGGATAGGGATACCTGTAACATAACATAAATCCTAACACACGTTACGGTACACAAAAGGCAACCTACTCTCATTCGGTCTCACTAAGTATGCCTACACAGTGTGTCTCTCCAAAACATACTCAGGCCACTATAACCATGCCTTTAAACCAATGTGACTTAACAGAAGATCGCTCCCCAGGACCGTGCTCCTTGACAGTCCCCCCACCTATGTTCCCTTCAAAGAAAAAGGTGAAAACACAGGGACTTCTCTCGCCAACCGAACCTGAATCTACTCTGTTCTCAGGTCCTCGAGAGTAGGCCCCAACTGATAATGAAGAGCGCGGGGAGTAAGGATACAGTCACGCTCTCCCCTTGAACCCTACACTCGTGGTGTCTTCCAACCACTGACTATTGTCCCGCAAAGTGCAGCCCCTCCTTTCTGCTGAGCTACCTGAACGTTGCGGCGGCAGTGTCTCCGGTGATCTCACCTCACCGGTCTGTAATCCGAATGGGGAGCGTCCGCTCCTACTTCGTCTTTGGTCCAGGGTTTTAACAACGCGGCCACGCTCGTCCAGCGTTCCGCGAGTATGGATAAGTTCACACCCAGAACCTTTAAACGCGGTGACGCTTACGTCAGCGTCCCGCAAATCAAGGTGTGTGGAAACCGAAACTCGGCCTCTCGTACCTCCCCGACGAATTCTCAGTCAAGCGGGGCACACGGCTGTTTCTCTCGTGTTCGTGCGAGCTCCGGCGTTTCCTTCCTCGCCGCTTCCATAACAAATCCAACCAGGCAGTATTACGCGCACCGATTGGTCCTCGGTGCCCGTACTTAACAGTTGTGACCACGCCTTCCTCCCGCCGAGATGTCTGGGAAATGTAGTCCAACTGTACTTCGGTAGGCGCCTTGCTCAGCGCCTGACAGTATGCCCCCCGCCCAAGCGCCTCCTAGGACCAGGCTTGGCCGGGAAGCGGGCGTGAAATACTCTCACGGCAGCAGGAGCATGCAGATCCGAGGACGGAACCCAAGAATCCTCCTCCGCCGTGTACCCCTTCCAAGCAATGAGGTACCACAAACGACCCCTCCGAAACTGCGAATCCACCACCTTCCGGACTTCGTATTCCTCCTGGCCCTCCCTGATCACCGGAGGAGCGGCCACCCTCCGAGCCCCCCGCGCCGGCTTCAGGAGGCTGCAGTGGAACACCGGATGAATCCGCAGCGAGGCCAGGCAAGGCCAACCTGTACGCCACTGCTCCCACTCGTCTCACCACGGGATACGGACCAATGAAACGAGGATGGAAGACGCTGCGCAACTTAAAACGGAGATTCTTCGTGGACAACCATACTCGGTCGCCCGGTTGATACACGGGCCCGTCCTGACGATGGCGGTCCGCCCAGGTCTTGTACAAGATTTTGGCCCTCCTCAGGTTTGCTTTCAGACGTTGGTGTATGTCCCCCAAGGCTTGCAACTGAGCTGCAAGAGCTGGTTGGTTGCGTGTCTCGACTGGGAATGATAAAGGGAGCGTTTTGGCATGATAACCGTAGTTAGCCCGAAAAGGGGTTTCTTTGATGGAGCTGTGCCACGCGTTGTTGTAGGAGAGTTCGGCCAACCACAGGAGGGACACCCACGACGTACCGGCTTCTTTAGCGTAGCAACGGAGATACGTCTTGAGAGTTTGATTAAGACGTTCGGTCTGGCCATCCGTCTGGGGGTGGAAGCTGGTGGACGTGGCTACCACCACCTGCAAGGCTTTACACCAAGTCCTCCAAAACCGAGCAATAAACTGAGGACCCCTGTCAGATACTATCACTCCTGGCAACCCATGCTGTCGCACCACGTGAGATAACAACAACTGGGCGGTTTGACTGGCCGAGGGTAAGTTCTTGCACGGAACGAAATGACCCATTTTGGTGAGGCCATCTACCACTACCATGATGGCATCATATCCCTGGTCCAGCGGTAGACCCACCACAAAGTCCATGCTTATGTTGTGCCAGGGCCCTGCGGGAGTCGGTAACGGGACTAACTTGCCTTTAGCCTTGGAATGGTCTCCTTTTGCCCTAGCGCAGACATCGCACTGCTGGATCCATCGCCGCACATCCTTGTCCATAGAAGCCCACCAAAAGTGTCGTCTCATAAGGTGCAGAGTCTTGGTCCGTCCTGGATGTCCGGCTACCAGTGATTCATGGCACCAAACGAAGACCTGGCGCTGCAGCTCCTCCAAAGGCACGAACAGACGATCTCGATAAAAGGGTAACCCCTCTTTTATGTGCCTGTCCGTCTCCTGCTCCTCCCATTGAAGCCATTGCACCAATGTGCGGTGCCCTCTTATAGAGTTCAGAAATGTGTCGGCCCGAACCACACATACCACTTTCTCCGGGGGAATGAGGGCCTTGATCACCTCTGACCGATGTACGTGTCCCCCCTCTTGTCGCGATAGTGAATCCGCTTTCTGGTTCTCTGACCCAGGTCGAAACGTAATGACAAAGTCAAAGCCTGCAAAAAACAGCATCCAACGCATTTGCCGTTGCGTGAGATGCCTAGCTGTTTTCAAGTACTGCAAGTTTCTGTGATCGGTATAAACCGTTATGGTGTGCTTAGCCCCCCACAGGTAGTGTCTCCATTCCTGGAACGCCTTGTGAACAGCCAGTAGTTCTTTTTCGGCAATCGTGTAGTTTGCTTCGGCTGCTGTTAACTTCCGGGACAGGAAGGCTACTGGATGTAATTGCCCGGTCAGAGCCTCTCTCTGCGATAGCACGGCTCCCACTGCGATGTCAGAAGCGTCCGCCTCTACCACGAAAGGTACTTCGGAATGCGGATGTTGCAGAATGGGAGCGGTGGTAAAAGCCTGTTGTAACTCGCGGAATGCCTGCATGGCCTCCGGAGTCCAGGAAAACGGATGACCCTTGCGTAGCAAACGAGTGAGAGGTGAGACAAGCTGGGAAAAATGCGAGATGAACCTCCTATAATAATTTGAAAAGCCCAGAAAACACTGCACATCTCTCACAGTTTTAGGTATGGGCCACTCCTGTACTGCTGCCACCTTTCGTTCAGCCATACTCAACCCTGAAGGACTCAGGACCACCCCCAGGAATTCTACCCTTTCTACGTGGAATTCGCATTTGCTCAACTTGCAAAACAAATTGTTCGCTCCTAACTTGTGTAACACTTGTGAGACGTGCGTGACGTGTTCCCTGGGATCTGTGGAATATATCAGGATGTCATCGATATACACCACTACTGTTCTATCAATAAGCTCTTTGAGGACGTCATCGAGAAAATACTGGAACGCTGCCGGGGCGTTACACAGCCCAAAGGGCATTACCCTATACTCAAACAGCCCGTACCGCGTCTTAAAGGCCGTCTTCCACTCATCCCCCTCCCTTATCCGGACCAGGTGATATGCCCCTCTCAGATCCAACCGAGAGTATACGGTCGCCTCCTTCACCTGATCCAGCAAGACAGGGATGAGAGGAAGAGGGTAGCGGTTGCGGACGGTGTTTTTATTTAATGCCCTATAATCGATGCACGTCCGCAAGTCGCCATTGGCTTTCTTGATGAAAAAAAGGGGCGAAGCAGCAGGCGAACGGGAAGGCCGGATAAACCCTATCTCAGCGTAGTGCTCTAGGTATTTTCGCAGATGTTCGGTTTCTGGCTCAGACAAAGCATAGACTCGACAAGACGGCAGGATTGCCCCTGGGATTAAGTCTATTTGGCAGTCGTAACTGCGATGCGGTGGCAGGAGTTCAGCCTTACTTTCGCTGAACACCTCTCGGTAAGCGTCGTAGGCGGCTGGGAGGACCGTCTCTTTCTCTGCTGCGGTACTGAGGTGATACCCTTGAGTGAGGGCCAGAAGGTGAGTCCGATGCGCGTTGACACACGCTTCTTTACAGTACTCCGCGTCAAACTCCACCGTTTTTTGCTTCCAGTTAATGGAGGGGTTATGAGTCGCCAACCAAGGCATGCCGAGGATCACTTCATATTGTGGAGCCTCAATAATGTTTAAAGCTACCTGTTCTACATGATCCCACAAGGGCCCCGGTTTGGTCAGGGTTAGGGATTCTGTAACCTCGGTGATGGGTCCTGATTTAAGAGGCTTTCCATCCACCGCCCAGACTACCTCGGGGGTTGATCTCGGGATGCGCCTTAACCCAAGGCGCTGTACTAACCCACTATCGACGAAATTTCCGGTGGCACCGGAGTCTATCATCACTCCTATCTCGTGCTCTCTAGTTCCCACCGTTACTCGCATGTGTAACACCACGTGTGATTCGGATGCAACCGACTCTACAACGGCTAAAGAAGGCAATTGCAAGACCCTAGAAGCGTGTGTTTCATCCGGAGTGGCTGAGGCCCGTTCTTCCGAAGGTGATGCCTGTACAGTGGCTACTGCCACTTTCTTCGTACCTGCGTATCCCCCTCTTTTGGGTTTGACGGGACAGTCACGAACATAATGGCCTTTCTTGCCACAATACATACAGAGACCGGCTAGTCTGCGGTTCTCTCTCTCGACCCGTGATAACGGGGCTCTGATTGCACCCACCTCCATAGGTTCTGCATGAGAGTCCGAGGATGCCCCTGCGGGTCCGGGTCCTCTCTCGGCTTTCTCGACGTGGGTATAAACCCTCTCTCCCTTCCGCTCTGCCAGTCTATGGTCTAACCTAAGCGTAAGGTTCATCAAGCTGGTGTACGTGGTGGGCTGCGGATCAATTTGCGCCAGTACATCCTTCATGTCCTCCCTCAGGCCCTGGTAATAGAGAGACATACGTTTTTCCTCAGGCCACTCTGTTTCCGCTACGAGACGATTGAACTGGGTCAAATACGTTACCAGATCATGTTTGCCCTGTCGGAGTGCTAACAATTCTCTATCTGCTGATAAGGTGGTGGCCCTCCTGTCAAACACCCGTTCAAACTCGCTTCTAAAGGAGTTCCAATCTGACAGCAGAGGATCGTCGTATTTGACCAAGGGGACTGCCCAATTGGCCGCGTCCCCCGTCATATACGATATAGCAAACGCCACTCGTGAATGGTTATTCGGAAACGAAGCGGGTTTGCAGGAAAAATGCAATGCTATTTGTGTGAGGAAGGTTTGGATTTTGAGGGGGTCACCCGAGAACCTCTCTGGGCTTGCCAGGGGTATGGGTGGTGAAACGTTTACATGTATAGGATTCGATGACTGTGAGGCGTCAAATGGGTTGCGCCCTTGCCTTTCTACCCTGTCTTTTAGGGCTGCGGTTTCTAACTTAGATGCGGCCAATTCCTGTTGTACCAACATGAGGGCTTGTAACACCTCATCTAGAGAGGCCATGCTTGTGCTTGACTCGACCCACACAGAACTATTTCTTGGGCGCGTAATTCTGTCACGTTTTTCTCTTGTTCCGCTGAGTCGAGTGAAGCACAAGGGGTCCACCTCCCGACGTCCCCGGCTCTGAATAGGGAACAGAGTACCAGGGCAATCAGGCGAGGGAAAGGGAATTAGGATGGGAACAGCAGGGATAGGGATACCTGTAACATAACATAAATCCTAACACACGTTACGGTACACAAAAGGCAACCTACTCTCATTCGGTCTCACTAAGTATGCCTACACAGTGTGTCTCTCCAAAACATACTCAGGCCACTATAACCATGCCTTTAAACCAATGTGACTTAACAGAAGATCGCTCCCCAGGACCGTGCTCCTTGACAGTCCCCCCACCTATGTTCCCTTCAAAGAAAAAGGTGAAAACACAGGGACTTCTCTCGCCAACCGAACCTGAATCTACTCTGTTCTCAGGTCCTCGAGAGTAGGCCCCAACTGATAATGAAGAGCGCGGGGAGTAAGGATACAGTCACGCTCTCCCCTTGAACCCTACACTCGTGGTGTCTTCCAACCACTGACTATTGTCCCGCAAAGTGCAGCCCCTCCTTTCTGCTGAGCTACCTGAACGTTGCGGCGGCAGTGTCTCCGGTGATCTCACCTCACCGGTCTGTAATCCGAATGGGGAGCGTCCGCTCCTACTTCGTCTTTGGTCCAGGGTTTTAACAACGCGGCCACGCTCGTCCAGCGTCCGCGAGTATGGATAAGTTCACACCCAGAACCTTTAAATGCGGTGACGCTTACGTCAGCGTCCCGCAAATCAAGGCGTGTGGAAACCGAAACTCGGCCTCTCGTACCTCCCCGACGAATTCTCAGTCAAGCGGGGCACACGGCTGTTTCTCTCGTGTTCGTGCGAGCTCCGGCGTTTCCTTCCTCGCCGCTTCCATAACAAATCCAACCAGGCAGTATTACGCGCACCGATTGGTCCTCGGTGCCCGTACTTAACAGTTGTGACCACGCCTTCCTCCCGCCGAGATGTCTGGGAAATGTAGTCCAACTGTACTTCGGTAGGCGCCTTGCTCAGCGCCTGACAGTATGCCCCCCGCCCAAGCGCCTCCTAGGACCAGGCTTGGCCGGGAAGCGGGCGTGAAATACTCTCACGGCAGCAGGAGCATGCAGATCCGAGGACGGAACCCAAGAATCCTCCTCCGCCGTGTACCCCTTCCAAGCAATGAGGTACCACAAACGACCCCTCCGAAACTGCGAATCCACCACCTTCCGGACTTCGTATTCCTCCTGGCCCTCCCTGATCACCGGAGGAGCGGCCACCCTCCGAGCCCCCCGCGCCGGCTTCAGGAGGCTGCAGTGGAACACCGGATGAATCCGCAGCGAGGCCAGGCAAGGCCAACCTGTACGCCACTGCTCCCACTCGTCTCACCACGGGATACGGACCAATGAAACGAGGATGGAAGACGCTGCGCAACTTAAAACGGAGATTCTTCGTGGACAACCATACTCGGTCGCCCGGTTGATACACGGGCCCGTCCTGACGATGGCGGTCCGCCCAGGTCTTGTACAAGATTTTGGCCCTCCTCAGGTTTGCTTTCAGACGTTGGTGTATGTCCCCCAAGGCTTGCAACTGAGCTGCAAGAGCTGGTTGGTTGCGTGTCTCGACTGGGAATGATAAAGGGAGCGTTTTGGCATGATAACCGTAGTTAGCCCGAAAAGGGGTTTCTTTGATGGAGCTGTGCCACGCGTTGTTGTAGGAGAGTTCGGCCAACCACAGGAGGGACACCCACGACGTACCGGCTTCTTTAGCGTAGCAACGGAGATACGTCTTGAGAGTTTGATTAAGACGTTCGGTCTGGCCATCCGTCTGGGGGTGGAAGCTGGTGGACGTGGCTACCACCACCTGCAAGGCTTTACACCAAGTCCTCCAAAACCGAGCAATAAACTGAGGACCCCTGTCAGATACTATCACTCCTGGCAACCCATGCTGTCGCACCACGTGAGATAACAACAACTGGGCGGTTTGACTGGCCGAGGGTAAGTTCTTGCACGGAACGAAATGACCCATTTTGGTGAGGCCATCTACCACTACCATGATGGCATCATATCCCTGGTCCAGCGGTAGACCCACCACAAAGTCCATGCTTATGTTGTGCCAGGGCCCTGCGGGAGTCGGTAACGGGACTAACTTGCCTTTAGCCTTGGAATGGTCTCCTTTTGCCCTAGCGCAGACATCGCACTGCTGGATCCATCGCCGCACATCCTTGTCCATAGAAGCCCACCAAAAGTGTCGTCTCATAAGGTGCAGAGTCTTGGTCCGTCCTGGATGTCCGGCTACCAGTGATTCATGGCACCAAACGAAGACCTGGCGCTGCAGCTCCTCCAAAGGCACGAACAGACGATCTCGATAAAAGGGTAACCCCTCTTTTATGTGCCTGTCCGTCTCCTGCTCCTCCCATTGAAGCCATTGCACCAATGTGCGGTGCCCTCTTATAGAGTTCAGAAATGTGTCGGCCCGAACCACACATACCACTTTCTCCGGGGGAATGAGGGCCTTGATCACCTCTGACCGATGTACGTGTCCCCCCTCTTGTCGCGATAGTGAATCCGCTTTCTGGTTCTCTGACCCAGGTCGAAACGTAATGACAAAGTCAAAGCCTGCAAAAAACAGCATCCAACGCATTTGCCGTTGCGTGAGATGCCTAGCTGTTTTCAAGTACTGCAAGTTTCTGTGATCGGTATAAACCGTTATGGTGTGCTTAGCCCCCCACAGGTAGTGTCTCCATTCCTGGAACGCCTTGTGAACAGCCAGTAGTTCTTTTTCGGCAATCGTGTAGTTTGCTTCGGCTGCTGTTAACTTCCGGGACAGGAAGGCTACTGGATGTAATTGCCCGGTCAGAGCCTCTCTCTGCGATAGCACGGCTCCCACTGCGATGTCAGAAGCGTCCGCCTCTACCACGAAAGGTACTTCGGAATGCGGATGTTGCAGAATGGGAGCGGTGGTAAAAGCCTGTTGTAACTCGCGGAATGCCTGCATGGCCTCCGGAGTCCAGGAAAACGGATGACCCTTGCGTAGCAAACGAGTGAGAGGTGAGACAAGCTGGGAAAAATGCGAGATGAACCTCCTATAATAATTTGAAAAGCCCAGAAAACACTGCACATCTCTCACAGTTTTAGGTATGGGCCACTCCTGTACTGCTGCCACCTTTCGTTCAGCCATACTCAACCCTGAAGGACTCAGGACCACCCCCAGGAATTCTACCCTTTCTACGTGGAATTCGCATTTGCTCAACTTGCAAAACAAATTGTTCGCTCCTAACTTGTGTAACACTTGTGAGACGTGCGTGACGTGTTCCCTGGGATCTGTGGAATATATCAGGATGTCATCGATATACACCACTACTGTTCTATCAATAAGCTCTTTGAGGACGTCATCGAGAAAATACTGGAACGCTGCCGGGGCGTTACACAGCCCAAAGGGCATTACCCTATACTCAAACAGCCCGTACCGCGTCTTAAAGGCCGTCTTCCACTCATCCCCCTCCCTTATCCGGACCAGGTGATATGCCCCTCTCAGATCCAACCGAGAGTATACGGTCGCCTCCTTCACCTGATCCAGCAAGACAGGGATGAGAGGAAGAGGGTAGCGGTTGCGGACGGTGTTTTTATTTAATGCCCTATAATCGATGCACGTCCGCAAGTCGCCATTGGCTTTCTTGATGAAAAAAAGGGGCGAAGCAGCAGGCGAACGGGAAGGCCGGATAAACCCTATCTCAGCGTAGTGCTCTAGGTATTTTCGCAGATGTTCGGTTTCTGGCTCAGACAAAGCATAGACTCGACAAGACGGCAGGATTGCCCCTGGGATTAAGTCTATTTGGCAGTCGTAACTGCGATGCGGTGGCAGGAGTTCAGCCTTACTTTCGCTGAACACCTCTCGGTAAGCGTCGTAGGCGGCTGGGAGGACCGTCTCTTTCTCTGCTGCGGTACTGAGGTGATACCCTTGAGTGAGGGCCAGAAGGTGAGTCCGATGCGCGTTGACACACGCTTCTTTACAGTACTCCGCGTCAAACTCCACCGTTTTTTGCTTCCAGTTAATGGAGGGGTTATGAGTCGCCAACCAAGGCATGCCGAGGATCACTTCATATTGTGGAGCCTCAATAATGTTTAAAGCTACCTGTTCTACATGATCCCACAAGGGCCCCGGTTTGGTCAGGGTTAGGGATTCTGTAACCTCGGTGATGGGTCCTGATTTAAGAGGCTTTCCATCCACCGCCCAGACTACCTCGGGGGTTGATCTCGGGATGCGCCTTAACCCAAGGCGCTGTACTAACCCACTATCGACGAAATTTCCGGTGGCACCGGAGTCTATCATCACTCCTATCTCGTGCTCTCTAGTTCCCACCGTTACTCGCATGTGTAACACCACGTGTGATTCGGATGCAACCGACTCTACAACGGCTAAAGAAGGCAATTGCAAGACCCTAGAAGCGTGTGTTTCATCCGGAGTGGCTGAGGCCCGTTCTTCCGAAGGTGATGCCTGTACAGTGGCTACTGCCACTTTCTTCGTACCTGCGTATCCCCCTCTTTTGGGTTTGACGGGACAGTCACGAACATAATGGCCTTTCTTGCCACAATACATACAGAGACCGGCTAGTCTGCGGTTCTCTCTCTCGACCCGTGATAACGGGGCTCTGATTGCACCCACCTCCATAGGTTCTGCATGAGAGTCCGAGGATGCCCCTGCGGGTCCGGGTCCTCTCTCGGCTTTCTCGACGTGGGTATAAACCCTCTCTCCCTTCCGCTCTGCCAGTCTATGGTCTAACCTAAGCGTAAGGTTCATCAAGCTGGTGTACGTGGTGGGCTGCGGATCAATTTGCGCCAGTACATCCTTCATGTCCTCCCTCAGGCCCTGGTAATAGAGAGACATACGTTTTTCCTCAGGCCACTGTTTCCGCTACGAGACGATTGAACTGGGTCAAATACGTTACCAGATCATGTTTGCCCTGTCGGAGTGCTAACAATTCTCTATCTGCTGATAAGGTGGTGGCCCTCCTGTCAAACACCCGTTCAAACTCGCTTCTAAAGGAGTTCCAATCTGACAGCAGAGGATCGTCGTATTTGACCAAGGGGACTGCCCAATTGGCCGCGTCCCCCGTCATATACGATATAGCAAACGCCACTCGTGAATGGTTATTCGGAAACGAAGCGGGTTTGCAGGAAAAATGCAATGCTATTTGTGTGAGGAAGGTTTGGATTTTGAGGGGGTCACCCGAGAACCTCTCTGGGCTTGCCAGGGGTATGGGTGGTGAAACGTTTACATGTATAGGATTCGATGACTGTGAGGCGTCAAATGGGTTGCGCCCTTGCCTTTCTACCCTGTCTTTTAGGGCTGCGGTTTCTAACTTAGATGCGGCCAATTCCTGTTGTACCAACATGAGGGCTTGTAACACCTCATCTAGAGAGGCCATGCTTGTGCTTGACTCGACCCACACAGAACTATTTCTTGGGCGCGTAATTCTGTCACGTTTTTCTCTTGTTCCGCTGAGTCGAGTGAAGCACAAGGGGTCCACCTCCCGACGTCCCCGGCTCTGAATAGGGAACAGAGTACCAGGGCAATCAGGCGAGGGAAAGGGAATTAGGATGGGAACAGCAGGGATAGGGATACCTGTAACATAACATAAATCCTAACACACGTTACGGTACACAAAAGGCAACCTACTCTCATTCGGTCTCACTAAGTATGCCTACACAGTGTGTCTCTCCAAAACATACTCAGGCCACTATAACCATGCCTTTAAACCAATGTGACTTAACAGAAGATCGCTCCCCAGGACCGTGCTCCTTGACAGTCCCCCCACCTATGTTCCCTTCAAAGAAAAAGGTGAAAACACAGGGACTTCTCTCGCCAACCGAACCTGAATCTACTCTGTTCTCAGGTCCTCGAGAGTAGGCCCCAACTGATAATGAAGAGCGCGGGGAGTAAGGATACAGTCACGCTCTCCCCTTGAACCCTACACTCGTGGTGTCTTCCAACCACTGACTATTGTCCCGCAAAGTGCAGCCCCTCCTTTCTGCTGAGCTACCTGAACGTTGCGGCGGCAGTGTCTCCGGTGATCTCACCTCACCGGTCTGTAATCCGAATGGGGAGCGTCCGCTCCTACTTCGTCTTTGGTCCAGGGTTTTAACAACGCGGCCACGCTCGTCCAGCGTCCGCGAGTATGGATAAGTTCACACCCAGAACCTTTAAATGCGGTGACGCTTACGTCAGCGTCCCGCAAATCAAGGCGTGTGGAAACCGAAACTCGGCCTCTCGTACCTCCCCGACGAATTCTCAGTCAAGCGGGGCACACGGCTGTTTCTCTCGTGTTCGTGCGAGCTCCGGCGTTTCCTTCCTCGCCGCTTCCATAACAAATCCAACCAGGCAGTATTACGCGCACCGATTGGTCCTCGGTGCCCGTACTTAACAGTTGTGACCACGCCTTCCTCCCGCCGAGATGTCTGGGAAATGTAGTCCAACTGTACTTCGGTAGGCGCCTTGCTCAGCGCCTGACAGTATAGGTTTGCTAGGTTTCCTTAGGTGTCGGCAGAGCTAGGGTCCAAAATCCACAGCTAGGCACAATGCGAAAAAAGGGTCCTTTTTCATTGGAAAAATGTGATGTGTTCATGTTGCGTTTTGGGCCGTTTCTTGCCTCGGCTACTGGGCCTACCCACACAAGTGAGGTACCATTTTTATTGGGTGACTTAGTGGAACATAGAATAGTAGTAGAAGTGTTATTATCAATCGACTTTCTTTGCATTTCTGCCTTCCAAATGTAAGACAATGTGTAAAAAAGGAGTAATTTTGAAAAATGTCCTCTAATTCACATGCTTGTATGGGTATCCACAATTTCAGAGATGTGCAAATAACCACTGCTTCTTAACTCTATATTTTGTTCCCATTTTGGAAATATATATGTTTCCTTGGTACCTATTTTTCACTCACGCAGCTCAGTTATTTGCTCTGGGTACCTCGGGTTCTTTGTGAACCAACAAGTCCTACATATCCCTGCAACCAGAAAGGTCCAGCAGACGTATCTGTATATTGCTTTAAAAAATTGGTGGAAATGTTGGCACAAATGGCTGTTTTTTCCAACTCAATTTCAATATATTTGTATTTCAATTGTTAGTTTCTATAATAAAACTTGAAGGATCTACACAAATGACCCCTTGCTGATCCATTATTGCTTTCACACCCATTTCAACCACTAACTGGAAGGAGGTTGAAAGCACAAGAAATTAAAAAAATAGGCTATGCCCCAGTAAAATTTCAAAATTGTGTAGTAAATTTTGGTTTACTGAAAAAAGTCTGCCTGTGCCTGAAAGCTGGGAAGATGGTGATTTTAGCACCACAAACCCATTTATTGATACCTTTTGCAGGGAAAAAACATGCTTTCTTCTGCAGTGCTTTTTTTCCTATTTATCCTAAAAAACAAACAAAAATGTGCTGTATTTCGGCTAATTTCTTGGTCCCCTCCAGGGGAATCCACAAACCCTGGGTACCTTTAGAATCCTTGAGATGTTGGAAGAAAAAGACGCAAATTTGGTGTGGATTCCTTATGTGGACAAAAGATTACAGGGGGCCTCAGCGCGAACGATCCCAAATAGCCAAAAATAGGCTTAGCACGGGGTTAAAAAGAAAAAGTAATTGTTTTAGATTAATGACTCGTTTGCTGAAACCTGAATAAGAGACCCTGCCCTCCTCATAAATAATTCCTCTACATTGTAATCCCTAGGGAGCAGCGATTACTGATTTGTCATCTGCCTAAGGTACACTGCATCTCTAATGCTGCTGTTTGTGTTACTTTGAGATGTGTTGGACAAAATGTCTGTGGTATTGTTATGTACTTCGCCATCTTATGAAAAAGCTCAGTCTTTGTCTCCTAGGGAAAGTTACACTTATATAAAAAAATATGAGGAAAAAATATTCAATACTATAATCAGATAATCTTTCTTGGTAGGCATATTGTGTCATAATTATGTCCATGGAGATCGAAAGCATAGTTTGGCAGCATTATCTCTGAATATTTGTCTAATATTGGTAATGACACTTCCATGAGGTGGAACTGATGGGTGGAAGCAGACTTTGATGGCAGGACTTGGTTATCACAATTGGAAATCTTTCTTGGTGCAAAATTAGCATTCTCAAGAGCTAATTGGTGCTCAGCGCAATTCTCTTTCATTCATCCCAAATGACTACATCAGCAGTTTCATGTACTTTTCCTTCTGTTGTTCAATGTGTCCTTTTCATGTATGCAATTTTATTTCAAGGTGAACTTCATCTATCCACTCAAATGTGGGAAGGGGTTCACATCTTCTATTCTGGAAGGCTGTTGCCACATTCTTCATTGGATGCAAACCAGATTGTACTCATGTTTAGACCCATACCGTGCTAGAAACCAAATTGAGATCAATCTGAGTAAAATAATAAAAACAAAGTTTGGAAACTGATGAGTTTCAGTGGAATTGATTTGGCTTCTAAATGAAGTTTTCATATTCATATTTGTTCTTGAAATATCCTGACCAGCTGAAATGGAAACAATTTATTTTAGTTGGAAGCTTCTAGTGTTTATATTGCAACTGGGCACAGTACAGTCAGCCTTCTGTCGGGCACACCTTTATCAGGTTCAAATTCGGCCAAGCAACAGGTTGGAGCCTGGCGTGCCACGGATAGGAACGCTTTAGGCATTGTTTTATATCCGCCAAGCAGGGAGAACAACTGTTCTATAATTTGGAAATGTATTAGGTTTGCTCTTTTATGGGATAAGCTTCTGGTGCACTATTTTAGAAAATCTGTTGTGACTATAAAAAAAACTTTACACTAGTGAAGGTGATGAGGGTGAGCCTGAATGTAGTAAGGTTTTTAAAACATGTTTACAGTGATGTACTGGGCTGTGATGAGAGGATAAGTGAGTCATTATTAGGCACTTTCATACTGTAGTGCAGTTACTCTTTTATTTTGTGTTTTGTATCAATAATGAACATTTAATTACTGTTGGTTTTTGTCAAAACTTGTTACAGTGTAATCTTTTTATATGGTTTGAATATGCAAATCAGAAATATATATGTATATTTTCTATATGTATGTGGCCATCAGAACTGTTTGAAACCATTGAGAAGGTCTAAGGACAGAGACTGTCACTGTGTTACAGTCGTCTTTTGGGAATCTGATGAGCTTTCCATGTCTCTAAATGGGTGTGAGAGGAATGCTTGTGGAGGCTTATTAAACTCCCATCTTTTTGAGTTGTCCTATGATTATTTTCTTTGGAAGGTATGGTGGTGAATGCACTCAGTACTCAATTACCTCAGCTGATATTTTGTATGCAGCAGCAGAAAACAATTTATTGGCTCACCTTTGGTGGGAGCAGGGGATCCTGATAGGGGTGGAGGATAATCCAACCACATGGATTCTAATGTGGTGTTCTGTGCTAGCTGATCCTGCTGCCTTCTGTGACTCTCTGCTGACACAGCAGGTTCAAGGGAAAGGGCAGGGCTACAACAGCTTCCAGTAAGCCACAGGGGCATTCCTGAAGGTGTTTGGTTTGCTCTGTTTGTGCTTCCTGTGACAATGTGCTCCAATAAAGGAGCTCCTCAAGGCTGGCCCCATGGTCATGGCATGACCATGGTTTCAGGCTGCCACGTCACACAAAGGCCACCTCAAAAATCTTTTCACAGGGTAGAGGGGGACTTGAACTACAACCCAAAATTTCAGCTCCGCAATACTAGGCTGACAAGGTTATTTGGGTTTTTATTTAAGATTATTGCAGCATATAAGTCTCTGTGCCTAGTCTGCCTGATTAGGCTCAAAAGTGGAGACATTACTGGACTTCCAGAGAGTGAAATGCATTTGCCCAGGAATGCTGCAAGCTTTAGTGCTTTTGAATGCTAAGTTTGGCCTATTCATATGCTTAAATGTTTTTGGATGGTCCCACAAGCTTCATTATCACTGCCATTCTGCTGAGTAAGTGAGAGAGGAATTGGGTGCACGTGCTTCCGCAAATTGCTGATCATAGTAATCCTTGTACTCACTCATCATCCTATCTCTCAAATTCTACCAGTGCATATCACCTGAGAAAGTGGAAACATAAGGAGGCAAGCTGCACAGGTGTTTAACGAGTAAGTCCTATATGAGGGCTGGGCAAAAGGGAAAAAGATGTACCTTTTTGCTTTATATTGTGACATGACTATTGGATCACATATATCAAGGACTTTCTTTTTATTTGTGTTTAGGCATGGAGAATATATTGGTGATTTCCGTGTTAATACAGTGCTTGGGAAAGGAGGGATCTATAAATAATTTCATATCGTATTGCCTCTTCCCTCAATATATGTTAATGTTTTCCAGCTATCTCTTCCTAGTTCGGTTTCACATAGCTTATTACAGTTAATATATATATCTTATTCTGAATACATTCTAATTGTTTGTTTCTAATTTGTTGTTTTTCCCCAATTTAACAGGAGCCAGAAATACAAGAAGAAAGGAAAAGAGGAAAAACATGATTTTCTTTTAAAATATTCTTTGTCATAAAAAAGAGACATGACTGAACTGTTTGGAGCTACGTCTTCCCAGGGCAACAAAATGTGTGGGTACATTTGTTCTTGGGTACTTCAGAATAAAATTTGAAGAGGCCATACCAGTTTATGTGCAAATACTCCCTTAGACTTAAATATCTGTTGAACATATAAAAGGGCACATAATGGAGATATTTAACAGATGTACTGAATGTGAAAAGGTTTCCTTCTTTAAGTGACAGTAGTAATGAATTGGATGCTTTCAAAATGGACCAGCATCTTATACTCCTCCAGAGAACCCACACTGGGCATAAACCACATAAATGTATTGAATGTGGCCAGACTTTTACCACAAACAGAAATTTAATACGACATCAGATTAGACATTGTGATGACAAACCATATAAATGTACTGAATGTCAAAAGGCTTTCAAATCAAAAGGAGAGACAATACAGCATCAGATAATCCACACTAATGAAAAGCTGTATAAATGTACCAAATGTGGAAAGGCTTTCAAATCAAAAGCGGGGCTAACGGAGCATCAGGGAATCCACTCTGAGGAAAGGCCATATATATGTACTGAATGTGGCAAAGCATTTAGGACAAAAAATAAGCTGATGCTGCATCAGAGAACCCATAATGATGAAAAACCATTTACATGTACCGAATGTGACAAAGCCTTCAAAGCAAAAGGAGATCTAAGACGACATCAGCGAACCCACTCTGGGGAGAGACCATATAAATGCACTGAATGTGACATGGCTTTTACACAAAACCCAGCACTAATAGCACACCGGAGAACTCATACTGGGGAAAAACCATATAAATGTGAAGAATGTGACAAGACTTTAAGGACAAAAAGTGATCTAATGGTACATCAGAGAATTCACTCTGGGGAAAGACCACATAAATGTACTGAATGTAACAAGGCCTTTAAGACAAAGGGCTATTTAATAGTACATCATAGAATCCATTCTCAAGAAAGACCATATGACTGTACGGAATGTAACAGGGCTTTTAAATCAAAGGGAGAGCTAATGCTGCATCAGAGAATTCACTCTGGTGAAAAACCATATAAATGTGCTCGATGTGACAAGGCTTTTAGGTCTAAAGGAAACCTAATGGTACATCAAACTGCACATTCTGGAGAAACACCATATAAATGTGCGCAATGTGACAAGTCTTTCAAGACAAAACAATGGTTAATGCGACATTCTAGAACCCACACTGGTGAAAGTCCATATAAGTGTACAGAGTGTGACAGGACTTATCTAACAGTAGAACACCTAATAGTGCATCATAGATCTCACACTGGTGAAAGACCATATAAATGCTCTGAATGTGAAAGGGCTTTTAAATCAAAGCGCGAACTAATAGTACATAAGAGAACCCACACTGACGAGAAACCATTTAAATGTACTGAATGTGACAAGGCTTTTTGTACAAAGGAACGGGTAACACTACATCAGAGAACCCACACTGGAGAAAGACCATTTGAATGCACTGAATGCAACAAGGCTTTTAGGTCTAAAGGCAACCTAATGGCACATCATACAACCCACTCTAGGGAAAAACCTTACAAATGTACTGGATGTGACAAGGCTTTCAAGACAAAACAGTGGTTAATATTACATTCGAGAACTCACACTGGAGAAAGACCGTATAAATGTACTGAATGTGACAAATCTTATCTAACAGCAGAACACCTTATGTTCCATTATAGCACTCACACCGTTGAACGACAACATAAATGCACTGAACGTGGCAAGACTTTTAAATCAATGGGAGAGTTGATGTTCCATCGGAGAATCCACATGGGGGAAACCTTGTACATGTACTGAAATTAACAGGACTTTAAAATCAGGGTGCTAATGCTACATTCAAGAACCTCTAAGAAAGGCAATAGGAATGTACTGAATGTGTCAAGGCTATCAAAGTGAAGCAGCATCTCATACTATGTCAGAGAAATCGCCCTGGTAAAAATAAATTAATCACATGTATTAAGTGTGACAAGTCTTTTATGAAAAAGGAAATGTAATTTTACATCAGACTACCCATATTGGTGAAAAAGCATACACATTTACAGAATGTGATATGGTTTTCAAAAGATGGGATGAGCCATTGCTTTAGAGAAACAACACAGATACAAAATATATGACTATACTGAATTTGAAAAGGCATTAATAATAAGAAGAAGATAATCAGTGGTACATTCTTGAACCCACTGTAGGGCGGCAGCTGATACATGGCATGAATGTATCCATGCTCTCAACACAGAACAGTGACTAGTGTGAACCTATAATGGTGAAAGAGCATTACACTGTATTAACTATGTGCTCAGGTCTGAAGGAGAACTAATGCCTCAGCAGACACCTCACAGTTACAGTTTGCCTAAAACACAGTGATAAGATTATTAACTCCACTGCCATAACATGAAAACTTCACTAAAGTTCAGCAAGACATCTCCTTGCTAAAAACTGGAAACAGTTCAAGGTCCGATGCATCATCGGCAAGGGAGGTTTGGTGGTTGAGGTTGTTCTACATGAATGACAAACTCTAGTTAGTTTTCCCAATGTGAATGTGAGTTTGGCACATACAAACGACCTTGTTGCTCAGTAGTGTCAATGCTATTGATTAGGAGGCAGGAGTTTTTCTTACCCTGCACCCTGATTCTATACAGCCCTACCTAATTATTTAGGATGGAAGGGGGGACATGCTCACTTTAGAACAGTATTGAAATATCTTTATACTCTTAAACTATGGCCAGACATAGGAGAGGCCCTAGGCAGAACAGTGCCAAGAGATTGAATCGGTAGTGGGTGTCTGTATCAATAGACTAGTCCATACATCCATGCAGAGTGTTTGATATTGCTTATCAGAGAACCAACTCTAGAAAAAGAGCATAACAATGTATGAAATGTGAGAAGGCTACCATTACAAAGTGAGACCTAAATTTACATCAGATAACCAACAATTAGGAATTAACACCCACCCACATAATTCATACACACCTTTTAAAGGAAGGGGGTAAAGTAAACATCCCAGAACACATACCGGAAGAATGTTCTGTGACTACAGGAAACTAGGAAGGTAACTTTAGCAAAGAAAACTACAAAAAAGGAAAACGAATATGAAGGTGTTCTGTAACATTTATCAAATGTACTGTCCTAAAGAATTGCCCCAGATCACATCTTGACTAATTGACAACATGAAACATGTTGATCCTTTTTTTTTTTTTTTTTTTGTTTCTTTTTTTAAATTTTATTCCATGAGAGATCAGTGCAGGTACATAATATCATACATCAAACTAATATCCACAAAAATGATGCTATGAGAGGCAGATAGCTAATCTTGAAAAACAAAAAACTTACAAGTATCAGCAAGAAACAAAGGAACAGTGAGCAAAAGGGAAAAACGCACAAAAAAAACCACTTCTATAAAACATTCAGGAAAACCTAAATCACATTTCTTATCAGCCATCATTATCTTCCCAGACAGGATAGGTTAAATTATATTAATTCCTTCCATTTTATTAAAGGTGCCCAAATATTTTTACCCAATATTTTCACTTTTTTCCCCTTCCTTTCATAAATTGCACTCTCTATTGTATATATATAGAGAGTAGGCGAGCTAACCATTGTTGAAATGTAGGGGGAAGGGGATCTAACCAGGCAGAGGCAATATTTATCCTTAAAACCGCCATAGCAACAAAAACAAATTGATAAGCAGTCTTATCCTGATTTGAAGAGCTTAGTCCTAACAGAATAATTTCATAGGTTAATATTGTTTTTACCCCAAGTATATGATCTAAGTATTCCATGATTGAATCCAACAATGCCTGCAACCGTGGACAGGAAGCGAACATATGCACCAGATCTGCTTCCAGTCCCCCACACCGTGGGCATGAAGTCCCTGTAGAGCCGCCCCATTGTGCTATTTTGGCCGGGGTGTAATATAAAGAAAAAACAGTTTTAAAATGTTGTGCCTGCAGCCCAGCCAAAAATAAAATTGACTGACCCATCTTTAGAGATTTTGCAACTGTTCCAGGGGCAGCCCCGACTCGCTCAGCCCACTTACCCTCATGTTTAATCACATCGTCTTGCTTCAAATTAATCAATTCTGCATAGATTAACTTAATCATCCCCTTAGCACCCCTTTGCATAGTATCAATTATAGAATTACAAGCGAACCCCCATGGCCCACCAATTTTCTTACAAAAAAAACTACGGAGTTGTAAATACTTAAAAAAATTACAACTTTCCAACCCAAAGTCCTTCTGTATATCTTTGAATTGGCGAAAGCCTTGTTTTCCTATTAAATCCCCAGCCTGACGTATACCCTTGCTAGCCCATCCAGCCATAGTTTCATCCGCGAATACCTCGGGGAGCATTGGATTTTTAAACAAAACTATGTAAAAATTAAGCCTCCCTAATCCGATCTTTTTCTTAACCCCCCCCCCCCCCCCCCAAATCTTAAAGTCAGCCATCAAAGTCTTAAATTTTGTGCGTTTATAATAACTGGGTTCTGTAAATTTAAAAAAACAATATTCAGCATTTTGACCCAATAATAATCTATAAACGTCCGGGAGATCATTTTCCCTTTCAATTTCCCCAAAGCCCGACCCTACCAATATCCTCATATATTGCAGAGCTGCTGCCCAATAATAACTGTGAAAATCCGGCACCGAAAACCCTCCTTTCTCCCGTGATAAACACATAAACCGAAAAGCCCGCCTAGTTTTCCCATGTGCCCAAATAAACCTATTAACTAAACCTTCTAAGATAGTAAACCAGGTTTTTTGGAATTCTAATGGAATTGACCTGAACAGATACAATACTTTTGGTAAAAACAACATCTTAACAAGATACACCGTCCCACAAGAGAGAGATGGAGGTTATTTAATCTATCAAAATCCGCCTTCGCTTTACTAATCACTGGCTCTATATTAACGTATAAAGAACAATGGTTCCCTTGGGTAGAAACAATGCGTATTGTAGTTAGCCGTAGTTACTTCAGCATGACATATAATACATTTCTGAAAGCAAAAACATTTCTTGAACAAAAGGGGAAAGAGGAACAAGAACACAGAGAAAGGATTTTCATTGATTTATGTATCAGAATTGATAACATTTGATAAACAGAAACACATTGCAGAATTTTATACTTCCAAATTCATACAGTGATACAAAATAGTGAGATAGTGGTGCTCAGTGGTGATATAAATACATAGTGCAGTGAGGTGAGGGTGGGAGGATGTGGTTTGTTTTTGAAAGGCCAGATTCAAAATGCAGTAACAAGTAAGTTAAACAAATTAAATAGTTGGTAACAACTATGTCCTGCAATCTGTGCCACAATAGATCGTCGACGTTTCAACCCTATGGGCGCTTGGTGGAGTGTCACAAGCGGGTCTTCATCAGGACTGTGGAGGAGGAGGTCTATGGGAAGGAGTATTATAATAAAGAGTGTTCAAGTTCCTAATATTTGACAGTAATTAAATTAAGAATTGAGTTGAATTACATAAACTCACCCTAGGATTTCAAGGGCGGTCAAGGCAAATTGATTGGAGGGGTATGGTTATTCTAACAGGATGTCTGTGAAGTAGAAAGGTATTATAAGTGCTGACTCAGATGTGAGTAAAACACAATTGTATGGAATAAATCTTAAAATCTTACCAACTGTGAAATGAATTGCACAGAAGATCTAAGGAAAACAAAATGAGGGGAAATTAATCACTAAACCAGGAGAGTGATTTTGAAAAAAGGTATAGTCAGGGGGCAATGGTAAAACTTACCAAAGAATGATTGTTTTCTTGGGCTGGTAACACGGAGTCCTCACGAAACACTGCTTCCTGGTTGTGGAGCAAGTGAGAAATGAGCTCTTAAATACTCTAGGCCAAGGCTCCAGCTGGGAGCTTAATGATGATTGACAAGTGTGTTCAAAGGAGGCATCACAAGGCCTTACTGGCAAGTCAAAAGGCTGCAGCTGAACTGTAGCTAAAAAACAATCAATTATGTGCTGCCATGTAAATGCGTGCAAAAGCAGCGAAGGACAAAATTAAGAATTATGTAGTCAAACCCGAAATTCGCTGGCGCAAATAATGTGTTGGGTAAAGTATTCATAGTAATAAAACATTGCTTAGAAACAATTAATTGATTCTAAAGGAGGGGCCTCCGCGGGCAAGCTGGGTTGGGCTCCCACCGTGAGCTTCATGATGATTGACAGGTGTGTTCAAAGGAAGCAACCAGCGAGGTTTCACTGGCGCTAGGGAAGTTTTCAGCTAAAAGCAGCTGAAAGGAATCAATTAAGCTCTGCAAAGCAGATGCATGTATTGAGGGAAAAGCAGCTTTTTATAAAAACACACTTCATCGATTCCAAATGAGGGTGTGGATCACACACTCAAGCCTGATTTATAGAGGCTTGGGAAAGTATTTGCTCTCAGTGGCACCATTTGACTGATGCAATGAAAAGACATAGTGATTCATGCAGGAATAACACGAATAACACGAATAAGCACAATAAATGATAGAGGCAAAGGTTCAAAATTACAATGATATTAATAGTAATTAAATAATAAGAAACACTGCGGTTTTTTGGACATGCAAAAAGAAACATTTAACGCTAAAATAAGTTTAACATAACAAAGACATGTTTTTTAAAAGACATTGGTACTAATGGGGGTTACTGAATGTAGGTGGTTACAAACATAGAGTAAGGGTCCCCTTATGTAATGTATATAATTATCCTTAAAAACAGGACTGGGGAGAGCCAGCAAATGTTTTTGCTTTCAGAAATTTATTATATGTTATGCTGAAGTAACTACGGCTAACTACAATACGCATTGTTTCTACCCAAGGGAACCATTGTTCTTTATACGTTAAATACCCAGGTTCCTAGGGACACAGGGTCACCCCATTGTGTTAATATATATGGCTCTATATTAACGGCAACCAATTTCCCGAGGTCTGAGGTGACACGTATCCCCAGATAAACTGCTGAGTCGACCACACGAGTGTCATCAAAATTAATAAAACGATTCTTAATAACTTGGGTCTTAGTTTTATTTAATGCATATCCTGTAAAAGTACCAAACTCACTAGAGATTGACTCAACCTTTTCCAAAGCTAGTTGCGGATCCGTAGTAATAATAGCCACGTCATCAGCGTATGCAAGAACTTTAGTTTCTATCCCCTGACACACCACTGGTCGGATTCCGCTATTAGCCTCAAATAATCGTAGATGGGTATCAATATAGATGGCAAACAGCAATGGAGAAGAGGGACAACCCTGCCTGGTCCCCCTCTGTATATAAAATGGGGATGTATAGTTGCCATTAATTTGAATAGATTTAATAAATCCTTCTCCCAACCCGAACCACCTCATAGCTTCCCAAAGAAAATCCCAGGAGACCCTATCAAATGCCTTTTCAGCATCTAGTAGCAACACAGACATAGGGTCCCTGAGATCTCCATTACATCAAAAAGGGTGATCATTCGCCTTATATGTTGTGTAGTTCCCCGACCCATAATGAACCCATGTTGACACAGATGGATAGATTTTCCGATAATAACATTTAATCTCATAGCCAGAATTTTTGAGAAGATTTTAACATCGCTATTCATTAAGGTAATTGGGCGATAGGAGCCGGGATCCTTGGCTGGTTTATCCTTTTTCAAAAATACAACCACATCTGCCCCTGCCCAAGACTCGGGGGTAGAATCCCCTCTTTGTGCTGATAACATAACCTCCACCAGATCCTGTCCTAACAAATCAATAAAAATTTTATAAAATTCCAGCGGAATCTGATCTGGACCAACAGCTTTGCCAGACGGTAGATCTTGTAAAGCACCAATTATTTCTTCCTCAGAGAAGACCCTCTCGAGCTCATCCCTATCTATAGGATCGACCTTCTGACTAGGAATATTATCTAAATATTCACGAATACCACCAGGTATAATAGCAGGTCCACCAGAATATAATTGCTGATAGAATAACCTAAAAACTTCCCGAATACCTACTGCATCAGTAATAACCTTTCTGTTGGTATCATAAATTCCAGATATCGTCTCAGCGGAGGTTTTCTGTCTGGCTCTTACCGCCAACGTGTGACCTATTCGCTCACTAAATTCATAGCAATGCTGTTTTTTAGCCAAAAAAATCTCTGCTGCCTTTTTAGCCAAGTGATCACGTATCTCGGCCTTTTTAATAGCCAGTTGTGAGAGTACCCTATCTGTTCCTACACCGGTATTAATAGCTGTAGCTAAGATTTCCTCAAGTTTATTTAATTCCTCCCTTATCTCTCTTTCTCTTTGTCTTTCTATTTTTTGTCGACGTAAGCTAAAACTTAAAGTTTCCCCTCTGACCCGTGATTAAAGGCATCCCACACAACTCCCACCCGTGTACTCCCTCGGTTAAACTCCCAAAATTCCTTAACCCACCCCTTCATGTTGACAATATATTCTGGATCATATAATAATCTCCTTTCAAAGGTCCAGCCAACATTCTTTTTTCCCCCCAGACTGAAATTAATTGTCAAAACTAAAGGATTGTGATCTGATATAATACGTGGATACTTCTCGATGCCCAAATTAATAAGAAGTTGATTGGATACGAAAAAGTAATCCAGACGGGAGATGACTTTATGTGGAGCTTAAAAAAAGGTACCACCTAATTCAGTAGGTTTTAGATGAGCCCAAGCATCTGTCAAGCCATTGTTGTCAACTAAATTATATAGGGCAGTACTAACTTTCTTCTTTTTTCCTAAATAATTATTTCCATGGGTGTCCCATTGTACCCCTAGACCATTAATGTTAAAGTCTCCGCATAAGACAATTGGGACAGACCATAATGCCAATCTCCCGTCTAAATATTCTAATAATTCCGGATCATCGCCGGTAGAGCCATACAATGAACATAGTGTAAATTTAAAGGTGTTAACCAAGCATTCAATTATCACCCACCGACCCCATTGATCTGCTGATTTACGAGGAACCCTTATATCACTTCTCCGAGTGAGAATTGCTACTCCACGAGTTTGAGCACCTTGTGTAGTATATGCGATCAATCTAAAACCGAGGTGCTCCATTAGATAAGCTCTATTACCCTCCATATGGGTCTCTTGAATGCATAGTAAATCTATATGTAAGGACTTAAGCCAGATCGCTACCTTATTCCTCTTTTTTTGATCGTTCAGCCCACAAATGTTAATTGTCATAATCCGGAGATTCATATCTTAAAGCTAAAGTTTACTCTCTATATATTCACACAATAAACCCATTTTGCTGCAAATCCAACAAACCTTGCCTTGCCGTTTATACTCATACTCATATTCATACTCATTTTCCAAACCTTACCAAGTAACCTAACCAAAACATATTTAACACCACTCTTCTGCCTCTTTATTTGTCTAACAATATGAAACACCTTGACCTGCACTGATCCCCCAACCCCCAGCAACCTGACCCCTAGACCACCCACCCCCATCCCCCCCTTACCTCCCTTACAGGCAATTAGGTCACGCAAGACCTACGTATGGCCGAGACATCTTGCATAAAGTCAGCGCCCGTCCCCCCTCCCAGCAAAAAAATAAATAAAAAATTATATATAAACCCCAACAATGATATGCATCACCCCAAGTAAATTTCCAGCAGTGCAGAAGAAAAAATCTCAGCATACAATCAGCATTTTAAGAAATCACATCAAGCTTTCCCTTGATCACCCTTATTACTTTCAGTCTTGCCAGACAGTGCCCTCAACCCTTGTGTTTCCGTTATCTCAGTAAGAAACTCCTGGGCTTTGATCTCTGAAAAAAAGATTCTGGCCTGACCTCTGTAAATAACCTTAAGTCTTGCAGGGAACAGCAGAAAAGCATCACAACCTGACCCTTTAAATACAGATATCACCTGGCGCATCCTCCACCTCCGCTCGACCGTAGTATGGCAAAAATCCGGCCGAGCAAAGAAAGTATGCCCCTCCACTGTTATCTTAGAATCAGGTTTAGCACGGTCCAAGATTGCCTGTCTCAACAAAAAATTTTCCAATAAAAATAAGAATCGCCCTGGGATGATCCCTTTGATTATTAGGCTGATTTTTCCTAAACATTGGGAAACGGTGTGCTCTCTGCACTTCCATCTCCCAGTTCCAGTGAGACAGATCCGGAAAAGCTGCCTTCAATAGCTTCACCACAAAACTCAGAATTTTCCCCCTTCCACTTTTTCCTCCAAGCCAAGGAGTCGAATATTATTCTGGCGCTGCCGATTTTCAAAATCCTCCAGTTTCCAGTCCACATCCTGTAAGCGCTTTTCCTGAGCACCTTTACCCACAAGCAATTTCTCCACATCTTCCTCTACGGCAACCGTCCGAGCTTCAACCTGAGTTATCCGCTCAGACATATCAGAGCATAACTTATTTGTTTTGCAAATTGCCCCTTGTAATTTGTTGGTCGCAAGTTGAGATCTCTTGCTCTCCTGCCGGGCCTCACTCTGCATTTGCTTTAGTGTTGCATACAGCAGCTCCAGCGTTGGTGATGAGGATGCACTACCTGGGTTATTGGGTCCTTCTGTTCCACTGCCACCCCCAGGTCCGCTACCTGAGCAAGCTGTAAGGGTTGAGGCAGAGTAATCCCACTCAAGCCGTCTGCTGGTTGAATCCGAAGACTGAGCTTTAGCCCTGCCCCGACGCTTAATAGTCTTAGACTTCAGCTTAAACTGAGTGGGTTCCTGCTGTACCACCAGGGACTCCTCTCCAGAGACACTCTCCTGTGTCGAATCAAGCTCGCTCTCCGAAGATGAGTCAGAGTCATCATTCAGTGAAAAAAAACGATCACCATCCGGTGAGAGCAATGGCCCACATCCCTGAGGAATAACAGACTCCTGGTTAACTGTCTTGCTGAGTGTGCCATTTAAATCACCAGATTTGAGAACAGGGGACCCAACATTACCGTGAGACTTAGTTGTCACAGGATTATCTTGAACTGTTTCAGGGAGTGAAACTGTAGCATTGCCCGTGCCTTCCGTGCAGCAGTCGTCTTTTACACTCTTCTGACAGCTACTTTGAACCACATTTAGCTCTTCTCCATCACTGCTGTCTTGGCTGCTTTTATGAGTATTTGTATCATGGGTCTCTAACAGAGGACTCTCTCCCTCTATCACCGCTAATGTAGGCAGTCCGAGAGTTCCAAGAGAGCCATCAGATGTTGTATCCCCATGCTGCTGACTAATGTCCAAGTCCATACTATCAGCCTGTTGGTGCAGAGAAATAGACGGACTACATTTCCCAGAATGCACTGGTACAGTAACTGGTACATCCAATTTATCAGTTAGTAAGGCTGAGACAGACTTCTGAGAGATTACTTCCAATTGCAGGGACCTTTCTATATACGTTTCTTGGGATACATCATAGAAGCAAACAGGCGTTTCCACACTACCCCCAGGAGGTGCCTTTGTCGAGTTTGACACACCAAATGCCTCAATCACCGAAGGCTGTCTAAGAGCGCCCTCGTTTACTTTACCAGCCCGTAGTCTTGTCCCGCTTGCTGCTCCAATAGTCCCGACATCAGCCGTCCTACCCGCCTCACCTTTCCTTTTAGGTCCGCTATGCCGTATCCGTCCCTGACTCGAACCTGTGTTTGCTGCTGAGCCCTGCGGCTGATCTCCGGACCCAGCAGTCTCCCGCATCTTCGCTGCCTTTGGAGCCATCCTATGCTGCACCCAACGTTGGAAGTGTGAAACAGTATGCCGCACCAGCCAAGAGAGCAGTGAGGTGGGGAGGTATCCAAATCTTCTACTTTGAGTAAGCTGATCGCGGAGGTAAGCAGGCAGAAACCCCGGCATTCCAATCTGCAGTTTTTCTTTAAGATTAAAACCGGGGGGGAAAACTGCTGGGAGAGTGGAATATAGGAAGCGAAAAAGTGAAAGCTTGTAGCATAATTCTTGGGGTTATTTTTAACCGCGGTAAATCATTATGAAGGGAGAGAGGTCAGCGCTGGCTTCAGAGGCGGTCAGTCATCGGCCATCTTGCCCAGAAACATGTTGATCTTATAATTCACCAGGGATCATTGTCCCCACTGGTGATATCACAATTTTAATAAGTCAAGCATACTCGTGGATTCAAATTTAATTTGAGACTTGCCTTGCCTTTTTAAAGTCACTAAGAACTACATCAAGTCCCACATTTCCTCAATCTACACAAAGGGCCCTTAACCTGCACTTCACATCACAGCTTTGGAAATAGATCTCCGATTAAGAGCCCCCTTGAGGGTGCCTGCCAGGCATTGAAGCGCCGGCCCAACGAGGAGAAAGCTCGATAATGAAGCACGATACCCGCAAGGGTGTATGAGGACCCCATTTCCAAAAAGGAACTACTCCCCTTGTTGTGGCTCCTTTTCTCTGACCCACTCCCCTTTATCCTTCATCCCCTTTAGGAACAGCATACCCTTTTCTTTTGAGAATATAAGCTAGCCATAATTTCATAAAACAAGCAAAATTGACATGCAGCATCCCAACTTATGCTGAGAAAAAGCTTTTTTTTAATAAAACCAGATTCAGGCATCAAACAAAATCTCAAACACATGACTTTGATTATAGAAATTTCCATTGATTTGTCTGTCCTACAGTGTCCAAATATGGCAGGTGTGATTTGAAATTAATATAATGTTCTATGAAGCTCATATATAATCCTGATGACTAATTGTAAAAGCAGTAATGAAGTAAAGTTTGCTAGATAATTTGAACATACAACCAATGAAGTTTACGAAACACAAACTTGATTTCGATGCTACATTTTGAGATTTATTGATGGACAATATCATTATTTATTGTGCCTTATCTTTGCCATCCTTGATATGACATTTATGGAAAATAAATTCCATTTTGGAGTGACTCACACCAGAAAAACCATATCAATGTCCATATTTGATCAGGTTTTGAATGTAAAGAATTTGGTAATGTGAAATTAGAGAGCTGGAACAGGTCAAATCCTTGTTTTGATTTATAGATGTGAGGAATTTATTGGGTTCTTTGGATCAGATTAGCAGACTTAGCGCAAGGAGTTGGGCTAGAATTTCTCTTGAAGAGTAGGCAGGCTAGGTGGAGCTTCAAATCTGTCAGTAACATTCAGGATCATTCACTGTTTCGGGCAGGTGTTTGAAGCAGTGGGGGGATTTAATTCTACAAAAGCCTCAGACACTTTCTGTTTCCTGTGTGAGCTGTAGGACGGTGGAGGAGTTTGTTTCGGTATTGTCGAGTGGCGGTTATAACCTATTCACACATACCGGTACACTGAATTCACATCTATACAGAGGTCTCTTGAGTATCCCAGTTTATGGTATTTAATTACGTATTATGTAGTAATGTATCTTAGTTTTATTTATATTAGCTGTGTACGTATTCTCTAGGTTTTCGTTTTCCATGTTTTTCCATGTATATTATTGTGTTTCCGTAGGTTTAATTTAATAAACCATTAAAAAAATATATTACCTTGATTTTACATGGTCTTTTAAAAAAAATGTTTGAGAAGTTGCCATGAGAGTTATAGGAAGCTTGGTACTCGTGCAGCAACAGCTTTCTGATTCGTAGGCAGTCAATGGTTGTTACGTTAAAGCAATATCTATCTCTTCCTTCACAGCACACATATCCACCAAGGAATCTCGGTTTGCTAAGCTCTACTCTCAGCACCTATTAGTCCCTTTCTTGTACTCTATCCAAATCTCTCATAAATTACTTCTCCAGTCTCAGCATTTCTGTCCTGTGACTACCAGCTGAAGCCATCTTAGCAGTCAAGCAACCTGCATTGAGAGGGCTCTTTTTCCTCTATACAAGCCCTTTCCTCCTGTCCTACAAAAATGCTGTGAAGGAGCACAAGTCTTCTTCTTATGTGGCCTCCCAGTCTGTCTATTTGCTCCTAAAGTTGCTTTTCCCGCAGTAGGAAAGAAAGGATATCTCTTATTTATTTACATTTAAAATAAATAACATCAAATGATGTTAAAAAGAAAAAGTAATTAATTTAGGCAATTGACTTGTTTGCTGAAATAAAGTCACAGAAATAAAACTTGAATAAGAGGTCCTGCCCTCATCATAAATAATTCCTCTACATTGCAAGCTGTAAGGAGCAGTGGTTATTGGTATTGTCCTATGTCTAAGGTACACTGTAACTCAAACGCTGCTGTTTGTGTTACTTTAAGATGTGTTGCACATAATGTCTGTGCTATTGTTATGAACTTTGCCATATTATGAAAAATCTCAGTCTTTGTCAGCAAGGGAAAGTTACATTTACAATAAAACAAGAAGGAAATAAATATTCAATACAGTTGTCACATAATCTTTCTTTGTGTTCATATTGTGTCACGATTATTTCCATACAGATCTGAAGAACAAGTTGGCAGCATTATCTCTCCTGACCCGACTCCAAAATCACCCCCCTCTCCAGTAACGCCATCCAGCCTGCCGTCTCCTCCAGGACCCCGGTCACCACCGAAGACACTTTCTCGACCATGAAAGGCATCCACTCAGGGGCCTCCATGGACCCCTGCCCACCGCACATCTACCACAGAGCCTCCTCCGCCATCGCTCCAGAACTATAACGCACCATCAACAGCACCTTCAAGACTGGCACCTTCCCCCAATGACTGGAAACATGCAGAAGTCAGACCCTTGCTCAAGAAGCCTTCAGCAGACCCCACGGACCTCAAGAATTTCCGGCCCATCTCCCTCCTCCCCTTCGCAGCCAAAGGCACCGAGAAGATCATCAATGCACAGCTATCAAAATTCATTGAAGAAAACTCCATGCTTGACCCCTCCCAATCCGGATTCCACAGCAACCACAGCACCGAGACCGCTCTACTCGCCGCCACAGATGACATCTGCATCCTCCTCAACCAAGGACACACCGCGGCCCTGATCCTACTCGACCTCTCTCCCACCGCACACTCACCACCAGACTCCACAACGCCGGCATACAGGGAACCACCCTTGACCTGATCCGCTCCTTCCTCACCGGCAGAACCCAAAGAATCAGACTGCCACCTTTCCTCTCCGAACCCACGAAAATCAACTGCGGAGTACCCCAGGGATCATCGCTCAGCCGTGGGGCTCTCCAACATCTACATGGCCCCCCTCGCCTCTATCGTCAGACAGCAAGGACTCAGCATAGTATCCTACACCAACGACACCCAGCTCATCCTCTCCCTCACCAAGACCAAGACCCGTCACAACCAGACTCAATTTCCAGGCAGGAATGAAGGACGTCGCATCCTGGATGAGCAACAGCTGCCTGAAGCTCAACTCGGAGAAGACAGGTCCTCATCCTCAGTCCCTCCCCCTCTACATGGGACAACACCTGGTGGCCCACCACCTTTGTCAGCCCTCCCACCCCCATGGACCATGCCCGAAACCTCGGCATCATACTTTACAACTCCCTCGCCATGACCCAACATGTCAACGCCGTCGCCTCCAGCTGCTTCAACACCCTCTGCATCCTCCGAAAGACCTTCAAATGGATCCCCTCGAACCAAGAAAGACCATCACCCGTGTGCTCATAACCAACAGACTGGAATATGGAACACCCTCTATGCAGGAATCAACAAATCCCTGCTCCGCCAGCTCCAGACCATACAGAACATAGCAGCCAGACTCGTCCTCGGCATCCCTCGACACAAACACATCACCCAACACCTGCGCAACCTCTACTGACTCCCCACAGAGAAGAGAGTCACTTTCAAGCTACTCACCCACGCCTACAGATGCCTCCACAACACTGGACCCCAATACCTCAACGAGAGACTGTCCTTCCACGCACCCAAGAGAAACCTCCGATCCGCCGACCTCGACCTCGCCCTCACCGAAACCCCATGCATCCGAAGAGCCAGAACAGGAGCCTTCTCCTACATCGTAGCCAAACCCTGGAATGAACTCCTAAACGACATCAGATGCCCCCCTCCCTGAACATCTTCAAAAAGACACTCAAGACCTGGCTCTTTGACTGAGCGGAGCTACCAACCCGCCCCCCACACTCAGCGCTTTGAGACCCTCACGGGTGAGTAGTGCGCTTACAATATCCTGATTGATTGATCTCTGAATCTTTGTCTAATGTTGCCAATGACACTTCCATAAGGCGACCCTTGACCAAGTTAGGTAGGTCGCTCCCCCTCCACACAGCACCGCCTGTGAGTCCTGACCCTGCCCCAGCTGCCGCTGCTGAGGAAAGTTGAGGCCCTCCTCCACCCGCAGGCTACCACCTGCACCTCATCCCTGGTGGCCAGTGGTAGGCCTTAGGTTTGTTCTATTGTCAGTGCCATTCATTGTATTGCCCTTATTGTTTTTGGTGTCTGTGACTGCTGTTGTCTGTCTTCCCCCTGTGCCTGTATTTTCTCCTATACCTTTTTTCCTTCTGTTCCCATCGTTGCCCCCGTGATTTTGTGCCCTTTTTTCCTTCTGTTCCCATCGCTGCCCCCGTGATTCTGTGCCTCTTTTTCCTTCTGTTCCCATCGCTGCCCCCGTGATTCTGTGCCCCTTTTTCTTTCTGTTCCCATCGTTGCCCCCGTGATTCTGTGCCCTTTTTCCCCCTCTGTTCCCATCATTGCCCCGGTGATTCTGTGCTCTTTTTTCCTTCTGTTCCCATCGTTGCCCCCGTGATTCTGTGCCCTTGCCTTCCGGTCCCTTCGCTGCTCCTGTTCCCGCCACTGCGTCCCCGCCCCCCTGACTGCCCATTCGCTGCCCCTGCCTCCTGCTTCCCAGCTGCTCCTCCCTCCCACCTCCCCATATATGGCGGCCGCGCACTGGTGTGCCGAGGGTGCACCTAAGGCAAGCCCGTCCGCGCCTGGACCGCACCCAGTGCCAGAACCCCTGGTCCCCGCGCCCACCACAACAACCACCGCCGCTACGATGCCAGCACACTGCACGCTCTCACCTCCGGACGGACCCACACCTGCTTCAAGGCCACCCCGAAACGCACACATGGTCCCTTTTCCTGCCGGAACTGCAGCTACACCAGCCTCAGAGCCGCCAAACCACCCGCCAAGAAAGACCTCAACCACCTCCGATGCATCCTACTGAACACCCGTTCCGCACGCAAACACGCCGTCGAGCTCTGGGACCTGCTCGACACATCATCCCCGGGTGTCGCCTTCCTGACAGAGACCTGGATGAATGACTCCTCGGCACCCGACATCGCCATAGCCATCCCAGACGGCTACAAGATCACCCGCAGAGACCGCACCAACGGAGTCGGAGGAGGAATCACCATCGTCCACAAGAACAGCATCAGGGTCTCGACCAGCACCGACGATACTCTCAGCACCGCCGAACACATGCATTTCCAGATCCACACAGACCCCAACACCACCCTCAGAGGCACCCTCGTCTACAGACCCCCCAGACCCTGACCCCAGTTCAGTGACTCCATTGCCGACTTCATCAGCACGCACGCCCTGACCTCCACCAACTACATCCTCCTCGGAGACCTGAACTTTCACCTTGAGAACAACGATGACAGCAACTCCACCACCCTGATCGACAACCTCGCCAACCGCGGATTGAGGCAGCCCGTCACAATGCCTACCCACTCTGCTGGCCACACGCTTGACCCCGTCTTCTCCTCAAGCTCCCACGTCTCCTTCAGCCACACCACCGAACTCCTCTGGACCGACCACCGCTGCATCCACTTCACCTTCCAGAAACCCACCACACACCACCGCACCCAACAGATCCCCCGCTGCTGCTGAAGAAAAATCACCGAAGACCAACTACACGCAAAGCTTGCTGTCAGCCCATCCACCGACCCCTCCAACACCGACAATGCTGCCCGCAACCTCAGACACTGGATCGACGACTGCGCCAACACCCTCGCCCCGCTGAAGAAACCCACCTACAGAGACACCAGCAAGAGAGCTAGCTGGTTCACCCCAGAACTCGTAGCCTCCAAGCGAACCTGCGGGAAACTAGAGAAGAAACGGCACAATGAAAAGACACCAGACAGCCTCGCAGCCCACAAAGACGCCATCCACAACCACCATCACCTCATCAGGTCTGCCAAGAGGACCTCCTTCAAAGACCGCCTCGACAACAGTGCACACAACAGCAAGGAGCTCTTCAACATCATAAAGGAACTCTCCAACCCCAGCTCCAACACCAACGACATCCCGCCGTCGCAAGCCCAGACAGCCCCAACAGACATCGACACACCAGACTCTCCACACACCATCGACCACGGCCCCCTGCCAGTCTGGGTCAACGTGAACATTGATTACACCATCAAGACCATGAGCACAATCCACTCCGGCTCCCCGTCAGACCAATTCCAGCACCACATCTTCAACAAAGCCAGCAGCTCCATCGCACCCCACCTGCGCAACATCATCAATCTCTCCTTCGAGACTGCAACCTTCCCAGAGAGCTGGAAACACGCCGAGATCAACGCCCTACTCAAAAAACCCAAGGCGGACCCGAGAGACCTCAAGAACTTCCGGCCCATCTCCCTGCTTCCGTTCCCGGCCAAGGTCATCGAGAAGATCGTCAACAGACAGCTAAACCGATACCTCGAAGAAAACAGCATCCTGGACCCATCCCAGTCAGGATTCCGCAGAAACCACAGCACCGAGACTGCCCTCATCGCCGCCACCGACAACATCAGGACCCTGCTGGACAACGGTGAGACCGCGGCCCTCATCCTCCTGGACCTCTATGCCGCCTCCGACACTGTCGCACAGGCCTCCACGACGCAGGGATCTGAGACAAGGCCCTGGAATGGACCACCTCCTTCCTCTCCGGCAGAACCCAGAGCGTCCGCCTCCCCCCATTCTGATCCGAAGCCTCCAAGATCATCTGCGGCGTACCTCAGGGATCATCCCTCAACCCAACACTGTTCAACATCTACATGGCCCCACTCGCACACGTTGCCCGACTGCACGATCTCAACATAATCTCCTGCGCCGACGACACTCAACTGATCCTCTCCCTCACCAATGATCCCCTCACCGCCAAATCCAACCTCTACATAGGAATGAAGGCCGTCGCCAACTGGATGAAGATCAGCCGACTGAAGCTGAACATGGACAAGACGGAGGTCCTCATCCTCGGCTCCAACCCTTCAGCCTGGAACGACTCCTGGTGGCCAGCGGCACTGGGGGCAGCCCCGACACCCACTGACCACGCATGCAACCTGGGAGTCATCCTCGACTCAACACTCTCCATGACCAAGCAAATCAACGCAGTCTCCTCCTCCTGCTTCAATACCCTCCGCATGCTCCGCAGGATCTACAGGTGGATCCCTACAGATACAAGAAGAACAGTCACCCATGCCCTCATCAGTAGCAGACTCGACTATGGAAACGCCCTCTACGCAGGAGCCCCGACCAAGCTCATCAAACGACTGCAACACATTCAAAACGCCTCTGCACGCCTGATCCTCGATGTACCACGCCACAGCCACATCACCCCCCACCTGAGAAACCTGCACTGGCTCCCCGTCAGCAAGAGGATTTCCTTCAAGCTCCTCATCCATGCACACAAGGCCCTCCACAAGACCGGCCCAGTCTACCTCAACAGACAACTTTTCTTCTACATCCCCTACCGCCAGCTCCGCTCCGCCGACCTCGCCCTCGCCACCGACCCTCGCATCCGAAGAACAACCACCGGTGGCAGATCCTTCTCCCACCTCACTGCCAAGACCTGGAACACCCTCCCACTGAGCCTACGACAGACCCAAGTCCTGCTGACCTTCAGGAGAATACTCAAGACCTGACTGTTCGACCAGTAGCGCCCCCCCCCCCTTTTCCCCAGCGCCTTGAGACCCTCACGGATAAGCAGTGCGCTCTACAAGTTCTTGATTGATTGATTGATAAGGTGGAAGAAATAGGCTGTTAAAGCAGACTTTGATGGCAGGACTTGGTTATCACAATTGGAAATCTTTCCTGGTGTGAAAGTAGCATTCCCAAGAGCTAATTGGTGCTCAGCAGAACTCTCTTGCATTCATCCCTAATGACTGGACATGAGCAGTCACATGTATTTTTCCTTCTGTGGTTCAATGTGCCCTTTTCAAGTTATTTCAAAGTGAACTACATCTGTCCATTTAAATATGGGAAGGGGTTCACCTCTTGCATTCTGTAAGGCTGATGCCATATTCTTCGTTGAATGCAACCCTGATCGAACTTGGCATTTTTTTTAAAGGGTGGACGTTGCAGTGGGCTGGCCTCCCACTACTTCATACTATACATTTCAGGGATTGCTTTGTTTGGAACACTGCCCAAAGATCGTGCTCTGTGACTTTTGTTACAGTATTTGGCCTGCTACACTCTTGTTGGAGGTTGTCTGGGACCGGACTCCATCTCCCAGAATAGTGTGCAGTTGGAGGAGGGGAAAATCGCACGCAGCCGTGCTGAAAAGCGATGAAGTATTCCTGCACCCGTCTTGGTCTGTTGATTCCATGTGAGCAAGGTGTGCATTTTATTCCAGTCAATCCAACTGTAGTTTGTGGCCGGATATATGATGGGTAAGAGAAAATTGGGAGGGGGTGGAGTGTGGCATCATCCCCAGTAAGTACAGTGAGCCATGACTGCCATCAGCAATGAAACTGAACATGCAGAAAGGAGGCTGTCTCTTACTGCAATGGCTGGGTCAAGCATTATTAGTAGCTCTATTGCCCACCTGCGTTCTTCAGAACTTCTGCTGAATACCCCTGACCAATCACTCCAGACCTCTTCTGCCCCTTTTGAGGTTCCCTTTTTGGCTTTGAGTGTTCGTTAGTCGGAAAACCCACAACCCCATATGGAGACTACACGCTTTAAGTGTTCATCTAGGCCATATCCAAATAAAAGGGTGACCTGGCGTTCCCAGACCACCCCCTAGCATCCAAAAGTGCCCGCAGCTATAACTGAGGTGGCCCATCCCAGGTTGCCAGAGGAGGGCAAGGTAGATAAGGAGGGACAGGCTAAGGGAGACATAAGGAGCCTGGCCCATGAGGTCTTGGCCAAGGTAGTTGTACAATTGTGAGTGTAATTGTTGCCAATACTTATAGGCTTGAATTTGAGAGACCGTGCTATATCAGATATCAAGAAGATAAGGGAAGTCCCGGAGCTGGACAGTTGTCTCTTATCACAGATGGTGAGGGATACTGGGCAATATTTTTGATACATATAAATAGCAGGAATACTAATTTGGTTTCCTATTATGGTCCTGTAAGTGATAATCTGAAGACCTTATGTAAGTTAAGATGGGAACATAGCTGTTTGCGAGGAGAGGCTTTCTTCGGGGGTGATTTCAACTTTGTACCAGATTTGCGTTTGGATTCCTCTAACATAGATGGGGTGCAAAGGAAGAGACAAATGGAAAGGATCTTTAAAGATATCTCTCTCAGCTTAGAGGTGATGGATAAGTAGCAGAGAAACAAGGCAGAAACCAGGTCTTACAAATGTTATTCTAAAATGTTTCATACGGCTTATCGGATTGATATATATTTAGCTCTCCCATCATTCCCTATTTCTGATATCTCTCATCATGCCAGTGGCTTGACGGACCACCGGACGGTAGTGTTAAGATGTGCCATCCCTTTGCCATGCAGGGTTAGGAGGTGGGTGTTGGGCAAGACATTCATTTTGAAAGAGAAAATGATAGGCTTGATTACACTGGCGATCATTAGTTGTTTTGTTTGTACAACCAATGAGCCATCAGCAGACATATCATCCATTTGGGAGGCCTTTAGATGTACAATTTTGGGGACCCTCATTTCAATACAAGCAAATTTGGGTAAAGAAAAAGAGGGAACAATTGGCCACTTTGCAAGTAGAGGTTGAAAGAGCTTATCAGGTGTTAGGGTCCCCCTTGTGGATCATTGGAAATCAAAAGTTAATCAACTTTTTCTTACAGAAAGCTTTGGTCAATAAGCAGACCTTGTTACAACACGTCTATGAAAAGAGCAAATCTATAGGCCACTTTTTGGCCTGGAGGGCAAAGGAGCGGGTCAATCGTAATCAGATCACTAAAATTAGAAACCCTCTGATAGAGCAATGTATGGAAAAGGAGCAGGAAATTAGTTGTATTTTTCTGTATTATGCCAATCTGTACACGGAGGATCAGGCCAGAAACTGAATACAGAAACTGCAAATTGACGATTTCCTCATGAGAATAAAACTACCGGCCTTGACAGAAGAGGCGGCATCAATTTAATCAAACCCCATTCCAGAAAAGGAGATCGAGAAGGGCATAAGTTGGTTCCTGACATTATCGCGAGAAACCTATCTCAGATTTTTAACATCATGTTCGCTACTGGGACCTTCCCCTCTGCCTGGAAACAGGCTTCTATCCTCCCACTTTAAAAAAAGTCCAATTTAAAGGTTAATGACATGGCCAACTATCGTCCCATTGCACGTTTACCTCTGCCTGCAAAACTCTGTGAGAAGATAATGAGTCTGGAATTATCTAAATACATTTTAGACAATCAGCTCTTAGATACCTCTCAGTATGTGGGCGATGCAGCAGATGTAGATGGGTCTTGGATAAGACTACCAAGTTTAATTACAATAATACTGGTGATCATACAATAAGAATGTTCATTAATTGTGAAACCAGGTTTGTTGTTTATGTTATCAAATGTACCTGTAAAAAAATCTATATTGGCAGCACAATTAGAAGATTACGTGAAAGAATGGTAGAACACTTCCGGGCACTGAAGAATGGCGATACGAGATATCCAATTGTATCACATATAATCCAAAATGAGAATCAACCACATGAACACAAATTCCAGTTTCATGGAATTGACTATGTCAAAAGTAACCCATGTGGTGGCAACAGGGAATTATGTTTGAGAAGTAGGGAAACCATTTGGATCATGAAATTGAAAGTGGTTGAACTTGGTTTGAATGTTGACAGTGAACTGCAATATTTTTTGCGTAGGTGAATCATTCATATAACAATGTACAAGGTAGCCGTTTACTAATGCAATCATGGTAAATATTATGGTTCATGTGAATATATAGAACAACTGTAACTATCATGAGTTGTATATTATGCTCAGTGGAGTGGGAGTATGTAATTTCCCCTATGGTTCATGTTAATATATAAGAATAATTGTAATTCTGTGTAAACAGTGTGCATATTAAATGTAAAAAAATATTTTATTTTCTCTTTTGTGGAATGTATCCTGTTAATTATATGGTATCTCTAACAAGATTCATATAGGTGCACTTACTTTCAGAATATATTGTTTCGGTGTGTCCTCCCCCTTTCACAGTCCCCTTCTGTGTGTTAGATACTCAGTAATGGCTATACTCTACATCTTTTTAATTGGTTTTGGGGTTATTACCCTCTTTCTTTTCTTCTTTTTTGTTTTTTGTACACGTTCTCATAATTATTAATTTTGTTCCTTTCACTTTTTGACTAACAGGTCAGCCTTATATTTGACCGATCTGATTTTATATCATCGCGTGAACAGTTGCCTAGTATAGGGAGAATTAGATTAATTTAACATTGGTACGGTTTATATTGAATTCAAAAGGTACCAATAATTGCTATTTCTTACTCTTCTTTTGTTACTCTTATAAACTAACAAGATAGTGAAAGTGCGATTTGTAACCTAGATACAATAATGGATAAAAGAGGTACTTGTTACTGAAACCCTGGACATACTTCGTCCATTGGTGTGAATTATTTAGTAAGTAGAAATCTAATATAGACATGTCGGGAGAACTCATATTTTTGTCTTAACTTTTATTCATAAGTGTTAGTAAAAGATACTATTACTCATGGTTATTTAATTTCATATCTACACTTAACATATAAAAAATGTTACCCTTTCTAAGATGGCGGAGCACATTTTGGTACTCGTCATGTGACCAGGAACCGAAACATGTGACACGGGTCAACAGGACTTAGTTTGTTTACTATATGGCAACTACAATGCACACCAATGGTTAGGAGTCTCGGGTTGAGAACTCCATTTACTGCGGTAGGAAGTTTTCTTAATTTATTATACTCTCAGCTACTTTATTGATCGTAATGGTTATCAAATATTACATCTACACAAAATACACTAAATTTCACCCTTCTAAGATGGCGGAGTACGTTATGGGTACTCATCATGTGACCGGGATCCGTGAACCATGTGACCTGGATCAACAGGATTAGGTTGTTCACAAAATGGCGCTTACGGTGTACGCCAACTTCTCGGAGTCTCGGACAGAGCACTTTGTTTATTTCGGTAAGGAGTTACTTGGGGAGGTGGGCTGTATGCTGTGACTTTAATCCTAATTACAGGGACAAGTATTACTTAGAAGCTAGTAAATACCCGACCTTCCGGTTTTATTCACTCGTATTTACTCTACCGATCGTGTATGGTATAATCGAGAGTGGGCAAACATAGGAGCCACTCGATACTGGGCAATGCGCCCCCCCCCTCTTCTTGTTATGCGTCTAGTCAATTTACCGATAGTACACAGCATACTCGATTGTGGGTGAACTTCCCTTTATAACTCGTAATCTAGATATGAATATGCAGACAGTCGCCCTATTATATAGTTAGATGGATCAATGGATTGTTGCTTGTGACTATCATTAATATGATGAATAAGCAACCTTGTGCGTTTTTAACACTCTACTATTCATTTCAGATCATGAACACGTGACTTGATGATCACTTATACATATTGGTTACGCTAATAAAGAAATAGAGGTGGATCGACCCTAAGACGTTACATTAGGTCATCAGGTGAACTTCTATAGTTTACTCACTGTAGTCTTAGAGATCGTAGTTTAACTACTCACTTTAACTCTCTACGTGGATTTTTATTTGAGTTTTTGGGAGAGGATTACGGAGTCTGATTTAATTTAACACATCTTCACTTGCAAAGATTGATTTAGCAAGTGTGAAGGTATTTATGAATTTATAACCTACATGTACTTGAGCTTTGTCACTAATAGTTTTAGTTAATGATAACGGGTTATGCTTATGCCCTTAGGTATTGATGAATGATTATCTTTCATGGAGCATCACCCGTGGAGCTCTATAATTATCTTTGAGGTGACGTGAATTACAGTAACTACAGGGAGGGGTTTTTTTTGGGTGATTAACTTAATTTCACTTTAGTCCAGTATACATATTTTGGATCTTGGTCATATAGCTGATGACCTTTTATCCACTTTTTGGGCATTACGGTGTTTCTGCTCTCGTTCTCATGTACTAATTCGATTCTTTCACTTGGTGATTGAGTTTGTGAGTCCTGAACACTGGTGATGGTTTCACTTAGTTTGTAAAATATGGAAAATTTTATTATTTATGTGTATACTTTCTTTTGGGTTTTGCAGCCCTGAAGAAGGCAATGGTGCGCATTTGCACACAATGAAACACGTGTTGGCTGCTTTGCATGAAGAATTGTACTACGAGGCTATTTTATGGAAAACTGTATTACGATAAGCTGTGGAGATGCTACCAGAATAATGTGAAATAAAGAATATGGACTTTTCAGAACAACGTGTGAAGATTTTACATTGAACTTGAATTGTTTTGTTTGAAGATGTGCTCCGGGTAGACCCTTTTTTGAACCTCTCAGTATGGCTTTCGACCAGGGCATAGTACAGAAACTGCCCTGGTCAAGGCTACAGAGGATGTGAGGAAGGCAGTAGATGGAGGGTCATCAGTTATGATTTTACTGGACCGATCTGCTGCCTTCGATACTGTGGATCATACCACTGTTATTGGCTGTCTAAAGGAAATAGGAGTTTAGGGGGTCACGCTCAAGCTTCTCTCCTCTTTTCTCAGTGACAGATCTCAAACAGTAGCGTTAGGGAAATTCAACTCCCCACCTTTCTCACTGCCATGCGGCGCCCCACACTTTTTAACGTTTATGTCGCGAAATTGGCCCCACTCATTAGAAGCTTCAACTTGAAGGTAACATCTTATGCAGATGACACTCAGTTGATAATTGCAGCAGCCAATAACGACTTGTCGGGCCGCTTAAGATTCTGTAACTGCATCAAGGCAGTTAGTGGTTGGATGAGTGGGCATTGCCTGAAGCTTAATTCAGGGAAAACTGAGATCATTGTGTTCGATAACCCCTCTCCAGCGTGGTCCACCAATTGGTGGCCTGATAATTTGCCCCTACCTCCTCGCCCCGTCACTAAAGCGAAGAATTTGTGAATCATCATTGATGACAACCTTAATATGAGCGCGCAAATATCAGCTGTCACGTCCGCAGCTTACTATATCATAAAAATTATTTAAAAAATCTTCCTTTTATTCCGGATAGCCACATGAAAACATTAATAACCCTTCTTTTACTTCCCATTCTGAGCTATTGCAATAGTTTTATCTTTCCATCTCAGAAAATACATGAGTCAACTTTAGTTAGTCCAAATTGCAGCGGCAAGACTGATTTTTAATCTTCCTACATTCCACTCCATCACGCAGGGACTTCGCAAGCTTCACTGGCTTCCCATGCGCAGTCGGGTTAAATTCAAAGCCCTCTGCTTGGCTCACAAAGGACTGTATAATTCAGGGCCAGGCTTTCTCAGCTCAGCTTTTAAGAGATATAAGCCCAACAGAGAACTCAAGTCGGCCAATCTATTAGTTATCCCTACATTTAAGGAGATGCAATGGGGTGGTAGAGGTATAGTCCTCAATACAATCACACTCTGGAACAGGCTCCCACCCCTTCTCAGAGCTATTCCTTCATTAATATCATTCAGGAAGGAGATAAAGACCTGGCTATTTGACCTCTAAATCATCACTCACCTGCCTTTTCTGACAGCGCCAAGACACCTTTGGTAATCGCGCACTTTAAAATCTCCTAACATAACATAAGAGAGCACCATAAAGGTAAAGCCCCCGGGGAAGATGGTTTCAGCTCTGAGTTATATACAACTTTTGTAGCTTTTTTAAAGGGCCCCTTAATAACTCGTTTTAATTATCTGCTTGCTGGCGGTCAGGTTCCTGATTCTTTTCAGAGAAGGATTCTAGTGAATTTTTTAAAGACCGGGAAAGAGGCATTGATCCGAAATCTTATAGACCTATGGCTCTGCTAATTTCGGATTATAAGAGTGTTGCAAAGTCATCCTGTGCCCTGGGCACCCCCCAACTTTTTGTTGACTGGTACTGGTGGTAACTGACTCTGGCTGACCCTGGCCTCTGTCTAACCAGGCCCAGGGCCAGTGCCAAGCTGAAAGGAACACATTAAAATACAGTTAAAACAACCAACATACACTAGGGTACACTATGGTATGGTGGGGTACCCTTGTAATTGGCATGACCTACCCCATAGGCCCATAGTATATAATAGGGCAGGGGATTGAAACTACCTAGAAGTCCCCGGTACCCTGGGGCATGGCAGTTTAGAGGCCAGCAGCTTTTTATGCACTTGCATGTGTGCACTGCTGAAGCCTGAGGCCAGTTTAAAAACAGCCCTGGGTGCCAGGACTGCTTTTAAAAAGTAAATTGTGCCCAAACTCGACTTTGGTTGTAGGGGTACCTAATAAAGGATAACCTACAATGTTTTGGCATATTAGGGACCCCAAGGATCTCCTCTAGGTAACCCAGGAGTGGGGGGTCAGATATGTATAGGGTACACCCCTATAAAATGAGTTTTTATATGCCAGGGTAAAGTGAAATTTAACATTTCACTCCCCACATTGTGGTAAAGTGCCGCTCAAATTCGACTTTGATGCTAGAAGCACTGTGGAAGGAGGATCTGCAATATTACTGCAGATTCAGAACCCCTAAAGTCTCCCCTAGTTGCACAGAGGCTGGGGGTCCTGTAGAAATTAGGGAAATGCTTATAAAATATGTTTTTATAAGCCCTGGTGCTAGAAAACTAGCCCAAATCATTTTCCCCATTGCAAATCCCAGGCCCTATAGGTTAACATTGCAGGAAGTTATTAAATCATAACTACTGATAGGAAGGACATAGGGCCACCATTCAAAGACTCCTCAGAATAGTAGTGCTAAATCCAACAATATCATATTGTTGAATTTCTCCTAAAGTGTACATACAAGAAGTTATAAGACTTTCTTGTTTGTAAGTCCAAATTCAGCCTTCCACTGGTCTGCCCTGATTGGTCAGAGTTAAGTGGATTAGCCAGGCTGCTTTGAAGAGGTGATGCATAGCCCCAGGGGTTACCAACTCTGCTGGGAGGGCAGTGTGCTGTTTCATAGGAATGCCAGGCCAGGGGGTGGAGTCGTAAACCATGCTCTTCAAAGGCAGAGGGGAGGCCTGGGTGTTAGTTTCACTTTTACACTCTTGACCCAGAGTCAGGGCTAGGCTTAAGGAAGGTATGTGCAGGTGGTAGTGGGAGAGTCTAGGGAAATAAGCCATCCCTGGGGGTGTGTTTAGCCAGGTCTTGACTCTCTGCTGGAAATTCAGCCATTATGGATTTTGAAGATTTGATGCACTCTGGGACAAAATGATGCCACACTCTACATGAAGTGGTCATCGCCTTGAGGAGTTACCCTGCTCCCATTGGTCAGGAATGACCTGCTGCTTGATCCAGAGAATTTTGAATAAGTATCTGAGAGGGGTCGAGCCCTCTAGATCTGCTGCTTGAAACGTACTGAAGCAAGAAGTGCCCTACTGAGAAGATTTTGCTGTGCAAAGAATTCTAAGACCTGACCTCTGAAGACTGCACCATTTGAAACTGCAGCCCTGTGAATTACCTTGCTGGAAAATAACTAAAGAGTGGACTCCCTGAAAGCTACAGGTTAAAAGAGCTCAACTGGAACATCACCAACTACATCTACACATTGGAGACCCATCAGTGGATTTGTAAGGGTTTTGTACCAGTAGATTGTGGGAACTGACATGCTCATCTTTCAAGGACCATCTTGGAGCTTCCAGACCCTTGGAGTAAGTTTGAGACACTTTGGGACCCCTTGAGGAACTTCAGGAAGAAGTTCAAGAAGTTTGGAGAACTTTGGAGCAACTTTGAAAAAAAGCTCCATAGAGGGACCGACTCAACCTGGTCAGCCAGGCCGCCTGCCTTCTACCGCGAGCTGGCCAAGCCATCCAAGTTCGTCCTGCTAAAAGCTCCATCGCATCGACTTCCAGAGATTGACCGGGACTAGAGAAAATCTGAAGCCGGCGAACCCTCACCGGATCCGTCTACATGAGGAGCATCGAGAGACCCCGCGAGAAAAAGCTCCAGAAAAGTTTCTAAGTCCGCTCGTAGAAAAGTTGACCCGGAGCAACCGCGAGAGCCAAGCTGCCTGCCTTCCATCGCGTCTGGGCCTGGATTGCTGGGTCGCCCCGCTGAAGCAAACTTGAAATATTTTCTAAGTCCGCTCCAGGGAAGTTGACCGGGACCTCGTCACAAGTCAAGCTGGCGAACCCTCACCGGATCCGGACTAGCTGGGAGCTTCGAGGGGCCTCGAGAGAAAAAGCTCCAGAAAGGTTGCTAAGTGTGAAGGTAGAAATTCTAACCGGGACCTGCCGGGAGCTGTAGCCGCTCAGGGCTCCATCGCACCCGGCCTGAAACTTTGACTTTGCCCCGGTCTATCGTGAGCAGGTATCACAATATGGTGCTATAATCTTCTAAGTGCTATATTTTATTAAAACTTAAACAATTCATATCTCCGGTTCCCAACATTGGAGTTTTGTCGTTTTGGTGTCATTTTAAAGATACAAATATTTCCTATTTTCATAAATTGGTGATGGATTTTTATTATGTGTTGTGTCTTAATCATTTACTGAAATTGTGTTTTTAAATGCTTTACATACCTGTCTTTGAAGTTAAGCCTGTCTGCTCGCAGCTATGTTACCAAGGGTTGAGCATAGGAATAATTTTCTAAGACCTATGCTGAGTCCTTCCATGTGTTAGTGGCCTTATTGCCAGTGGCAGACCTACATTTGCCCCTACCAATAACCCACTTTCCAACAAAGAGTGATACTAAAATCCTAGCAAATCAGATTGATAAGGTAGCCCAATTTCTCATAGCGAGAGATCAGAACGGCTTTATTAGGGGCCAGAATTTATTTTTAAATACTCATTTTATGTTCTAATTCATAGATCTGATGATGGTGGATACCATTCCTGCGGTGATCATCTTCCTAGATGCAGAGAGGGCTTTTGGCCTCATAAACTGGAGTTGTTTATTCTGGATCTTAGAGAAGTTCCATTTTTCATCCCAGTTTACGAGATCAATTCAGTTATTCCACCCAGATGTGACAGCGCAGTTAATGATTAATAATTCCTGGGCAGGGCAAACCACTTTAAATTGAGGTACCCGTAAAGGCTGCCCTCTTTCCTCTTTATTATTTGTCCTCTTTATTGAGCCTCTGGCCAAAGCCATCCGCCAGGATGTAGATATTATGTTTCCCCTGCCTATGGGCATTAAAATACAGCTATATGCAGATGATGTAGCCCTATTTTTAACTCCAGCAACTCAGAATTGCAGCTGATTAAGATCCTTACGTGTATAAGGGGATATAAAATGAATGAGTCAAAAACGGAATGCTTGCTGTTTAATTCCTCCCCGGATATCCTGCCCACTGCTCTGAAGAAAAACTACAAAGTACCACCAAAAAGGAATTTGGGCGTGTTTTAGTCAAAGAAGTCAGAGGACGTTTTTAACAACTATTTTAAACCATTCACAAGGAAGGTTAATAACCTTTTAGAAAGATGGAGAAGATTGCTTTTATCTGTTATTGGCTCGATTGCCTTGATTAAAACGTCAATCCGACCGTTGTTTCTCTTTCTATTCTTATCGATGCCCTGCAAGCTAAAGGGTCCCTTTTTTAAAAAAAACTGCAACAAACCATTTCATACTTGATTTGGTCCCAGAAATTAAAACAGGTGAAGATTGAAAGTCTTACTGTTCCCAAAGCGGGAAGGAGACTTGTGTCTCCCCCATTTCCAAAAATATTATACAACATCTTTTATTTTACAAGTGTGGTGCTTCGTGATGTCTTTCTCTAATTTTGATAATTCCATTTTCTTACTCATGTTGAAGAAGTTGGGGGTTCCTGATTTTAAGGGAAGTGTGTTAGTCCCTAAATCACTGAAAAAGTTAGGTGCAAATCATTAAATATCATTTGGTTGTTAGAGCAAAGTATTTAGGAAATATATAATCTCAATTAACGCAGAGGTCCCCTTGCGCTATTGCCAGTCATCCCGTCATGATTGAGGACACTACAGGAAAATGGGAGGGCTTAACCATTACAAACGTTGGGGATTTGTTCGAAGGGGCTAGAACGCAATCCCCTCCGGCCCCATTTTTAGGAAAGAAATCTCGCTTGCATTTCCACTTTTATATGTATACCCAAATAAGGGCTATCTTTAGTAATTTACCAACCCCAGCGACAAAAACACTGCACACCTCCTCGATAGTATGAGCAGCCTCGGATTGACCCAGATTGTTCACAACCCTACACACACTGCAGGACAAACTCTGCGCCCAATGTTCACCTCCAACAACTACGTAAAATACAGCCATGTCACAGAGTTCACATGGACCAATCACTCAATCAGCCACTTCACCATCTCCACCTCCCGCACACTCCACCCCCAAGATGGCCAACGCCCCCCCACCGGAGGTGGATCACAATCTCAGAGAACAGCTGGGCAAATGCCTGCCACACCTCCAACACTGCTACCACCATAAACCTCGAACAGGGAGTGAAAATCCTCAAGGCCTGGATCACCAATTGCAGAGACATCATTGTCCCCATCAAGAGCAACATCCAGAGAAAATCCTTCAAAAAAGGCCAGCTGGTACACCCAAGAACTCAGAACAGTGAAACAAGACAGCAAACAGTTGAAGAGTAGATGGCGCACCAGCAAGAACTCCTAGACAGGGCAGCATCCAAGACCTCCCCCAACCTCTACAACAGCCTGCTGAGGGCAACAAAGAAGAGAGCCCTTGCCGCATGCATCGAAACCAGCGTCAACCACACCAAGGAACTTTTCAACATTACTAAGGAATTCCCCAACCCAGCTGCCAGCTAAAACAACATCAGACCCTCACAGGAGCTGTGTGACAACCTCGCAACCTTCTTTCACAACAAGATCTCAACCATATACAGAAACTTCGATCTCCAACCCACACCTACGGACTTCCTCAACAGATACGCCACCACCAAAACCTTCACGAACCACACACTTGACATCTGAAACATCCTCTCCACCCAGGACACCACCTCCACATGAAATCCATCCACTCGGGAGCTCCAACAGACCCATGTTTTCACCACTTCTTCAACCTCAGAAACCAAAGGATCGGCAAGGAACTCACAACCCTACTCAACACCTCTATCACCACCGCATTTACAGATGCCTAGAAACACGCTGAAGTCAGACAACTGAAGAAACCCTCCGCCAACCCCAGCAAATTTGAAATCTACGAGCTAATTTCCCTGCTCCCATTCCCAGTGAAGGTACTGGAAAAGATCAACAATCAACTTATGACACACCTGAAGCAGAGCCAGTTACTTGACACCTTCCAATCCAGCTTCTGCCCCAATCACAGCACCAAAACCGCCCTGATTGCAGACACCTACGAAATCCCAACCCTCCTCGACTGAAGAGAAACAGCAACTTTGATCATCCTCGACCTCTCGGCAGCCTTCAACACCGTATCCCACCACATTCTGATCGAAAGACTTCACCTCCTTCCTCACCGGTAGAACCCAGAAGATCCACCTCCACTCTTTCAACTCTGAACCCAAGGAGATCACCTGTGGTGTCCCCCGAGGCTCATCCCTCAGCACCATGCTCTCAACGCATACATGATACCGCTGGCCAACATCGTCAGATTCCACAGTCTCAACATAATTTCTTACGCAACCCAACTCATCCTCTCAATCACCGACGATCCTACCACCACCAGAACCAGCTTCCACAGATGCATGACAAACGTTACCAACTGGATGAAGAACAACTGAACATAGACAAGATGAAAGTTATCCAGCGGCGTACCAACAACAGATACTCCACTACCATATACTCACCTGGGCCCATAAAACACACACAGTTGAGTAAATCGCTGGAGTCAAAGTTTATGATTTTCCACAATTTTAAGATTAGTTATTTCTTACTCCTAACTAACCTTTCACTAATCAAAAAGTTCTTTCCTCTGGTCGATGGACCATTAGTTGAACTAGTTGATGGTGAAAATTAACACTAACTCATTCTTATTCATTTAAGTGAATAACCACAGACTCTGGAAAGTTTTAAATCTTTAGCTAAATTAAATGCATGTGAACCACTTCAAAAATACAGTACAGTCACCATCATTCATAGGAGAGACATTTCAATTGATTAATCATCAAACACATACTACGGACTCATACAATGATCAATGAATGGTGTGAAGACCAACCCCCTCGCCAAAGGGCTGGTAAGGGTCCCTTGGGAAAGGTCAGGTGACCAAGACTTCAGGACAGGATAGTTGACCTCTCTAGAATACAAACGATTGTGCCGCACCCCTCTCTGACACTTTCTGACACTCTCTTCCTCCTCAAGGTTCTTCCGCGATCTTCTTATCTAACCCAATTAAATTAGGATAGAAGGTTCTACATTCGGCTTCTTCATCAGCATCTCACAGCATCTCTCCCAGCATCAGCATCTTCCGCTCCACGCTCACAGCAACTGGACTAACTAACTAACTGAAGCTATCTCATATATACCTTTCGTTCTTCATGTTCCACCCAATAAGGTTTAATTATCGCAAAAATATGAAATCTAATTGGTCCGGCAAGGGGGGAAGATCATCACACCTTGCTTACATGTCATTTAATTCAATGAAACCATTGTTCGCAAACCCATCCCCTTAATTTTTATTAAAAATGTTATTCCCATCCACTACATGTATCCATTTTGAATCATTAATGACACTATGATGAATAGAACATCTCTTTGCTGAACTCTGCACCATCTGTTCCCAGGCTTGTAGCGCTCCAATTTGGCTTCCGTTCAACCTCTTAGTCATGGCCTTCATGGCTTCGCTTAGTGAGCATGCGCAGGCATCGCGTCACTTCATTCAGTCCGGTTATGCAAGAGAGACCCAAATACGCACTAGTGATAAGGTCAAAAGACAGATGTTACTTTTACAGAATAAATAGTTTCACGTATACCACCCATCTTAACTCTTTTCTCTTTACTTATTAATACTTTCCCTGCATTAGCATTAGTAAAATAGCTCATTTTTGTTTTCAGCTAAGCAGGTGCCATGCACTCGAGTCTTCAAGGCTCCATTTTAGTGTCTTCTGCTCATGCGGAAGAAGTTCCCTCCAAGCATTAGCTCGTCATACTGCGTAGATGCAGTTGACGCATGTGCAGTAAAGATTTCCCGTTTAAAACAGCTTTAGTCCTTCTTTCATATTATTCATATTAGTAAACACATAAGCAAGCTTCACTAACCCGCGTAATTGTGTGGTGCGCATTTAGTTTTACATGAAACGCTTTTAGTAACTTTGTTAGTAAGTTAAAGGAGCGGATTGCTTCCGAGTAAAAGTCTCTTTTCTACGAGTCCTTGCTCCATCAGAAGTACTGATCTTTGGCAACAGCAGCAACACATGGAACAACTCCTGGTGGCCGTCAGACCTAGGACCCGCACCCACTCCCTCCAACCATGCTAGAAACCTTGACAACAAGCTCACCATAAAATCGCAGATCATCGCATCCCCTCTGCCTGATTCGTAACTGTGCGCATGCTACGTAAGCTCTTTAAGTGGCTACCCCTACACAGGAGATGCATCGTGGCACAAGCCATCATCACCAGCGGACTGGACTACATAACACCCTGTACGTAGGAATCCAAGACCTCCCCCAACCTCTACACACCTCCTATATAGACTCCATACTATACAGAACTCCGCAGCTAGACTCATCCTTGGCCTTCCACGATGACCCCACATCAGACCCCACCTCAGGCAACTTGACTGACTCCCCGTACAGAAGAGATGCCACATCAAGTGGCTGACCCACGCACACAAGGCTCTACACAACCAAGAATCTGCCTACATTAACCACCACCTGAACCACCATCTCCCTTTCACTTGCCCATACTTCCCGCAGAAGTGGAGGATGCTCCTTCTCCCACATTGCATCAAAGACCTGCAACAGCCTCCGCACACACCTCCGGACCATCACCTCACTTCTGGAATTCCAAATGGCCCTCAAAACCTGGCAGTTCAAATAAGCCCTTGGAACCTGCAAGCGCCTGGATACCCTATCAGGTGATTATCAGCACTTTATAAATAAATCCTTATTCCTTGATACCAGCAGAGGATATGATTCTGCAAGTACTGTTGTTAAACAGCTGCTTTGGGAGAATAACATCAATGTCTCTCTGAGCCATTGTTATAAGGAATTACATCATGGACTGAATTATATGGTTTTGAAGACTAGAACTACATGGGATAATATTAAAGAAATAAAATTTAAAGAAACGCGTTCGGAAAGATACTTCAGTCTTTGTTATTACACCCTAATAGGAGCTAATTTCCATTGAATGGCTTTTGTTTAATGGTTGGATGATGTACCTAACTTCACAACTCGTAAATAGGATGCTTCCCGACTCCTCAGCAAACTGCCCGAAATACTGTCATCCGGGAGATTGGCTGCATATGTTCTGTTTGTGTGGCGTGGCCAATTGGAAATGTTCTGGAGAAGCAGTTGAGGAGATAATTGAAAGCGATATGCACTTTACCCCGAGAACAGCCCTTTTGGGTATTTGGAATGGGGAGATGCCAGGGCAAAAGGATATAGAGCACTTTATATTTATAGCAATTCTTAAGTCTCGTTCCTAGATTAACACTTTTTGGAAATCTCCTTCTGCTCCCAGGTTGATAGATTTGTGAGGCAAAAATAATGAAGGTTGGTAAGGAAGAAGTGTGGTACCATTTGAGAGTTAACCGCTCCTCACAGTATTAGAAAGAAAAAGAGAGGAAATGGACTTGGTAGGGGGAATGCAATGCCCCCAGTCTAGTTTGTAGGGGTACTGATTGTAGCCCGGGTAAAATGCATATGTTCCTCTTTAGGGAATGGAATGTATTGTGAGAAGAAGTGATTTATTTTAGAACAATTGGAAGGGCGCTGACACTTTAGGTAATATAATGAATTGGGGTTGAGAGGCTGTTCTTCAGAATAATTTGTTCACAATAATTGTACTTTAATCTTTTTTCATTTTTTTTCAGATAACTTTATTCGATTCATATGAATCATAAAAGTGTCCCATACACACATAAAACAATTTGATAAAACTTAAAAACCTCCTATACAATAATTGGGGTGTATATATATTTGTTGTTTATTGGCGCTCCCATTCAGGGAATCAATCGTGGACACTACAAGACCCAGAATTCCATGCACAGTCTCATTCAGAGCAGTCGAATCAACAGACGTGCAAAGTGTTATTTAAATGAGTGGGCGGTGTCGACAATGCGCATACTTGACTGTCACAGCCTCTGAGGAAGGAGTTTATCTCTGAAACGCGTCAGGCAATCACGGACAGTAAAGCTGCGTAAGGGATCGGCTTGACGGCTTCCGCTTGTACCCAATAAAGGTTTTAAACTTGCTGCTGGTTCGAGTGCTTCTCATTGCTTAGGGGCAACTTTGGAGCGTGAATATATATATATATATATATATATATATATATATAGTAATTCACAATTTAAATTCTTTTAAAAACAAGTTTTGATAATATACAGCATTTCATCAATGTAATTTCCTATCACAGTTCATACCGTTTCTTAATTATCAATGCGGTTCTAATGTAATTGAGCACAGCGCTACAGATTGCAGTAGTGGACAAAGATCGTAAATAATTGAAACCCTCTTGATACAAACAAGGGCGAATTTCCTTCAAGAGAGGCTTAATAAAGCGTGCTCTAATGTCTTTATAAAGTATACAAAACAGCAAAAAGTGCATTGTGCTTTGTTGGGCTAAACTATTACAAGGACAGGAAGTCAGTCTCTCACACCAACTTGCCTGTTTAGGAAAAGCCACAAGAAAGTGCAATGTGCAAAGACAAAACCTAGTCATAAGGAAACGTGATTGTGTATGGATAGTAAAAGACAAGTAAAATTGAGGATGGCATATCGGCCCACAAGTAAATGTATCAGTGTCACGGTTAGACGTTCATATTTCGTTGTAATAAGCATTTTTTATGATTAGTTTCATATTAGATTGTATACCAACGGGATTGTCGTAGTAGTGTCCCAAACCAATCTTATCAAAAGTGTTCTTGACATAACAAAGCCAGGGGATAGACAGGGCCTTTTCCGAATTCATACAATCTCTACTAATCACCCTGGAGAATGATAATTCCTCCGAGGTCCACACCTATACCCAAAGGATCAGTGGGGCAATGTTTATTCTATCTCTGACATAGCCCAAACCCACTTCAGAGTGACAAAATTTAGTGGGAGAACTGATGGGAATCATCAATGTTCTTTTAAAGAATTTATTTTCTAAAATGTTTATCTGGCTGCATTTTTGATGGCCCCATACTCCTGCCCCATAAGTCGCCACTGACAGGCATTTTGATTTATATAGAGTTAACATTTCTGCCACCGGCTTATGTCCCAGCTTGCACATGTTCCTCCTTAGGGAATGGAATGTATTGTGAGAAGAAGTGATTTATTTTAGAACAATTGGAAGGGCGCTGACACTTTAGGTAATATAATGAATTGGGGTTGAGAGGCTGTTCTTCAGAATAATTTGTTCACAATAATTGTACTTTAATCTTTTTTCATTTTTTTTCAGATAACTTTATTCGATTCATATGAATCATAAAAGTGTCCCATACACACATAAAACAATTTGATAAAACTTAAAAACCTCCTATACAATAATTGGGGTGTATATATATTTGTTGTTTATTGGCTCTCCCATTCAGGGAATCAATCGTGGACACTACAAGACCCAGAATTCCATGCACAGTCTCATTCAGAGCAGTCAAATCAACAGACGTGCAAAGTGTTATTTAAATGAGTGGGCGGTGTCGACAATGCGCATACTTGACTGTCACAGCCTCTGAGGAAGGAGTTTATCTCTGAAACGCGTCAGGCAATCACGGACAGTAAAGCTGCTTAAGGGATCGGCTTGACGGCTTCCGCTTGTACCCAATAAAGGTTTTAAACTTGCTGCTGGTTCGAGTGCTTCTCATTGCTTGGGGGCAACTTTGGAGCGTGAATATATATATATATATATATATATATATATATATATATATTCACTGAAAAAACCATAGGTTTCAGGGGTGTTATAGTTAGCTGGACTTTTCACTTGTACAAAACCATTGAAATTCCCCCGTTATAGTTAGTTCAGCTAACTATAACTCGCGCGCCCGCAATGCACTGCTGATGACGTCACATATTACATCACTCATGACATGGTCAGTGACATCACTCATGACATCACTGATGACATCTCAAATGACATCACTGATGACATCACTGATGACATCATCCAGTGAATGTGTGTTATTCTGAAAATTAAATATGTTTTATATATGTATATCTCAAGGTCGATGGAAGAATAAATGGGTATATAAGTGTCTAAATGGATGATTTGTTTTTGAAAAATTGATTGTGTAACTGACTGATTAAGTGTATCATAGTGAATACATGGCTTAGTGAGTAATGTTTAAATATGTAAATATCTGTATCAGTCTCTCACTTTGTGTATAAGTGGCTGCATGGGTTGGTGAGTAGCTACATGGGTGTCTATATAGGTTATTAGTTGGTTTTTTGAGTATCAGTCTGAGTGTCTGCATGGTTCGGTGGGGGTATTACGTAGTGCATAGGTGCATGAATGAGTGACTCACTGTTTGTATGTGTTGAACACAGTATGTGTGCAGGACTGTATGGGTGGATGAGTGTGTGTATGGGTGTGTTAGTGAGTGAATGACTGTCTCAATAGTGTCTTTATGAGTAACTACATATGTTTTAAACTAGTATATGTGACTATTGGTGTATATATGTGAGTATATGTGAGAGTGAGAGATTGAAAGAGTTCCTGTATGAATAAGTATGTGTTTCTATAAGTGATTGTTTAAAAGACTAAGTATGTGTAAGTTTCCGTAGAAGTAAGTGTGGTGGTGTGTGTATAACTGTATATGCAAGTAAATGTATGTTTGATTCTTTATTAGCATGAGTGACTATGTGTGTGAGTAACTCTATGGATGAGTGGCATTGTGTAACAGGATGTATAGGTGTATGAGTACATATGATGAGTGAGTACATGTATGAGTGACTGTATTGGACTGTTGGTGAATGAGTGGATGTGTATGTGGATCTTAGAATTACTGAAGAGGTTGTTGTAACTGGTATTGGTATGTCCATTGTTTTGAAAATTTTAGTCTCTATTTTTGAATGTGTGTATCAAAGGTTATATTAGGGTGAGAGGAGGTCTGCCACTCTATCACAAGGATGATGTCATCAGTGATGTCATCAGTGATGTCATTTGAGATGTCATCAGTGATGTCATGAGTGATGTCACTGACCATGTCATGAGTGATGTAATATGTGACGTCATCAGCAGTGCATTGCGGGCGCGCGAGTTATAGTTAGCTGAACTAACTATAACGGGGGAATTTCAATGGTTTTGTACAAGTGAAAAGTCCAGCTAACTATAACACCCCTGAAACCTATGGTTTTTTCAGTGAATTTCTGAGGTTTTTTAAATGCTAATTCCTAACTATAACGTGCCTGAAACCTATGGTTTTTTCTGTTAATTTCAAAGGTTTTTTAAATGCTAACTTCTAACTATGCCTACAGAGATAGGACATGTGAAGAAAGAAGAAAAAATGCACAGAAAGAAACAAAAGAAGTGCAGAAAGAAGCAACAGAAGTCCTCAAATACGAAGATAAGTGCAGGAAGAAGGATAACGTGCAGAAAGAACAAAAAGAAGAGCAGAAAGAAGCCTTGTTGCAAAATCATCCTGTAGCCTCAATTTTTTCAGACGGATACTGGTGGTAACTGAGTCTGACTAACCAGTCCTAGAGCCAGTGCTATGTTAAAAGACACTTAGAATACAGTGAAAACACCTACATACACTAGGGAACATTATGCGTTGGGGTCCCCCTGTGATTAGCCTTACCTCCTCTATAAGCCCCTAGTATATAATAGGGCATGGGGATTAAAACTACCTCTTAAAACAGGCCACAGGGCGTTTTTGCACACGTTAACTCAGGCCCCGTCCCCTCCTTTCACCATTGTGTAAACACGCCCTGTGTCCGTTTTTAGTTGGGAGATTAAGTTCATTTGAGTCCTGAGGGTCCCTAGGGTCCAACTAGCCCACTAGGTACCTCCAGTAAGTGCCACAGAGCTGTGTTGCAGAGAGGTGTAAAAAGTGGCACGGCCTGGACCACCTCTCTGCAATGCAGCTCAGTGGCGCTTACTGGAAGCACTTGGTGGGCTAGTTAGCCCCCAGGGGCCCTCAGTATTGAAGGGAAATTATATCCCCAATTTAAAACGTGCCATGGTGCGTGTTTGCACACGTCACCTCAGGCCCCGTCCCCTCCCTTTACCACTGTGTAAACGCGCCCTGTGGCTGTTCTAAGTTGAGAGATTAAGTCCCCTTGAATCCTAAGGGTCCCTAGGGTCACACTAGACCACTAGGTACCTCCAGTAAGCGCCACAGAGCTGCGTTGCAGAGAGGTGTAAAAAGGGGCTTGGCCTCAGAACACCTGTCTGCAGCGCAGCTCCCTGGCGCATACTGGAGATGCCTGTTGGGGGCGCGTTTGCAGAGTGCTGCATGGAGAGGGCATGGCCTCCGGCACGATGCCAGTCTTTTATTTATTTTATTTTTTTAAGAAGGGGGGCTGTGTGGTTCCCCTTCTTATTCTAATTTATTGGCCCTGATGACCCCATCCACCAGGGCCTGTCTCCTAATTATATTTTTTTGACCCCAATCCCCAGGGCCGGCCACTGTTTTTTATTATTTTAAAAAAATATATATTTATAGACACACCTAGGACATGCTGGACAAACCGTACGTACCTATCACCATGACGATTTGCGTGATATTCATTAAAAGGCGACTATGCATGCAATTAATCCACGTGGAATGTATTTACACCACTAGTGACGCTCTGACATGTCTGATGCTCTACCGTGCCTAATCCCGGTAGACACCCTTGTCGTTTATTTATACAAACATGGGTAGCTATTGACGGGCACATTTAATACACATGCACACCAAGCCATTCAAAGGGGATTCGACAAAAATTCGACCAAAACTATGCAAGAAACCCCCCTCACAGTTAATAAAACACACATCCACTGCCGGATGTGTAATACTTTTTATTTTACTCTCTGGAAAGGGGACGAACATCACTTGCGAGTCACAGCGCACTCCTGACAGAGCCCAATGCTGTGTTACACCCACCATTGCCTGCCGAGTGCCACACACCTCTGTATTGTATTCCAATAGCTAGTGCATATGCTATGACACTCTCTAGCCCATGTGCACTGTAACACCACCCCGTGAAAATGTCATGCCACACTTGTCTTCGCACGGGTTATATTGCCCCATCTAACGTGCCTTCCTCGATGCCTATGTTATAACGCACAGTGCTATGCCATACATATTACAATTTGGGATCCATATCTTTGTCACAGTGCATATGCAACGTTACACTCCCCAGCACATATTTTATATTACAACTTTAGAGACTAGTTAGGTTACACAACACTGCCCTGTGCATATTACACTCCAAGGCACATATCGCATAGCACGCGCTAGTGCCTGTGCTATCTCGCGCTCTCCAATGAATCTGTCATTGCGCACAATGTATTGCATATTATATTTCACGCCTGGTTCATCTTATATCACACTTTTTGGTGCATAGTTTATACCATACACTATATCTAGTTTTCATTTTCAATCGTGCTCTCAGGACTATGTTCTATATAACACTGTGTTCACCTACCCTTTTCACGGGTATTACATTTTGCGATAGGGGGTGGAGGGTCAGGGGGTGTTTTTGCCAAGTGAGCCCGGAGTCACAGTCACTAACGTCTTCTTCTTCCTGAATAAAAGTGAGATTATGCTGCATACTTGTTCATATTTTAAGTAGTTTGCACAGACAAAATGTTTTAAAAACAATAAAGTTTCTAATACCCGCCTTCTCTGAACAGTTAGCTTGCTGCCACATCCCCCTCCTCCCTATCCTCTGTTGTGTGAATCCATGGACTAGCCTCCTCCCTCCTGCCATGCATGGTCTGATGTGCTGCCACTGCCCTCAATTTAGTATTATGTACCAGTCCACTCCTCCTGCCCTCCATTGCCCAATTCTATGCCCCATCATTGACCTCCTGCTTAAACTCTGTGCTTAGCTTGCTGCCCCTATTCTCCTTCCCCCTGCCCTCCGATGTCTTTGTGCATGCCCCTGCTCCATCCTTTTTGCCCACCATGTCCCATGGACCTGCCACTCCTATCTACTCTGAGTGTTCTGTTGAGCTGCCACTCCCCTCCCACCTGCCTAGCATTGTCAGATGACTGTAACCTGTCCCTGCCACCTCCACCCTGCCTGTCCACATGCCATGCCTCTATCCTCTTCCTCCTGTCCTACATGGTCCATTGTACTGCCACACCCTTCTGCCCTCCCTGGTCTGTTGTGCTGCAACTGCTCCTCCTGCCTGCCCCGTGTGGTCTGTTGTGAGGCCCCTTCCCCTGAACTTTCTTGTCTGTGCACAGGTCCTGACCCTCCCTTCCTACATCGTCCTTTGTGCATGCCCCTGCACCCTCCTTCTTGCCCATCATAGCCATTGTGCTGCCACTAACCCTCCCACTTGCCATGCATGGTCTTCTGTGCTGCCATGGCCCCTCCCACCTTCCCTGTGTGGTCAGTTAGCTGCCCCTGACCCCCTCCCACCTTCCCTCCATGGTCTGTGTGTATGCCATCACAGTCTCACTGTTGCTCTTCATGTTGTGTCTTGCTTCTAGTGCCCATCCTGCCTGACCTCCATGGCTATCTTGCTGCTCCTGCCCTGCCCCCTTGCCCCCAGCCCTCTGTTTACATGTGCAGACCCCTACTCCCTCCCTCCTGGCTTGTCTGTTCCATTGTAATGCCCCTGATCCGTCCCTCCTGCCCTTTATGGTCTGTTATGCTGCAGCCTTCTCTCCTGTCTGTCCATTATGGTCAGCTAGCTACCATTGCCTCTTGCCCCTCTGTTCTCTGTTGTCCATGTGCATGGTCCTGTCCCCTACCTCTTGCTTTCTATGGATTGTTGTGCTGCACTCCCGTCCTGCATGCCCTGTGTGGTGTATTGTGCTGCTGCAAACCCTGATGCCTGCCCTGCAGGGTCAGTTTGGTGCACCTCTCCATGTCTCTCCTGTCCTCTGTTATCCAAGTCCATGTCCCTATCCCATTTCCTCCCATGATCCAATGTACCGTACTTGCGAACATTTTGAACTTGGTAAGAGGGAGATTTTGAAAAAAACCTGGGGTATTGATTTTCCCCTTTGAGTTACATTGAAAAAGAGGATATTGTAGACAGGAGACAGATCAAATAAAACCCATTTGAGCTTAAAAACATTGGACGTTTCCTGGCTGAATCGGGTCTGTTGGCATGTATGGTTGTACTACCATTGCCTCTTCCTTCTGCCCACAATGGTCTATTACATTGCCACAGCCTTGAAGGAGGGTAGATTTTGTATCACAGGGGGCCCCTGGCCCGTTCTGTCCACACCTGAAGTATGAGACCCTTGTCCTTGCCCTGCCAGCCGCATTTGTAGGCCGTATTAAATTGACCAGCGGGTCCTGTGTTGCTATATAATTATCCTGAGACATCCTTACCACTCAGCCAGCATAAAACCCCTGTGTAGGCCCTTCTGTTCAATATGTAGGCCTCTTTGTTAAATTGACCATAGCTCTGCAACTTTAGTGTATAGCAGTCTGAAGGCAGGTCTGCGAGGCCTTCTGCTCCAAACTAGTAGCCCCCACCCTACCCGAGTGCTCCGTGCTCGGTATCAAAGTTCAACATCCCCCTGAAGCTGTCGACATACAGTAGGCTGCATCCTGGACTGGTACTTGCTTCCTGGGCAGGTTTCCCGCTTTTAAGGAAGTGGCAACCGCAGAGCGTCAAGTTAGGAGAACTGAGGAGATTTTATACATGAATATATTGAATTCCTGTACAATACCCATTATTTTCTGCTTGCTCTATGGAACTTACGATAAGCGATTGGCCTGAGAGACTGACCTTTTCACCCAGTCCATTGTCAGCATTAAGTGGGTAAATGACGAAATGTCTGGTAAAATCTGCAGACGAAGCTTTTGGGTAGCATACGTAGGTAGATGTAGCGTGCAAAGGAGCCCACAAAATGATATAAAAAGGGAGCACCCACAGATATCGACGGACAACCTCGCCGTCTGTATGTAGGTTAACAGGCTGTGCAGGTTTTCCCCAAGAACTGGGAGCTCTTGTCTTCCTTTGCTTAAAATGTCTTGCTCTGCTTTGCTTGAAGTATCTTATTCTATTTTACCTATATGAAATGTCATGTTATGTTTAACCATTGTTCTCTTTACTTTTGCATTTAAAAGATGTTGTATTGTAATTGCAGGAATGCTTGCTCTAAGAGTAAATGTGAGTGTCCCTAGGTAACATTTTCCTTGGTGTAACTTGTTTCTCATGATGCATTTATAGATGTGTTTTCTCTCTCTCTCTGTCAGTCCATTAATTGAGATACAGAGAATATCATGACAGCTGTATGATTATCTGGATTCTGTATTTTGTACTTTATGTCTCTATTCTGCGGTTTCTTTGAAGTTGCATCTTCTCATTAAACTGCCATTGTATTCTGCCTCCAATTCCATGTCTCATATGTCTGTTTTCTTCATTTTTGGAGCAAGCGTTCCTAGGCACCCCGGCTCAAATTAAGGTGCCCCTTTTGTCCCTGACTCACTCTCCTGCTCAGTTCTGTGGTGGCTCCCGGGGCTCTGGGGACCGCCCCTAGCTTCCTTGACCCGTAATAGATCTTCCCTCCAACAGCCTCTCTTGCAAGTCCTGTATTGTTGGTTTGTTGCCCCTGCCCCCCTTTCCACTGCCCTCCATAGTCTGTTGTGCTTCCACGGCCCTTCCTGCCTGCTCAGTGTGGTTAAATTGTTGCCTTTGCACCCTCCTACCTGCCTTCAATTTTCAGAGTCCGTGCCCCTGGCCTCTGCCTCTCAACAGTATCCTAATGAACAACTAGATTGCTAACATTCTATATTTATTACAAAAGTGTGGAACGCCTGACATCATCTTGATGTAATCAAAACTGTAATACCTAGAGCATTCCTTTAGAAATTGCATATATGAGAGGGTCGTATTGGCATCAAAATTATGGTTAGTGCTCTAAAAGACTAAAATAAGGACATATTTTCTGAGTTTTCAAATAGCGACAAAGCACTTTTAAATTATTTGTTATCTTTATGTTTTTTTATCTAGTTGACAACTTGATTAAATGTTGCACTTAGGGGAGAGGATTTGGTGTTACTTCCAGAACTGCAGACTTTGCAACTGGGGAACCAGGTTGAAGTTTCTGCTTCAGCTCGACATTCTGTGATTCTGGTCAAATAACTTAGTCTCCCCATGTCTACAACCAAAATGAATTTGTTCTTGTGTGATGTAACCAATGCTCATGTAAAGCACTCCAATACCTGACAAGTCTGCACTATATAACACTGCAAAAACACAAAATAATAAGTGTTTTGCACACTTCTGTCATTGGGCTATATTTGGGCTATATCTGGGTGATTTTGGGCTAAATTTGGGCTCTTTTGTCTCCGGTGGCCATCTTGGGAGATTTATTTGTTATGAAGTTTCCTAATTTCCTCATGTACTGTAGTCTCCTCAGTCGGAAATGCTTTCAGTTTTTTACTTTGATTCAATCATGAAGGTATTCAGATATGTCACACATTTGCCATGAATTCTGAATGTTAGCACTCTAGTTGCTCATTAGATCACTGTAGTAAAACTACTGTTCACCATGGAATTCTGCTCCTGGTATTAAAAGTGCATGTTTCAGTCTGCATGTCAGAATTTTTTAATGAAATAGAAGAGGATTTGAGAAGTCACTCAAAATGTGCCCTCATTTTCTTTCTTCAGCATTAATCATAATTTCAATGGCAAAATGAACCCCCTCATTGTGTTCCTTTTTAAATTAAATGTTTTAAGTGTTACCAGTTTATTCCAATCAAGATGGCTTCAGGTGTGCCATACTTTTGTCATAATGAAGACAGTAAGTGCTCTAGTTGTTTTTAAGAACATTCTTGGACATTCTGTCATTGGGCTATACTTGGGCTACATCTGGGTGATATTTGGGCTACATTTGGGCTCTTTTGTCTCTGGTGGCCATCTTGGGAGACTTATTTGTTATGAAGTTTCCTAATTTCCTCATTTACTGCAGTCTCCTCAGTAGGAAATACTTTCAGTTTTTTACTTTGATTCCATCAAGAAGGCATTCAAATGTGTCACACATTTGCCATAAAATCAGAATGTTAGCACTCTTTTTGCTCATTAGATCACTGTAGTAAAGCTACTGCTCACCAGGGAAAACTGCTGCTGGTATTGAAAGTGCATGTTTCAGTCTGCATGTCAGGATTTGAGAAGTCACTCAAAATGTGCCCTAATTTTTCTTTCTGCAGCACTAATCATACTTTTTATGGAAAAATGAACCCCCTCATTTTGTTCCTTTTTAAATTAAATGTTTTAAGAGTTACCACTTTAATCCAAGCAAGATGGCTTCAGGTGTGCCATACATTTATCATAAGTAGGGCGGTTAGCGCTCTAGTAGTTCTTTGGAACACTCTGGAAAGCTGCAGTAGAACACAAAGGAATCAACTGACAGTCTCTGCCCTTGTTGGATGTACATGTTTTACTGAGAATGTCAGACTTCATTCTCACATGACTGAGAAAGATAATGTGAATTTACAGAAAATAAGCTCTCAGTTTAGCTTATAGATCACCTTCCAAACCTCTGTGGTAAAAGCATGAGAAAATATTTTTCTCTCAATCATGATATCCCAGCAGAAGGCTTTTTCACATGGTGAAATCACCTTAGAACATACCACAATTCCTAAAATGAGTATGGTACCATCAACAAATGATTTATAATGTAACTAAAGTCTTAAAATCTTCTGTTAACTGCAATGCTTTTTAATGAGGTGCTATCATGTATATTGGTCCCAAGATGGCTGCCAACACTTCTTGGATGAAGTGCTGACAGCCAATCAGATCTCAGGATGAGATGTGTGGTTAGGCTCCGCCCACATATATATATTGATTTAAATGCTATTTTCTCAGGAACTACTGAACAGATTTACACCAGACCTACAAAAGGCACTTCCTTGACCTGAGGACTACCTCTCTGCCAAATTTCAAGTAACTCTGTTCAGCCGTTCGGGCTGTAGCTGTGTCTAAAGGTCCTATGGAAAAATGCATGGGAAAAACGCGTTTTGGGACCCCCCTTTTTTCTCAGCCCCCGCTTGACGAATCCCCCCGAGACTTTCAGGGTAGGAGCGGAACGTAGCGCCCCACCTATTTTGAAATTTCCCGAGGATTCATCGACCGGCGCCAAAGTTATTCCAAATAGAATGTTGCGGATTTCCTATGGAAACAGGGTCCTAACTATAACTATCTACTGGCGACCGCCAGTAGATAATATATATATATATATATATATATATATATATAGTAATTCACAATTTAAATTCTTTTAAAAACAAGTTTTGATAATATACAGCATTTCATCAATGTAATTTCCTATCACAGTTCATACCGTTTCTTAATTATCAATGCGGTTCTAATGTAATTGAGCACAGCGCTACAGATTGCAGTAGTGGGCAAAGATCGTAAATAATTGAAACCCTCTTGATACAAACAAGGGCGAATTTCCTTCAAGAGAGGCTTAATAAAGCGTGCTCTAATGTCTTTATAAAGTATACAAAACAGCAAAAAGTGCATTGTGCTTTGTTGGGCTAAACTATTACAAGGACAGGAAGTCAGTCTCTCACACCAACTTGCCTGTTTAGGAAAAGCCACAAGAAAGTGCAATGTGCAAAGACAAAACCTAGTCATAAGGAAACATGATTGTGTATGGATAGTAAAAGACAAGTAAAATTGAGGATGGCATATCGGCCCACAAGTAAATGTATCAGTGTCACGGTTAGACGTTCATATTTCGTTGTAATAAGCATTTTTTATGATTAGTTTCATATTAGATTGTATACCAACGGGATTGTCGTAGTAGTGTCCCAAACCAATCTTAACAAAAGTGTTCTTGACATAACAAAGCCAGGGGATAGACAGGGCCTTTTCCGAATTCATACAATCTCTACTAATCACCCTGGAGAATGATAATTCCTCCGAGGTCCACACCTATACCCAAAGGATCAGTGGGGCAATGTTTATTCTATCTCTGACATAGCCCAAACCCACTTCAGAGTGACAAAATTTAGTGGGAGAACTGATGGGAATCATCAATAATCTTTTAAAGAATTTATTTTCTAAAATGTTTATCTGGCTGCATTTTTGATGGCCCCATACTCCTGCCCCATAAGTCGCCACTGACAGGCATTTTGATTTATATAGAGTTAACATTTCTGCCACCGGCTTATGTCCCAGCTTGCACATGTTCCTCCTTAGGGAATGGAATGTATTGTGAGAAGAAGTGATTTATTTTAGAACAATTGGAAGGGCGCTGACACTTTAGGTAATATAATGAATTGGGGTTGAGAGGCTGTTCTTCAGAATAATTTGTTCACAATAATTGTACTTTAATCCTTCGGTGCTGAGCTACTCTTGCTTCAGAATAATTACAATTTTAAAGGGAGCACAGACACTTTAATTAATTGGTGCGGCACTAATGTTTCACCCTCAGCAGGGTGGGAAGAACAACGAAGAGTATAGGACCGGGACTTTGCTGGTTTGCACTTAGAGAATGGCCTAGAAGGGAAAATGATAGTGGTAACCTTTTACCCAATTCGGTGTCTTTGGCAGGGAGATAAAGTGTTGTATTTATAGCCCTTTGGGTACCTATTGATGTATTGTGTCGTGATTTGTCCGTCCTTGGAATAACTGCATGAGAACCAAGAAAAACATTCTTTAGAACAGAAAGAATAAAGCTGTGCTAGAAACCGGACAATGGTCTGCTCCACCCCCAGATCAAGCATAATACACAAGATGAATACGTAGGATGAATTGCCCTACTTTTAGCATCCGCATATTTTGAAATTATTAGGTAAAGTTTTAAACATTGATCTATTGTGCCCAAACCTTGATGAAAACCATACCGGGCCTCAGAAAGACTCGATTTGTCCTGGCCCAACTTTCTAATTCGGCCAGGAGGACACTCCCCACCACTTTGACAGTTGAATCTAGGAAGGGTATAGTTCCATAACAAGATTGATCCTCCTTGTCTCCCTCTTTAAAGATCGAGACTATAATCGAATAGCTGAAGGACCCAGGGGGTTTGAATACTGCAGATGTGTTTAACACTGTGATCAAAGGTGCCCATAGGTCTATGTATGCTATGAATATGTCAGCTGGTATTCTGTTTTGGCCTGGCACCTTCCCTTTAGAGCCTTCAATTACAGCTTGAACTTCAATATAGTCAAAGGAGATAAAAGCATCTAACTTAATCTTGACACTTCAGATACATTACTGACTGAATCATCAAGGGCGTACATTTTGCAAAAATGGGTGCAGGAATGGCCGCCGTTAAAGATGGTGAGTGATTATCAATGAAATAAGGTGCTTTGGCCACCCGCCACAATTCTGTGTTACTGTGCAATGTACTGGTGCACTGTAAGGAGGCAAACACAAGGAGATGATGGATGGAGCGCTGAAACTTTTCAGACGCTCACCCCCAGTCACAGATCTGGGTTGAATCCATCACCGTTCTTTAGCCCACTTCTCCACCCCAATTCAGACCCAGCCATATGCAAATCAGTCTTGACCCTGTGCCTCATGGGAACAGTCCAGTCCGAACTGCCAAGCCAGGTCTTCCTTGGACCGGAAACAAGCATCCTGGGACAGGTTTCAGGGTAACAGCCCTCATCAGCCAGGCTGGCTAAAATTGAGTGGCAAAGTGAGCAAGGGACCCACGTCTGAGCATACCCTGCCAACTTAGGGCAAGCAACGCAAACACACACAGATGATGGACGGAGCGCTGAAACTTTTCAGACACTCACCCCCAGTCACAGATCTGGGTTGAATCCATTATCGTTCTTTAGCTCACTTCGCCACCACAGTTCAGACCCAGCTATATGCAAATCAGTCTTGACCCTGTGCCTCATGGAAACAGTCCAGCCCAAACTGCCAAGCCAGGTCTTTCCTGGACCGGAAACAAGCATCATGGGACCGGTTTCGGGATAACACCCCTCATCAGCCAGGCTAGCTTGAATCCAGTGGCAAAGTGAGCAAGGGACCCACGTCTGGGCATACCCTGCCAAATTTGGGCGAACAATGGGATGGGTATGCCCAGACGTGGGCCCAGTGTGCTCCATGCCACTGGAGTCAAGCTATCCTGGCTGATGTGGGGTGAAACCCCAAAACCGGTCCTAAGATGCTTGTTTCCAGTCCAGGAAGAACCTGGCCTGGCAGATCGGGCTGGACTGTTCCCATTGCGCGCAGGGTCGACTGATTTGCATATGGCTGGGTTCAAACTGGAGTGGCATGGGAAGCAAAAAAACAATGGATTTAGGCCCAGATCTCTGTACTGGGGAGAATGTATGACATTGTTCTGCATTCTGCCCATCAATTGTTCTTTTTGCATTTGTCACCTGAGTAGGACGGGTCTGCCCAGAAATGGGTCCCGTGCTCTCCATGCGACTGGAGTCAAGCTATCCTGGCTGATGAGGGGTGAAACCCTGAAACAGGTCCTAGGATGCTTGTTTCCAGTCCAGGGAGGACCTGGTCTGGCAGTACGGGCTGGACTGTTCTCATTGCGCGCAGGGTCAAGACTGATTTGCATAAAGCTGGGTTCAAACTGGAATGGCATGGGGAGCAAAAAACTATGGATTTAGGCCCAGATCTCTGTACTAGGGAGAATGTATGACATTGTTCTGCATTCTGTCCATCAATTGTTCTTTTTACATTTGTCACTCTGTGTGAGACGGGTATGTCCAGACGTGGGTCCCGTGCTCTCCATGCCACTGGAGTCAAGCTATCCTGGGGCTGATGAGGGGTGAAAGTCTGAACCGGTCCTAAGATGCTTATTTCTAGTCCAGGGAGGACTTGGTCTGGCAGTTTGGGCTGGACTGTTCCCATAGGGCGCCGGGTCAAGACTTATTTGCATATGGCTGGGCTTAAACTGGAATGGCAGGGGGAGCGAAAAAACAATGGATTTAGGCACAGATCTCTGTACTGGGGAGAATGTATGACATTGTTCTGCATTCTGTCCATCAATTGTTCTTTTTGCACTGTAAGGAGGCCCATGCTTCCTCCCTGAATAACAGTTTTCTAGTTTCTAAAGCTTTCTTATATTCTGCCCTACAAATACGGATGTTACCTGGTGAGCGTGGTATACCTTCTAAGTCTGTCATCAAGTTCTTGTGTGCGGAACACTCAAACCAATTGTACCCTATCGCTATCCTAAGACAAGGAGGGCCTGTCAGCAATTTATTAAACCCTTTTGCTGCTAGGCCTCACTCCCCCGTCTGCCCCCCCCCCACTCCCTCCAGAGGTTAAATCCTTTTTTTGGTTATGGGGTAGTTTGTGCTTAGGCCTCCATAACTTTCTGTCCACAAAAGCTATCCATGACAAATTTGCGTCCTTTTCTTCCAACATCCTGGGGATTCTAATCATACCCAGGGTTGGGGAGTATCCAGGTCGGCAACCAAAATGGTCATATGGCACTGAAGCTCCGGGGATCTCGCCTACATTTCTCTGCCTGCCGGTGCAATCCTGTTGTCCTCATGCCTCCTGTGACTCCGGCCCAGTCCCTGCTGTTGCCGGAATCTTAAATCGCCCAATCAAAGCTGGATTTCCTTGCATGTTTCCTGTATTCTATACTGCTGGCTGCCGTGCCATGGTGACAGAGTCCATGAGCGAGCCTGAGGACGGGGCAGCGGTGTGCACGGCCTACATCTCACTTCTGCTGTGGATTACGCGATGCCCTGTCTCACCGATAGGGTAGACGCTGCCTTTCGGCATGACCTGCGAACTAGGCCCTACTCCAGTTCAGTGCTGCGGTGGTGATCGCTATATATAAGAACAATGGTTCCGTAGGGAGAAAAGATTATTTACAATAGAAATAAATCAATTAAACAAAACAACACAGCAAAAGATGATCTAGCAGATAATTAATCCTTAAGCAATGAATAATTATTCAAAAAACATAATAATTTATTTTTTATATTTCAAGTGAATTTTAAATCATTCATCAACTCCTTTGAATATGTACAAAAAATCAAAAAGGCTGTATATACAATGATATTTACAAAAACACGACGCAGTGACAAAGTGAATAAAGTGACTTGATGTGATAGTGAAAATGTGAATATATTACAATATATGTATGTGATTATCAATAAAATACATAGAAAGTTTTGCAAAGATTTTTTGCAAAAGAGTCCGCAGCTGAATTCTGGTTAGGTAGTGATCCTTGTAAGGCACTGGTCCTAGTTTTTCGTGTATACAAGGAGTTCCGATTAGTACTGGACTGTGGAACCGTCAACGTTTCGACCCTATACCACCAGTTGTTCTATACAATCATAGCGGGTCTTCATCAGGACATGGGAGGTGTATAACATGAAAAGAATTTGGATCAGTTTCTTAGCTGTGTTGAAGATCTAAAAACAGGGAAGAAAAGAATTTTCCAACAACTCACCTAATAGTAGGTGATATGGCAAATGTCCAGCAGTGTGACGTAGTTGCCGCTCACTTTCAGTCAGAAGAGACTACCTAATGACATGTGTGCACATTAGTAAGCATATGATAAATGTGGAGCTCAATTATATCACATTAGGGACATGTAAACATAATTTAATTTACCAGTGTTGTAGAGGATCTAAGTTCGTCTTCTCCTAGTTGTTTGGTCATTTTCTTCTTTTTAATTCAGATTAATGAGCCAGGTTTGAATCACTAAAGACATAAACGCAGATAAGGGTACTCAGAATGATGAACGGATAGCTTAAATTAGGTATCAATGGAGATTTGTGGCCCACGTAATGGCTCACCTGACTTCCAGGTAGATACTCTGCTTTGCGGGAGGCACGGTTATCAGGATGCGATTTCGACTAGAAGAAACCATATATAACCCACATTAAATACCACTGACCTCATGTTGTCTGTAGCTATTTCAAAAACACCCAACTGTTAAGTCATGGTCTGTCCTAATTCCCTGCGTTGGCAAATTACCATGTGATCCTGTTGGAGAGAGAGGATTCAACCCCATCGGTGCATACGCGAACTAGGTAATGTGTAATTAGGGCTCCCGGTTTTATGGTATTTATTTTTTTGCCATTTCCGTCTGTATTTATCCATATTTATTTTTTGGGCTTTTTTTCTGTATTTATCCATATTTATTTTTGCCACAAGCAAAAGGCGACGCTACAGCTAGTATTTTTCCACATTTATTTACATTGACAAGGCACACCTGCGCCCGGTTGTTATTGGGCAACACAATACATTCAGCTGAAAACTTTGCCATTGTAGTACAAGCACATGTGCATTTCAAGAGACTTTGAGGGCATTGAGGCTCTTTCTGGTTTGTTAATGAAGTGAAGACCACTGAAAACCCGTTCCATATTTGCTGATGATACCGGAATGGCCACAATATTCTGTTAGAGCTTCACCCCTCTGAAACCTGCCCCAGAGGCCTTAACAAAACCATGTAATAAACCCCTCACTCCGAAGCCGGCAGACAGGGAAACATTTACTATGAACTTGCACAGAAGCCAAATTCCGCTTCAACTCTTTGGGTACTGTGCACAAACATGTAAAGAAAACATGGAGGGGGGAGAGGACGTCTGGTGACTTTGGAGCTGAGGAACTGGGTTCGATCGAGCCTGGGCGTCGGCTCAGCATCCTGTGATTCTGGGCAAATCACTTAATCTACCTGTGCCTGTGCGTGGCTTTTTACTGTAAGGATAGTGAAAGAAACGTAAGCCTGGATTTAGTCACAACCCTGACTGCACATTGCATGGATCTTGGAAGGCAATACATTTTTACTATCCGAAAACTTGAAAATATAAACCCAACAGTTTGCTGTCAATTGGTCTTCACCACATGACATTGAGAAAACATTTTTAGCCTCATGGGGTCTAAACAAACGGGAAAATTCATTGACCTCAACTTTCAGCAAAGAACATTCACCAGCATTTGTACAATTCATTACCCGACTCCTGCCCATGTGCTGCACTCTGAAATTATGTTGAAGCATTGACAACTAAGGCACACTTCATTTAAAAGAGCTATAGTCACTGCCAAAGCCTCAGCGAGGATACTCTGAGACATAAAAATTAGAAATGCAAGTAAACGGGCAGCATTTCTTTAAGTAAATTAAACTGGCTTCAAAAAGACCAAGGAAGTAATTTAATTCTGAAACATTCTCTTCTCACCTACATGGCCTCCGCAAGACCTCTATGATATACAGTTAAATTACAGTGTTTACACTGTGCGGTTGCCACTTATGACTTGGCAGTAATAACAAACTTGATGACAGAATTAATTCTCCCAGAGCAGAAATAAGCAATTAACCATCTTTCGCCTATTACGTTTTGTTTGAGCCCGCTGCAGCTTTTCTATGTAGGGCTTATTAATTAATCTTTAAGGCAGCACGTATAGCGTTTCACTTCCTAGCATTTTATTTAAAAAAGGGCATTCCTAAATAGATGCAAGCAATAGATATTGCATCTATAAATAAATTATGCAGAGCTGAGAGCAGAGATGGGGTTACACATTATCATTGTCAGCCTGCCCTGCAAAGGCTGAGGCGGGAGTGCAGCTGTTGGCTTTGTGATTGGGGGCTTCTGCGTGTTCCATTGTTCGTGTTTAGTGCTGGGGGGCATGGCGAAATGTTGTGTATGTGTGCGTCGCAGGCGCGCAACACCCATTGGACTCGAAGGGCTTCAGCCCCCACCCCCCCCTCATGTGTGGAATCCCGGGATGAGACAGATCCCGGGCAGACACAAAGCCGCACCGAGCACTTCACAGGTCTTTAAAAAGACCATTTGCATGTTAATGAGGCCTCCTCGCTGTTGTTTCACCCCTTCTAACAGCCCCTGCAGCTCCACTCTGCCTAGATTCAGCCCCCCCACCCCCGAAATCAGCGCCACTCTGCCTACAGTTTAAAGATTCAGCCCCCCACGAAATTTTTGCTTAGCCCCCCCGAAATTTGGCTCTAGTTGCGCCTCTGTGTGTGTGTGTGCATGGATAACATTTGGCAGCATCAACGATTGCACTGATAAGAATCTGCGTGGCTGTGTTATCAGTCCTCAGGGGACGGGACAGTCTGCCTGTCGAGGCTCCCAGCTCCCTCCCTGACTCAGCAGTTCTGCCGACCACAAGGCAAGGCAGCGCGGCAACATTTACTCGTATTTTACCGTTTATAAATATAAATACAGACAAAGGAAATATCGATTTCCGTCTGTATTTATATGTATAAATCCGTAAATACGGAAAACCGGGAGCCCTATGTGTAATCAATCCTAAAAAACATTTCTAAAGGTTCCAGCGATGAAACAAAACAATCGATACATAAAAGCACCAGGCATAGTATAATCGATCATACAGCCATCTCTGCCGGTTCTAGCTACTCTATATCTCAAAAAAAACAAAACAAATCGGTCAACGATAAAAATTAACTACTCTACGCATCACCCACAACTCCTGGAGTTGCTACTTGATGTTGTGGTTCATCGGGCAGTCCGTCTACAGCAAAACACCGGCTCGAATCCGGAGCGTGCAGCAGCTAAATAGTAGCTGTTCAAAGATATGGCTCTCTAAATGACCGAACGGTCGAATTGGGAATTGCTAAACTTGTTACAAGGATTACTCAAAAAGCACTTCTAATCCGAACAAATTATTTGTGTAATAACCCTGAAAAAATTTCTTTGAGGGTTCTAGCGAGCGGTGCATAAGAACACCCAGCAGTATAAACTCGATCACATAAACATTTCTGAAGGATCTTGTTATTTAGTGTCCGATAAGCTTATCAGCCGTCATTTAGACGATAACTAACACCTGCTTAACAAGCGTCCCACATCTATCCTTAAAGAAAACTCATACCTGATATGTGAATATATTCTTAGTCTCGGGCAATCTGTCCGGAACACGCCACCAGCTCGAGTGCAGAGCGTGCAGCAGCTAAATAGTTGCGGTGGTGATCGCAGCCTGTTGCAATGCCGTGGTCTGGTTGGGGCTGGGCCTGGGGACATTGGGCCTTGCTGCCATGGCGCTCCCGAAGCGGCCTGCTTGGTGACGGTTTCAGGCTGCGCACCATATTGCTGATTGGCACTACCCTCATCAGGCTTGGAGGAACTTCCCATAGGCTTTGGCATTCCTTTCTTGCTGTCTGGGGACCTTAGGGGCCTGGCGGCGTTGAGTTGCTAAACTTTTTTTTTTCCCTCTCAAAATCTGCTGCCGCCTAGACTGCAACTCGGCAAGGCAGGGATTTCTTTTTATATTGGAGGCTGTGCTGCCATGGCTCACACCATCTGAACATGTGGGCTACTGTTTAATCAGAGTATTCGAAGAGCCTAGTGATAAATGCTGCAACCTCTGTATTTGAATTTCTGGCCTGCAACCTCCCATGACTGATTTTCATCCTTTGTGATGGCTTGACCTTGAATGTTGCTATGTGCTGCCTCGCCACTCCCGTTGCCTTCCAATCCTCCTCAGCGTGAATAGCCACGGATCTTGCTGTCCATTTGCCATCAAATCAACTCCTTGCCCACATTGTTTTGTAGCCTGCGTTGAGATACCCTAGTGACTACTTTTCCGCTACAGACCTGCATTTATACAATGGGACGCAGTGACCCCAAACAGCGGCAGCTGTCCTTTGACTCTACTAGAACCCCACAACACCAAGGTGCAGAGAGCCTCGTGGATGGGGATGCGCCTGCAGACACCGCTCTTGCTCTTCCTCTTGATAGAACGGCTGCGATAATGGCAGAACTGAAGGCCATTTCGAAGGCCATAGACTCACGCTTTGATGCCCTTACAATGAGACTCGACAGTATCCATGAATAAATAGAACGTCACGATACCAGGTCAGATAATGCAGAGCAGCAAATGTCTTATATGGAGAGGATGGCAGCTCAGGCATAAATAAACACCTGGAAAATGTAGAACGCCTTTTGAAAATGGTGGTTGCTTAAAACAAGATTAGAGGTGCGCCTCGCCACATCAATATTCACATTGTGGGGGTGGTGGAAACTACCAGCTTGGGCGTATGGACACATTTGTTAAAAATCTTTTGGAGGAAGTATTTCACAGGGAATCGTTCACTGATAGTTTTGTTGTTAAGAGAGTCCACAGGACCCCTGGACCCCGTCCAATCCCAGGGTCGTCTTTACGCCTCATTCTCGCCTGGTTACTCAATTTCTGGGACTGTATAGTTCTTTTGCATCAAACCGTAGAAAGCTGCAGGGGATCAAAGCCATAGAACAGAAATGGAGCAAGACCAGGGTGTATAGTGTAGGAAAGTGGCTCTGTATAGACTGTTCCCAAATAGGTACAGTGTGTACAGAGTCCACAGTCCCCAGAGGTTTGACAGAGGCTAAAGTTAGATATAACCTTACTCTCTAAAGTGGTAGCTTGGTTGAGCAGTAAGGCAGTATCAGAGGACAGTGTAAAGCATTTGTTGTACACACTCATTCAGCAAATGGTCTCACACACTCAAGAACTGAACTCTAGGCCAATGGTTTTGTATAAAAATATATAGTTGTTTTATTTCAGAACCAACAATAGGTATCAAAATATACTTTCTCAGAATGAGATGCTTTAGATAAATACTTTTCAATAGGCAATAGACTTTTGAATGCAATAGTTACAGTTGTTGCAATAGACAACACAATTTAAAACAATATAACATTGAGCTCAATGGGAATTTCTAGTTAAATGCAATTGATTACTTTTTGGTCTACTTTTCTTACCACAGGACTGGATCCTAGATTCAGTCCTGGGACATCTCCTGTAAGCAGTTAAGTAAAAACGTTTTGGTTACAGTTGTGATTTTTAAAGAATATTATTGTATTTTAAAAGTTGACAGAAACTTTATCACATAAAATCACCAATGTTATCCTATGGGAGGAAATTCACTTAGCAGGTAAGTGGGGTTATAGTTACTTTTTCTAACTCAGTGTTTGATCCTGGATCCAGCACTGGGACATCTCCTGTAAACAGTTGAAAGAATGTGTTTTTGTTATACAGGCGATTTTTAACGAATATTTGTAAGTTTGCAAAATCGACATAAGAATTTCTGGTGAAAAACAGGCCATGTCATCCCCATGGAAGGAAAATCAAGTTATAGGTAAGTACGGTTGTAATTACTTTTCAGGGTCAGTGCTGGGCACCAAGATCCAGCACTGGGATCTCTCCTGATAACAGGTGAGTAAATTCGTTTTCGTAATTCGGCTGATTTTAGATAAATATTTTAAAGTTTCAAAACTCGACACAGAAGAATTTCCAAATGAAACCAGTCAATGTTACCCTATGGAAGAAAAGTGAGTTATCGGCCTTGGGGTAAGTACTTGACTGGCAGAGTTAAGGTTCTGGGCATAGACTCAGGGGTCTCCGAGGGTCAGGTAAGAACAGTTGTTACATCCTCAACGGCACAGGGGCAGCCGGGTGCAGTGTGAGTTAGGGCCAATGTTATCCTATGGGAGGCAGGGGGCCGTTGGTTGGTGGCTGCTGGCTAGCAGGCCACGCGGCTGTGGGACCTGGCTCCTGGTCCCTTGCTCAGGGCAAATGGGGAAGTAGATTAGAGTAGAGGTTGTACTGCCAGGGGCACTCGGGCGGCTGTGTGCAGGGTGCTTTTGAGCCGTCGGGCGCTCAATGGATTGCAATGGAGAAGCTCAAGAACGAACAAAGGCTGCAAGCTCGGGGACAAAGATTCTTCAGGTGCGACCACCACTTTGAGAGGTAAGTTGGGTAGTTGGAGGATAGGTAGGCACCCAGGAGTTGGGCATCAGGGGTGTCTTTTACAAAAGAAGGAATCTTGGTCACCAAGGGTTGAAGGAAATGGTCGCAGAATTGCGACAGGGGCTTAAGGAGAGATCCTATGCCTGACACTATGGGTCCACCCAGGGGAGGCTGGGTACCCTTATGGATTTTGGGGAGGGTGTAAAAGTAGGGGGTCTTAGGGTTCTTATAGATCAGGAACTCCAAATCTTTCTTGCTGATGGAGCCATGTGCTTCTGCTGCAGTCATCAGTGCGGTTATCTGTGTACTCAATCTTTCAGTGGGGTCCTGCATAATAGGGGTATAGTATGCCCAGTTCCCCAGCTGTCATTTGCATTCTGTCACATAGTCATTTGTGTTCATGATCACTATTGCACCTCCTTTGGCGACAGCTTTTATAGTGATCAAGACTAATCTCCCTCCCGTCTACAGAAGTAAAAATTATTATGTATCAGAAGATCCCTGGATGTTATCAGCAGACCTCGTACCTTAGCATGCACAGATGAAAGTTCTACATCTCAGGAGCTGTCACAATCTCCTTCCTGGAAAGATCTATTCATGCATACCTATATGACAAACGTATGTGTTCCCAAACAACAGCTGCATTTGAATGACGTTCTAGTACTCACAGAGAGAACTAGATACAGATAATCAGCCACAGTGGCGGGATCCCCATCTGCGCACCATCAGAGCGAGGGTTAGGTCGGCAGCACGAACTGCAAACAGACTACTGTAAGTATTGCTAAAACGCACCGCTCCCCCTGGAAAGAAGCTAGCCACTGGCAATCCACTGTAGCTCCACACCACAGCCAATCACACCACCGGGATGTTCGATATCCCACGGCAATGGAACCTTGTGAAACTGCTTCACAGCAACTCCCCCCTTCTCTATTTCAGGACCGTCGGAACACTCCATTGCGTCCACCCTGACCGGTTCGATTGGGACCCCACGTACAACCATTTTGGGTAAGTTTCCGATCATTTAGCAACACAGGACCCTTGCTTGGGTCTGGTGCCTGGGTGGGTTTGAATGCGCCTGCCTGCTTCTTGGTGATAGCCAAACTGTCGCGCGGACTCACGAGACAGGTTACAACAACAGTCCTTAATATGTGAAGATAATTATGCTGGCTAAATTTATGGTGAACAGACCAGGTCAAAACAAATGACGTAATTTGTAATTGCATGCACTTATTACCTGTCTGTTCCATTGCTTGTGACGAACAGCATGAGCATGCTTTTACACAGACTGCATGCATTGTCGCCGGGTCTGTGGTGGTTATGCTTAATGTTTGGAAACCTATCAACATGAATATGTTTTTAATGCTTTTTTTTACCCTTTTCTTTTCTCCCTTATATAGGTCTATCCCAAGAGGATATACTACATATCTATTATGAGAAGTTGGCCTGGTATATGCTGGTCACTAGTTATAGTGGCCACCTTGCACCAGTACAATTCGACTCTTATGGTAGATAGGTTTAAGACAACCTTTTAAAGAAAGCTATCCTAGTGGTGGCTGTGGAGAGCAGCCTTCAGGCTAAGTCTCAGAGGAATGTAAAGCAGCTTGTTTTACCTTATTATCTCTTGAATCACTAAATGAAAGGACATCACACAGGTATATATATAAAATATATATGTATTTATTTCTAACACACTCTACTAATCTCTTTATGAGATTAGAAGTCAAGGACATATGCACAAATTAACATTTCACAACGCATGCAGTGTGAGAACACAGCCGCGGATCCCAATAGACTTCAATGGAACAAGTCGCGGTTGGAATTTTAAAGTTTTAGGGTACTTCGGGAGAGTCTACAAGCAAGTCACTTACAGGGTAAGTAGTTCTAGAGCCAACACCCGAGGGAGCACCGTAGTGCTGGAGTTACCTCACCCAGGGAAGCCGGGTGCATAGGTGTCTTTTGGTGTCGGGTCGCGGCGTAGTTTTCAATGGGAGCCAAAGAAGACTTGCTGCTTGTGAAGACATGAGAAGTGTCCGGTGGAATCCAAGGCTGGATTCAGAAGAAAGAAGACCTGAAAGCAGAGGAGACAGTGTTCAAAGTCACTTGCCAGTGACCCGGGGCCAGGAAGCTGGATGCCCACAGTAGTCGGGTTATTTCAGGTGATCACGGGTATCTTGACTCTTCAGCCACGAGGTCCAGGAGGCGTTGACGATGACCAGGAGCTGGATTCGGCGTGTCCCACAAAGTCTGCAGCTTACTGAGGTGTCGGCAACCGGATTGGAGCCAACAAGTCTTGGCAACAGCAAGTCTCGTGGAAAGTGAAGAAAGTCTGCGGTGCAGACCAGCAAGGTCTGAGGGACTCACCCAGCGAGGGTTAGTCAGGGCAGGCCTGGAGCAACCAGGGGAGTCCTTTGGTTCTGTAGAAAAGTCTTCTGGGGGCTCACACACCAACCGGCAAGGGATCGCGAAGATGCCTCGGGAGGATTCACTCACCAGGAGCCCACGGTCACTCATACGTGGTCCAATGCACAAGTTTGTAGAACGGCGTGAAGGGGTTGCACTCGACAATAGTGCATGGTACCCGGGTATTGCTGTTCCTCGTCACTCGTGGGGTCCACTTGCCTCAGCTTCGCTGGAGACTCAAGATGGCCTTGGAGAAGTCAGGAAATCAACTTCCGGGGCTGCAGGGACTTCGGACTCTAGCGGGAGCGGGAAAGTTTGCGACTGTTGATGCAAAGTTTTGGGGCCTGCCAAGCAGGGGAGTCACTCCTTGACTCCAAGGGAGATTCTCCAGTCTTCCAAAGGTAGTGGAACATCGAAGGTCCAGGATTCTTCTTCAGAGCGTTGTTCAGGGATATCTAGTTTGCAATGGCAAGGGTTCCCTAACTTATACTACAAGGAAGGGAGGGACTAGCTCTATGACCACCCCTATGGGAGGGTCAGGGGAGTGGGTGGCTACACCCACTTCCCTTTGTCCAGTTTCGCGCTAGAGCATAGCGATAGAAAAATTATCGCCAGCTATCGCTGAATATTATCTCCATGATAACGCTATATTTACAACCCATAGCGCTATGGCGATAATATTTCAGCGATAGAGGTGTTTTCAATGCGATGTTCCATTGAAAACAGCGATAACATTGCTGATAGGACCCTGTGGTCCTATCAGCATAATCCATATCCCATTAAAAGTATGCCTTAGTCAGGAATTTAACAGGTGTTAAATTCCTGAGTTAAGGCTGAGGTAGCGCGATTTTTTTTATCGCTGCACCTCCCTGTTAATATCGCGAAGCTGCCTTCACGATATTAACATGTGTTGTTTTCACAGCCACGCCTCTTTTGCATCTCATTAGCGATGCGAGGCGAGGCTGTGACAAAACGGACTCTAAATCGTCCTTGATGATATTGCGATATAATTATCGCCGCTTTTCGCCCAAAAACGGACGCTAAAGCGGCGATAATTATATCGCCAGCCCTTGCTAATATGCCCCTTTGAGTCTGTACTATACGAAGATTGCCAGATCTGTTCACAGACTTTACAGAGAAGCATTACTGTTCCCAGCTCTTCCAAATACCAAGGGGCAGAAGACATTTTGCTGACTTCTGGAGGATTCAGCAGTGTGAAGTCATCTTAAGAGCCAGTCACTAAAAGCGAGGGCGGCCGAGAAAACAGGCTTAAGAGTGGGATAGTGTCTGGCCAGGAAGTGTGAAAGAATATTGACATATACACCGTCTCTGTAAGTGTATTTACACACTTTCTCATTGCAATGAATTCTCTGATGTTACTAACAATTTCATTGTGTTCATTTGGCTCTGGAAATTTTGTCACAATCTGTTTGCAGTTTCTCAGCACCTTCGTTCTACTGAACATACTGTCATTTGTAGTACTTTCACTTTTTTTTAACAGATCGGGCTCTTTAATGTAATACAAGCAACCTTTTTGTTTTAAAAGCCTTGCCACAAGCGGTACATTTCAGGCCTCGAAAATCATCAAAATGTTACCAGGCCTACAATTATAGCGACTTGAATAATCAACTCAACTTAACTGTAATACGCTTGACCCATAAACTGGTCTCAAATTGTGTGCATTCAGGCAAATATTTTATCTCACTAAGTCACCATTTTATTCGCTATCATATATGAAAGTACTCTCAAATATGTGAGTTCAGCATGTCTGCGGTACAAAAAACTCTTTCATTTTATTTGTGATTGAAAACATTATCTCTATATGCAACAAGAATCCAGGCGACATGTAGGATACAATATTTACAAATGGCAGTGGTGGAATGATTGGTAGCACATCTATTCCCCTTGTGCATTCAATGTCAGCATACAAGTATTGGTGCCCCCCGAGGTTACAGTGACTGCACCCCACTGCCTAAGGTGCCAAAACACAGGAGCCCGATTGGACCCAGTGAGAACATACAACAGAAATAAACCTCGGCACTCCTATTCAATTTTATGTTAGTTCATAAAGTTATTCAAGCAAGTCAATGCAACGGCTGCATGTCAAATTCGGGAACGATTGCGCCGAAAGGGAGTTTCGAGTCTATAAGGGGCAAATCATAGCCCAAGACTTTGTGACGACTGAAACTGATAAAATAACAAATGGATTCATACCAATAAAATATGTGACGTGGTCCACTACCATACAGAGAGACAAAAACATACCTAGGGACAAACGAATCCCCATGACAAGACTTGGACAGATATATACTACTGTTTGGTTATGATTGAAGCCTTGAAAAAGTTTCTATGAAACGAAACACTTGTCGGCTGCCGGTTCAACTCTTGAAAGGAGGATTGCCATATCAAGCTGTTTATCCAGATTATATTGTTATTGTTTAACTTTGTAATTCAAGATTCTGGCATATATTCATATTGAATTGATACGGCAAGAACAATATTGATGTCCTGCTGGCACTTTGAATTGACTTGCTTGAATAACTTTATGAACTAACATAAAATTGAATAGGAGTGCCGAGGTTTATTTATGTGACATGTAGGATACACATGACCCATTTGCTTCTTATTTCACTAATAGCATTGTTATTAGGGCGAGAGTAGGAATATTTCTCAGTGCAAATTTAAAAACTCACTTTTTAAATCAATATATACGGCTAAAGCATGATGTGGTAGAACGCTCATTTACAGACCGCACATGTACCATTAAATAGCCACAAACTTTCCAACCAACATGGAATTTTACTGATAAAACTAGTGTACACATAATGTGTGGAAATTATTTCAGCAAATATTTATCATTTGCACATCACCAAGATATGCTTTGTTTTGATCCTATTGAAATCTTTGGTTTCCATCATACTTCAAAATTACACCAAAAAAAGTGCTTTCGTAGCTGCTAATATATTTTGAAATACTTGTACAATTAATTTACACGCTACTTAAATGTTTTGTTGGGAAAAACCTAACATCATATAGCCTTTCATTTCATACTCCCTGTAGCACAGCACGATTGTCAGACAGTTTCACTTTTTATGGCTACAAAGTTAAAGAATTGTGTAAACATCAATCTCCAGGAAACAATAGGAAGCAGATTGTCAGAAGACATAGGCTGACATTTGGCCTCTGTCCTTGAACCACCAAATGTAACAAGATAAAAGATTTAAAGGCATCTTTATTGCTCATTCACTTTCTGAATGAACAGAACACCTGTTTTGCCAGTGTGAGCTCTCTCACTAGGACAGACCAGAAGGTCCTAAAAATAGCTCGCTCTCAAAAAATGTGACTCAGTATAGCAAGTGGGCGAGTAGATTTTTCAAGGCCTGCATTTGTTTTCCCACAAGTGTAAAATGACTACATGACTCCAAGACAATGGACACACCATACTGCTGTCCACATTTTCCTTTTAAAACCAATTTTCAGGCAGCGACAGCACGGAGCATGTGCGGGCGATACTCACCCACGTTGGAGGCAGCAGAGGAGGAGACGCCGCACTAACCGACCGGACCCTGCCGAAATCAGGAAAGGACAGCAGGCAGTCTTGGATGCCCTTCCAGAGGCCCTTGCCAAAACACAGGCCTCATGAAAAGGCCGGGACCGTGTACCTCTTTCTCTTACCTTATATCTCGGGGTTGTATGATGTTACAACGCATTCCGTTGCAGCGCATGCCATTACCACGCATGCGTTACAACGCGAATGCCATTCCCACGCATAACATTTACCACGAATATTCCTTTACCACGCATATTTTTACAACGATTTTCGTTGTAAATGATTGCATGGTAAGGGCATACTCTTGGTAAAGGTTATTCCCCCACCCCTAAACCCTTCTTACAAATACCCCTCCTCAGCCCTTAACCCTAAAATCGGACCGCTAAGTTTTTTTTAAATCTAAAATTCCCCTTACCTCTCCACGTTGTCTTGTCTGTCGTCTCTTCTCCATGATCTTCCTTGTTGACGTTGCACGTCGTAAAGAGGAAACGGAAGTGTCTTTCCGTTTCCACTAACGACGTCGATTACCTCCCGATTGCCTCCATGATTGGTACTTTATCAGGTGAGGTTTATTGGGGGGGAGACCCCCCCAATCCCCCTTTTCTTTTCTCACGCATTTGTTTTGGGGGGGAGACCCCCCAAGCCCCCTTTTTTAATTTTAGCCTTTACCACACATGCCTTTACTACGTATCTCGTAGTAAAGGTATGCGTGGTAAAGGCTATTCGTGTTAACCACGCATGCGTTGTAATGCATGCGTGGTTAATGTTATGCGTGGAAACGGCCGCGTTGTGGTGTCCGTTTCCCATATCTCGGGCGGGTGGGGGGGGACGTGGGGGGTACACTGGGCCACATTATTCCCCTGTAGACACTTAACTCTGATCATCTATGGATGATGGACTGCTATACGAACTTCAGACTTCTCTAGGCACCCGTTGTGCCATTGTTCTTTTTCAAAAAAAAAATAATTAACTACCACAAGGGCAGCCCTAACCACCTGAACCAGGGGCAATCAATAATGTATCCTAACAATGGTTCACAGTGTTTACAAGATAATCAACATATAAAAAATAGATATGATCAACACATAACCATACAAATTATACCGTGTTCCTAAAAATAGTGAAAAACCAAACAAGTTGTAAAAATAGAAAATAAGGCCCTTATACAAAAAACAACTTTAATCATCAGCATAAAATATTCTTAAATAAAATAATGCTCAGACATACAAGCTGGTACAAATAGTCAATTCAATAAACATATAAAACCAGACAAAAATGGCGTACACAAACAGAGATTTACATAAAAGTCGGAGTTCCAAAACAACACTGGAACTTCAACACACAGAACAATGTGTCCTCTATGAATTGTGGCCACAAATGCGTCGACGGATTTTCGACCTTTGTCACAAGTACATGGTCATCATCAGGACAATTAGATAGCTGAGCATCTCACCAAATAATCTATAAGGTACAAAATTACCATTGAAATATTTGCAATAAAATATAATTTTTTTAAATTTTCAAAGGGCCTAAAAAATGATATAAGAGTTTGTAAAATAGAAAGCTAGAAAAAAATAATATATAGCCACACCATCTCCAACAAAAATTGGAGTTTTTGTGCAAATAGAAAAAGGAAAAAATCATGTGACCCCAAGAAAAAGAAATTAAAATTCAGAAGGGGGGGGGGGGGCATGGGGAAGGTTATAATTTTTTATCATACTCACTAAATCCTTAATACAATCTAGCGCACAGTTTACATCCGTGCTAGTGTATCAGTTGAATTCTAGAGTTCTGTAAAGGAGAGAGTGGGTACAGCTCTATCAATGTTTCGCCAAAGCAAGATTAACCACCACCAAGGTATAGTCCATCCAAGTTACTTACATATATATAAGAAATGTGAGCTCTTAAAATTCAGCTTCCATTTGCTTACGAATTCAATAACTGTAACAGAAAAACCAAAACTAATATAAATCACTGTGCACGACATGCTAGGTGCCGACTCAGAACTCGGTATCCAGACAGCCGATATTGCCAACTGGTAATATGCCAAACATGAATTACCTTTGTGCAGTATAATTGTAAACATCCTGCTTAGTCTGACAAAAATCCCAGTCGTATCTATCTTCAGGAGGGTTCCCAGACTAAAATAGAACCAAAGCGGGAAAGGATAAGTTCTATATGATGCGAGACTCAACTCGAAGTCAACACAAGAGCCGTATTCGCTGCAAGACAGAAAACGCACCTTTGGTTTCTCATTTCTTAGAAATGACCCATGCACCTTCAGATTTGCGTTGGCAAGTTATTGAAGTGATACATACACCTATGCGAGGTGGAAGTATTACTCCGATTCTAAATAAATCTGAATGTCGTTGGATCCTCCGCTGCGATAGTATTAATAAGGGTTTGAACACTATGGAGGAGTGCCATTCTTTAACGTTTGGCTAAAATTATAACTTGGTGCTGGACTTGTAAGGTGCTGTATCTTCAACTCGAATTGTTTCAATTTTTTAGGAAGCTACGCCTGAAGGCGTTCTTCTTAGAACATACATCCAGTGATTGCTTTAATCCCTCTGGACTACGACCTCCTTCAACTTTTAGTCCTCCTACCAGCAAAATGCCGGTTGAGTTGTTGGCTTTTGAGTCCATGGTATTGAAAGAAGTCTCTAGTCTTTATAACAACTTTGAATATATACCATATAACATTTCTTTAAACGAACGAAAAGCTTTTAAAGCTTTAAAACAGAATCAGGATGTGATTATCAAAAGTGCTGACAAGGGCGGCGGGATCGTTGTCCAGTCTATTGATAAATACAAACTTGAGATAAAGAGACAATTGAGTAATAATGAACATTATCGCATTCTCAAAACTAATCCTTTGGTGGATATACAGCAATCTATATTAAGGATAACAACTAATGCAAATACAGCCGGGTTTCTTAGTAAAAAATAATTTGCCTTTTTGAATTCAAAGAGCCCTCGTACTCCACTATTGTATACACTCCCTAAAGTGCACAAGGATTCCACTAATCCTCCAGGCCGACCCATTGTCTCCGGATGTGGGTCGGTCTTGGAACCGTTGTGTAAATATATTGACCTTTTTATTAGGGATTTTGCCATTAACACCAGGAGCTATGTCCGAGATAGTGGTGACATTATCATACAATTGGAGGAAATGACTTTTAATCCTGATTCGGAACTTTTGGTATGTTTGGACTTGGAGTCCTTATATACCAACATTCCTCAAATTCGGGGAATTGATGTAATTAAACGCATCCTTCATACACGTCCAGCCCCCAGGCTAGTACCTACGGATTTCATTATTGATTTATTGACTATTTCTTTGACAAAAAACTATTTTGAATTTGACGGACATTTTTATTTACAGACGAAGGGCACTTCGATGGGGGCTTCTTATGCCCCCAATTTTGCGATTTTGTTTGTAGATGACCTTGAAAATAATTTTGTATATGACTGCACAATAAATCCATATTTTTCTAGCGTGCGCCATTGGCGACGCTATATTGATGACATTTTTTTCATTTGGACTGGAAATAGCTTGGGACTGACAGATTTTTTGAATTGGCTTAATTCTTGCTCTGTTGATTTGAGATTTACTTCCCATTCTAGTAACACACAAATTGATTTTTTGTATTTATCCATTTTACCACACGAGGGAGGATTAACTACTAAACTCTTCACTAAACCCACCGCTCGGAACACTTTACTTGAATATTCTAGTCACCATCCTAGAGGTCTTAGAGATGGTCTTCCTTTTGGGCAGTTTCTGCATATTCGCAGAAATTGTTTTTTTAAAAAAGACTATTTCGAAGAAGCAGGTAAATTATCTGAAAAATTACGACAACGTGGGTATCCGCGAAAATTAATCAAACGATCTATGAAAAGAGCGTGGTATAATCATCGGGAATTTTTGTTGATCCCGAAAATAAAAAAACAAACCACGAGGATCCCATGTGTTACCACTTTTGGGACTAAAAGTAATCGCATTTCGGCCATTATCAAAAAACATTGACCTCTTGTATTGTCCACTGGTATTACAAATGAACTACCACTTTTCTCCTATAAAAGAGGAAAAAACTTAAGAGATCATTTAGTTCGAGCCGCATTACCACGGGCGGAGACACCTAGCCTGACTATGTTGTGGGGGATGAACAAAATTGTGGGTCATTATCGATGTGGCGGCTGCCTAATGTGTGACTCCAGTTTAAATACTAAACAGTTTGTCCATGACAACATATGCCATGATTTGAAGGAACACTCTAATTGTAATACACAAAATGTAATATATGCCATCTGGTGTCCCTGTAATCTTGTTTATATTGGGCAGACAACACAAAAAATCAAAATACGTCTGGGTCAACACAAGAGCCGTATTCGCTGCAAGACAGAAAACGCACCTTTGGTTTCTCATTTCTTAGAAATGAACCATGCACCTTCAGATTTGCGTTGGCAAGTTATTGAAGTGATACATACACCTATGCGAGGTGGAAGTATTACTCCGATTCTAAATAAATCTGAATGTCGTTGGATCCTCCGCTGCGATAGTATTAATAAGGGTTTGAACACTATGGAGGAGTGCCATTCTTTAACGTTTGGCTAAAATTATAACTTGGTGCTGGACTTGTAAGGTGCTGTATCTTCTTGGCAGGTAATGTGACATCTATATCCAATAATGTTGACAATACTGTGACACATGAGTGCAATTTGCACATATTACTATATCTGATTTTTTATAATCACTGTTATGACAACTTCAATGATGGTTGTATTGAAAGTTTCCCCTCCCCCTTTTGTTCCTTCTCTCCCTTTTCTTTTTCTCCCCTTCCCTCCCTTCCTTTTTTACCCCCCCCTTCCCCCCCCCTTTTTCTTTGCTAAAGTATCTAAATTGTTTTCATATATAACAATTTTCTTTATGAAAGTATAATAGAAAAATGTAGTTGTATTGTGTCCAAAATTGGATTTGTAAAGGACGTATATTGTTATTCAAACTTTATTGACACTTTTATTTATGACAAGTGCTGTGTTTTTGTAAAATTATGGAATGCAAGTTTTTTGCCTGAAAAATACTATTGCCTCAAAATGTATTGGTATCATAAAGAACTTAAAGGTGGCATTATTGAGCCAATTGATGACTTATTTATGTTTCATCTTGATTCATGTATATATTTTTTCACTGGTGAGGATTTGTATAAGGGTTTTCTTTATTATTTTTTCTCCCTCCCTCTGTTTCTTAATTATTCATTTATGGATAATATTTTTTCATTTGGTATATTGCTTTATACCTTCGTTAAAGGTCTTTTTCTATCTGGCTATCGAACTTTATCTAGTCCTTGGGAACTGTGATCCCATTCCAAGATGGCGCCCATCCAGCGCTACTTATGGCTGCTTCCTTTTTTGGTCCGTAATTATTGCGGAGTGGAGATGCAGTCCTTCTATTGTAGTTGCCTTTGTCTTACGCATCAGTGGATAGTTATAATTCTCGAACACTACCCTCTCTTAGATTAAGACTCCCTTCTAAGATGGCGCCCATTTAGTGTGCGAGCGGTGAAAGTCCCTTCTTTGTTTTAATGCCCGGGTGAGAGGTTCCTTGGCGTGTATTTAAAACGTGAAGTTCAACGGCGTTTTCATTCACCTAGAACATATTCGGCAAATTAAGTTGCGTGAATTGAACCAGTAACGGTAAGCTTGTTGTTTTTAGATCTTGGGTAGATGTTGGGTAGATTTGACAACTTCGAGTTGAGTCTCGCATCATATAGAACTTATCCTCTCCCGCTTTGGTTCTATTTTAGTCTGGGAACCCTCCTGAAGATAGATACGACTGGGATTTTTGTCAGACTAAGCAGGATGTTTACAATTATACTGCACTAAGGTAATTCATGTTTGGCATATTACCAGTTGGCAATATCGGCTGTCTGGATACTGAGTTCTGAGTCGGCACCTAGCATGTCGTGCACAGTGATTTATATCAGTTTTGGTTTTTCTGTTAAAGTTATTGAATTCGTAAGCAAATGGAAGCTGAATTTTAAGAGCTCACATTTCTTATATATATGTAAGTAACTTGGATGGACTATACCTTGGTGGTGGTTAATCTTGCTTTGGCGAAACATTGATAGAGCTGTACCCACTCTCTCCTTTACAGAACTCTAGAATTCAACTGATACACTAGCACAGATGTAAACTGTGCGCTAGATTGTATTAAGGATTTAGTGAGTATGATAAAAAATTATAACCTTCCCCTTGCCCCACACCCCCCCAATTTCCCCCCCCCCCCTTCTTTATTTTAATTTCTTTTTCTTGGGGTCACATGCTTTTTTCTTTTTTCTATTTGCACAAAAACTCCAATTTTTGTTGGAGATGGTGTGGCTATATATTATTTTTTTCTAGCTTTCTATTTCACAAACTCCTATATCATTTTTTAGGCCCTTTGAAAATTTAAAAAAATTATATTTTATATTTTATTGCAAATATTTAAATGGTAATTTTGTACCTTATAGATTATTTGGTGAGATGCTCAGCTGTCTAATTGTCCTGATGATGACCATGTACTTGTGACAAAGGTCGAAACGCCGTCGACGCATTTGTGGCCACAATTCATAGAGGACACATTGTTCTGCGTGTTGAAGTTCCAGTGTTGTTTTGGAACTCCGACTTTTATGTAAATCTCTGTTTGTGTACGCCATTTTTGTCTGGTTTTATATGTTTATTGAATTGACTATTTGTACCAGCTTGTATGTCTGAGCATTATTTTATTTAAGAATATTTTATGCTGATGATTAAAGTTGTTTTTTGTATGAGGGCCTTATTTTCTATTTTTACAACTTGTTTGGTTTTTCACTAGTTTTAGGAAAACGGTATAATTTGTATGGTTATGTGTTGATCATATATATTTTTTATATGTTGATTATCTTGTAAACACTGTGAACCATTGTTAGGATACATTATTGATTGCCCCTGGTTCAGGTGGTTAGGGCTGCCCTTGTGGTAGTTAATTATTTCAGTACAGTTGCATAACTGTGAGGGCTCCTCATTCGACTATTGGCCTAAATTGTTATGGCCAATCTCGAAGTACCTACATATTCTGAGGAGTATATTTCAAGAATTAAAAATGGTCCATCATTGCTGGGATTTGCTGAACCCCAGCCGGTTGTGAGTGAAGCACAGGCTTTACTTGATGAATTAGAACAGTGTAAAAAGAAACATGTTCGTACCACCTTGCATGCATTAATGATGACAGAATATCTAAAGAAAGATGTCATACCTGTGGGATTACAAGTGCGTAATGCTCCTGTGATTTTTACTAATGACCCCAAGTTCCGAAAAGGATTTAGCCATATTGGCGTGACATGCTCACGCCATTGGCTTGTACATGGTATTGACACGGCTTTGGAACATAGTAAAAAGGAATTAGAAATAATTGCTGATCTGGAAAGGAAGTTGAGTGAGGTTAATGGAGCCAAAGCGGCACTTGACAAGGTTAATAAGACGATCTTAGAATCTGAAAAATTTGAAAGAAATAAAAAAACAAACAAAATTCAAAAAGATATAGCAACTTTTAGCCAAATAAAAGCACATCCTTATTTACAAGATGAATTCTATTTACAGCCTAAAACTCAATACAATGAGAACTATCCCACATGGGGCCGTTTTAGGAACCATAAAGCCATCACTTTTTCTGAATCATCAGCTAGTTCAGGAGATGAATTAGATCAAAATACCAATTCCAGACAGCGACCATCGACATCTAGTTACATTCCGCCCTCTTTTTTAGGACAACATGGAAGAGGAGGGAGGGGCCGGGGGAGAACCAGGGCATCTCCATCCCAGCCCCATTGGAATTTCCCGTCGGGGGAGAGGCAGACTCGTCGGAAGTTCTATCAATGGGGTCCACCAAAGTATCTAATCTGCCATCTGTTGGGACTGATTCTGTAGCTATATCAACTATTATAGAGTCGAACACTTCTAATTCTGATATAATACCCATTTTTAATCTATCTGATCACTTACTATCTATTGATGAAATTTCTCTTTTGAGTAAGGGTCTAAGTTTTGTCCCCACCGAAAAGTCTTCTCTTTTTGAAATTCAACTCGAATTGTTTCAATTTTTTAGGAAGCTACGCCTGAAGGCGTTCTTCTTAGAACATACATCCAGTGATTGCTTTAATCCCTCTGGACTACGACCTCCTTCAACTTTTAGTCCTCCTACCAGCAAAATGCCGGTTGAGTTGTTGGCTTTTGAGTCCATGGTATTGAAAGAAGTCTCTAGTCTTTATAACAACTTTGAATATATACCATATAACATTTCTTTAAACGAACGAAAAGCTTTTAAAGCTTTAAAACAGAATCAGGATGTGATTATCAAAAGTGCTGACAAGGGCGGCGGGATCGTTGTCCAGTCTATTGATAAATACAAACTTGAGATAAAGAGACAATTGAGTAATAATGCACATTATCGCATTCTCAAAACTAATCCTTTGGTGGATATACAGCAATCTATATTAAGGATAACAACTAATGCAAATACAGCCGGGTTTCTTAGTAAAAAAGAATTTGCCTTTTTGAATTCAAAGAGCCCTCGTACTCCACTATTGTATACACTCCCTAAAGTGCACAAGGATTCCACTAATCCTCCAGGCCGACCCATTGTCTCCGGATGTGGGTCGGTCTTGGAACCGTTGTGTAAATATATTGACCTTTTTATTAGGGATTTTGCCATTAACACCAGGAGCTATGTCCGAGATAGTGGTGACATTATCATACAATTGGAGGAAATGACTTTTAATCCTGATTCGGAACTTTTGGTATGTTTGGACTTGGAGTCCTTATATACCAACATTCCTCAAATTCGGGGAATTGATGTAATTAAACGCATCCTTGATACACGTCCAGCCCCCAGGCTAGTACCTACGGATTTCATTATTGATTTATTGACTATTTCTTTGACAAAAAACTATTTTGAATTTGACGGACATTTTTATTTACAGACGAAGGGCACTTCGATGGGGGCTTCTTATGCCCCCAATTTTGCGATTTTGTTTGTAGATGACTTTGAAAATAATTTTGTATATGACTGCACAATAAATCCATATTTTTCTAGCGTGCGCCATTGGCGACTCTATATTGATGACATTTTTTTCATTTGGACTGGAAATAGCTTGGGACTGACAGATTTTTTGAATTGGCTTAATTCTTGCTCTGTTGATTTGAGATTTACTTCCCATTCCAGTAACACACAAATTGATTTTTTGTATTTATCCATTTTACCACACGAGGGAGGATTAACTACTAAACTCTTCACTAAACCCACCGCTCGGAACACTTTACTTGAATATTCTAGTCACCATCCTAGAGGTCTTAGAGATGGTCTTCCTTTTGGGCAGTTTCTGCGTATTCGCAGAAATTGTTTTTTTAAAAAAGACTATTTCGAAGAAGCAGGTAAATTATCTGAAAAATTACGACAACGTGGGTATCCGCGAAAATTAATCAAACGATCTATGAAAAGAGCGTGGTATAATCATCGGGAATTTTTGTTGATCCCGAAAATAAAAAAACAAACCACGAGGATCCCATGTGTTACCACTTTTGGGACTAAAAGTAATCGCATTTCGGCCATTATCAAAAAACATTGGCCTCTTGTATTGTCCACTGGTATTACAAATGAACTACCACTTTTCTCCTATAAAAGAGGAAAAACTTAAGAGATCATTTAGTTCGAGCCGCATTACCACGGGCGGAGACACCTAGCCTGACTATGTTGTGGGGGATGAACAAAATTGTGGGTCATTATCGATGTGGCGGCTGCCTAATGTGTGACTCCAGTTTAAATACTAAACAGTTTGTCCATGACAACATATGCCATGATTTGAAGGAACACTCTAATTGTAATACACAAAATGTAATATATGCCATCTGGTGTCCCTGTAATCTTGTTTATATTGGGTAGACAACACAAAAAATCAAAATACGTCTGGGTCAACACAAGAGCCGTATTCGCTGCAAGACAGAAAACGCACCTTTGGTTTCTCATTTCTTAGAAATGAACCATGCACCTTCAGATTTGCGTTGGCAAGTTATTGAAGTGATACATACACCTATGCGAGGTGGAAGTATTACTCCGATTCTAAATAAATCTGAATGTCGTTGGATCCTCCGCTGCGATAGTATTAATAAGGGTTTGAACACTATGGAGGAGTGCCATTCTTTAACGTTTGGCTAAAATTATAACTTGGTGCTGGACTTGTAAGGTGCTGTATCTTCTTGGCAGCTAATGTGACATCTATATCCAATAATGTTGACAATACTGTGACACATGAGTGCAATTTGCACATATTACTATATCTGATTTTTTATAATCACTGTTATGACAACTTCAAAGATGGTTGTATTGAAAGTTTCCCCTCCCCCTTTTGTTCCTTCTCTCCCTTTTCTTTTTCTCCCCTTCCCTCCCTTCCTTTTTTACCCCCCCCTTCCCCCCACCCTTTTTCTTTGCTAAAGTATATAAATTGTTTTCATATATAACAATTTTCTTTATGAAAGTATAATAGAAAAATGTAGTTGTATTGTGTCCAAAATTGGATTTGTAAAGGACGTATATTGTTATTCAAACTTTATTGACACTTTTATTCATGACAAGTGCTGTGTTTTTGTAAAATTATGGAATGCAAGTTTTTTGCCTGAAAAATACTATTGCCTCAAAATTTATTGGTATCATAAAGAACTTAAAGGTGGCATTATTGAGCCAATTGATGACTTATTTATGTTTCATCTTGATTCATGTATATATTTTTTCACTGGTGAGGATTTGTATAAGGTTTTTCTTTATTATTTTTTTATAATTTTTTCTCCCTCCCTCTGTTTCTTAATTATTCATTTATGGATAATATTTTTTCATTTGGTATATTGCTTTATACCTTCGTTAAAGGTCTTTTTCTATCTGGCTATCGAACTTTATCTAGTCCTTGGGAACTGTGATCCCATTCCAAGATGGCGCCCATCCAGCGCGCCACTTATGGCTGCTTCCTTTTTTGGTCCGTAATTATTGCGGAGTGGAGATGCAGTCCTTCTATTGTAGTTGCCTTTGTCTTACGTATCAGTGGATAGTTATAATTAGGGCTCCCGGTTTTCCGTATTTACGGATTTATACATATAAATACAGACGGAAATCGATATTTCCTTTGTCTGTATTTATATTTATAAACGGTAAAATACGAGTAAATGTTGCCGCGCTGCCTTGCCTTGTGGTCGGCAGAACTGCTGAGTCAGGGAGGGAGCTGGGAGCCTCGACAGGCAGACTGTCCCGTCCCCTGAGGACTGATAACACAGCCACGCAGATTCTTATCAGTGCAATCGTTGATGCTGCCAAATGTTATCCATGCACACACACACACAGAGGCGCAACTAGAGCCAAATTTCGGGGGGGCTAAGCAAAAATTTCGTGGGGGGCTGAATCTTTAAACTGTAGGCAGAGTGGCGCTGATTTCGGGGGTGGGGGGGCTGAATCTAGGCAGAGTGGAGCTGCAGGGGCTGTTAGAAGGGGTGAAACAACAGCGAGGAGGCCTCATTAACATGCAAATGGTCTTTTTAAAGACCTGTGAAGTGCTCGGTGCGGCTTTGTGTCTGCCCGGGATCTGTCTCATCCCGGGATTCCACACATGAGGGGGGGGTGGGGGCTGAAGCCCTTCGAGTCCAATGGGTGTTGCGCGCCTGCGACGCACACATACACAACATTTCGCCATGCCCCCCAGCACTAAACACGAACAATGGAACACGCAGAAGCCCCCAATCACAAAGCCAACAGCTGCACTCCCGCCTCAGCCTTTGCAGGGCAGGCTGACAATGATAATGTGTAACCCCATCTCTGCTCTCAGCTCTGCATAATTTATTTATAGATGCAATATCTATTGCTTGCATCTATTTAGGAATGCCCTTTTTTAAATAAAATGCTAGGAAGTGAAACGCTATACGTGCTGCCTTAAAGATTAATTAATAAGCCCTACATAGAAAAGCTGCAGCGGGCTCAAACAAAACGTAATAGGCGAAAGATGGTTAATTGCTTATTTCTGCTCTGGGAGAATTAATTCTGTCATCAAGTTTGTTATTACTGCCAAGTCATAAGTGGCAACCGCACAGTGTAAACACTGTAATTTAACTGTATATCATAGAGGTCTTGCGGAGGCCATGTAGGTGAGAAGAGAATGTTTCAGAATTAAATTACTTCCTTGGTCTTTTTGAAGCCAGTTTAATTTACTTAAAGAAATGCTGCCCGTTTACTTGCATTTCTAATTTTTATGTCTCAGAGTATCCTCGCTGAGGCTTTGGCAGTGACTATAGCTCTTTTAAATGAAGTGTGCCTTAGTTGTCAATGCTTCAACATAATTTCAGAGTGCAGCACATGGGCAGGAGTCGGGTAATGAATTGTACAAATGCTGGTGAATGTTCTTTGCTGAAAGTTGAGGTCAATGAATTTTCCCGTTTGTTTAGACCCCATGAGGCTAAAAATGTTTTCTCAATGTCATGTGGTGAAGACCAATTGACAGCAAACTGTTGGGTTTATATTTTCAAGTTTTCGGATAGTAAAAATGTATTGCCTTCCAAGATCCATGCAATGTGCAGTCAGGGTTGTGACTAAATCCAGGCTTACGTTTCTTTCACTATCCTTACAGTAAAAAGCCACGCACAGGCACAGGTAGATTAAGTGATTTGCCCAGAATCACAGGATGCTGAGCCGACGCCCAGGCTCGATCGAACCCAGTTCCTCAGCTCCAAAGTCACCAGACGTCCTCTCCCCCCTCCATGTTTTCTTTACATGTTTGTGCACAGTACCCAAAGAGTTGAAGCGGAATTTGGCTTCTGTGCAAGTTCATAGTAAATGTTTCCCTGTCTGCCGGCTTCGGAGTGAGGGGTTTATTACATGGTTTTGTTAAGGCCTCTGGGGCAGGTTTCAGAGGGGTGAAGCTCTAACAGAATATTGTGGCCATTCCGGTATCATCAGCAAATATGGAACGGGTTTTCAGTGGTCTTCACTTCATTAACAAACCAGAAAGAGCCTCAATGCCCTCAAAGTCTCTTGAAATGCACATGTGCTTGTACTACAATGGCAAAGTTTTCAGCTGAATGTATTGTGTTGCCCAATAACAACCGGGCGCAGGTGTGCCTTGTCAATGTAAATAAATGTGGAAAAATACTAGCTGTAGCGTCGCCTTTTGCTTGTGGCAAAAATAAATATGGATAAATACAGAAAAAAAGCCCAAAAAATAAATATGGATAAATACAGACGGAAATGGCAAAAAAATAAATACCATAAAACCGGGAGCCCTAGTTATAATTCTCGAACACTACCCTCTCTTAGATTAAGACTCCCTTCTAAAATGGCGCCCATTTAGTGTGCGAGCGGTGAAAGTCCTTTCTTTGTTTTAATGCCCGGGTGAGAGGTTCCTTGGCGTGTATTTAAAACGTGAAGTTCAACGGCGTTTTCATTCACCTAGAACATATTCGGCAAATTAAGTTGCGTGAATTGAACCAGTAACGGTAAGCTTGTTGTTTATAGATCTTGGGTAGATGTTGGGTAGATTTGACAACTTCGAGTTGAGTCTCGCATCATATAGAACTTATCCTCTCCCGCTTTGGTTCTATTTTAGTCTGGGAACCCTCCTGAAGATAGATACGACCGGGATTTTTGTCAGACTAAGCAGGATGTTTACAATTATACTGCACTAAGGTAATTCATGTTTGGCATATTACCAGTTGGCAATATCGGCTGTCTGGATACTGAGTTCTGAGTCGGCACCTAGCATGTCGTGCACAGTGATTTATATTAGTTTTGGTTTTTCTGTTACAGTTATTGAATCCGTAAGCAAATGGAAGCTGAATTTTAAGAGCTCACATTTCTTATATATATGTAAGTAACTTGGATGGACTATACCTTGGTGGTGGTTAATCTTGCTTTGGCGAAACATTGGTAGAGCTGTACCCACTCTCTCCTTTACAGAACTCTAGAATTCAACTGATACACTAGCACGGATGTAAACTGTGCGCTAGATTGTATTAAGGATTTAGTGAGTATGATAAAAAATTATAACCTTCCCCTTGCCCCCCCCCCCCTTCTTTATTTTAATTTCTTTTTCGTGGGGTCACATGATTTTTTCCTTTTTCTATTTGCACAAAAACTCCAATTTTTGTTGGAGATGGTGTGGCTATATATTATTTTTTTCTAGCTTTCTATTTCACAAACTCTTATATCATTTTTTAGGCCCTTTGAAAATTTAAAAAAATTATATTTTATTGCAAATATTTAAATGGTAATTTTGTACCTTATAGATTATTTGGTGAGATGCTCAGCTATCTAATTGTCCTGATGATGACCATGTACTTGTGACAAAGGTCGAAATGCCGTCGACGCATTTGTGGCCACAATTCATAGAGGACACATGTGTGTTGAAGTTCCAGTATTGTTTTGGAACTCCGACTTTTATGTAAATCTCTGTTTGTGTACGCCATTTTTGTCTGGTTTTATATGTTTATTGAATTGACTATTTGTACCACCTTGTATGTCTGAGCATTATTTTATTTAAGAATATTTTATGCTGATGATTAAAGTTGTTTTTTGTATAAGGGCCTTATTTTCTATTTTTACAACTTGTTTGGTTTTTCACTATTTTTAGGAACACGGTATAATTTGTATGGTTATGTATTGTTCTTTTTCAGGGATCCTTCTTTTCTTTTCGTCCTCTTTTTTCTTTTCTTTGGGGCTCCCCATCCACAGCGTCCCGCTCCCCACATCTGCGACATAGGTATACCTGGTTCCCCTCGATACAACGCCTTAATCACTGCAACCAGCTTTCAGCACAGTTCGCTCCAGCGCACAGCAGGTCCTCTGACTTAGATGCTGCCTAGCACCCTCAAAGTCCTCACACTTAACGTGAGAGGGCTCAGTAACCCTGCTGGGGTGGCAATCTTGGTCTCTAGGACCTTCAAAGGGAGGGTGATACAGAAGGAGGCCAAAATCAAGGGCAGACTTCTTACTTATCAGTTCACGATTGGGGGACACACATTAATCATAGGGTCCATGTAGGCGCCTAATGATGGCCAGGAACGCATCTTCCAGGGCGCCCTCAGCGAAGCCACGTCTACTCCAGAGCATAAGATTCTGCTGGGGGCGACCTTAACCTAGTTTTCAATAATGATTTCGATAGATTGGCGCAGTGCACAGGCCAGGTAGGCGCCCTCTCTCGCACAGGGCTCGCCAGACTAGACGATCTGGGCTTAGTGAATCTATGGAGACACCATCATCCCCTATTTAGGGATTACTCTTATTACTCTAGTGCCCATAAAACCTATGCTCGTTTGGATTATCTCTTAGGCTCTACATCACTCTGGGATATAACAATGTCTGCAGACATTCTAACTGCGGCACTATCCAACCACGCCCCAGTAGTGGTTACCCTGACATTACCGCCAACCCAACAGCAAGCGCGGAGGTGGCGTCTGCGAGACACCCTCCATCACCGAGCGGATGTAGTCACCTAGATACAACGTACACTCGAGGATTACTTATTACACAATGACAACCCCGACACACCCATGTACACTAGGGGGCATATGTATCAAGCAAATTTTTAGTCGCAAACGCTGCGATTCGCAAAATACAGCGTTTGCGATTAAAAATTCGCAAAACGGGATGTATGAGCCACATCCCAACGCAAATTTAAGGAATCGCTAATTTAGCGATTTCTTAAGTTTGCGTAGGCATTTAAGAAATCGCAAATTGCGATTTCTTAAATGAAATGTAACACTCACCAAAGGATTGCGATTAATCCTTAAGAAATCGCAAATTACCACCAACTACTAGTTGGTGTTAATTTGCGATTTCTTTTAAAAATGCATGTTTTGTAATTTTACAAAGTGCCACGTGACGCACATACATGCCCATAGGGCATGTGTGTGCGCCATATGACCACACATGCTAATTTCAGGGGTGTATCAGGGTGTCATCTTGACACCCTTGCACCTTTGAAATTATTCTCAAATAGCGATTAGCAAATTGCGATTCGCTATTTGAGAATTACTTCCCATTCATTCCTATGGGTCTCCTGGCCCATAGAAATGAATGGGCAGGTATTCCTTAATTGCGATTTCGCAATTTGCTAATCGCAATTAAGGAATTTTAAGAAATCGCAAAAAGTTTGCAATTTTTTAAATACATCCCGTTTTGCAATTCTCAAATAGCGATTCCTTATAAATCGCTATTTGAGAATCGCAAATGGTGATGTTGATACATATGCCCCCAAGTGGGAAGCCCTGAAGGCGGTCATCAGGGGTGAAATCATCACCATATCATCCGCTGACAATGCAGGGCGCAATCGTAAGAGAGAGGACCTTACACAGAAGATGCGCAAACTGGAACAAATGCATCGGTGCACTGGGAGCCCCCGCGTCTGGCGCCAATTGACCGCGGTCCAGTCACAGCTGGATGTCATAGATCGCGACAAGGCAGGACATTCTGCGCTGTGCTTGCGCCACTCCTTCTATGTAGGGGAGACAAATGTGGGTGATTGTTAACACACAAACTCAGGGAGGTTTGGCAGCGTGAGGGGGTTCAGGCAATTAAAGATCAAAATGGAACAGTGCTTACAGAGGATGTGGCTATTGCCGAGATGTTCCACAACTTTTGCACCCATCTTTATGATGGGCAGCACCTGGTGACGGAGGACATAGACGCATATCTGACTCAGGCTCACCTCCCCACATTGACCCCAGAGCAGGCGAAACACATAGAGACTAGGTCCACCCAGAAGAAGTTATAGCAGCTATATCCCACTTGAAATTAGCAATATCCCCCGGCCCAGATGGTTACACGGCAGCCTTCTACAAACAATTTTGCCCTACGCTTGCCCCTCTACTCACCCGGCTTTTTTATTCTTTTGCGACCCCAGGTGCGATTTCCCCCTTCCATGTTGGAGGCTGCCATTGCAGTTATCCCCAAACCAAGAAAAGACAAGACTGGCTACGGGTCCTATAGGCCTATTTCCCTTTTGAACATCGATCTGAAGCTCTACACAGGGAATCTGGCGGCGCGACTGGTACGTTATATGCCGTGGCTCATAGACCCCGATCAAGCCGGTTTTATCCCTCAGAGGCAGACGAGCGACAACACTAAGCGAGTTATGCACCTCATAGAGAAGGCTTCTCGCTTCCCAGAGGATTATATGCTCCTCACTATTGATGCCGAAAAGACCTTCGATCGCGTCCACTGGCACTACCTGGAGCAGGCAATGATTCACATTGGTCTGGGAGAAAAGATGAGGACATTTATCCCCAATTGTTTCCGCTCCCCACTGCTACGGTGAGGGTCAATGGGCATACATCCACTCCGTCTCCCAGCAGCAGAGGCACATGGCAGGGGTGCCCTTTGTAGCCTCTGCTTTTTGCCCTCTATATGGTACCAATGGAGCAGAGAGTTAGGGAATACCCACAAATATCCGGAATCCGATTTGGCAGCGATATACACACACACCATAAGCCAATACGCAGACGACGTTTTAGTCACTTTGACGGACCTGGTGACAGCACTGGGAGCCTTTTTGGGGGAGCTGGACTCCTTCGCTAGGGCCTCCGCATTTAAAGTTATCGTTGCCAAATCCACTGCACTGAATCTCTCATTATCACCACAGATGGTGGCAGACCTCCAGGGCCGGCACCCCCTGCAGTGGTCTGCTGAGAGGGTGCCATACTTAGGAATCCAGTTATCCCCTGCCCTACAGGCCATGAAGACGATCAATTACACCAAATTATGCACTCAGATACGCACGGACCTGCAGCGTTGAAAACACTACCCTATCTCATGGCTGGGGCGTATCGCACCATTAAAATGACAATACTCCCTAAAATTCTCTACCTTTTCCAGATGCTCCCCTTGCAGCCGCCCACTGGCTGGCTGCATCGGGTTCAGTCGGATCTCTCTCTTTTCATCTGGCAAGGCCGCAAACCAAGAATGAAGAGGATGGTTAGCTTTCTCTCGCCCAATGAGGGGGGCCTTGGGATTCCGGATCTTACACTCTACTACCGGGCTGCCCAGCTGCAGCACTTGGTTGAGTGGAGCTGTGCTGAATCAGAGAAACACTGGCTTTTTCAGGACCGCACGGTGGCGGGCACTTCTCTGATGAAGATCCCCTTTATTAAGAAACAGCAGCGACCGTCCAACCTCTACGCCTCACAAGTAAGACACACCACCCTCTCTGTCTGGGATCAGACTAACAGACGTCCTTTCCTTCTCCTCTCACACCACTCTTTGGCAACACTGACTTTAGCCCTGGGATGGGTGAGACATCTTTCCCATTGTGGAGAGCCGCCGGGTGTCGCGCACTGGGCCTTCTATTTGATGTGGAAGGCATTATCCCTTTCACTCAGCTACGAGCTGACTATGGTCTTCCCGAATCTGAACGATTACACTACTTACAGCTGCGACACTGGGCCATGCACTCCGACAACAAATCTCAGGCACACAGACACCTCACTCCATACGAAAGATGTCTAATCACACGGTCCTCGGACAAGAAATTGTCCTCGGATTTATACAAAATGCTTCTGTCTTGATACACGCATACATATCATGCAGGCCGTGCGCGTTGGGAGAAGGATCTAGGTCGCGCCTTCAGTAGCAAAGAGTGGGAGGGTGTCTGTTATAGGGGGCCAGATATTTATCAAAAAAGATTCCTTTCTGTGTATTACTCTTTTAGTTGGTGACCATGAGGCCTACACATTTAGATCAATAACCTTTGATTTTTGACTGTGACACTGGACAAATATTATTACTCCAGACTAGAATATACTTTTTGTTACTCTCAAAATTTATTTTTCATAGGAAAACACTTGTATTCAATAAAATCATATTTTAAAATTGCATTCAATATATACTCTGATTGGGTGCTCTGGTACAATCTTATATATGCTATCTAACAATTCCGTATTACGGTATCTATCTCAGAGTCACACACAGTTCAAATCATGTACTTTCAATATTGCAAATTAAATACTACACAAATACATTTCATATACTTTAAAAAGTCCCACTGTCGACGCGTTTCGGTGCATAGGTTACAATAGTAGCACCTTCCTCAGGACGGACGAGAATTTAAAACCAAAGTTTTGTTCTTCTTTCTAAAAAAGAGAATGCATATAATTAATACCATTTCCCTATGGAGAGTTGATTCTAGTTCTGGGCTATGCTGTTAGTGTCACTATTACATGTTGTCTGCCCTTACTTTAAGTGTAGGGGTTGAAGTCCTTCTGTGGGTGTTCAGGACGACTTTATCACCTCTCAACTTTTGTGATTTTAGACCACTTGCATCATAGTCAGTGGAGTCATAGAATTCTACAAAAAGAGCATGGAGTTATTTCACCATACTTTTTGAGCCTATTAGCCTGTTCTCATGCTGTTAAGCAAAACACTTACTTTTAAAAAGTCACGTTGACACATGTTCAATGGTGTCTTAAAACAGGTACGTCTTTCGATATGCACCGCCTGTATTCAGTTGTTTAGCTGTGCCTGTAAGGTACATAGATAATGCTATATACTTCAAATAATGATGTCATGGCACTGGTGTTTATTCTCAACAAATACATCCATATACCTACCAATAGGTTTTTCGCCTAATGTTTAAGTTCAGGCTGTCCTTCCCTGCACCTTTTCAAGTGGTGTCCTGATACCTGTACCGGAATAACATGACGTTCAATTTAAGTGTACAGTTATCCATAGATCATGGCTTTAGACATCTACCTATCTCCTACTCCTTCTAAATTAGAAAGGGGTTCAGTACATACCAGTTAGAGCCTGCAATATCTTGTGGCAGCCTGAATCTTGACAACGCTGTCTTCTTTTCTTTAAGCGCTGTCAGCCACACTGTAGGTTTTCTTGGGGGTGTTTTTACTTTTACTCCCAACCTGTGTATTAAAAGTCATATTGGAGGAGGTTTTATTTAGATCCTCGCATAGAAGAATCTTCTTATCGCATTCCCCAGATATTGCCAAATTTGCTAATTACAAGTATGTCCTCTACTCTCATTGTCACTTATGCTGTTTTAAAGCAGTGCTGAGGTGTACTTTAATATTTCTTTATCAGAGGTAACTAACAGAAACCGTGCCCTGTTCGCTTTGCAGTGCTACAGCGTTAGAAGCGATTGTCACAAGCAGCCCCTCCCTAGAGCACTTGCTTAATGACCCTCCCTAGAGCACTTGCTTAATGCAAGCTGATAGACTATGGTCTTCAGAAAAGGAGTACCACAACTTTCCCCCTTTCCTAGGATTTCATTCTTGGAATCCTGCATAGGGGAAAAGATTCTCTCCCTCACTCTACATACATTCGAGTGCCCAATGCTTACTCAAGTCTTCTATCCATCTAGTTTGCACCAAAGCGGTCCTTACCTTTAAAAATCGGCGAGCCTGCTTGTCACAACGTCCTGCTTCCACCGCAACTGGTGAATGCAGTCGTTTGTGCAGGCTTTAAATACCCCTAGGCATACTTAATTGGATGCCCATTACCTGCCACATTGGTATTTAACATTCAATTAAGGTAGCCGTCTATCGGCGCCATTTTAGTCGTTTTTTGCATCAATCCTTTAAGGACTACAGGTGCATGGGTTCAATCCCGGGTCCTCCTGTTTGCCGAATTTTAAGCTGGTGACTATTATTATTTCTGATCTAACAAATGTTACATTGGAGAAACCGGACGTGAAATGCGTCTACGGCTCACGGAGCATCGATCCGCAATAAGAAACCAAAGAAAGAATGCTCCTTTGGTTGAACATTGGACATCTGAAAACCACAATCTGGATGACATCAAGTGGTTCATTTTAGAAAAGATCAAGATTTCAGTAAGGGGAGGAGATTTAAACAAAAAACGTAAACAGAGAGAACAGTTTTATATGTCCAAATTTAAATCTTATTATCTAGGACTTAACGGTCGAGAGGAATGGGACAGAATGATTAGATAGTGCGGCAGATTTCTGCCCCACCACATCCAAGAAATACAGGATAGTAATATGAAAGTCTGTAATCATCTCCCTAATAAATATCAGGATTAACACAACCCAAATTAAGGCTGGCCCTAATGGGGAGAAATAAGCAAGTATAGGCAATGAAAATGGTATTATGTATTTAGGATGGCATTGTAGCTATAATACAAGTATTTTCTGTAAAGACTATGCAAAAGAATCTTGTTGTATTAGACATTGTTAACAAAAAGCACAATGCAGGTATACCCAATGTAACACAGTGACTGTTCTATTTTATTTTTATAACTGAATAAAGCAGACATGCAGTGTAGAAGATGTCCAATAGCAAGGTTGAACTTTATACCCATTCGTTTTACGGTAACTGTTTTTTTCTTGTTGTATAGAAGAATACACAAATGATATGAAATGTAGTATATGGTGAATAGCAATAGTGAACCGTATGACATGTGTTGTGGAGTATAAATTGTTTTGACCTACGACCATAGGGTGGGATAAGGGGACACACCTCACAATAAGAAATGTGTGAAAATTGGCATGCCCTACAGGTTTATTGAAATATGTGACCATGGAACCACCAGCCAAGTAGAGGAGTAACAGTTGAGCACAGAATGAGGCAGTTAATGAGCATTGCATCCTAGTACTTCTGTGCACAAAGAGCACTATGGCATAATACCAAGATGTCAGTTGCAAATCAATTAAACAGTATCTTGTGTAATTAGAGAGACTAATACTCAAATTCTGTGAAATATAGGGCTGGGGACCAATTCAGTGACCGTGTAGTTCCTTAACAATGCAGCATAGCGAACTGCAAAAATGGCTTGAATTTAATGTGAACTTGTAACCAGCAAGGTAGAAATATTAACCTGGATAAATTCGAAAATCAACAACCAGGGGGACCAGGGATCGAACCCGTGATCTGTAGTTCGCAAACTAGACTAAAAAACTACAAAAATGGAGGCCGAAAATGATCGAAATTCGGTCTGAACAAACCGGTGTGCCCAGGAGGAAGTTTACAATATCAAAATAAGATGGGATATTGTTATAAATAAATTAGAAATAATACAAGTCACCAGCTGAAAATTCGGCAAATATGGATAAATTCGAAAATCAGTAACCAGGGGGACCGGGGATCGAACCCGTGGTTCTGTAGTTCGCAAATAAGACTTAAAAACTACGAAAATGGCGGCCGAAAACGATCGAAACTCGGTCTGAACAAACCGGTGTGCCCAGGAGGAAGTTTACAATATTAAAAGAAAAGGGGACAGTGTTATAAATAAATCAGAAATAATAATAGTCACCAGCTTAAAATTCGGCAAACAGGAGGACCCGGGATTGAACCCATGGACCTGTAGTCCTTAAAGGATTGATGCAAAAAACGACTAAAATGGCGCCGATAGACGGCTACCTTAATTGAATGTTAAATACCAATGTGGCAGGTAATGGGCATCCAATTAAGTATGCCTAGGGGTATTTAAAGCCTGCACAAACGACTGCATTCACCAGTTGCGGTGGAAGCAGGACGTTGTGACAAGCAGGCTCGCCGATTTTTAAAGGTAAGGACCGCTTTGGTGCAAACTAGATGGATAGAAGACTTGAGTAAGCATTGGGCACTCGAATGTATGTAGAGTGAGGGAGAGAATCTTTTCCCCTATGCAGGATTCCAAGAATGAAATCCTAGGAAAGGGGGAAAGTTGTGGTACTCCTTTTCTGAAGACCATAGTCTATCAGCTTGCATTAAGCAAGTGCTCTAGGGAGGGTCATTAAGCAAGTGCTCTAGGGAGGGGCTGCTTGTGACAATCGCTTCTAACGCTGTAGCACTGCAAAGCGAACAGGGCATGGTTTCTGTTAGTTACCTCTGATAAAGAAATATTAAAGTACACCTCAGCACTGCTTTAAAACAGCATAAGTGACAATGAGAGTAGAGGACATACTTGTAATTAGCAAATTTGGCAAAATCTGGGGAATGCGATAAGAAGATTCTTCTATGCGAGGATCTAAATAAAACCTCCTCCAATATGACTTTTAATACACAGGTTGGGAGTAAAAGTAAAAACACCCCCAAGAAAACCTACAGTGTGGCTGACAGCGCTTAAAGAAAAGAAGACAGCGTTGTCAAGATTCAGGCTGCCACAAGATATTGCAGGCTCTAACTGGTATGTACTGAACCCCTTTCTAATTTAGAAGGAGTAGGAGATAGGTAGATGTCTAAAGCCATGATCTATGGATAACTGTACACTTAAATTGAACGTCATGTTATTCCGGTACAGGTATCAGGACACCACTTGAAAAGGTGCAGGGAAGGACAGCCTGAACTTAAACATTAGGCGAAAAACCTATTGGTAGGTATATGGATGTATTTGTTGAGAATAAACACCAGTGCCATGACATCATTATTTGAAGTATATAGCATTATCTATGTACCTTACAGGCACAGCTAAACAACTGAATACAGGCGGTGCATATCGAAAGACGTACCTGTTTTAAGACACCATTGAACATGTGTCAACGTGACTTTTTAAAAGTAAGTGTTTTGCTTAACAGCATGAGAACAGGCTAATAGGCTCAAAAAGTATGGTGAAATAACTCCATGCTCTTTTTGTAGAATTCTATGACTCCACTGACTATGATGCAAGTGGTCTAAAATCACAAAAGTTGAGAGGTGATAAAGTCGTCCTGAACACCCACAGAAGGACTTCAACCCCTACACTTAAAGTAAGGGCAGACAACATGTAATAGTGACACTAACAGCATAGCCCAGAACTAGAATCAACTCTCCATAGGGAAATGGTATTAATTATATGCATTCTCTTTTTTAGAAAGAAGAACAAAACTTTGGTTTTAAATTCTCGTCCGTCCTGAGGAAGGTGCTACTATTGTAACCTATGCACCGAAACGCGTCGACAGTGGGACTTTTTAAAGTATATGAAATGTATTTGTGTAGTATTTAATTTGCAATATTGAAAGTACATGATTTGAACTGTGTGTGACTCTGAGATAGATACCGTAATACGGAATTGTTAGATAGCATATATAAGATTGTACCAGAGCACCCAATCAGAGTATATATTGAATGCAATTTTAAAATATGATTTTATTGAATACAAGTGTTTTCCTATGAAAAATAAATTTTGAGAGTAACAAAAAGTATATTCTAGTCTGGAGTAATAATATTTGTCCAGTGTCACAGTCAAAAATCAAAGGTTATTGATCTAAATGTGTAGGCCTCATGGTCACCAACTAAAAGAGTAATACACAGAAAGGAATCTTTTTTGATAAATATCTGACACCCAGTCCTTTCTGGTCCCTGGGAAACTCTCTTTTTTGAGTCTGTTATAGGGGGCGCCACTCTGCGAGTCATATGGGCCTCACTGAGACCCTAACCAAATTAGCGTATTATTGGTATTATGCTCCTGAGAGGCTTCATCGGGCTGACCCCATACAGAGCCCAGATTTTTAGAGAGGGTGTGGGAGGACGAGAATGCTAGTCTACCTTTTATGGGACTGTGACCACTTACGATCCTACTAGACCCAAATCCTGGACGAAATCGACAAGTACCTTGACACGGAACTCCATAGGTTACCAATATATGTCCTTTTGGGTGTTCAGAATCTGCTTACATACCCCTTGCAGTCTAGGAGAGGGCGACAGATAGCAACAGCACTTGGCACTGCCACCCAAAACATACTACTACACTGGAGATCCCCTTGGATACCTACACACACGGGGTGGCTTCAGCGGTTGTGGCACATACTAGGTATGGAGAAGATCTCACTTATGGTAGCTGGGAAAGGTTCAACATTTAGCGAGCCCTGGCAGCCATTCCTGACTCTTTTAGTGCAGGACTTCCACGAGTGGACTTGCCCCAGATACCTCCACCTCCTGCGACTTACCACACCAGATACTTCCTCCCAGTAGGCGCAGCCTCAGTGAGAGGTTCCTCCATAGCCTATCACGATACCTCGAGTACAGTGGATGGGGGTGGGGGTAGGGCCTTTTCTTTTGTTCCCCCCCCTTTTTCCCCATTTCCTTTTTCTTTGGGAGGGGGAGGGTTTGTTATAGTTCTTTAATGTTGACTTAATTGTAACTGCATATGCCAATTGCACGCTCTTAGGCTCTGCGTAGTCCGTTCGTTTGCTTTCATACTTTCTGCCCTGAACAAGGCCGTTGGCAGAGGCTTCAATAAAAAGATTTAAACCATAAAAACTAATTTCATCTAGTAGTCTAATCCAATTGCTTTAATTATAGTGCACTCTGAAAGATTCCAATATTGAACTTCAATATTAAATGAAAAGATGCCTGTTGCATAAAGTGCATTCACATAAATGTTCTAAAGTATGGGTGCTTTGATGAAGCAATAGCTGATATTTTAATTTAAAACGCTTGTCACATTCAGGGTATGTTTAAAGTTTATCACTGGTGTGAGTTTTCTGATGTAGAATTAGCATTTCCTTTCATTTGAAAGCCACACACCTCTCAAGTGTGCATTCTCTGATGACGCTTTAACCCTCCACTTGATGTGAAAGCCTTGGCACATTCGGGACAGTCATATGTCTTTTCTTCAGTGTGCAGTGTGTGTGTTCTAAGATGCCTCTTTAGCTCTGCCTTGGTCTTGAAAGCCTTGTAACATTCAGTGCATTCAAATGGCTTTTCTCCACTGTGGGTTCGGTGATGAGCCAATAGCTCTGCCCGCGATTTGAAAGCCTTGTCACATTCACAACATATATATGGTTTTTCACCAGTGTGGTTTCTCTGGTGTATGATTAGCAATCTCTTTAAACGGAAAGTCTTATCACATTCACCGCATTCAAAGGGCTTTTCTCCGCTGTGCGTTGTGTGATGCATCTTTAAATCTGCATTTGTTCTGAAAGCCTTGTAACATTCACCGCATTCAAAGGGCTTTTCTCCGGTGTGCGTTGTGTGTTGCATCTTTAAATCTGCATTTGTTCTGAAAGCCTTGTAACATTCAGTGCATTCAAAGGGTTTTTCTCCTGTGTGTGTTCGGTAATGAGCCAATAACTCCACCTGTGATTTGAAAGCCTTGTCACATTCACAACATATATAAGGTTTTTCACCAGTGTGGTTTCTCTGGTGTAGGATTAGCAATCTCTTTGTACTGAATGACTTGTCACATTCATTGCATTCAAAAGGCTTTTCTCCGGTGTGGATTCTTAAATGGCTCAACAGCCGCACATATAATTTGAAAGCCTTGTCACATTCAGTCCACTTGTATGGTCTTTCATCAGAGTGGACTATCTGATGTCGTTTTAACTCGTCTTTTATTCTGGAAGCCTTCTTACATTCAGTACATTTATCTGGCCTTTCACCAGTATGCATTCTCAAATGACTTGTTAGTTTTTCCTTTTTTCTATAAGCATTGTTACATTCAGTGCATTTATATGGTTTTTCACCAGTATGAACTCTCAGGTGCTCTCTTAGCTTTTGCTTCAAATAGTAAGATTTATCACATTCCGTACATTTGTATGGCTTTTCACCAGTGTGGGTTCTCGGATGTTGCTTTAGTGTGTCTATTCTGCAGAAAGCCTTATCACATTGATTACATTTATATGTTTTTTCTCCAGTGTGACTTCTCTTGTGTACCAGTACCTCTCCTCTTGATTTGAAAGACTTGTCACATTCAGTACATTGATATGGCTTTACTATAGTGTGGGTTCTTGGATGTTTAATTAGACCAAACTTTAATTTGAGTGCCTGTTCACCTTTAGCTTTTGTACATGTCTTTTCTCCAAAATGAATTCCAGAATGATGCATTAGCTCACCTTTTGATTTGAAAGCCTTGCCACATTCAATACACATACATCAATTTTCACCTATATTGTTTTTTTGATTTTGTAGATTTCTCTTTGTGAAGACAGCCTCGTCACACGCAGTGTATTTATTAATGCTCTTCATTAGATGCACTTGTGTTTCCAAACAGAGATTTGAGTCTAATGGAACTTTGTAAAATTGTATAACTCACTTCATTTCTGCCATGTGTTCTTCTCCAGTATGTTTTAATAATATCTTCCAGGGTTATTGTCCCATATATGGCTTTTCTGCTGTGTTGTCACTACTTCCTTAGTTGTTTTTATTTTTTTAGGTACTGTCAGATTTGATTCATTTGTATAGTGTCTCTTATGCAAAGTATTCATTGAGTCACAGTTTCCTTAACTGGAATTATGCTGCCTTTTTGAGAATATGCATATTACCTTTTTACTGAGAGTTAAATGCAACGCAAATGATATGATTCTTTAAATTAGAAATCTTCTCACATCAATACCACTGATAGATCTTGTTTCACAGCTTAACGCCTCACAGTTCTTAAATATTATTTTCACAATATGGCGTAATCTAATTCTGCATGGCATGGAAAGAAGTTGCTTTGCACAACACGTTCATTTCCTGCTGTAGGTCAGGCACCTGTTCGAGTTGAAAAGAAGCCAAACATAAATTTATGAGATTCAAAACACAATTATATTGCAATAATCTAAGTGGAAACACAAACTAATTGTGTGTGTGTAGTTGAGCTAAAGAATGACTGTAAAATATTTTATATATACTGAGGACACATTGGTAATATGACGCTAATGCCTCTGTGCATTTCCATGTAATGGATTATAATAGAAATCATATTGAAGCAATCAAATAAATCACTACGCTCTAAATGGTACCTGAGAGATCTATGCTAGGCCTCTTTACTCCCCTCAAACCGCCTTTACGGAGTACACCATCACACATAGAGATTCAAAAAGGCACAAGAAGACCAGATGCTGCAGGGAGATGGGATCCTACATGTATTTACATGTGGGAAGAAAAGGCAAAGATCAATATAAATATCAGGTAGGACAGAGTTAGTTAGCACGTGGTGGATACAATGCTCTGAGAATTCATCAATACACCAGCAGGGCAATCATGTATTGGGCACAAATAGCACAGGTACAGGGCTGAGAATCCTCTCCTTGCCAGCAGCTGAGCCCATTTACCATACTTCATCACTAAGGAGCTCCAGTAAGATGAGAATGTGACAGACGTAATTTCAAGGTGGGAGACAAGGCACAATGCCTCCATATACCACACCCGGTGCAGTGATACTAGGGATAATAGCAGAACCACTCACTAAATCATCATAGTACAATACGCTGAGCTGTCTTTTTTTCCAGTTGCAATATTATTGGTAATCAGGAGTAATGATCAATACAGGATTCATAATAAAAAGGCACATTGGTGCTACATCCTAAATACGCCTCTGTAATGCATAAACATGATGGCTACTAAGGTGGTCTTTTATACACCAATGTGCAACTCTCACTAGAGGACTTTTTTGTATTTATACCTAGGAGCAAGGTAACAGATTTGGCAGACAAAGCAGGTTGGAAGCTTGGGTAAACAGCAGATATGGTGATATGCAGAACCTTCCTTCCCTATCTGTGTCTCCGGTTTTTGTTACCACTGAACACTACTTTAAGTTTTCCAGGCTGGACCTGGTGCATGCATGCAGCACACTTTTTAGGTCTCATCTACAGACAGTAGCTGCCCTTTTACCTTCACATGGGAGCAATCCCTATGGAAATAATTCCAGATACAGTATGCCACCTTGGTGAGAAATAGGTTGTCAAACAGAGTATACTTAGGAAGAGCTTTACCAAAGATTGTTTGTTCATCTTGAAAAAGATGTAGATGTCTGGTGAGGCCTAGATGTGAAGCTAGCTCCCTTCATAATACCTTGATTCTAACCTTCCAATTCCATGCTTCGAACACGTCCTCATAGGAGGTATAAACTGGAACGCGTGTGACCTGGGGACCACTGTTGTAGTTGAGAATACTCTTGGAATGGGCCTTGTAAAGAAACATGTTATTATATTGAGTAATGAGACGGTCACCAAGAATGATGCCCATTTGGTTAAAAATTGGGGCAAATGTTTAGGAAAGCCAGTATCTAGGTTGGAACCGTGAGCATTTGTGATTTTGCACACCATGTCAAATAGTATATTCATAGGATCTATGTACATGACAGATGAACAAAAATCTGAGTCAGAGGGGTTAAAGTTGCATGAGATGAGACTTCCAGGAAAAAGCAGTTACCAAAGCTGGTCGGTATGGGTTTGAGGAAAACAAGTCTAACTCAACTTTGATGCATTTGCTAAACGTACAGTACATGGCGGTCACATTTTTTGCTTTTGAGTTAAAAAAAAAACCCATTACTCTGGCAGGCGTTATCTTACTCTTTGCAAGCCTTTTCTGTCTCTTGTTAGTAACTTTGTAATCTTAACTCCTTTTTTATAAACCTTTACAAGGATAGGACCCTTCTTTATCATGGTTTTCATTTCCAATTGGCGCCCTTCTTTGAGTGGCACAAAAAGCTGGCTTCCTTTTGGGACTGTGTGTTCATACGTTGAGCAACCACCGATGTCACTGACCCCATTTCATACTGCGTGATGTCTGCAGCAGCTTCTTCGTTGTATGGTTTGGTCATTTCAAATCCTTTTCCCAAACGCACAGCTCTTCTAAAACCAACTTTGAAAAATTCCTCTTCATCTTGCTTCATAAATAATAGGGGCACTATTAGAAATATGGTTTCTGATTGGCTAAGGTATACACTCAGTTCAGCCAGAACCCACCACTCTAGTCAGAGTAAGCTAGATACACAACTAAGATAACCTGTGCTCACCCTCTAATAGCTTGGCACTGAGCAGTCAGGCTTATCTAAAGAGGCAATGTGTAAAGTAATGTGCAACACACACACACACACACTAACACAATGAATACGCCAAAATAAGACTCCACACAGGTCTATAAAACAAGTAGGTTATTGTATTATAAACAAAAGACCAAAAAGACAAAAATACAATGTATAACTTTCAAGTTATCACTTTAAATGCCCAAGGTAATCAGTGCTAAACAGCACACGTTTTATAGTCATTAAAGTTAACCCCATGCTAGTAGCATGTAAAATACTGTTATTACTGAGAATTATTACTTCCTCGCCGTGGCAAAGCAGTGTGCAAAATGGTACCAGAGGTTCTTTTTTATATGGGCCCCTCAGGACAAGGGAAATCCATTAAAAGGCGAAGAGCTTGCAAACGTGTGGGTCGGTGACTAGAACCTCAAGGTCCAATGCCTCTGTACAGTACCTTTCAACTGAGTTGTCAGCAGTCCTCATGAGCAGGGCCCGCATTGTCGGCTGATCTGGGTCACAACAGCGTGCGGGTCAACTGCTGACCAAACTTGTGCCCTTGGACAGGCCCCAGGTCACCTGGCCAAAGTGCTGCCGGTAGAGCCACGCTGGAAGGCGCTGCAGCCACTGGGAGTGCAGCAATGCCAGAACAACTTGAGCCTCTTAGACAGTGCTGATTGCAGAAAAACAGAGTGCCGAGTCTTCGGCAAAGTGGAAGCGCTGGTCATTGTGCTTAGATCAAGGCAGCGATCTGCTCACAAGCTGATCAGTGTCAAAACCCACTCGCCAGACTCATCACTTACAGAGTCCCATGGCAGTGGAAGGGGGTTAGGTCTTTGATGATCCTGAGACCTCCTGAACATGGGGCAAGTCAGCAAGCACTTGGAGAACACTTGTAGTTCCACACAGCACAAAGACAGTAGACAGCAGGCCAGCACAGCAAGGAGGGCGCAAAGTGGCAGTCCCTCCTGCAGCTTGATAAGCAGTAGGCCAACAGAGCAGAGCAGTTAACAAAGAGGCAGTCCCACCTGGCAGCACAGCAGTCCTTCTGGCAATGTGAAGATATAGAGCCAGCAGCGTCTGGTTACAGGTCCAACAAAGTGTCTCCTTACAGGGGGGTCAGAGAGCCAGTACTTATACCCCAAAGTGCCTTTGATGTGTGGATGACTTCAAAAGAACTTTATAAAGTACGCAGGTCCCCTTTTCAGCCCAGTCCTATCTGCCAGTCTAGCTATGGGGGGGGGGGGGGGTGGTAAATCAGCACTTTCTGTGGAGACAGGACACTACTTTTTCAAGTAAAGTGTTACCTACTCTCCTCCCTCCTGCCCAGGATCACTCATCAGTATGCAGATAAATGCAGATGCAGTTGATTGTCCTGTGCTGTGGCTGTCTAGAGGGAATGCACACATGTAGCTGTCACGCAGCCCATTATAGGAGACAGGCTGTCAACCACACAGATTAGTAACTACAGAGAAATTGTCACTTTCTAAAAGTGCCATTTCTAAAATAGTAAAGTTAAATACAACCTCACCAGTAAGTAGGATTTATCAATACCATTCCAAACATATGAAACATCAAAAAGCTACTCCTTTCTGATCAGGAATTACAGCTTAAATGGTTATTAAGGAATTCCTGTTGCTACCATATGAGAGAGGTAGGTCTAACAGTAGTGAAAAATTAAATAGGCTGTTTGTCACTACCAGGACATGCAAAACGTAAAGGTGCATGTCCTACCTTTTACCTACATAGCACCCTGCCCTTAGCTCCATCTAGGGCCAACTTAGGGGTGACATATGTAATAGGGGCATTTAAGGCTTGGCAAATAGGTTTTAAATGCCAAGTTGAAGTGGCAGTAAACTGCACACGCAGGCACTGCAATAGCAGGCCTGAGAGAGGTTTGAAAGGCTACTTCTGTGGGTGGCACAAATATGCCAACAGGTGTAAACCAATTATACAATGTTTAGAGGAACGAGCACATGCCCAGAGTCCTAAAGCCAACAAAGAGAAGGTTAGAAGAAGAGGAGGAGGAGGAGGAAGGCAAATAATTTGTGGTGACCCTTCAGAGAGGGCCATTTTCCAACAGGCACCTTCAGACAATGAAAGTTTAGTGCTTTAGGCCTGGTTACACTATTATGGATGTTTAACAGAGACTGTCTTAAATACCTTTCAATATTTGTTGTTGCAGTCTGAAATGTACCTTAATAATTAATCACTTTTGCCAGATTTAAAACCTAGTTGCTGTAAAATATCGATGCATTAAAATTACTCTTAGAAACGAATATTAACTGTCGAATGATTAATTATTGCCAACCCACTGTGGCACTATGTTACTATATATGTAAAGAAGATAAAGAAGATGGCGCAGTGCACTGTAGGAACGGTACTGTCCCTAAAATTGTACTTCTCATGCTGGTACAAATAAACCATTTTATTAATGAGAGCTACTTCTGCTCAAAGAAAATTATTGAGGGCTAATAAATGTTATCACAGACCACATGCCACATCTGTTAAAAATGCACTAGTGACCACCCAAACATTTCAGGTGGAGATACCGGAAAAAATGCCAGGAAATGCATTATCAATAGACAATGCTTCCATGTGACTTCAGAAAAAACACCGGAGGCAGCAAGTGCCCTCTGGCACATAGAACATAACCCCATCAATAAGTCTACCCAACTCTACTTCAATTACCATTTAACTGGCAGCTTTGGAAATGTAACCATTTTTTTATCATCAGCATATCAGTTTCTGAAATAAACATTCTTCTATCAAATACCTCTTCTATTTTGGACAAACTAAATTTTCCAAATTTCTTTTCTGTAAGCAATAGATTTGCCTTCAATATATCAGTTTTAGTTTTCAGTGAATACGCGCTGCCCAAACATCAGCTAATCATTCTCGCATAGCACTCACATGTACACATGCTTCCCTTGGACAGAATCTGCCTCAAATGTCCGGGCTATACCATCACATGCCGTGGATGTTCATCATCATTTCAAGGATGCCTATAGGAAGTCAGTGCATAGCATTATATAAGAGACACTGTGTCAACGTCGTGCAGCATAACAGTCAGGATGCTCACAACTCATCAGTTATTATGCCGAGCTGGCCACCACTGCATCAGGGGTTCTCAAAATTGGAGAAGTTATGTTCACAATGCGTCAGTGATGGCTGCCAGTAGACACAACTAGCTCACCCACTGCCAAAGTATTTCCAATATAAGTATGCAAAGGCCACTATGATATCAGGAATGGACAATTGTGCCACAGATGAAGGCTGCATGATGGGGAGTAACAGATTCGTGTGGTGGTCCTTGACACCAGGCATAGTTTCCAGGAAGAAACACTATGCCAAAACTGGAAGGCACACAAATTCATTTGCATATATAAAGATGCTTGCACCGTGAGGCTCTGAAATGGACCCAGACCTACTCTCCTCTGCTGCTGGTCCGACCATTCCTCCCACTTATACACTTTCTTTCTGGCTCCTGCTGGCCCATACTTCGGTGCCTCCCCTCTGGCTCCTGCTGGCCCATACTTCGGTGCCTCCACTCTGGCTACTGTTGGCCCATATTTTGGTGCCTCCCCTCTGGCTACTGCTGACCCATACTTCGGTGCCTCCATTCTGGCTCCTGCTGGCCCATACTTCGGTGCCTCCACTCTGGCTCCTGCTGGCCCATACTTCGGTGCCTCCCCTCTGGCTCCTGCTGGCCCATACTTCGGTGCCTCCCCTCTGGCTCCTGCTGGCCCATACTTCGGTGCCTCCACTCTGGCTACTGCTGACCCATATTTTGGTGCCTCCACTCTGGCTACTGCTGACCCATACTTCGGTGCCTCCAATCTGGCTCCTGCTGGCCCATACTTCGGTGCCTCCACTCTGGCTCCTGCTGGCCCATACTTTGGTGCCTCCCCTCTGGCTCCTGCTTGCCCATACTTCGGTGCCTCCCCTCTGGCTCCTGCTGGTCCATACTTCGGTGCCTCCCCTCTGGCTCCTGCTGCCCCATACTTCGGTGCCTCCACTCTGGCTCCTGCTGGCCCATACTTCGGTGCCTCCCCTCTGGCTCCTGCTGGCCCATACTTCGGTGCCTCCCCTCTGGCTCCTGCTGGCCCATACTTCGGTGCCTCCCCTCTGGCACCTGCTGGCCCATACTTAGGTGCCTCCCCTCTAGCTCCTGCTGGCCCATACTTCGGTGCCTCCCCTCTGGCTCCTGCTGGCCCATACTTCGGTGACTCCACTCTGGCTACTGATGACACTCTTTCTACCAGGCCCATTGTTCACACATAGTGTGACTGATATTGTGGGGCCTATATTTCCAGTCTCTTTGTGAGTGGATACATATGGTCATGTCTGTTGGTTTGGCTGGCTGCCACTCAAGAGGTCTGGAGAGGATCAGTGCAGTCTTCATTCATGTGCATGAACCATCTGAGTGATGTACTGGACTGGACCTAACTTTGCAGAGCTGCTCCAAGGGCGTTGACAAGCTACCAGTAGCTCCTGAGCTACTTGTTGGAGCCCCATGAAATACATTCTGTGTGGAGTTGTGTGTTTCTAATAAAGGCTTTCTCCCATCATCTACAAACAGCGAAATACCGGATTGCTGGCTATAGCTTTGTTAATAGTCTTAACTTGTTCAAGACACTACCCATAAAATTATGATCAATATATTGTCATAGTCACAGCGACCTGGTTCTTGTAGAGAGCTGAAATGTAAACCGGTCGGTGCAGTTATCTGAGAGCAGAGGGACAAGAAAACGCGTGGCAACACGCAATGATAGTGTTAAGATTTCAAAGCTAATATGCAATAAGGAAACCAGTAAGCAGAATACTTAAAATAGGAAATGATATTGGTGGTCACTACTGTCCAGTATCGAGTTCCGGGATAGTCACGGGTAAATTTAGTATTTACTTGAGCAAGATCCTACCCATAAAATGATCTCCACTATCCTGGCCACAGCGACCTGGTTCTTATAGACCGCTCACTGTGTGCCTAGCCTTGAGAAGGCCACTACCCTGTGTGCTAATTAAGTGGCGAAAAACATCTTGGCTGCCCTTTTTGTTGTATTTAGCACACTTATTTAACTAAAACCCGTATGAAGTGAACTACTGTTAACGGAACGTAGAACTTTATCATACTTGACCAATTCATTATTAGAAATTAATCTCTGAAAATGATGGACTACCCTCTAACCCTTTCAAAAAGGATTCTGCATTTAAGGCTCATTTGCTCTCATAAATTGATTTAATCGATATGCGTGGTTCACCTTCATCCTCTGAAGAGGCTGCTTCCTTGAACGAGGCTGGCAGGTTTTGCATTCCCCACCTTTCAAAGTGACCCTCATGGGCACCCCAAGAGATAACCCCACCTGCTTGAAGCAATGCCAAACTCTACAAGGATTTCGCTTTTTAAAATTCACCCCAAAATATTCTTGGTTTAATTCTTGTACAGTGGTAAAAAGCAAGTCTTCTGTGTGGGGGTTAAGGGGAGAGAGAGGTAATGAGAGAGATAATGGTCCGATGGTATGTTGCAGCTTTTGAACTTACTGCACATGGTTGGGGGATGTGACATACAAGGCGCCGTGAGTAGTGGCATCTCTACAAATTACACCAAGCAAGTATTCTACAATTGTTCTAGAGGAGTGGTACAAAGTAGGAGGTTCTCCCAAAGACTATATTTTGATCATTAGGCCAAACATTGAATTATTTAGAACATAATTTATAGCTAAATTGGCTACAAAGCCATTGTTTGCAAATGGCTCTCATGTAAATGTCCTGTTATTTAACCCTGTGCTAGGTGAACCTGACTATCACCAGTGGTGTTTGAGGGTTTACGCTCTCTAAGAAAACGTGAAAAATTAGCACAATTTCAGTAAAACAAGGACTAGAAAGTCTTGGGCACCCTCAGAACGTCTTGGTTTGCTGCTTCACTGACCTGCTACTGGCTCCAATGCATTGTGTTGCTTTGTTCGCGTTCTCATTTCTTCCAAGTTCTTGTGTTCCCATTTCCCAGTTGTCACTCATCCTTCTTTATATGCCGATGTGACAATTTGATTGGAAGGGCCAGGATGGAGAAAACAAATCTTGCACAGAACTCACAATCTCCAGCCACAGCGCTTGTGGGCGGGCGGGCAGGCAGGCACAGGTGAACAAAATTATGGGGCTCCTGGTCCTTGGAGTCCCGTGTCAGCAGCCAGCAAAGTCCCAGCAACGAATGTCACCCGCGAAGCAGGGGCCACGAGAAGTAAAATAGAAAGATCCAGAGGTGGAAAAAAGGTCCAGATCCATAAATTTACCCCCGGATTGTTGCCCATATATGGCAGTATTGGTGAACATCCCCCTCTTAGTCCGAGTATAACAGAAACACATGCATCCCTTAAAAACAAAGTGGTGGATTGGTTTAATCGTAATTGTGGCTACCCTGTTAATTATGCAGATCAGATCCTTACGACAAGAAGAGTAAATTGGATCGGCCCTTTAAGGAAATCAAAGAAGGGTGACTGTGTTATTGTTAATTTTTAAAATCCATATTACGCTAGGATTACTCTGGAAAGAGCTTCTGCTCTGATAGATAATGATGGTAGTGTCTTACCCCTTCCACTTGGTTTTTTCTATAGTCATTTAAAACAAGATACATCTATGGTAGAAGACCAGGTATACCGTAGAGCTAACTGGTCAATGCCCCCTTCGCATATTTTGCCGTCCCTGCTCATAACAGATTCCAACCACTCAGTAACCTTGAGGAGAATGATTGACAAAGCCCTGCCCACCACATTAAAGGAATGGCGGGTTTTAGGAGTACTAGCCAACAAGGGGCTGAGGGATCAGTAGGACAATTGTTATCTGGACAGGAGTTAAGTCCACAGGGGGATAAAAGTATTTTGAAAGGTAGGAATCTGAGTAGAGCGCAGGGAGAGATTTCGGATGGCAATATGAGCGAACCTATGGAAGAAGATTTTTCTCCCCAGGTTGTGATCCCTATGATTAATGCGGTCGGGTTTGGCCAGCTCCTAATGACCCAGGTAGTTGAAACCACAGAGAGACCTATAGTTAGTGGATTTAGTATAGTCTCATGGAATATAGCCGGATTGACTAAGAAAAGAGAGATGTTAGGATGGATGGATTTTCTTAACAAACACGACATTATATGTCTTCAAGAAACTTGGTGTTTAGAATATGTTAATTGTGATGGGTTTGTTTCTTATAATTTACCCGCTTTGAGTTCCATAGCCGGCAGAGCAAAGGGGGGGCTGTTAATACTCATGTCTAATAATCTGCCTATAGAAGTTAAAATGTTTATAAATGTTGGATGCCACTCACAGGTACTTTGGCTACACCATAAAAATGGTCGGAAAGTTTTGTTAATCAACTTTTATAATAATTTGTTTGATTGTACACGCTACAAGGTAGTTACAGAATTGGAGAACGCAATTGACAAATTGGGTAATGAAGAAGGTGTCAATTTTGATATAATTTGGGTGGGTGATTTTAATACGCAAATATGCCCTCTGTCCGCGACTAAGGTTTGTGGGTTTAGGAATGAAACAGGAGATGATTGTGTGCACTTCCCACATAACTCTTATGGAGAAATTTTAAACACATTTCTGGCTAAATTCGACTTGGACATAATGCAGTGTGCAAGAGATGGTTCTGGAAATTTGATCCCAACTTTTACAGGTAGAAACGCAAACACCATTATAGATCTCGTACTGGTTTCCGCAAATATTGTCTCTCTCTGTACCACACTGTGGATAGAAGACCTATTATTAAGTGATCATAACTGCATTACTATGACATTAGCTGTATGGGGCAATAGATGCCCGGTAATACAAACTATGATTGGCAATATAGCCCCATGTAGACCAAATGGCACCAGTATGAAATGGAAAGGGGTCAATCCGGACAAGGTATTAAAAAATATTGTCACTGAATGTTATACTGAGATCTCTGAGAATTTGGATGTTAATGTCGAATCAGTCCAGATTTTAATGAACTTTTGTAAAAAATAATGGAACTATTAATAGTATTATGACTACGACATCAAATAAGAAACTTAAACAGAATAGAGGATGGTTTAACTATGCCTATACTCTCTCTTTGAACCAGCTTAAACAAACACTGTCTAGTAGGAGTAGGGATATGGTGCTTGTTAAGAATTTAAGACTGGCTTACAAATTACAATTAAAACAGAGAAAGAGAGAGCTCCAAGAGGAGGCTTGGGACAAACTAACTATGGTTGTGGATACATCTAACAGCCAGCTATTCTGGGAAACAGTCAACTCACCTTTCCTAAAAAGTGAGGAGGTTCCCGAAATGACATCTTATGTCAGTAGTGAGGCATGGGTTGTGTATTTCTCTAGCATTTTTAACCCAGGAAATGTAACTATAATGGATTCTGGGGATTCAAGTTCCTGGCCGATTTTACCTCTAAATATTACACTAGTGGAGGTAGAACAAGGAATTAACAGCAGTAAGGGAGGGAAAGCCCCGAGCCCGGACGGTGTTCCAATAGATGTCTATAAAGCCATACCTGCTCTCTGGGGCACCATATCAAACAGAGTTTTTAACGCCGCTGTAATGGAAGGAGCTCCTTCTACATGGGGCGAATCTATAATTATTCCCATATTTAAGAAAGGGGATAGATCTGAAGCAAAAAATTATCGGCCGATTTCTCTTTTAGATTCGTCTATCAAAATTATGAGTAGGGTCCTACTTGTTACGTTAGAGGAGTGGGCTGAGGAAAATGGGATTTTAACTCAGTCCCAATATGGTTTTAGGAAAGGGCGGGGGACCCTTGAACAGTGTATTAATTTGGATTTAGTAATTGGAAAATATAAACGTGCTAAGCAAGGGTTCCTTTTCCAATGTTTCGCTGACCTTAGCAGCGCATTTGATTTAGTGGATCATGCCATGTTATGGCCGATTTTACTAGATCTTGGTGCCCCAGAGTCTATTATTTTCTTTTTGGCAAGGCTTTATGAAAAATGATTAACATCCGTGCGGTATGGTCAAAGGGGCGAGTGTACCCCCAAATCTGAGGTTAAATCAGGTATCCGGCAGGGCTGCGTCCTTGCTCCATTGCTCTTTACACTTTTTATAAACGAAGTGGACGCAGCACTCAAACTTGTAAAGTCGGATGCACCTCAGGCGGAGGGTCAAGATGTGCAGGTCCTGCTTTATGCAGATGATGCCGTACTTTTATCGAGAACACCTATAGGCCTGCAGAGGTTAATAGATAAGTTTGCCGATTTTATTAAGGGTAGAAAGTTGCAGATTAACAAGACTAAAACATATACTATGTTTTGTGGTTCAAGGCCCGGGAGAACCAAATCCTTTTTTGTAGAAGGACAGAGAATACAAACAGTAGATAAGTTCTGTTACCTAGGGATAACTTTTTCTGGTAATGGTAAATGGTCGCAAGAAATGACGAATGTTAGGTCTAAAATGGCAAAAAGTGTACATGGGTTTTTTAGGTTTGCCACCAAAATAGGGGACCGCCGAATTAAAGATATGATGCACATTTATCAATCGAGATGTACCTCAATCGCACTTTATGGTGCGGGGTATGGGGGTCATCATTATCATGGTGATTTGCAAACAGAGAAAAATATGTTTCTTAAAAAGTTGCTCTGTTTACCCACTTCAATGTCTTCTGATCTAATACACAGCGAAGTGGGGACTAATTACCTGACGGACCTAATTGGGCTAAGACCATTATTGATCTGGAGATCTATATGGCTGAAAGAAGAGACCACATTCAACAGAAAAATTATTAAAGACTGTTTCCAACTAGATAATTGTTTAAAGATCCCTTGGCTTAATTATATAGTACAAACTTTCAAGGATCTATTTAAAATAAACATTTTGGAAAACCCCAATGAAGCAATAGAAATGCCTAAAACTGAATTGAAAAATACGTTTTTGAGGGAGAGAAAGTATGCACGTCAAAAAAGTAGTGGGCATTTAACAACTTGCCAGTTCTATTATTCATATTTAGAAACTGAGGGTTTCCAAGCTTATTTGAGCCAGGTAACTAGATCGTCACACCGATTTGTCCTTACAAGAATGAGATTAGGCCTCGTTCATCACTTGGTAGCATTTCCCTGTGTAAAAAAGTATCCTGTTTCTCCTTGCCCATGTGATGGACGTACTAAACAAAGCACTCTGCACTTTCTCCTTATATGTGATTTGTATCTGAACCTCCGTATTGCTTTCCTTAAACCTTTGTTTAAAAATATTGCACTTTAACTACGAATGCTGCTATGAGTCTACTGTTTACAATGCGAGAGCCTGATATTTGTTTTTATACTGCGACATATATTCTGAGATCAATTCATGCAAGGAAAAGTATGTTGTTTTAAGTTGTATTAATAGTCATGTGGGACACCCCCGCGCCGCACGGCCGCCAGCTGCTGCGTGTGCCCCTTGCCTGCCTTGCTGCCTCGCCGCCGGCCTCGCTGCCGCCTGTTCGCTCCCCATTGGTTTTCGCCATTGTTTTGCCCTCCATTTGTGCTTGCATTTTTCTGTGCCGTGTGATCGTTTCTCTCACTGTTTTTGCCATTGTTTTGCCCTCCATTTGTGCTTGTGTTTATTCGTGCCGTGACATCGTTTCTCTCACTGTTTTTGCCTTTGTTTTGCCCTCCATTTGTGCTTGTGTTTATTCGTGCCGTGACATCGTTTCTCTCACTGTTTTTGCCATTGTTTTGCCCTCCATTTGTGCTTGTGGTTATTTGTGCCGTGACATCGTTTCTCTCACTGTTTCTGCCATTGTTTTGCCCTCCATTTGTGCTTGTGTTTATTCGTGCCGTGACATCGTTTCTCTCACTGTTTTTGCCATTGTTTTGCCCTCCATTTGTGCTTGTGGTTATTTGTGTCGTGACATCGTTTCTCTCACTGTTTCTGCCATTTGTTTTGCCCTCCATTTGTGCCTGTTTCATTTGGTGTAGTCCCTGTGCCGTGTCTCAGTTTCCTTCCTGCTTGCCCGCCCACCTCGCCGCCCTCCGCTCTCCCTCCCCGCTTCCCGCTTCCCGCCACCGCCATTTGCCCCGCCCCTTTTTTCTTCTGTTCCCTCCCCGCTCCCGCCTCCCAGCTGCTCCGCCCATCCGCGCACTTGGCCTTAAATGGCGACCGTGCGACGCAGGTGAGTGTGACCCACTTGTGGGACACCCCCGCGCCGCACGGCCACCAGCTGCTGCGTGTGCCCCTTGCCTGCCTTGCTGCCTCGCCGCCGGCCTCGCTGCCGCCTGGTCGCTCCCCATTGGTTTTCGCCATTGTTTTGCCCTCCATTTGTGCTTGCATTTTTCTGTGCCGTGTGATCGTTTCTCTCACTGTTTTTGCCATTGTTTTGCCCTCCATTTGTGCTTGTGTTTATTCGTGCCGTGACATCGTTTCTCTCACTGTTTTTGCCTTTGTTTTGCCCTCCATTTGTGCTTGTGTTTATTCGTGCCGTGACATCGTTTCTCTCACTGTTTTTGCCATTGTTTTGCCCTCCATTTGTGCTTGTGGTTATTTGTGCCGTGACATCGTTTCTCTCACTGTTTCTGCCATTGTTTTGCCCTCCATTTGTGCTTGTGTTTATTCGTGCCGTGACATCGTTTCTCTCACTGTTTTTGCCATTGTTTTGCCCTCCATTTGTGCTTGTGGTTATTTGTGCCGTGACATCGTTTCTCTCACTGTTTCTGCCATTTGTTTTGCCCTCCATTTGTGCCTGTTTCATTTGGTGTAGTCCCTGTGCCGTGTCTCAGTTTCCTTCCTGCTTGCCCGCCCACCTCGCGGCCCTCCGCTCTCCCTCCCCGCTTCCCGCTTCCCGCCACCGCCATTTGCCCCGCCCCTTTTTTCTTCTGTTCCCTCCCCGCTCCCGCCTCCCAGCTGCTCCGCCCACCCGCGCACTTCGCCTTAAATGGCGACCGTGCGAACGCGCAGCGGTCACGCGCAGCGGGCGCGCCGATTGTGCGCCGAAGGCGTGCCAAAGGTAAGCCCGTCTGCGCCCGTCCGCGACCGGACCGCGCCCAGTGCCAGGACCCCTGGCCCACGAAGACCCCGACCTACCCGCCTGACGTACTCCGCCGCCACCCTCATCGCACTCAACACCGGCCGACTTCCAGACTGCCACCAAGCCACACCACGACGCACCCACGGACCTTTCAGCTGCCACGCCTGCAAATTCTCCTGCATCCGGACCTGCCTCGCTCCAGCACCCGCCAAGTCAAACACCAGCAGCACCCACCTCAAGTGCATCCTGCTCAACACCCGCTCCGTCCACAGACACGCCATCGAACTCTGGAACCTCCTAGACGCCACAGCCCCTGACGTTGCCTTCCTCACGGAGACCTGGATGAACGCCTCTTCAGCTCCCGACATCGCCATCGCCATCCCAGAGGGCTACAAGATCGTCCGGAGGGACCGCAACGCCAACCAGATGGGAGGAGGCATCGCCATCATCCACAGGAACACCATCCGTCTCACGACCAGCACCGACAACACCCTGACCAGCGCCGAACACCTGCACTTCCAGATCCACACCAACCCGAACACCACCCTCAGAGGCACCCTGATCTACCGACCCCCGGGACCACGCACCCCATTCAGCGAGGACATCGCCGACTTCGTCAGCCCGCATGCCCTCCCCTCCGCTGACTACATCCTCCTGGGAGACCTCAACTTCCATCTGGAGAACAACAACGACCGCAACACCAGCACCCTGCTCGACAACCTCGCCAATCTTGGACTCAAGCAGCTGGTGTCCACCCCCACCCACCTCGCCGGACACACACTCGACGCAGTCTTCTCCTCCAGCACAGACATCAACTTCAGCCACGCCACAGAGCTTCAATGGACGGACCACAGCTGCGTCCACTTCACCTTCAAGAGAACGACGACCCACCACCTCCAGCAACAGGCCGCCCGCAGAAGCTGGAACAAGATCTCAGCAGACCAGCTCGCCACATCCCTGAGCCAGCACCCTCCTGCCAGCTCAGCGAACCCCAGCCAGGCCGCCGACAACCTCACGAAGTGGATCAGCAACTGCGCGGACGAGCTCGCCCCGCTGAGGACCCCGCCCAGCAGACCCGGCAGCAAGAAAGCCCCGTGGTTCACCGACGAACTCAAGAGCTCCAAGAAGAACTGCCGAGCCCTCGAGAAAGTCTGGAGAAGGGAACCTACACCGGACAACAGGACCACCCTCAAGCAGGCCACTCGGAAGCACCACCAGCTGATCCGCGCCGCCAAGAAAACTGCATTCAAGGACCGGCTGGACAACAACGCACACAACAGCAAGGAACTCTTCAACATCGTGAAAGAGCTATCCAACCCCAGCGCAGGAAACAACGACATCACCCCATCGCAAGACCTCTGCAACTCCCTCGCTTCATACTTCAACAACAAGATCGCGGACATACACAACAGCTTCAACAACCAACCAACGCACACCATGACCGAACAACCACCCCCCACCACCACCCTCCACGCCTGGACCCCGATCAGCACCGAAGACACCATCCGCACGATGAACTCCATCCACTCCGGATCACCAACCGACCCCTGCCCTCACCACGTCTTCAACAAGGCCGACGCTGTCATCGCACCCCACCTGCGAGACATCATCAACACATCCTTCAACACCGCCACCTTCCCTGAGAGCTGGAAGCACGCCGAACTCAGCGCTCTACTCAAAAAACCAACAGCGGACCCCACCGAACTCAAGAACTACCGCCCCATCTCGCTCCTCCCGTTTCCAGCCAAAGTCATCGAGAAGACCGTCAACAAGCAGATGGCCGCCTTCCTCGAGACGAATGGATCCCTCGACCCTTCACAGTCCGGCTTCCGAGCCAATCACGGCACCGAGACCGCCCTCATCGCCGCCACCGATGACATCCGAGCCCTGATGGACAACGGAGAAACAGCGGCCCTCATCCTCCTAGACCTCTCCGCGGCATTCGACACTGTCTGCCACCGCACCCTAGTACAGCGCCTCAGCAACGTCGGAATCCAGGACAAGGCGCTGGAATGGATCATCTCCTTCCTCGACGGAAGAACTCAGAGAGTCCGCCTACCACCGTACAAGTCAGAGGCCTCCGAAGTCATCTGCGGCGTCCCTCAAGGATCCTCTCTGAGCCCCACCCTCTTCAACGTCTACATGAGCCCCCTCGCGGCCATCGCACGCCAACACAACCTCAGCATAATCTCCTACGCCGACGACACCCAGCTGATCCTCTCCCTGACCAACGACCCCGCCACCGCCAGAGCCAACCTACACGAAGGGATGAAAGAGGTAGCCGAGTGGATGACGACCAGCCGCCTGAAACTGAACTCTGACAAGACGGAGGTCCTCATCCTGGGCTCTTCACCCTCCGCCTGGGACGACTCCTGGTGGCCTCCCGCCCTGGGCACCGCACCCAAACCGACAGACCATGCACGCAACCTGGGCTTCATCCTGGACTCCTCCCTCTCCATGACCAGGCAAGTCAACAACGTCTCCTCGGCGTGCTTCAACATCCTACGCATGCTACGGAAGATCTTCTGGTGGATCCCCACCGAGACCAGGAAGACCGTCACCCAGGCCCTCGTCACCAGCCGACTGGACTACGGCAACGCCCTCTACGCCGGTACCACCGCCAAGCTCCAGAAGAGACTCCAGCGGATCCAGAACGCCTCAGCCAGACTCATCCTCGACATCCCACGAACCAGCCACATTTCCGGACATCTGAGAGAGCTTCACTGGCTCCCCGTCAACAAAAGAATCACCTTCCGCCTCCTCACCCACGCACACAAAGCCCTACACGACCAAGGCCCGAGCTACCTCAACAGCCGCATAAACTTCTACGCTCCGAAACGCCACCTCCGATCAGCCAACCACGCCCTCGCCGCCGTCCCCCGCATCCGAAGAGCGACTACAAGAGGAAGGTCCTTCTCCTACCTGGCCGCCAAGACCTGGAACTCCCTCCCGGCCGACCTGCGCCTGACCCAAGACCACCTCTCCTTCAGGAAGAAGCTGAAGACCTGGCTGTTCGAGCAGTAGCGGCACCCCCCCTCCCCCAGCGCCTTGAGACCCTACGGGTATGTAGCGCGCTCTATAAGTGTCTTTGATTGATTGATTGATGACTGTATTCCATTAATTTAATGAATTGTATTGGCTCTTAACAATGTTTTAAATGTGCGTTTATGGTTGTTTTATATGAACCGAATAAAACTTATTGAATTGAATTGAATTGAGTAACAACAACTGATTACGAATCTGCGTCCAACCCCAGTTGGCAGCTAAACCCCACCATGCACAGCTGGCAACCTCGCACCCTCCCCTGTGCCCACCCTCTCCTCCATTGTGCTGCAGAGCGGTCAGGGTACCCCTACCTTGCCCTCTTAGTTTCCCAAAACTTTTGTAATCCAAAAATGGCAGGCGCAGAATTTTCCTTAAGCTGCAGGCAGTCAATAGGATACAGCCGTTGGCCTTGCGGCTCTGCAAATTTACCACGATTAGTCACCGTTTACCAATAAGAACATGGCAGGATCCGCAAAATGATATATACAAAGTTTCTGAACCTTAATTTCTCAAAAACTACTAAACAGATTTACATGAAAGTACAAAAAGCAAGGTTTCTGGACCGAGATCTAGCTTTCTGCCAAATTTAGTATAATGCGTTCAGCCATTTGGGCTGTATTGGTGGCTTAGTTTGCTATGGAAAAATGAATGAGTGAAAAAGCGTTTTGGGAGCCCCTTCCTTTTTCCTCAGACCCTGACTTACGGATAACCCCAAAACTTGACTGGAAGGAGATGAGGTGGATGAGACTTTGTTGGAAATGTGTTGTGAAGATGTGTCAACGGCGCCTGAGTTATTAGGAATATGAGCAGTTTTTTCTATGGAAACATTATCTTAACTATAACAACCCAGTGGTGTGTATGTATTAAATATATATATATATTGGCCGGTCTTCCTCTTGTTGTCTGTACTTAGCGCTGGGACGCCACTTTGCTGGGGCAGCCATGCGCTTTACAAACTATAAAACATAACATAAACACACACATTGCAGGTTGGTGCTTGGCAGCGTGTGCAGGACCTGCTTAATATATGCAAAGATCCATGCTGCGATCAACACAAAGAAAAAGCCCGCACTCCAGGATGGAAATTGCCGCAAAAACTTAAATAGACTGGATAACACATTTCGACCTGCCGGTCTATGCCGAAGCCACACATGAAAGTGAATAGTTCCCCAGGTTTAAGCAAGGAGACCTGGGTGGCTTCTCTCACCATGGACGGAACTTTCCCAAACTCTGCCGCATTTTATATACTTTGGCCAGTTGGGCAGTGTGGACGTTATAAAACTCTATGGGCAAAGATACTAGTCCAGGAGTTTTGCTCAGGGCCACCTCACTAATTGCCAGACAATTTTTTCATTCTTCCGGTTTTTTCCTTGACTCCCTAACCTCTGGGGACACTCTGGGCAGTCACAGTACCTGCAAAAAGGTTGTTATAGCTGCAGTCAGGCCGTCAGGTACTCCACCATACAGCCTATGGTAGTAGGAGTGGAATACTAAATGAATATTGTATAAGAAACAGCATCTGGGGAGGAACAAATAGCTGTAGCTAGGTCTATTTTGCTCTCCTGCCTTACCAAGTGTGCTAATAACCTACCCCCTTTATCTGCTTCAGAACGGGTCCTGACTGTAGAGGCAGTGTAATCTATGCATCTCAATAGGTCAAATAAGTATACATGTTGTTCCCTAGCTGTAGCCAAGGGAATCCTGCCAGTATCGCTATATTTGCCTGCATTCTCTAGATGTGCAGAACTCACTTTCGAGGGTCTGACGAGCCCTCACTGTAGACCGTATGCAGTGACCTCTCAGAACAACCTTGAAAGTCTCCCATCCCATTAAAGTGGGAGAAGGTGGGGTCCGGTGAGGACCTCATTAATTCAAAAATATTTACTGATATGTTCACCAATAGTGGCTCTATAGACTGGGTCTTCCAATATAGTGGGTTGTAGCTCCCATGTCGGAACAGGGTTGGGATACTCACCGAGAGTATGCAGGTTAATAAGGGCTTTGTGGTCATTCATAATCTGGCATACGTATTCAGCATGGGAAACCAGTGATTGCACAGCAACAGAGAAAAACTGCAATTTAATCTTACCTGTAATCATGTGGTATGGAGGAAAAAGAATGCTCCCTATCATTCAGAACACATGACCTCCACACATCAGCTAGGGATGAATGTTACAGCCATTTTGGCAGGGCTTCAACGTTCTGAATCGTTGCCATGTGGGGGTGTAACCAGCACAACTGGTCGTCTAAAAACAGTTAAAATCGTCCCTAATACCTAATGCAAGTGCAAACATTTTGTGAGTATTTTGGCTAGTTTAGAGAGAAAACAATTTAGATCGTTTAGAATTAGGGGGCAGAGAAGTTACAACGCAGTATCGCTTCCACTAGTACGTATCAACTCTCCCTGTCCACTTCTGGTAAAAGCAGCCTAAACAGCCATTTGGCATCATCATCATTCACACTTTAAAATGCTTGGTGGGTACAATCATACTATGCATTTTGTAAAATGCTTACCCTATATATGATGATCCTATTTGACCGGGGTATTATATTTTTTATTTTTGTTTTGACACTCCTTTCTTGTCCTCTTCTAAGTGTACTGGGTCTGTTTGCCCTTTTGGTTAGTTTTGAAATAATATATTATTGAATTCTACCATATGATTTGGTTTTCCGGGCAGGGGTTCCCTTTTGGATACTCTTAGGTGCCCAGCAATATGACTAGTATCTAGTGATACTACTCCGCATCTTTCGGGTTACCTCTCTATATAAGGCATTGCTTTCATGGTGCTGTCTGTATCCGGCATGATGCCCCTTGTTATAGATCTATAGGGCCTCTGTAGTATTATATTGTTTAGTGATATAACTGTTTTGAAATATTTTATAAAAGATGTGTTCACATATACTGTTTGTTTTGTGGTGTACTTTGTTTGCTTTTCGGTCTTGACAGTGTGCCCATGTGAGAGGAAAAATGGAATGAACTCTTCATTGTGTTCTCCTTTTACAACGACTGAAGTTTTATTGTATATATATGTGTTTTGATGTTACATGACAGTATGTTATGTTTTTAATTGTGTATTATATATTTGTAATTGTATTTATATATGTGTATTACTTTGAAGCCCTGAAGAAGTCTAATGTTTTGTACGAAACGCGTTGTCTGCTGTATATACATTCTACATCTGAACTTATTTGAGTAAAGAGAAGATTTGAACTACAACCTTGGAAACTGAATCATATTGTACAATCATTGTGAAGTGCACCGGTTGGATTTTTTGTAGCCTAAACAGCCACTCCTACCCCGGTCTCTCCCATGTAAGGATACCCGTGGCATAAGCACTAAAACAGTGTAAAAGCATTGCCCTCTCCATCTCTTCTGCAATTTGATCCCTTCCAGCTCTATTAATCAGGATTCCTGAAGGAATGTGATATCAATGCTCTTGCATTTGAGAAAAGGTGTGTACGCTGTGCCATTTATTCACTGAAGACAACACTCCTCAGACGTTCTAGGTCATGAGTGTTATTCCATTTGGTGGGTTCATGGTGGTTCTTCTATGAATGCGGGTTGAGCAAGACCCAGCCTAGTCTCCTATAGTGAGTGCACAATTGGATGTGCCTTACATGTGAATCCCTCATAGTGCAGCCATGCCGAAGTGTCCCGGATTTAGTGAAAAAAAGGGTAACTCCCCCTCCCAGGGCAGAAGGAAAAAAACTGTTCAAACTTAACAAAAACAGGATAGCACAACCGATCCATAATCATTGTGCAAGACCATGAATGTATGGGGGGTGTGCATGCAAACCAACAGATATGAGGCAGCTCAATGGCCTGCTTTGTACTGAACAGGTCCACTGTGCATGTCATCTCAGTTCCTGAAGCCTCACTGAATGTCACGCTTTTAACTGCATGTGGACAACATGCTGAGTTAGGCAAAATAAGCTGGAGAACGAGCTTACTGGTTGCTGACAGCCAACAGACATACGGTGTTGTATCGACACAATAAGCAGTAACCAATACAAATAAAGGCGCTATCAAATGTAACAATTGTACCATGAGCTGAAAATCACAACATTACAGGACCACAACAAACTTAACAGGGTAGACACACAGAGACGGGCAGCCAGATCACACCAGGGTGTGCCCACGCCACTCAGCTAGTAACAGGGCGGCGTAGGAGAAAGTGCAAGGTTATGGGCCTGCCATACAAGGGCACACAGGAAGGGGGCCCTCTGATGCATTTATCCAGCATGTCATTCTAATGAAGGCAGTGAGATAGACAAGTAAAGTAACATGGACTACAGCCTTATAAGACCTTGAAGGCATAAACATGAACATAAACTATAAAAGATCATTAGCTGATTGAGCAGAGATGACGTGTAATCTTTACAAAGCCCGCAATCCCTGGAAAGACAGGGACCTCTTCATCGGATGACTTAACCTCATAACCAGCTAGGGGCAATCGTAAGATGGGCTATGCAGTTGGAGAGCTATGGCCAGAGTCGCCCTTCTGTCTTTGCGTGCTTGCGCCGATATGGAGGTGATATGGAGATCGAGGGTCCTCTACCCAGGCCATAGGACCTGCCGCCTGGGTCTAGAGAGGACCATGGCCACCAACAGGGCACATCTGACTCTTCAGGAAGACCTTCTATTGCTCTACCAAGCCCAATTCTTTCTCAGGTTCAGTAAAAAAAGAGCAAACAATGGTCTGTCATAATTTTTTAACTTTGCAGGTCAGAGTATGGTGTATTTCAGTCCAAGCTTCTTTATTTTCTGCTTTGCACCATACAAAAACACTAGACAATGCTACATTGTCTGGGTGTAGTCCGGAAAACTCATGACTTTATTACTGTCAATGGCACATTGTCCGTCCTTCCTGGCTGCATTCAATATGGTGTCTCGGTCCCAAAAGTTCAGGATTTTTGCTAAAGTGGGTGGCAGAGGTGCCCCCAGAAGGTATCCCCTGGTTTGAACTTGAAGCGCTTTCTTCACACAAACATAGGTGAAAGCAGCTGGTGCCACCTCCTTGGTCAGCCAGTCTATGAAAAAATGTGGATCTGTGTCATCTGGGAATCCAACAATATGAACATTGTTGCAGCAGGGGAGGCCCTAGGCATCCTTCATTCAGCCCTCCTAACACACTCTACTCTCACTTGGGCTTGGTATGAGATGTAACAGGCAATGGTAAATTTTATGTTCTAGGTGTATGTCAGTCACTACCTGGATTCTGTGCATGATCACCTGCAAGATCTCTGCCAGTTGGAAACTCCCAGGCCATACGTAGGAAATGTGGGGCAGGTGCCCGACCTACTCCTATAGATGCCCCGCAATCAATTCAATTCAAATGATCTTTATTCGGATATATTTAAAAACATCCATAAAAGTACATATAAATCACAACATTCACCCTATAAATAATAGGAACTACATCAAATAGCTATAATATGTGCAAAAAGGGCCAATATTGGTGCAAAATGTGCAATATGCAAATAATACAAAGATAATTCAGGCTTAACGAACCATGTTCATTTCACTCGACATCAGACAGCAGCAGTTAAAAGACAAATAGCTCTTAAAAATTACATCCATTAAGATATATATAAAACACGATAATCATCCAAATGAACGATAAAAACAAACAATACTAATCATAACATTATGTAGAGGAACACCCATTGTGCAAAGATGCAATGTGCAAATAATGCAAAATAGTAATGCAACGTATCAGGCCATGTTCATTGAGGCGCGGGAACGGACAGCAGTTTGGAGAAAACGACTAACTCTAAAGATTACATCGTCCGAGCTTAACATCAGTAGATCTCTCAAAGCTGCGTTAAAATCCATCAAAGCACTGACTCTAAAATAGGGAATTAGAAAGTGTTTGGTATATTTTACATAAAAACCACAAAACAATGTAAAATGTAGCAGACTTTGTTTTCCACCTTGGTTACAGGGACAGCTTAAATTTCCCAAATTATGGATATAGCCTAAGTGGAAACAGAGTAAATTTACCACACTTCCATCCCTGAACCGAAACAACAAGCTCCTATTCCATCTACCCAGTTTCTTACGCAAGTAACCGTGGGGCATATTATGTGGCCTACCACATGGTTCTTGAATGGGGATGTACCTGAGGATGGCTGGCTTTGCAAATTCGATGTTTTCTCTATTTGCTCGGTACAGGTCATACAAAGCCCTTTTTACTATATTCTTATGCGAGCAGTCTATTGTTTGGGGTGCTAAGAAAAGGTGCCCCAGTTCCACGCTTACTAAACTCTTCTGTACCGCCTTGAGCCAAGGAATATAATTGGCCCGCTCACTTTTTAGGCAGTCTGAAATAATATCACGAGTCAAGGAGGCAGCGGGGTTTCGCCAAATTTTTAACCAAAACAGAGCGGGTCTTGATTTTATAAAATCCTCTATATAGGGGAGATTCAATTCTCTATGGCACACATAGGAGGGGGCCGAAATGACCCCCCCCCCAAAACCTTCCTGCAGAATGTATTCTCTTCCGTCTGGATATTAGTGCAATTCGAATATCCCCACACCTCAGCACCATAAGTTCCTGTAGGTAGGCACTGAGTCTTATAGATTTGTAAGAGTGGTAAAATGACCTCAGCATGCTTTGGTTGACGGAGGGTAATTATAGAGTTAATAGCTTTACCCAGTTTGTTCCTCCCTCTGGCGACATGAGGTTGCCAGGATCCAAATTCAGAAAACAACAGGCCTAAGTAAGGAAAAGTGCAAGTGCTATTTAAGACATTATTCCCTGACATGATATGGCGAATTTTGTGTTTCCTCGGGCCGCAGGACATTATGTAAGATTTTTTTAAATTTGTGCATAAGTCGAGATCGGCCATATAAGAGACAAAGCCTGAGATTAAAGTGCGCAGTACATTGGGTGTTCGGCCCATAAGAACCGCGTTGTCCGCATAGAGAAGTGCAGGAAGAGGATTACCATTGACGAGCGGGACGTCGGTAGTTAGTTTGCCCAAAGATGTGCTTAATTCATTTATGTATAAAATAAAAAGCAGGGGGGCCAGGACACAACCTTGTCTTACCCCCCTGCCAATTAAAATCTCGCCCGAAACCTCACCATCATTGTTAATTCGAACACGAGCTTTTAAATCACTATGTAAGTGGGCCAAAAAATGGACCAAAGGTTCATCTAAGCCATATCTCAGCAGAACTGTCCATAAACGGGAACGGTTAACAAAATCAAAAGCAGAACTTAAATCCATAAAACCTAGATAGAGTGGAGATTTTTTAGCTACGGTGTATTTAGCTAATACTAAATTTAGGTTTAAGCATTGCTCCACCGTCCCAACGTTACTTCTGAAGCTCAACTGGCATGGATGTAAAATCGTGTTTTCTTCAGCCCAATTACTGATCTTATTAAAAATGACCCTGCCCAAAATCTTCAGTGTGTTATCGATTAATGATATTGGGCGATAGCTACCAGGGTCAAGTCTACTACCTTTTTTAAAAATTGGTACAATAGTGCTGTTGGACCAGGAATCAGGCAGTGAGGTATTTGATAGATTATTAAAAACATTGCACAATAGGGGTGACCAGAAGTCAGGCTCTGATTTAATTAGGTCAATAGATAATCCATCAGGGCCCGGGGCTTTGTTCCCTGCACTTTGAAAAATTGCATCCTCCACCTCCGTTATAGAAATATTCGGTAACTTAAGGGGCTGAGGATTTGCCATAAATGGGGTCGATGCCATATAAATATTTGAGAAGTGCTCCACCCACACATCCCCTAATATGCTACAATTTATGGGGGTGATGTTAGAACCGATCGATCTCAAGTTCTTAACCTCGCTCCAAAACCCAGCAACATCCTTCGTTGCTGCAGTGCGTACAAGGGATTCCCAGTGGGTTTTTAGAAGCTCTTCAGATCGTGATTTTAAGGTACGCTTATATCTAGACCTCAGGGTCCTCACCAATAACTGATCTGGTGGATCAGCTTTAAGGGCAGCTCTTAATTCCCTATTTGCTTTGGAGCATAAGTTATCAAACCATCTTGGGTTTTTATTGATGTTGATTGAAGCTGGCTTTGATATCTCCTTTTTTATGGTCTTACACAGCCCCGTAAATGCTTCCACAATAGCATGTCCGGGGCTATCGGAGGATAGACAGGTAGATACTAATAAAGGATGAGATTTTATGATACGAGCTAACACCCCCTTATTATCAATCCCCTTCCAGACCACCCTAAGTTTGTCTGTCGACACAGCTACATTTTTAGCCCCTATTTCTCTCCGTTTCGTCATTTTATTAATACATTTAAAACAGGATAAGATCGGATAGTGGTCACTATATACAGTCCTAACAACTGTGGCCTCTAATAAAAGATCCACGAGCGGGGAGGTTATAAATACGTAATCAATTGTAGACGCACTCCCACGCCCGACATAGGTGGCCACGGGACATCTATTTGCGGCAGTGTTTGCCTTTTCCATAACATTAGCTAGGTCCCGTGTGGCCAAGTGGTTAGACAGTTCTTCACCTCTTTTACAGGGAGGGGTTTGACGGTGAATGTGCGCATTAAAGTCTCCTCCTAAACATATCCCGTCAAATTTACCATACTTTTGACCATCTGTAATATCATCAATAAAATCAAACAACTTTATAAAATTCATATTAGGATGTGTTTTAAAATCATTGTTATAAAAATTAATTAAACATAATCTTATTCTGCTGATGTAAAGCAATGCCTGAAAACTCATATCATTTGTTTCCAACGGTTCAATTTTAACATCTGCCCTAATTTTAGCCCAGATGGATAGTCCCCCACTGGGTCTACCCATAGCCGGGGTTGGTACAATTTGATTAAGACAGCTGTATCCGTCAAAAAGTAGAGGGCTAGTACACCAAGTTTCTTGAAACATCAAGATGTCAAAATTAGAGACCCAGTCCACCCAGTCCCTAATTGTTACTTTCGCATTGAGGCCTGCTATATTCCAACTCAAGATTGTCAAATTGTGGTTAGATGTTGACGAAATAATGACATGACTGTTGACTTTGGGGTGGGATAACAGTGTGGGCACCTTGGTGTCATTGGAAATCTCTATAGTGGGGTGGATAGTTAATTTCCCCACTAGGCCAGGTGTATTAAAATGATTCCTGGTTACTGGATCTGAGAGAATAGGTGATGGTCAGTCCAAGGTGCCCAAATCGGACAATGCACTAAACCTATTATACAGAGGAAAAGGTGGTAAAGCAGGGCTGGGTGGTCTGTAATGAGGTCTATAAAAGTAGCCCAATGGCAAAGAGGTTATAACAGTAGGAGGGGAAAAGTGTGTGTTAATACTGCCAAGAATAAATTTAGCTGTGGAGGGATTTCTAAAGTTAATAACAATGCAATCTCCTTCTATGTTCTTAGATGATGGCCCAACCCAGCTCACCCGTCGAACGGACAGGATTTCTCTCGAAATGTTAGGACCTACCCCTTTATGTTTAGATAGCCAGTCTATACACTTGTTGTTTAACTGAATCCATGACTCACTCTGTCCATCCCTTAACTGAGGTACGCCTGCCAGGATTATAACATAAGGGCAGGCGTCGGGGGGCAGATGAAGGGCAGGCCCCGGGTGTATAGTTGGCCTAGTGACGATAGTTTGGCCCTTGTCCAATGCAATATTGATAGGTGCCTCCATCCTTGTAGAGGGCAAAGTAGGAGCTTCCTTTAGCATATTGGTGGCCATACTGGTGGGGCAAACTAGTTCCGTTACTCCAACCGGAGTGTGCTGGGGGGTCTTTACAATGTGGTTACTCCCTCCATTAACACCTTTAGATACAGTGTTGGATGTGGTTGCACTGTTTGTAATATTAGATCCTCCACCCAAAATGCCCTTATTAGCGGCTTCCAACTCTTTCAGAAGGCGATCTCCCCTCATTAAATCAAGGCTAAGTGCCCCTTTCCTTTTAGCATCTTCATTTTTTATCAAAGTTTCTATTCGATCTAATCTTTTAAAAATATTATTAAACTGTTTGATCATTTGACATTCTAACTGTTTAAAAATAGTGTCCACAATAGTTTCCATGAAGTTCTCATTTGGCTTTTTTAATGTGGTGCTTTCAATAGCAGGATCAGTCTGTGTGCATGTGCAGTTATGACCATTTCTTGAGGGAACAGTGTCCGAAGGTCCTTCGACAGATTGCACTTGATCAGTCATAACGCTACTGCCCCCTGATATTTTTTGCTTCCCTCTGGTCCACATACTCTGCGGTGTTGGTTGGCTCTTATTACGTGTGGGTTGTTTTCTTTTGTTGGCTGATGGTTTCGAAGAGCCTTTTTTTCTTTTTTCCCCCGCGATTTTGGTATTCGGGGATAGAGGAGGGATGGGGGCATGCGCAGTAGGATCTGGCTGTGAGTCGATAATAATTGTGCCACAGTTTCCCTCAGAAGAGATAGGTGGTACATTAGACAAATTAGGTTTGGCAACTGTGACCACGGGGGATAAAGGTAAAGTGTACTCTATGCTTAAATCCCGGGGCTCTGGATGTACGCGTAAATGCTCCAAAGACATCCGTCTCTCAGTACTCGCTATTTCATTCGCAACCATATTAAAAGCGTTATCCAGCATACTTTCTAGGGATAACGGAATTGCAGAGTGGGCCATAGAAGGTTTACTGGTTGAGTTTGCAGTGCGTTTCCCCCTAATAGACATGTCGCTTCTCTCACCTTACTTGACAGCTTAGTGGGATGGCCCGCCCGACCACTGATGTCCTCTGAGGGCCACAGAGGGCCCGCCCTTTGCCCGGGCTTAGCCCGGCGCCGCCCGCGCGCGTCCCGCGACGCGGAAGGAGCCGCGTTCTTTTGTGCACCTCCGGGCGCGTGGGTGGCGTCAACGGGCGCTAAGGCGCCTGGGAGCTGTAGTCTCCCCCCGCTCTCGGCCGCAAGATGTAGTGGCGGCGGCGGCGGGGGAGACACGCAGCGTGAAGGGCCCAGGAGCGGCAGCAGCAACACAGGTAAGGCAGGGCGCCAGCAAAGTCCCCCAATCGATGGTGCAAGCCTCTGTTTTTGGAGGTGATCTTCCTTCTGGATCCTAGGGAGGCAGATCACTGACTGCAATAGATAGATCTTCAGTCTGAACCAATGCCTTCTTACAAAGTGGATGTGCCCTGCATGAGACCGCGGAATTACACCGGTCTCGCCAACAGGGAACACCCGAAAAGGCGAACACCACAGAGCAACCCTGATATCTCCTCCGCAAGAGACTGCCAAACTATGCAATCTCGCCAACGGAGGAAATGGGATGGAGGGCGCACCAAACGTACGGGAAAACAAAGGCAGGAGATATTCGGCCAAAAATCAGTGGTGCTTCAAGCACCCTTAACGCCTCTGTAACAGGAAAGGTGGGCCGAAATCTGTAACGCGAGTTTCACCAAATAATCGGCCCCGCAATCATTTCGGCGAGAGATATGTGCAATGTAGGACATAGAAGTGTGTTAGTTTAAATTGCGCGTTGCTGGAAACTCTACACACCAGCGCCCAAGTTGTCGCTCAGTCCCAGTCCATCAAGAGCTCCTCCAAGTAACTGTCCCAAACTTGCCTGGTGACCATCAAGGAAGCCCGTTTATCGCTTTTTAGTGCACCATACAGTCAGGAGACCAGTCCCCTCACTGAGCCCCCTCCAACAGCATCATCTGCGTTTGGAATCCCCACTATGGTCTGTCCAGGTTTCACCAACTGTCTGGGTAAATTTGGCAAATTGTAAAAAATGACCAGGGCCCACTCTGAACGCATCCCGAGTCTCTTCGAATGTTAAACACCTCTCCCCGGGCTACAGGTCTCCTAAGGTTTCACAACCTCCTACTATCCATGCCTCCACAGCCTAAACGTATGGCCAATATACTATCAGATGAAGTCACTGAAGTCGCCTTTATAGCTGCCCTACTAGCCAAGACAGGAACTGCTAAACGTCTGCCTTCAGCCTGCTGGTTCACAAGTGATTTAGCTGAAGAAAGAAAGCACTATAAAAAGTTGGGACGCCTTTGGAGGACACAATGTGATATAGTGGACAAAAGAAGATATAAAGCGGCCTTGAGCATATATCATACTAATCTGAAATTAGCACGTCGCACTTACTATGCCTATAAAATTGAGAAAGCTAGCAATAACATTAAAGAAATTAAAAAAAATATTATCTGATTTTACTGATTCCCTAGGCTCCGCACCACCCTTGGAAACTTGCATTTCCCTCTGCTCTCAACTGAGCTCATTCTTTGAGGATAAGATCCTAAAAATTCAAGACAATCTAGTAGAAACTTCAAATAATACTCCCACTAATTTTGAGAATCTACTAATGCCTAGAGCTCAGGACAAATGATTGTAGTTCCTCCCTCCAACGATCAACGAATTGGAAAATGTCTTCTCCATAAGTAAAACGGGCTCCCCTTTGAAACACCCACCTTCCTCCTCAAAATATGAGAGTAGTAGGGAACAGCCTTGCCCCTATTTACCTGCTCTTTACAACTACTCTGCATTCAGGGATTGTACCCCCTAACTGGTAAAGGGCCAGTGTCATTCCCCTGTTGAAAAAACCTAACGCCAACTCAAAAATACTCTCAAATTTCAGACCTATTAACTTGCTCCCAGGGATTTCAAAGGTTATAGAAAAAATCATTACCACTCAGTTTACATTTTTGGGGGGAACTTCAAAACTCCTCCACCCGTTCCAGTCCGGCTTTAGAGTCAGCACTTAGAGATTACGGACTCCGTTAAATTTGCATTGGATATGGGCCAGAACACTACTCTAATCCGGTTAGACCTCTTGGCGGCATTTGACACGATCTCGCAATAGATCCTGTTGGGCCATCTTGCTGACATCGGGGTGGAGGGGAAGGCATTGGCCAGGCTAGGTTCTTTTCTGGAGCATAGGGAACAAGCTGTTTTGCTTAAAATCTTTTTTCTCTGAGGCCAAACGTTTAAAATGTGGTGTTCTCATGGCTCTGTCCGGAGCCTTACACTTTTAAACATATATCTGACCCCTCTGGCCCATCTCATTGAATCCTTTGACATCCAGGTGATTTCCTAGGCAGACAAAACCCAACTGCTGCTGACCTATAATACCAACAAACCTGAGGCCAAGATTCAATTTGCAGCATGCATGATAGCAGTAATGAGATGGCTCAAAACCAACTGTTTACAATGTAACCCTGAAAAAACAGGGATCCTGCTATTTGGTGCCAAGCCTCTTCCTGGATGTACCACTCCTCCCCCCACTGATCTATCAGAAACCTAGGGGTGCTTATTGATACACACCTCTCCTTTCAATACCAAATTGCGACTGTAGTCCAGTCTGCCTGCAGGTTACTAAGGATGCTAAGGAAATTCCTTAAATGCCTTTGGGAAGCTCAGCGATGGGTGGTACAGCCACTAATGCTGTTGAGACTGGACTATGCCAATGTCCTATACATTGGACTCCCTGACTACCTAATGCACAGATTGCAAAAGTTTCAGAATATGGCAGTTCGTTTCCTATTTAAACTCCCTAAGTCTTCCTCTATTAATCAATATCGCAACCAGCTACACTGGCTTCCTGTGAAAAAGAGGGTCATTTTTAAAGCATTGACGGCAACACACTCTTCTTTCTATGAAACAGGTCCCACCTACCTGTATAAAAGATTATTCCTGTACTGCCCTCAAAGACCCCTTTGCTTGCAGTCGGCCCATCTTCTGTCCATCCCCTGTATCAAAAGGAAGAAGTCGGGCAGCTCAGCATGTTCGGTCCATGCGGCCAAACACTGGAATGATCTTCCTCTCCCCCCTTAGATGCACTCCTGTTAAAAAATTGTTCCGTAAACAATTTAAAACTCATCTGTTTAAAGAGTAAACTATGCTGATCTCTCCTTGGACCAGCTGCCTTAGCAGTAGCTGCGTGCTCTACAAACCTCTTCTTTCATCCATGCATATAATACAATTCCAAATCTGGCAGGTCCAACCCTCCTCCTTCCATATCCGCTTGAGGACCCGAAGTCCTACTTGGCTAAACCTACCCGCTTGGGCCAGAGTTATAAGGAGGCTGTCCAGCCTCTGGAATGTCAAGCATCACAGAGGACACTGCATGTTCTGGAGCACATCGACACCAGGGCAGGAACACCACTTTGGCGACCACTCTGCCAGCTACTGATAATAACCCGTGTTAAGTTGAATGAGCATCTGACTCCGCACAATAAGCAGTGTTCCCAGCTTAAATGTGCGAGTTAGGGGTGATAAGTTATTCCTGTGACTGTGGATGACTATGGATCGAGCGGGCCCGGTCCATAGCTCTATACAGTTGTGTTCGCCATCAGAAGTGCCCAATCAATAAATCAATCATGTGTTAGTTAAGCGCGACTACTGACCCATAAGGGTCTCAAGGAACTGGGGGTCGGGGTTGCAGGTTCCAGTCCATCAAGGAGGGGGTCTGTCGAAGAGCCAGGTTTTGAGGTTTTTTGCGAAGATGGGGAGCAATGTTGTCTGTCTGAGGTGGAGCGGAAGGGCGTTCTAGGCTCTGGCCGCAAGGAAGGAGAAGGAGCGGCCTCCCGATCTGGTCTTTCTGGTGGGGTGGACCAAGGCGTAGGAGAGCTGGGCTGATCGTAGGGTCCTTTGGGGTGCGTGGAATTTGAGTCAACTGTTCAGGTATGCTGGTCCGGTGTCGTGGAGGGCCTTGTGTGCGTGGGTGAGCATCTTGAAGGTGACTCTAGCCTCGATGGGGAGCCAGTAGAGTGTGCGCAGGAGCTGGGAGATGTGGCAGTGTCTTGGCAGGTTGAGGACCAGTCTTGCGGCGGAGTTCTGGATGTTTTGCAGCTTGTGGTGAGGTTTTTGTTTATTCCGGCGTAGACTGCATTGCCGTAGTCTAGTCTGCTGGTGACCAGGGCGTGAATGGCGGTCTTTCTGTGTTTGAGGGGGATCCATTTGAAGGTCTTATGTAGGAAGCGGAGGGTGTGGAAGCAGGAGGACGAGACGGAGTTGATCTGGCAGTCCATTTTGAGCTCGAAGTCCAGGATGATTCCCAGGTTGCGTCCATGGGGGTGGGCGGATTTCCGAGAGCGGGGGGCCACCAGGTGTTGTTCCAGGCGTCGTGGTTTGGGCCCATGATGAGTACTTCTGTTTTGTTGGTGTTTAGTTGTAGGCAGCTGTTTTTCATCCATTTTGCGACAGCTTCCATGCCATCTCGAAAGTTGTGTTTGGCGGTGTTGGGTTCGTTGGATAGGGAGAGGATGAGTTGGGTGTCGTCTGTGTATGACACAATGTTGAGTCCGTAGGTTCTGACGATGGGGCCGAGCGGAGCCATGTAGACGTTGAAGAGCATAGGGCTGAGGGAGGACCCCTGGGGACGCCGCAGGTGGTTGGTGTAGGGTCCGAGAGGAAAGGGTGGAGTCTGACCCGCTGCGTTCTGCTGTAGAGGAAGGAGCGGATCCAGTCAAGGGCCTTGTCCTGGATCCCTGCGTCGTGGAGTCTGCGTATTAGGGTGCGGTGAGAGACTGTGTCGAACGCTGCTGAGAGATCGAGGAGGATGAGGGCTACCGATTCTCCTTTGTCCAGTAGGGTGTGGATGTCATCTGTTGCGGCGAGGAGGGCGCTTTCCGTACTGGGGTTTTTTCTGAAGCCGGATTGGAAGGAGTCGAGGATGTTGTGCTCTTCGATGAATGTGGCGAGTTGGCTGTTGATGGCTTTCTCGATTATATTCGCTGGGAACGGGAGCAGGGAGATGGGTCTGTAGTTTTTGAGGTCGGTGGGGTTCGCTGAGGGTTTCTTCAGGAGGGGGTTGACCTCGGCGTGTTTCCAGTCGGGGAACAAGGCGGTAGCCAGGGAGCGGTTGATGGTGTGGCTGAGCATGGTGCGATGGTGTCGGCGGCTCTGTTGAAGATGTGGTGGGGGCAGGGGTCCATGGGGGCCCCGGAGTGTATTGACTTCATAGTCTTCAGTGTGTCTTCAGTGGTGAGGGCTGTCCAGTTGCCAATCGCTGGCTTCAGGGTGTCGGGTGGTTGGTGAGGGTTCAGTGTGTTGGTTGTCTTTGTTGAAGTTGTCGTAGATGCTCTTGATTTTGTGGTGGAAAAAGGTGCTGAGTTTGTTGCAGAGGTCTTGTGAGGGAGCGATGTGAGTAGACTCGGTGGTGGGTTGGGCGAACTCCTTGATGATGTTGAAGAGTTCTTTGCTGTTGTGTGCTGTACTAATGGTATTCCTCGGAATGTGTCTTGATGGTTAAATAACAGATTTGTTGGTGCTATGTAAATGTTTTAATATATGCATCCAAGTACATGTAAACCTAAACGGAAGCGTTCAACCCAAAGTATGTTTGAGTGACTCTACGCTTACACTTATCTGTGTTTGATTGAGTGGCAATGTTCAATTGGTGCTCCAGAGTGACAGTGTGTGACTCAGTCAGTGGTGCTATGAAACTACTAACTATATTTTTTAAACTCTCAGTATGTGCCTGTAACTATAAGCTTACGATTGTGTCAGAATGATTGGCAGTGTGCAAATACGTAACCCACAGTGTGGCTAGCAGTGAGATAATACTGTGCAGATACTATCCTCAAGCGTGCCATTCACTAAGACACATATTCATAACATCTAATTGTGTTCCATACTTTGGCACAGACTCTCATAAGCATGACCACTCTCAAAAGCACTCCATGAGACATGCATTCTCATCAAAAATACCGAGGGTAACCCCACATTCCACTTTCATGTACAAGAAAGGAGTAAATATACCACATGTCACAAAAACTCCCACTTAACTTGTATTGATTCTGTTGCATCCATCCATAATATAGAACACTAGAATCCCCAAAATAACATTATTTTATTTTTTCTTATATAGAAAAGTAATGTTCACATTAATAGTAATACATAGTCTTTACATTAATCGTTTCTTTATCACAAGCCCCACATCCACTATCTTATCCATACCAATTAATCACACCTCAAACACTCAATAAAAACTCCCCCCCAAAAAAAGCTCCTAAATTGGGGAAATTACATCATTTACATCTCTTCCACAGTACAGGGTCATGACTAGCGTACCACACAAATGCAATGGCTGATGCATGTTTTGGTGATTATATTTCTTTGGAACCATATTCCTCAGGACCAGATGATGTTAAAAACCTTAATTTGTCTTCCGCACCAGGGCTTGTGGTATCTAGACAGTACAAAATACATACATTTAAAGGAAATTCATGGTTTACTGAGAATCCAACAACTTATCTCTTGCATGATATACAAAAGACAGCAAGACCATAAACTCATCTCTGTTGTCATACCATGCTCCGAAATGAACATTCATATAAGTGCTTTGATGGACCTCAGTGTAAGTCAGTCCATTGTGCATGACATGCTTGCTATAAGTCACATTCACGCCTGCGAAGAGACTATGGTGACTACTGTATTATGAGCACAGTGCTACTAACAGGTTGAGCCAAACTATTATTTCATACATAGAAGTAGTTCACATAATTTAGAGCAGAGATTCACTTCAGAACGTCCCACATTCTGTCTGGATTGATCCTTTTTAAGAGGGAAAAATCAAAAGCTAATAGCCAAGCTTTCAGCAAGTCCTAAAGGAAAAAAATACATAATTACGTACATAAGCAAGAACACTACTCCCTGCTTGCTAGAAACCCTGACACCCGTCTGTTAAAATATAGAGGGAAAATAACACTAAACATATTGTGATTTCTTGGCGCTAGTTTGCACATTGTAGAGCCTGAGCTTTATAAGACACCATAAGACGCAGACAACATCCTCAGTGACTTTCAGGACTGGATGTAGAGTAGTACTGTATTTGGAGACTTTCAATAAATACTGAAGTCCACGAATGATGAAAGATCAATGCGTCCCTTATCAACAGGACTGAACTAAAACACGTGCCAAGAGATCGAATACCAGAGGTCACGCGCCATAATGTCCTCATACGCTGCCGTCTACAGAGGGGGTATGCCCGACCAGAACGAAGAGCCCTGCATGGTTCCTCGCCAGCGTCTTACAGCAGGCACTATCCGAGTTCAGATTGTATTAAATAGCATGTCCCCTCAACAATGATAACACCTAAGCACTATATCTGCACTTACACATGCATGCCACGGCACTCAGAAGTGATGCAAACTGTCAAATAAAAATGACATTTCATCTCTTCCAGGCAGCGCACGTGCGTGTCAGAGCCAAGTGCCTGAAATAAATAACCTCTCTTCTCACGAACCACACAAGCAGCCGCCTGCACTACGGCCGCCCTACAGCTCACGTGAAGCCTGGGCCGCAGCAGGGGGCCTCCAGGTGGATATTCAGATCGCCCAATAGTACAAGATTAGCTGATTTAAGAATTAGGGGTGGCTAAGTGGAACTTGCTTTCTCGTCTAGCACTTGGGGAGAGGGCCTGGCCATGACGCAAGGTGGCAGTAGTGGACCTACTGAAGAGCGCCTCCACATTCTCAGCCGGCTCAAAAGAGGAAGTGCAACTCGTGCATGCGGTGGCGGCTGGTGACATTTGAAAGTGGTGGGCGTAAAAGTATTGGCATACTGCACCGCAGCGAGCGAGCGTAGCGAGCGAGCCCGAACAACCTAAGGGGGGTTCGGGGGGATTACCCCCCCCTCGAAAATTTTGAAAAACGAGTGGACAAATGGTGCATTTTCAAGCAAATTTGAGAAAGCAGGAAGGTTAATAAAGCAATCGTGAAAGTGCAGTTATTACATTAATAAAGAGATGTCAAATAACATAGGTAGCTGCTTATTCAAGCTTTCTTTCACCCCATAGTCCAGCAGGCTCTTGATACAAGACAGATAAGAGAAAAAGCAGTGTGGTCCTCGACCAGGAAGACACTCATATTTCGGTGGTAAGAAGTAAAAAGATTTGTCAAATTGAAAACCTGAACTGCAATACGCAATCCAACAATTATTTTCAAGTACATCTCATCTATGTTCAACAAGCCATGTTTTACCCATGATTGGAATTGTGAATCACCAAATAAACTGAGCAAAATCAACCAAAGCTGTGGCTCAATATGTAGGCAGAAACAGTATAAAACAGAAACACAGTCTAAATAACTATGAAAGTGACACACAAATATTGACCACGCAACTCAAACTCAGAAATTCCAGATCCAATTCACTGCCAGAGCAGGCCTCCCACGTGTCATTTCATGTGTGTTAAGTGCAGTCTACAATGCATGACTCGCCAAAGCAAAGTAACATTCTCTCATATTTAAAAATTCCTGTAGCAGACAAAATGTTAAGTTACCCCAAAGCGGGACAAGATTTTACATTCCAACATTCAATGGTCTGTTTCAGTGTCTGATTATAGTAGAGATAACGGTGTACGTATGCTCATACCTATCTCTGTCTTACTTCCTATGTCCCTCTTTTTCTCTCTCTAGCTCAATGTACCCGTTATGCCCCTCTCTCTTTCTGCCACACTCTCTCATTCTGGCTCTGCTTAGCTCCATCTCTCTCTGTTCCTCTCTTTGTAAAAAGTGCAAAATAAAGTGACAAAGGTAAAGCAAAGCCATTGTGATCAGGAAGTCAAGCTTTGGCCCCACACAGAAGGTAATAGAAAGTAGAGTAGCCAGCAACTCACTCCCCCTTGCACAACCGCCATATTAACAAATAAATAAATGTTCCCTGTTTCCTGACATTGGGAAGCGCCATCTGAAAGGCTGCCCGCTTTGACAGCAGCACCTCCGCGCATATTAATTCTCCTTATTTATTGGACGTGTGCAGAGCTGCAGCCGGGCTTGTGCGCCCATGGGTGGCGTGGCCAGACGGTGTACTCTTCAGGGTTCAATGGGGACGGGGTTCAATGGCGTCCTATGCCGCTCGTTGCAGAGAGGCCTTCCTGGGAGAGCCAGGCCCAGGGTGCGACAGCCCAGCTTCAGGCACACACACACACACAAGCACAGCACTGCGCGCTCACGCACAGCACATTGCACCAAGGGCACTTAAAAGCGACGGAAGAGTCCAGCACAATCACACATGACACTGTGACTGCACCAAGGACAAATAAGCACTTGCAGGGTGAGTGGCACGTTGGCATACACTCGTATATCATACTGCACAAACAGGTACGCATAGGTATAGTGACACAATCGCAGACAGAGGTTATGTTCTGGATAATGCCGCTGCAGCAGTTTCTCACCAAGATTGTGTTTGCCCTTCTTCCTGTACATAAACAAGCATGGCGCGTACTGTACTTTGACAGAGGAATAGGTAATGAAATATGCCATAGTGAAGCCTGCTACAGGAGCACTATTGAATAATACAGTCAAACTGAGCTGCAAACAGTGCCCACTCACTTGCCAAATGCTACTGCATGCTGAGCTGAGGCAGACAACCAAAGCGACATGTCAGGGGGATGGCCGAAAAGCTGAGGAAAGAGCTGGAGATAATGGCTTTTCAAAGCTAACATTTGCTTCATAGCTAAGAAATGTCAAAACGAATAAAGCACGGAATCAACTACTGTAGAAAACAAATTGATTTTGACCTCTTCCCTTTTGCCATCTTTGATGATGCATTGTTTCCCAAACTGAAAGAGATCTGTAAACTTAAATGCAACTTACTGGGAAATGGAAACACACATTACGTCTGTGTTTGACATGAACAGTGTGTTTTCATGAACTACATGCTTCCTTTGGTGTGTCAAGTTCCTTCCCTCCTCTTTCCTTCCTACTCCCCAACACCTTCTGCACTTTCTTCTGGAATGATCCACAACACACAAACGGCTCGAACTGGCCAGCCTCTGAACAGCGCCTAGAAGCCCAGTCACTTGTCAAGACTGCGCCATGCAAAAAAAATGTCAAATATAAACTTTCACTATATTGACAAGACCAAGCCAGGCTATCGTTCATCTAAGCAGGAAAATTCAGACACCAGCGCAAACACAGCACGTGGAATATCCCATGGTGATTTTTATAGTGGTAGTGGCGACTCAGAATGATGGCGTAATGGTATCTACAGACTGCAGGAGGGCCTGTGAAGGGCGCACAGCTGTCCCTCGAGCCCCCCCCCCCGAGTAATCACGCGTGTCTGCATAGCACCTTACAATTAGAGAGAACAAACAGAGAAAGTCATTACCGCGCTGCATTCTCCGAATTACCGGAAATAAACCCCACCAGTCACTTTATAATTATAGACAGGCTCGGCCGGCATGAGAGGGGGAAGGAGGGGGGTACACGCGGGGGGAGGGGGGTACGCGCTGGGAGGGGGGGGGTAATTTAATGAATTAAAGAACTTACCAGGCAGGCATCTCCTGATTCTCCTCCGCTCCGGTCCCGACGGTCGCATCACGTCTCTGCAACGTGGTGGAAGTAACTTCTCCCCGCTCTTTTCAATCATTTGCCAATCAGGAGACTGGGGGGCCGTGCGGCTGAACCTTCTTTAATTTCCTGGAATTTAATTGGGCATGGGGCAACTTTGCGTAAAACGCATCACCGCCCGAACAGGAGCCTATCTACAAACGCCTGCTCTACACAGGGCATGCGCAGCAAACCTAATGGTTTGTGTATGTGAGCGAGGGGCTTTGCTCCTCGCTCACATGCGCAGACCATCTTATTAACTCCTGCTCGTCTCTGCCTGCGTGCGCTGTGCGTGACATGCGCACAGCGCACTTTCACTGGCATTGAAGCGCACAGGCGGCCCGGAAATGTAAACAGACGAATTGTAAGCTGAGCCTGTCAATTCGTCTGTTTACATTCCATCCTGTAGTGTTCACTGGCCGATTCTTTTGTGGGGCGCTGCCCCAACGCCCCTAATGGACCAGCCGCCACTGTCTGTCTTCCATATGGGGTCCCCAAAGGGGCCTCACTCAGCCCCACATTGTTTAACTTGGTATGTTAAACCTCTGGCCTCCTTTGTAAGATCTTTTGGGCTGGAACTTACTTCATATGGGAAGAGGTGTGGCGCCGCGGACAGGGCGACTGACTCCGGAATCTGGGGATCACGGTTCGATCCCCGGTGCCGGTGGCAGATTAGCCCAGCACCATGTGACTCTGGGCAATAGCTTGCTTAATCTTCCCGACGGCCTCCAGCGCCTAGAGACCCTTACGGGTGATTGTTCACACTTTACAAATGTGGATTATTATAATTATATGCAGACGACACCCAATTGGTTGTAGCTATGTCTTCCTCCAACAACCAAACGGGTGTAAATTTCCATGACTGTATGGCAGCCATTGACAAATGGATTAACCTCAATTGCTTAAAACTTAATTTAAGTAAAACAGAGGTCATCCTGTTTTGAAATAACCTTCTTTATTGGCCCTGTCCTGGTGGCCAGAAAAGCAGGGTGCCCTTCCAACCCCAGTTAACAAGGTCAGTACCTTAGTGGTGGTTATGGACAAACATCTAACCTTTGGACTACAGGTGAAGGTGGTCACATCTTCGGCCTTCCTGATTTTAAGGATGCTCATAAAGATTTTTAATTTTGTCCCGATCAATGGCTAAGAAATAGTGATCACAGCACTATTGCTAGCAAAATTAGATCACTGCAATGCCTTATTCTCTAACATGCAGCAGCAACAGATTAACAGACTCCAGGTTCTAAAGAATACAGGGGCCAGAATGTTAACTAGGGTTCCCAAACACAAATCAGCATCTCAAGCCATCAAACGTCTTCACTGGCTGCCCATTAGGCAGGACATTAAGTTTAAGGCTCTTTGCCTTGCCCATAAAGGTCTGCATGGAACTGGCCCAGAGTTCCTTAAACAATCTTTCAGAGGGTACAGCCAAAAGAGAAATCTGAGATCTTCAGGAGCTGGGAAACTGGTGGTCAGAAAATTTAAACAAACCAATTGGGGTGGAAAGAGCTTTCTGAATACCACATCAATTCAATAGAACCTACTTCCCCTTCATATTAGATCTATCTCTAACCTGCTCCAGTTCAGGAAGGCACTGAAAACTTGGATTTTCACTAAGCAATTACTTTATGGGTTATGTATGTTCTCTCTCAGTTGCTAGTGCCTTGACCCCTTCGTGTATTTGTTTGCGCTCTACAAGTCGCTGTGACATTAACAATAATATTAGTGAAGAGCAGGTAAGATCTGTAATAAGTAGGACAGTGTAGGGACAGATTGCTTGGAAAAAAGTAAAGCAGTACCCTATCAGAATACTATGTTATTGTTTGCCAATCTCAGCTGAAAATAAATTACAGTTTCATTTGGTTTTTGGATAACTTTTAGTTTGAATACTTGGGTACCACCCTGGCAACATTACCATTAATGGTCCTTAAGCTCCGTTTCCACGGCAACATTCTGCCCTTTTTCCACCACTCCAAACTATCGCTTGCCACCTGTTGCGTTATTGAGAATTTTATATGCCATACAATGTTTGTAAAAGTGCACAGACGATTGTTAACTTTGTAATGTTGTTTATGAAGGATACTCAGAGAGAAGATAAGTTATCTCCGCTTGTGCTGTTTGGTCTGAAGCAGAGATGGTAGATGGGTGAGGTGACTTCAGTATAGTGCAATGACATTAGGTACCTGGCAATTAGGCTATGCACTACTTTACCCAGTACAAGCCCTGTAGGAAATCCAACTTTTTTGCATGGTCATCCCTGATTTTTCACCTTTTGCCGGACCCTATATTTGTGCTTGCTGTAGAACTCTGCACACTTCACCCCTGCTAACCAGTGTTAAAGTGACTTTGCTCCTCCTTTAACCATGGTTGAATTGGTATTCTCCTTATTGGTATATCCAAATTGTGTATAAGTCCCTTGTATATGGTACAAAATGTACCAATGGCTTGGAAGTTAGATGGCACTAAGGGACTACAGCGCCTATTGTGCCATTCTCTATAGTGGCAGTGCAACCATGGCGTCACACCTACCATTGTAGCCTGAGTGAAGCACAGTATGTGTAACGCACGGAGCACCTTATAGAGTAATATTGTGGAATTCTATTGTCTTAAAGTATCTCATAACAATATTTACTTGTTATATACAAACCAAGTGGTTCAGACTGATATGCTTTCCAGTGCTTCATGGTAATTAAATCTTGTTTTGGTAGAGGATTGTTCGACCTCTTACCTTGAAATCATTGATGGTTCTTAAGTCACATCTGACAGAACAGAGGTTAAGGCGCACTAAAAGAGTTGTGTTAAGGGTGGGGGCAGGGGTGATTTCCACTTAATACTGTGCTGTGAAGTGTGACCAAATAAAAGCATGCATTCATACATTTATAACGTTTCTATTTCAAGTCCAAAGTGCAAACTGTCCACCTCAGTACAACTCCACTATAATCCTCTGAAGAACGAAATGCTCCGAGAGCCCAACCAAGATTTGATTCTGTTACCTTCATGTTACAGACAGATGTCTGCAGCAGATGCATAAACACGCTAAACTACCTCTCCAACCAGAGAAAAGATGCCTCCCCAAATCTACCCCACAAGTAGAGAGCTCGTGATCACCAAGGTTAATATGCTAAGTTACTATGAGCACCCCGAAGAACCTGGTGTGCTTGACAAGGCATTTGTAGATAAGTGTGTTGGAAAGCTGCCATTACCGACCACATGCTCTAAGTTGCAGCATCTAAAAATGGACGGTGAATCACCACCAGTTTTCAGTGTAGTTGTTATTCTCCCAGTAAACATCAGACGCTCCCCCACTCTGCACACCTTCAGGAAGAGCCTCAAGACCTGGCTCTTCGACTGATCCGGAGATGCACCCTCCCCACCCCCAGCTCCTTGAGACGCTCACAGATGAGTAGCGCGCTTTATAAACGCCTGATTGATTGATTCATTTTCTGAGATGAGAAGACGTGCAGCTGGTCCTGCCGTAGCAGACGAGAAGCCACTTTCTTTCCCAGATGCAAATGCATCATCAGGTTTTCAGGCCATGTGTATGGATGATGTTTAAGAAACCACTTTTGAGTAGGCCGCAGACAAGTATAATACACACACTTGCCTCCGTAGGAGGGCACACTGCCCTCGCAGAGCACTTTGCAGAAGTCACAGTTCTGACCTCCCAGTTGTGTAGGGAAGGCCTCAAAGACAGCACATGCCACAGAGCAGCCTATGGACTGACTATGTCTACAAAATATGTTCTCTCAAACTGAATCCCTAATATAGAAAACTTCGGAAGCTCTGAAGGCTGGTTCGATGTCTATTTTCTCCATCGCTGCCCCTACTCTGCAATTTCTCTCTAAATGTGTAGCCTCATTTATATACGAAGAACACAATGAGCACTCACCCGCTGCTATGTAGTTGTTGACCAAGTTGCCTTCAGGCCAGGACAGGTGGTGTATCAATCTGCATTCTCTTTTTGTCTTCTTGCACACAATCCCCAAAAGGGAAATCATCAAATTCGCAATGGGTAATTCCCAAAATGCACCTAGCATTGTTCCCGCCCATATTTATTTTCCCAATTTGTCCCACAGAATGTCTTACAGTCCTTTGACGAACTCCAGGCTGTCAGCCCAGTTCCTTCTCCGAAGCTGCCTGGTATATGGGAACACCTCTGGAATAACTCCTCCTCAACTTCTCTGCAGGTGGTGTGTCGGGGTTTAAGTGCAGCCATAGCTCCAAGGCCTCTACTTTAACAGGTGTATTGGCCCCTTCAGTGCCCCTGCCATTTCCTGCCTGCCCCATAGAGCTTTGTGCCTGCAGCACTCGTGCCTGAACCTGCATTGTACCTACTGCAGCTTCCATTGTTAAAATTCCAGCTCATGCCTCCTTGTCAAATCCTAATCAGGGCGTCCTTGAATTGGCCCATGCAGGAACGGTAACCCATTCGCTGCATCTGCAGCTGGTACTGATCTAGTTCGTTATTGTGCAGCCATAACTCTTGGTCAATCTCGCCCTAAGATTTTGTGGTGTCTAATTCTATCCTGGCCTTCATCTCTTCATTATATCTCATCCACACTGCCTCACCAAACATATACGTGCATTTAAAGGCATAGTTGATGAAGCAAGACCATTTGTAATGCAATTGTGATGTGTCGACTTGAAATATTTCAACACATGACAAATACTCCATATTTTACAGAATAAAATTGTTTAGTAACTGTAGTGTACACATTTTACAGTACAAGCAAGGTTTGTAATAATCTTACCTGCACACATGGTTTTCTTGCCTTTCTTTTGTTTGCAGGAGAAATACGCCCTCTTGTTTGCATTGAGCCCACAATATGTTGCGATAGCAAAAGGCTAAACTATTGTGCATTGTGAAATGCTCAAAGCCTGAAGCTTGCAGCTTGTGAGCCCAAGAGCACACTTTGCAAGACAAGAAACTGAGCCCAGGGGCAGGTCGAGAGAGAGAGGAATGTGCAGGGCCCACTCCACACTAGGTGCATGAGAGGGCTGCCTGCTCTTTATTACCCTCACTGCCAATTTACAACGTATTTACCACCTTTCACGAGTTTGGCCAGGCAGGTTTTTTTTTCCCTTAACGGGGAAAGTTTGATTGTTTGGCCTTTTTTTTTAGGTCCCGCCTGACCCAGCGCATGTGCTGGTCTGGCGAGACTTATTGAGAGGGCTCCAAAAAGTGCTACCAGGCCAGCCTAGAGCTACAGTGCATGTGCGCGGGCGCGCGCGCCGCGCCTTACCACGATTACTTTCACTTTCACTTTCGCGGCCACTTTGATGTTTGATCGCGATCACTTTGCATAGCCAATAGGTCTCACTTTTGGAACCTTATTAGTATTTAGTTATGCAACTGTTGCATAGCTAAACACTTATAAGGTCCCAAAGGCGAGACCTATCGGCTATGCCAATGCTTGTTTCCTAATAGCTGTCTGTATCCGTTCTCTCTGTGCAGCTCAGTTTTGTGTACAGCAGCAAGGCAAACGCTAGACATATGTTCCCATCAAATGCCTGACTTAGTTGCTGGGGAACTATCGCAACACAGAGAAAAGCGCAGCCTCGTCTTGTACATGGGACGACAGGCACATGCGATAAAAGGAGGCAGTGGAGCTGGAAGGAAGCAGAGAAGAAAGAAAGGAGGGGTAATAAAGGAAACCGAGGAAGCAAGAAATGAGGTGCGAAAGGAGACTGAAAGAGTGTTGAAGCTAGGGGAAGAGGCATGGAGGGGACAGGAAGAAATGGCGAGAGAGAGACATGGAGAGAGAAAAGAAAACAAGCGTGAGGTAGAGGCACAGAAGGAGTAAAGGAAGGAAGATAATGTTAGAGGCATGAAGGAGGGACATAAAGTAGAGGAGAGTCAGATGCCTGGAAGGAAGGAAGGGAAGGATGTAAGGGAGAAACTTTGCACATCACAAAACCCTTGTACTCTCGTGCACACACGCACAGCATAGCACTTACCTTCATTGTAACGTCTAAGTTAAAAAACACTCTGCAATCTGCATTGGCCGAGCAAAGGGCAGGCACCCAAAACCCCGAAAGAAAAATTAAGTTACATCCCTTCAAATACACACGGCTCACAGCACTGGGTATGTAGCAACCGTGCTGGCCTCCCCCTTGCATACACCCTGCCCTCGGAGCCCTCTGGAGCAGCTAGTTAGCTGAAGGGCTGAAGTCAGGTCCCTGATACCAGCTGTGCAAAGCGGAAGATAATTACAGCTCATTAAGTTCCCGCCAAACTAACCAAAACAAAGTTTTACTAATTATCTGCAACAGAGAACAAAGTCACACTTAAGGATTGTCTCACCTGATTACGGGTCAACTGGCCCTCTTTGTCCACCTTGGCACAGTTGTTAGACTGCTTGTCTCCGGCCTCTAGCTGTGCTCGAGCTGGGAGTGTGTTAGATTGAAAAGAACTTTCTGGAGCGTTCCTGTCAGCTTTCCCTAACGCAGGTAGAAGACTGAGGATTTCGTCAGCTGCGGAGTCGAGTCGGACTTCTTACTGCAGCACTCATGAGCACAGAGTCGGGGGCCGGAGGAGACCCTGGGAAGGGACTTGGATGGAGAGAAAAGGTGCACATAACAGGTGTGAGGTAGGACATGGACAGAGAGGTGCGCCATGACAAAGGGTGGTCAGAGCCTCCCACTGAAACACCGGAGCTGCAAATGAATGATGGCAGCCATTCACACAACCCTGCACCAGCAGCGCGGGAAGCAGACACCTCGAGTCTGCGCAGTTAGTATTCAAGCGTCCAGATGACAAACTGCGCAAACTCGACTTCCCACCTGCAGCCTCTACTACGCCTTTCCCAGCTTGTCAGAGGGCAGCACCCACCTCCCTGTGACGTGTTGGGAAAGGGTGGGATGTCATCCTCTCCACTCCCTGACTGACGTGAAGCCCCTGGCGATACAGGGCTTGAGCCTGAAGCGCCCGGGGCTAACTGTAGTCACACGTCATTAGGGGGTGGAGACTGCTGCCTGAGGTTATGTTTTTGCCGAGCTGATGACCTCACAGGCCTCAGGGCTGTGAGCTCGTCAGCCCGGCAAAGAAGACTCGGGGCCAAAATGGAATGCATAGGCTTGGCAGCCAGGGTCACATGACATGACACTCGTGATCACTGCTGGTCGCAGCAACAACAGCCCCGGACTGGCCCCAAGCAAGAAGAGGTGTGTGTAATTTATTTAATTTTTTTACTGATTATTTGAATTTGGTTTTATTTTTGTAGTAACCAACCCAGGGGGTGAAAGTAAAGGGGGCGGAGCCCCGACGCCCTCACGCATAAACCGCCACTGCGTGCATGTATGTGAGAACTTCAGCAGGTCGCGAGACTCCTGACAGCCCTCGAGACAGACAGGCTGGAGTTCTCTTAGCTGCTCAGCTGAGAAAGTGACTACATTTCACAACAAGCATTGGCATAGCCAATAGGTCTCGCATTTGGGACCTTATAAGTGTTTAGCCATGCAACAGTTGCATAACTAAATACTTATATGGTCCCAAAAGCGTGACCTATTGTCTATGCCAATGCGTGTTTCTGTTTATTACTGCTCTGTAGTAATGGCGGCGCATGGGTGCCACCATTACTACATAGAAGTAATAAACAGGAGAAAAAAAACCTGGCTCACGGAGAACATCAAAGCGGCCGTGCGGCCACGAAAGTGTAAGTGATCGCGATCAAACATCAAAGCAGCCGTGCAGCCCCAAAAGTGAGGCGCACGCGCCTGCGCACATGCACTGTAGCTCTAGGCTACAGTGGTAGCACTTTTTTGAGCCCTCACAAAAAGTCTCGCCAGACCAGCGCATGCGCTGGGTCAGGCGAGACCTAAAAAGGGGACAGGGTCCCTGGCCTCGCGGCCCAATTTTGTGCCAAGAAAGAGGAATCAAAATGGTAGCCTTGTTATTTATGTCACATAGCGAGATACGACTAGTGCATGTGACCTGGGGCGAAAGTACAGTGTTATGGTAAATGTTGTTTTTTATATGTTGACTGTTTGTTGGCTTCTGCTATTTTAGCAGGAAATGAAAGAAGTATAATCCTCACCTCAGTGTCCTTAATAGAACAGAAAAGTCTTGACATGTTAGCTAGAAAAACTTTTATTCGTAGGCATACAGATATATTCAGAAGTGTACACCTGTACATAATACATACATGCCACCATTTTAGAGCCAACAAGGGGGAGATTTTTAAAATAACATTGAAGGAATGTATTTTCCCTGTTAATTTATTTTGAAATAGAGGCAATTTCAGTTCAGAGACAGCTAAAATAAAGCCATTTTTGGTTGTAAAATTTGGGAGTCTCCCACCTGAATCGGGTCTGTTGGCATGTATGATAACATGTATAGCCTGGATTGCAGCGCTGGGACATTTCACCCTGAAGCAGCTATGTGCATTTACAAATCTCACTATTATTATTATTAACTTTTAACTGGAGAGCACTGAATGAAATATTCAACCGTTCGCATCAAGAATTTTCGATTCTTTGAAGGACACGGAGGTGGGGATTCTGCTTCCCAAACTTTACTGCATTTTTTTCAGTAGCCAATTAAAACAGTAAAAGCACAAAACTACATTTTCCATAAGCCCATCAAACAATAAGGGCCCACCACGCCTTATATCAGAGCCAACACAGAGTAACTCCTCCTCTCTCTTTTTCTGTGTTGCTGCAGTCAAAGCGAAGTACTATCTCTATCACCTACACTCTCATGTGTTGTTATTGTATAAATGTGTTGTGGACATATGGATTGTGGTTAAAATATTGTGCTATAGCCCAGTAAGCTGTATTACCGTTGAGACCTAGCATTTTGGCCGATGCCCGGTGGAGCTACCTTATAGCTATAGAGGAGATTGGCTGTGGACTTCCCCTTTGGCCGTCACCTACCCAGCCAGACTTTGGGCAGACTTTCCTTGGTCTCTCCGCCGTATCTCCCTCCTACCCTTTAACCCTACCCCCTTTCCCTCTACGTTCCATTTATCTCGTCTTCATGCTCTGTAAATGTTTCTAGCAACGTATTTAATTTGTAACTGATGTGACTTTGTAACAATGTGGAACCTCATGTAAAGCGCTCTGATACCTCCGGGTCTAGCCAGCGCTATATAAAACTCATCAAATAAATAAATAAAAATAAGTAAATAGGCTGGTATGGGCGGAAATGTTATTTACGCCTGAGTAATTTTGGTAATTCCACGTTAGTCTTTCTTTAAATATTTTTTTTTAATTTAACATTTATATCATTATGCTCAATACATGACAGCACACACATTTGTTCCTTAAATTCCATAACAAATAGAGCTGTAAAAGAATAGCAGATTAGGAACTACATGACAGTTTACATTTGAGTGTCTGATTACCAAATTCCAGTAAAGTCTTGCCCTGGTCAACATACATGTTCACATTCCACACTGAGATCTCACGGTCCCCTGTAGGACTTCCACGTTCCCCACTAATTTTCCCACTTCTGTGGGCATCATCTCCCTTTATAAATTACTTGCTCTGCATTTTTGACACCAGGCTAGGTCGATCCTCCACTGTTGTACCGCTGGGGGGTCCAATTTCCCCCATGACCTGGTTACATTTCCTTTTGCTAGCCCCAGAGCTAGAGCGACCCAGATCTGAAGATACTTTGATATCTCCTGAGATATTTAATAGTATTTCTCTTTGGTTCACTCGAACAGTGTGAGATATTTCTTGGGTCATTATGGTTGTAATTTGGTGCCAGAGGTCTGGATGATCTGGCAGTCCCACAATGTATGTGAGAAAGTAGCCTCCAGTCCACAGTTTCGTAGACAGAGTGGAGTGGATGTTTCTCTATTCAGAAGAGAAGGGTTCAGGAGTAATAGGGGCGATGTAGGATCCTTAATTGGATCAGCCTAAACCCGGTCCTAATTGCTATTTCTCTTGGGGCTTGTATCACTTCAGTCCATTCTTCATTGTCCATATCGCTTAGGTTTTCTACCTATTTTTGAATTCCACGTTATTCTTTGATGGGGAATGAATACTTTCCTACCTAGTATTAAGGAAAAAATTCAATTCCATTAAGGACATGGAGGCATAGATTATGCTTGTCTCTACTTTTTCTCACAGCAACCATAACAAAAAAAAGACAACTCTCATGAACATAAGAAAAGCCACAAACACGTGACCAGTCCTACCAATAAAATTGTTCTTAACGTGGCATCATCCTTCTTTAGTCCTCTTTCTTTGTGTGAATGGTAGCATCAGAATCTTTTCTTCAGAGTCTTCTTGAACCTCATTGTTTCTCCTAGTTAGCTGAAAAAAGAGAAGACAGGTTAACCCCCCCATCAGCACATTGCAGAGTCTCATCTACAAAACTCATGGTTTTAATCATAACTGTTGGGACGAAATGAAAAATGTCCTAGCTAATGTGGAGAAAAACTTAAATTCTATTAAGGATGCGGATGCGAAGATTACGACCAACTTCCTTTACTTTTTTCACAGCAGTCATAAGAAAAAAACTACAACTGCCACATAAACCATGGTAAGCCACAACACGTGACCTCTTCAACTAATAGTAATGTCCACAACAGTATTATTCTCTGCTAGCCCTCTTTCTTTGTGCAAATTGTAGAGGCAGAATTTTTTCTCTAATATCTTTTTGAACCTCATTATCTGAAAAAACATAAACTAGATTACCTTTCAGTCCACACTTGCTGACAACTAGATTACAACACTCATGGTGCTAATCATAACCATTAGGACCAAAGCGTAACACAATCATATAAGACTGATACGTAAGAAAAGATATGAACACAAAAAGAAACAGGGTATGGGGCAATAGTCACTAGACCTATCAACAATCAGGTTATAGTTAGTCTTTTTCTCAGAGTGCCAGGGACCTGAGGCTCAATACCCCTAAGCCTCCTAGGGACAATACCACAATTTTAGACAAGAACAAAATGATCCAGCACTCCACTCAATATCAAAACCGGTCTAGTTTAACAAGATTTCAGATCCATTCAGCAGGTCTTGTATACATTTTCTTTATTCATAATCTTCTTAAAAAACACATGACCGTAGCCAACGCGTTTCGTCCCAAAGGACTTCTTCAGGGCAAGTATAGTGTCAAGAAATCTAAGAAGATTATGAATAAAGAAAATGTATACAAGACCTGCTGAATGGATCTGAAATCTTGTGAAACTAGACCGGTTTTGATATTGAGTGGAGTGCTGGATCATTTTGTTCTTACGTAAGAAAAGATACTTATGTTGAGGCAGACCATGATCCTCTTCCCCAACAGGTGGGTTCTGCAAAAAAAAAGGCTGGGATAATCTACGCCTCCATTTCCTTAATAGAATTGAAACTTTCCTTCCTGCAAGCCAAGAAAGTTTTCATTCTATGTCAGGACTAGAGCCATGATCATGATTGTTCAAAGCTTGTTCACCACCATGGAAGCCAACTGAGAGACTGTCGCGAAATAGAATCTCTTAAACATGGAATCCAAAGGCCAATCTGCCATTCGCATTATATCTTTCAATCAGATTCCTAAGATGTAGCCTTTTGAGGACATGACACTCCTGGTCGAAATGTGTCCCATATACTGAAATGTCTATGCTAGCCTCTTGCATCACCCATCTAGCCATGGTGGATGAGGAGGCCACCTGATGCGGTTTTGTAATCGCAATTAACAACTGCTTTACCCATTTGGGTTGCAACTGAGGAGGCACGCTCTCATACTCTTGTAAACTACACACCACACATAATTTAAGTGAGTCCAGGAACGCGGGGCAATACACTGACCGCATTTTGTTTTTTGTGCAATTGGAGATAGAAGACATAGGGCCATATGTAGGTAGCTAAATACCGGTCGGTAACGGCCGAAATTCGGTAAATATCCCGTTACCGACCGGTATTTAGTAGGCCTGGGCCAAAATTCTGTTCCGTTTGCGGAAATTGCGATATTTTGGCATTTTCGCGTTCCGCGGAAAGCGCGAAAATGTCAAAATTTCCGCATTCCGCAGCTTAGCGATAATTTCTTTCTTGCTCGCGCTGTAAAATAATACATTCTCGCGCGCGCGCGATCGCCTTACCTTAATCCCTGCGTTCTCCGACAAGTTTTCTTGACCCGGTCGCATTCTCCACGAGATGTTGGATTTTGGTAGCCATTTTGCGCTGTCTCGCGAGAGTTCGCGGCCGCATTAACGTCATTTTTCACGCGATCACGTCATTTGTCGCGCGATCACGTCTTTCTTCTCGCGATCATGCACCGCGCGAGTATGAGAAGATTGAGATCTCGAACATGTCATTCTACATCGTGAGCCAGAGGATGAGGACGCGGGCACGTGAAATCGAATGCGAAGAGGAGAAAGAGACCGCGAACACGTCATATCCAACGCGACAGGGACAAAGAAGAGAAAGCGATCATATCGTTTTCGACACGCCGGCGGAAGTAATGTGAAGCTCGAGAACTCAACAACGTAAAATTTACAATTTGGAGAGGAATATCGGCTCTAGCAGCATGAAACCATCTGCAAATACTGATTTTGGATGAAAAGAACTCCTTACATTGACATTTGGCTTTCCTTTTTTGTGCAAGGAGTCATTTTTTTACAAGGTGGAGAGAGGGAGGAAGTGACACAGAATCTCCAACTTCCTGTTCTTGTCCAGCAGGCTCCTCCCAGTGCTTTGTCCATCTCCTGCTCATTCTGCCTTTGGATTTGGAGCTGGAAAGATCACTCTTTTTGTCTGCTGCATCATTGCAATTGGATTTCAGGATTTTTGGAATAGGATATTTTACAAGTAAGTGGTTGTTGTGTTTGATTGTGGGCATTGCAGTTGTTGTGTAACTACAATTTATTTTTGATAATTAATTAATTATCATCATTCCTTTTTTTTTTTTTTTTTTTTTTGTGGGTTGTAGTAGTAGGCCCGAGCTAGCCATGGGTGTGTGTGTGCATGATGAAGCAACTGTTCCTTTTGTTTTTTGAATATATTTCATTTTCAAGCACATTTAGGGCATGGATGGCATTGGATTGAGTTGGGGAAGTGTGTTTTTTGGGGTGGCCTTTGTGATGTTGTTGGGCCTGGCCATGTGGCTGGTGGCCATTTTGAGGCCTAGGCCTGCAAGCTTGCCTGGCCTTGTCTGCCAACAGGCCTGCTTTCATCCACTAGGACCAGAGCAGGTAGCCACAGCTTTAGTAATCTACTGTTTTCTGTGTGCTCTGTTGAATTTAGACATCATTTAGGGCATGGATGGCATTGGATTGAGTTGGGGAAGTGTGTTTTTTGGGGTGGCCTTGCTGATGTTGTTGGGCCTGGCCATGTGGCTGGTGGCCATTTTGAGGCCGAGGCCTGCAAGCTTGCCTGGCCTTGTCTGCCAACAGGCCTGCTTTCATCCACTAGGACCAGAGCAGGTAGCCACAGCTTTATTAATCTACTGTTTTCTGTGTGCTCTGTTGAATTTAGAGATCATTTAGGGCATGGATGGCATTGGATTGAGTTGGGGAAGTGTGTTTTTTGGGGTGGCCTTGCTGATGTTGTTGGGCCTGGCCATGTGGCTGGTGGCCATTTTGAGGCCTAGGCCTGCAAGCTTGCCTGGCCTTGTCTGCCAACAGGCCTGCTTTCATCCACTAGGACCAGAGCAGGTAGCCACAGCTTTATTAATCCACTGTTTTCTGTGTGCTCTGTTGAATTTAGACATCATTTAGGGCATGGATGGCATTGGATTGAGTTGGGGAAGTGTGTTTTTTGGGGTGGCCTTGCTGATGTTGTTGGGCCTGGCCATGTGGCTGGTGGCCATTTTGAGGCCTAGGCCTGCAAGCTTGCCTGGCCTTGTCTGCCAACAGGCCTGCTTTCATCCACTAGGACCAGAGCAGGTAGCCACAGCTTTATTAATCTACTGTTTTCTGTGTGCTCTGTTGAATTTAGACATCATTTAGGGCATGGATGGCATTGGATTGAGTTGGGGACATGTGTTTTTTTGGGGTGGGCTTTCTGATGTTGGTTGTCGTAAAGACATGCTTTTGTTGTGTGTGTCTGGTGAGTGTTGGTGTGCGATGCATGCTCCCTGCAGACCTTTTTGGGGCCTGTGAATGTTCGTATTTGCATTTTGTTGCATTAAAAAGGCAGAGCAGTGTGCTTCAGCATGCATCCTTTACCTGACTTTTATAGGCCTTTTGTCAGCTCCTGGTGTTTCCCAGGCCCCCTGCTTGTTTGTGATTTGTGAGTGTCCATGTGGCTGGTGGCCTTTTTTTGTGTTGGGAGTTATTAGTGTCCTGCTTTTGCCATATAGGCCTGCATGGTTTTCCTATTGGCTTACTGCTTCCATCCATCCACCCCCTTTGCCAGCAGCAGCTCCATGGATGCTGAGATGCTCAAATAATGCAATGGTCCACCCCACTCCACTTCCATTAGTTTTTTATTTTGTTGTTTATTATTAACTTTCCTATCCTTCCTGAGAGTGTAGTGTGTGGCTGTACACAGTACTAGTAGTATAACATAGCTCTAGTTAAAAAAAATAGTCATAAATGGCTAGACTATCTTTTGTTTGCACTAGTACAGTACTAAGTAACTGAACCACAAAAACAAATGCAACATTTCACTGATGTTCTTCTCCTGTCTTCTTTGCTTTTAGGTGCACAAAAGACCGAGTAGGAGGTGTCATCGGCATCACCCGGCTACCCGTTGTACTGCCAGCCAGACAGAAGTCCTGCTGCGCATCACGCCCACGTGTGACCAGAACTTGTTGTGCATCTGCCTCCTGCCTGACATCTGAAGAAGATGGCCCCAAAGAAAGGTACCAGGTCCAGTACCAAGAAAGTTGCCGGTGAGAAGAAGGAACAGAAAAAGGAAGTGCCATTAACCACGACTGGTGGTGTGCCGGCCAATGTTTTTTTTGGCACCAAAGCGTTGTCCGGGAACCAAGCTGGGAGCAGCACAGTGGTCCAACCCCACCAACCTAGGCCCAAGGGCTTTAGTGTCGCAGAGGTAGCCAGTCTACTAACGAGCAGCGATGTTGAAGAAATGTCATTACCGCAAAGTAGTACACAATCAAGTTCAACGCAGGTGCAAACTCAGCAGATCAGTGTCAAGCCGCCGCAACCAGAACAGCAGCAGCCGCCGCAACCAGAACAGCAGCAGCCGCCGCAACCAGAACAGCAGCAGCCACCGCAACCAGAACAGCAGCAGCCGCCGCAACCAGAACAGCAGCAGCCGCCGCAACCGCCCACCATAGTAGTTGTTGCTCCTGACGTAGGGGAATTTCAGGAAATCGAGCTTCCTGCAGACAAAGTGGAGCGAAGTCAAACCACTGTTTCAGAAGATCAATTGTCTTCCAGACCACCAGCAAGGAAAAGGAGGCTTAGTCCATCATCTTCTTCTTCAAGCCCCGCTTCTGATGATCGTGATGACACTTGGGTCCCACCAGCTCGGTCTGAGAGTGAAGTACGCCACAAGACATTGCTTCTGAAAAGGAAGGTCCCAGAAAAACTTAGAGTTATGGAGGTAGATGTAGAAGAGGGTGGTGATGATGTTGATGAAGACGAGCCAGTCATCAAGCACATTACTCCCGCCCCAAAGGGATTGGAGACCGACATTCTCACCCTATCCAGAAAGGCTGCTACTGAGCGGGATGTAGCATGGATCTCACCAACACAGGTTACACCACCACTACCTCCAGCTGCCATATTTTCCAAGGCCCGGCAGGGACCTACATCCAGCTCAACCATCTCAGTAGGAAGTGGTAGTAATAGTCACAGTGTAGGTGGACAGGGTCACATATTTTCAAGCACCCCCTCAAGTTCATCTGGTGTTGAAAGTGGCACATCCAGCAGTGCCAGAAAGTTCTCCTCCCCAGTTTGGGACTTCTTTTCTGTTAGTGCCAAGGAGGAGAACGTTGCTATATGCTCAATTTGTCGGCAAGGTGTTCGGCGTGGTAAGCTTGGTACAAACTATGGTACCGGAGGACAAGCAAGTCATCTCAGAATACACCACAATATCGTGTGGGAGGATCACCTACTTAAGTTAAAAGAAAGTAGAAAAACTAAACCCTTTGAAGTTGGTCAGGAATCAGGGAGTGATATTATTGTGGTGGCAGGTGAAGAACAGGGAGGCATTTCTAGCCCTGTCTCCAGTAGTGCAGTCACTGCAGTGGTAACGCCCACATCCTCCTCAGTAACATCAGAGTGGCACCGCAGTAAGAGCCATACTCAGAGTGTGGGTGAGACACCAAGGCGACCGGCGAGTACCTCAATGAGACAATCTGTGTCGTTGAGCCTTAGTGGGTTAATGAAAACAGCACCACTAAGGAAAGTAAGCCAGCCTACCATTGACAGCATGTTTAGGTTGGAGGGGCAGTTCCAACGCAACCACCCAACTGCACGAATGTACAATGCGAAGCTGGCTAAAATGTTAGCGCTGGACCTTCTTCCTTTTTCATTTGTGGAAGGGGTGGGTTTCCTTGAATTTGTGTCTGCCATCTGCCCGAAATGGAAAGTTCCCAGCCGGTCCTATTTCGCAAGAATTGCTGTTCCGGCACTACATCATGATGTGCTGTAATTGGTTGGTGAAGGTTTGCGGCAGAGTGCTGTGCACAATATCCACCTGACAACAGACATGTGGAGCAGTTGCCAAGCCACAGATTACATGTGCATCACTGCACACTGGATCTCTTTTGTGGGGGTTAGAGATCAACTATCTGCACGAGGTGTTGTTGACACAGCTGCGATTTTTGAAGGTACTCGGAAACATGCAACTGTAGCCATGTTCGCCATGGAGAAATCTCATACGGCTGAAAACATTTTAGAAGAGTTTCGCACCAAGGTTTTGGAATGGCTGCGGCCCAGAGGGCTTGGTATTGGCTTTGTTGCCACAGACAATGGCAGTAATGTACTGAAGGCCATGGAACTTGGTTCCTATTTCAGGGTTCCGTGTTTGGCACACTGCATAAACATTATAGTGCAAGACTTTCTGAAAAAAGAACCCATAGTAAGCAATTTACTGGCCATCTGCCGAAGAATATGCACTCATTTCAGCCATTCTTTTAAAGCTCGGAAGCAGCTGAGGATCATCCAACGTGAACTTAGGATGCCAGTCAAGGCACTCATCCAGGAGGTGGCAACACGTTGGAACTCAACGTATTACATGCTTGATCGTCTGTACGAACAGCACAGGTCACTCAATGAATATGTCTGGTACAGAAGCAGTGATGCTAGTGTTAAAGGCATGACCCTTCAGAGGGAGCAATGGACCCTAATTAAATGCCTGACTGAGATGCTGTCTCCTTTTGAGGTCTTCACACGTGAAGTCAGCAAGGAGGACTGTACAATGGGCCAAGCTATCCCATTGTTGCAAATGCTAGAGCATGAGCTGAATAATGTGTCTGAATCCTACAAAGGTGTAGAGGACAGAAGGCAAGCCCATGACTTGGTGGAGAGCTTATCCAGGCGCTTATCAGAAAATGTAAGTATACAAAATAAAATTTTGCCACAAGAACATTTCATTTGTGCCACAATTCTGGATCCACGTGCAAAATTAGGACTATTCCTTTCTTTTTCCGACAATGATGTTGCCCGCTACAAAAGTTGTATAGCTGAAGCAGCCATCAAGTTTGAAAACGAAGGGCTGCTAATTAAAAGCCCGCCACATCAACCCACAACAAGTACTGATACTGAAGCAGGCCATGCAGAATCAAGTGCAACTTCGTCGGCTGAGGGCAGTGCGGTTGGCTCACAATCGCAACACTCACCATCACCATCGACTACAAAAACAATAACTGGATCATTCGGCCGAGTACAATCATTATCAGATTGGTATGTAAAGATGGGCCTTAATAAGCACAGTGCTGATGCACAGAGAAAACAGCACAAAAGCTTACCAGCAGCAACCCTGAACATTGAGCGGATGGTCCAGGCCTATCTGGACGACCCAACAGAGGTGTACGTTGATAAAAACCCAGTGCAGTATTGGTATAGGAAAAGGTCTGAATGGCCACAGCTCAGCAGGCTGGCGATAAGCTATCTGGCTTGCCCTGTCGCAAGTGTCTCTTCCGAACGTGTTTTCAGTGCTGCTGGTTCTATTGTAACCTTGAGAAGGACCAGTCTATCTCCAAAAAACGTGGAGAGGTTAACAATGATCAAAATGAATCAGCACTTCATACCACCGAATTACACAATGCATGAATCAACAGAGGAAGATGAGGACAGCGGCTCAGGTGACGGAAGTATTGTGTCAGATGATTACCTACTACTGGAAGATCCACCAGAGTTTGAGGACGAGCTATACTTCCCTGACAATTAGGTTCGCACTTACTGTCTTCCTCCCTTTTTTCCCCCTTTGTTTGTGTCTGTCGTTCCGGTTATAAACTTGTGAATCGCAACAAATGCATTATCACCATCTTCTACTCTTCTAATTTAAGATACAAGTTTCAGGTGTCTGCCATTTGACACTACAGTCCTCAGAATCCAGCTCTTCCGCTCGATCATACTGCATCTCCTGGTCAATTCCATTTCCCTCATGAATGATGATTGGATGATGGTAACAACAAATTCAAACTTTCCTCGTCCTTTCAAAACAAGTGGACCATGAATCTGATGACTTCTATAGCTATCCTCCTTCAGAGCCGAGAGAGACTGCCCATTAACTGAAAATAAGATGCAACAGGTAATGATTGATGCCATGCATTGGCCGCAGAATGGCAGACTGAATGATGTAGATTTTGTTGTGTGTGTTGCGCATGAATTGATGTAATTGTGCACTGCCACTAATCAACTTTCTACAGAACACACTAATTTTCCCCTTCTTGCAAACAAGAAATGTGTACTTCTCCTGCATCTTGGTGATACATTGCTTTTAATTCAATACAGGAAGGGGACTCACTCAATCTGCGCAATGCAAATGACTGTGACTTAACAGCACCGTCCATCATGATGATGGCGAAAGAGACGGCCTGCAGCGTTAACGAGATGAGATGCAACAGGTAATGATTGATGCCATGCATTGGCCGCAGAATGGCAGACTGAATGATGTAGATTTTGTTGTGTGTGTTGCGCATGAATTGATGTAATTGTGCACTGCCACTAATCAACTTTCTACAGAACACACTAATTTTCCCCTTCTTGCAAACAAGAAATGTGTACTTCTCCTGCATCTTGGTGATACATTGCTTTTAATTCAATACAGGAAGGGGACTCACTCAATCTGCGCAATGCAAATGACTGTGACTTAACAGCACCGTCCATCATGATGATGGCGAAAGAGACGGCCTGCAGCGTTAACGAGATGAGATGCAACAGGTAATGATTGATGCCATGCATTGGCCGCAGAATGGCAGACTGAATGATGTAGATTTTGTTGTGTGTGTTGCGCATGAATTGATGTAATTGTGCACTGCCACTAATCAACTTTCTACAGAACACACTAATTTTCCCCTTCTTGCAAACAAGAAATGTGTACTTCTCCTGCATCTTGGTGATACATTGCTTTTAATTCAATACAGGAAGGGGACTCACTCAATCTGCGCAATGCAAATGACTGTGACTTAACAGCACCGTCCATCATGATGATGGCGAAAGAGACGGCCCGTTAACTTAAGATGAGAAGGAACAGGTAATGAATGATGACAATTAATGGCATGCATTGGACACCTGACTCTGAGCTATTGGTCTTTGTGTTTGCGTTGTTTGTTGTGCACAAAGTGATGTCAAAGTGTACTAGTAGTAATCTATCTTTCTGTACACAATAAAGAATGACTCAAGTCAATAATATTTATATTTCTACTCTGGGTGATTCATAAAAATTATACTTATACTGCAGGCCGATCTTCAGTCAGTAAAAGTATCAGAGATGATGATGAAGTCAGGAGGAGGATGTTTCAGGAGTGGCATAAAACGGAAAAGCCTAAAGGTAAACACGTCAACAACAACCACAGCAGACCCAAATGTCTGTGTAGAAGTTGAATAGAGTGTAGCGGTGGGATGACTGCAGTGCATTGATTTTACTAACTTTAACTGTAAAAGGCTATGTTTGGAATGGATAATGTGCTTTGCGTTTGTCCAACTCTTTGAGAGAAAAAAAAAGGACTCTAAAGTGTTAACGTAGGATGTGCTAATGGTAAGCACTGTGGGCCTGATCTCTCCTGTTACTGTTGAAGGTCAATGCTGGAAACAGACTAGAGTAGGGATGATGCATATGCATACATGCCACCTCGGAAAGTGTTCTTGTTGCACTACACCATCACTTGTGCATTTGTTTTCACTTTCTTTCTCAATATCCCCTTTGGTTTTCAATCTAAAACTACAGGCCGGGCCTTGGCCAAAACTTTGTAAAACATTACAATGCATATTAATTACCTTACCAATCAATCACCTTTTTTTTCCAGCCGGGCAGTGGCGAGTGGCGAGGCGACACACCCAAGATTGATGGACGAGAGGAGCAAGAGGAATGCCGACATGCAAAAAACCAGTCCACATTGTTGACCAGGACAAGACAGTAACAGTATCCACTTTTAACTTATTTTAAATAATTTGATTAATATCTTGTATACAATCTTTACAACAGTGTGTTCTTGGAGTTGTTATTATCAATCATCATTACGTTTGCTCTGTGTTTACGATTCTTCACTACCAATATTTAAAATTTCTATTTGCTATCTGTTAAAGTATTAAGGCCGGAACAGAACAAGAAATAGAAGTGTATGTAATCCGGGTCTCATCATCATGCATGCATTGCCTTTTTCTCCCTTAACATATGGAATGGATATGGTATGGTAGTCTTCAATGATTGTCGTTGGTTTGTCTATGTATGCATACTGTTTTTCTATGTGAAACCTTTCCCAAAATCCCCCTTCCCATCCATTCAACAAACCCTAACCCTCTTCCCCCGGGCTGTGTGACTTATTGTCGAGGTGTAACTAAATTAAATGTACACCAATACTTAATCACACACTTGCTGGGGCGGATGTGGTGAAAGCAACACTACTTCAATTTCAATGCAGAGCGATGATCTTCTTCTGCTTGCCCACCCATGAGTAGGATATTTCAGAGGTTATTTTATTTAACAAAGGAACATATACCTCAGCATGAATTGCCGGCATTGATTGGATTTGTTTGTTGTCATTCCTCATATACAGCACTAACTGTTAGACTGTAGGCATAGTCAAGTGACTCGAGTCAACAAAACTATAGTTTGTAACTCTGTCTAGTAGGCTATCCTCATAATAACCACCATTCCGTTTTTTTGTCAAATATTTGAGCATATAATTGTTGCTCGGTAAATTCTGTGATGTACTTCATTCAACTACTCCTCTAACAGTCTCTCAAAGGCGATTGACTGTCCCCTTTTCTTTTTTTGGAAATGCTGCCACCCTGCCAGTGTATACTACTACTACTATACTACCACCACCACCACCACTCCAATCATGGCATGTATGAAAAAGGAAACCATCTTCACCATGCAGCCAGTGCTGTGCCACAGTTGGACATAAACATCAAGCACCGGTAAGAGAGAAGTTTGGGGGAGGCAGAATTAATAATGGACATGTTGTCAATGATTTCATTTTCAAACACCACTCCACAGAATGCATAGACTAGAGGACAGACTGAAAGTACTAGAAGGACCAGTCAATGAGTGAGGTGTGTCGCATCTATCTGTTTGTGTCTTATACAGTCAGCAAATTATTGAAATCAAACACAGGCTATGGGCGGCCATGCACCAGCAAGGAAACAGTGTGATGTAAAACAGTTACCCCACCTACAAAACATTAACAACATTGCATGTAACATAGAAAAATATATTTAATTTACCCTAACAAATAAACAAAAGCTGACCCACCCACCTCCCTAACCCCAACGACTGTCCACAGTAGAAAAAAGTCGAACGCCAAACGAGTAAAGAACAGGAATTAAAAAAGGGGCAGTGACAGGGACTAACTGGTGGGGCGGGACTGGAGGAGGACACGCATCTGGCGCATCTCGTCCTCTAAATGGGCGACGCGGCGTCTAAGGCCGCGGCAGTTGCAGCCACAGTGGGGGGGGGGGGGGGCACCGGAGATGAAACGGTGGCGGCGGGCAGCCGCCAGGCGGTGGCGCCGTACCGCTGGAGGGCGGTGGCTGGGGCCCGGGGCACTGGAGGAGGCTTCAATAGCTGCTGCAGTCTCCTCCTCCTCCTTGGCTAGGACCACCAGCCGCCGGTATTCCTGCTGGATTGCCTCCAGCTTCCGGTGCCGTGCCTTGGCGGCCAACTCCTTCCGGTTGAGTTTCGGAGTTGCTGTGTATCAAAAAGAAAAAAACAAGACAATTGTAAAATATAGTCTTAATAAAACAGTAGGACAAGGTAATTATTTATACACATGGTGGCATGGTAGAGTAGCACTATAAAATAAAGCACAGTAGTACATAACATTTTAAATATCGCCCGTCCTTCTTCCTTCCACCTGTCTTACACTTTTTAGTTGAACAGTGCACCAGTGCAACAGTGCTCTTCTCCATAAAACTTTCAAAGCGGAGTTGAAATCAGATAGATGAGGCCATTGGTTACTCAATACTCCGGCTCCTAGTCCTATACCAATTAAAGGGAATTCTAGTCTTCTAGTTCACTCTTCAAACGTCCCCAAGAACTCATACTTACTTACGACATCGGATAGCGGGCGGACTTTGTCCGCCCGCCATCCGACTGCTAAAAAGGGTGGGGGTCCCGTGGGGACAATTAATTAGGATGATGCGCCCGGCACAGTGCCGGGCGCACCCTGTTTTTTATAATTTAAATTCTGGTTGGCTTTGCTGAAAGCAATGCTAAAATGTTGTGCTGCTTTTCCAAGCACAACATGACGGGCCCCGCACGGAGCCTGTCACGTTTTGCTTTAAAAGTCGGGGGGGTACCATAGCATCGGTAGGTACCCTCCATGGGGGCCCCCAAGCATACTCTGCAATGTGTGCATGCCTTTCCGTGGCGGACGGCAATGCCGCCACGCAAAGGCATTCCAAAATGCAGATTATATGGCTGGCGGTGTGGTGAGAGAGACACCACCGCCATATTGAACCCTTTTTCGCCTGGACATGTCTGAATATTTTCTACAGGGATGGCGGGAGGTTTGCCCCTGCGGTGACGGCAGTGAATTCCAGCCGGCCCGGCGGGGGCAATACGCCCACCATCCTAATGGGGCCCTAAGTCACAACTGTACAGTATACATATACATACAGTACACCTTTGCAGTGAGTGTGCTGTCAAGTTCAACAATAGTTAAAGATTATGAATCTAACTTACCACCGCCTGCCACTGGTGCTGCCACTCCCCCTACCGCTCCGTTGCTATCTACAACTGCCGCATCCTCGCCCTCGGCGCCGCCTTCGCTGGCCCCAGCAATGGTGGTCGGTAGTGCGCCTAGAAAACATTACACATTTATTAGGCGTCATATACACCTCCCCCCTACTGATCAGTAGCAAGGTTGAAAAATGAGTTAATACTAACATACATCACTAGTACAAATCAGGTAGTAGTAGAGTAGACACTAATAGTTATATGATCATTGTAGCATTTGCTTGATTAGGCCTAGCCATGCACATGTGACGTTACCTTTACCTTGCAGCTTCTTAAGACACCTTTGAGCCCACATGACCTGCCTCACACTGCTACTGTCTAGTCTACGCGCTGCGTACAAGCGGTCAACAAACATTAATAACAAGCCACTTTTTTAGGAAGAACTGGTGTACTACTGTTACTGTTAGTCCATATTGCTTATCCATAGATGCTACACTTTTTGGCACGGCTGAGAAATGCTTGCAAGTTGCATTATACTAACGCACACCATTTCTTTTTTCGCATTACAGACGCAAGATTCCCTTCTATGAACCAGAGCTTCTGAACGATGCACCAACTACCAGTGCTAGGTTCTTCTGAGGTGAGGGGTCCCTTCACTCACATCTTCATTTATAAATGTATATAAACTAAATTGCTATGGGATGGTGGTGCTGCCTTCCACCACTGTTCAGTTATCATGATTTAATTCCCAACTGTATAAGTGTAACAATGTATATTGTTTTAATGTTATTGATTTGCCGGTTGGTGCTGCTAAGAAAACAGTGTACAGACCTTCTCAAATTGAAATAAACATTTTAAACTTACATAGACTTCGTGGTATTTGGTGTGGAGTGGACTAACTTACACGAGTGAGCAAATTAAAGTAAGGGTGTGCATGTGAATTGCTTCCACGACAGAGGTTGGGTGTGTTATGTTCTGGGTTGTCTACTTGTTGGGTATCTTGGGGGGAGGGTTCCGAGACCTAATAGGTATGACAAGACAGTACTATAGTCAAGCAGTGGAATTGTGGTGGGTGCGGAATTTCTGATTGAGGTGTGCAAGGAAGGTCCAACCTACCATCACCAACATCCTATTTTCTGGTGCAAATGTATGTGCAAGATCCCTACAACAGTGGTATGTCCTATAGGGTATCATATCAAAATATTAAGAAATCTGGTAGGGCTGTTGTTGCTGTGAATTTTCAAAGCCTCAACATCAATAAGAGTAAAAGTAGTACAAGACAACGACCCAACGGATTGTACGAGCTACTGGTGAATATGAGTTTTATATTACAACCTTTCACAAAGAGTGGCACTGGCCAACTGGGCAAGACTAGCTACTACAGTACAGACAGACAGACTGATAGTATGTAGCAGTACTCAGTCATCATAGCGGAGGCAGGGATAAGATTTTTGAAACCGTACAGATCGAAGGATAATTGGTGGTAAAAAAAATAGCATTTGGAAACACACTGTAGTTCGGGAGAAATGGGGCAGTAAAAGTTATGGAATAAGAAATATTATTAAAAACAAGAAGACTTACTGGGGCCAGCAGAGGAGCCCTCAGCGGTGTCCTCCTGGTGGTGTTCCTGTCCCGCCGACTGCCCAGTCCCTGTCGGTCTGCCCCTGGGAGCTGATGGACAGGAAAGATATAAGAAAGAGACAAACATTGATGGATGGTGTCAAACAAATACAATATTTTTCAACAACGGTCAAAAAACACTTATGTAAACAACAATTGCAATAACTACATTGACCGATCTCATCTGGTCAACATGTAATATCGGGGGATTCGCAGTTCGACTACTTAACTTACTATTTATCAACAGTAATCCAGTCTTCCATTCTGATTCCAGAAAACTAAGTTACAACTAAGCCTAAGTAGTAGTACAACGTACCACCCAACCTAGCCCACCTATTCCAGGCATGCCAATTGTACATTAAGTATGCATTTCCACTGTATTCCTCAACAATGTGTATGGTCCAATCATGGAGGACACATGAACATGACTACATTTTTTGTATACACCAAATTTTGGTTTGATTGATGCTGATCTGCTACTGCTAAGTAACTGCTAAGCCTACCTCCACTCATTGAACAAACTAGAAAAGGTTCTAAAGACTGCCATACTAGCAGCACGTCACGTAACTGAGTGAGGGGGGGCATCACGCATACCACTAACCAATTAGAAGCTCATACAAAGTACCTAAACCGAAGTATCAATCCGCCCCTATCTATTAGTGACAGGACAAAGTAAGGAGTGGATGTGAGTCACTGTAGCATTACGTAACTTAATTTCTCTCAAATAAACTCGTAAAGAATCACGCTAAGCAAGCGCAAACGCAAAGCTGCAAACAAGTAAGATTAGTAGTAGCGCAGAAGAGCACCTGTGTCATAATCACAGAAGACTTTTAAACGTTATTAACCTGGAATGTATTGTAAGCAGCAACATTCTAGCTGGTTGGAAGGAAAAAAAGATATTCGCAATATATAACATAGAGCAGAAGAACAGACACAAAGTTGTAATAATTAAATAGGTACTCACCAAGCCCCAGGACCTCCACTCCTAGCAGGTCCAGCAGGTCCTGCTCACGGTCCAGGATGTCGGACCACCGGTGCGTCAGCTGTGCCTGGGTGCGCCGGACCCCAGAGATGCGCGACACTGCCCGGCGCACCTTCCCCCACCGCTGCCGACGCTCCCGGAGGCCGTACCCGGACCCAGGCCTGCCACCTGCTGCCAGGGTTGAGGGGAGGTGGCGCTGCACAAAGAAAATTAGTGCAGCCAACTTCGCCTCCCCAAATAAGGCCCGTGCCTGCACCCCTTGTGGGCGCCGCCTTCCGCAAGGAAGGCGGTCGCGGCTCTGGCTGCGCCGGCGAACAGCCCTGCCCTTGGACATGGTTCTGGGGACGGGGCGGGAAAGAAAAGGTAAAATAAATAAAGGAGTAAAGGAAATAAATAGCAGGCAATAGAAAGAGAAAAAGTAGCTAAAAAACAAAAAAAAAGTAGACAAAAACCAAAAATATAGAAGCAGGAAAATAGTTAGAGAAATAATAAGTAATAAAGATCCAAAAAAAGTGGCTATAAACAAAGGATTGAAAAGATTTAGGGAGGATTGAAAATCAGGCCCCAGAACCATGCAATAGAGTGAAAAACAAGATGGCCGCGCCCATTGCGACCACGTGCGCAAGTTCGCGCGATATTTTCTCCCCGAGCAAGCAAAAAACAACGCGATCAAGTAAAAGCGGTCGCGAACAGGAAATATCGACCGCGAACAGGCGCGAACATGCATTGCGCGACCCGGAACAGGAAGTAAGCATCGCGAGAGGGCGGGACAAGTGAAAACAAGATGGCCGCGCCCGTGAGCAACCGCATGGGTAAGTTGGCGACCCGCGATCACGCAAAAAATACCGCGAACAGGCGGCAAAAAAACTTCCGCGTCTTCGCGATATTTCCGGCGTGTTTGCGGAGATTTTCTGCATTTTCGCGATAATTTGCGAAAGTTAATTTCGCAAATTCCACCCACCCCTAGTATTTAGCCAATTGAGATGTAGGAGTCCAAAAAGAAGGAGTCGGTAAATATGAATCGGTAAATACTGATTCATATTTACCGAATTCTAAATTTCCGATTCATATTTACCGAATACATATTTACCGATTCGGTAAATATGAAGTGGTAAAACGAGAAAAGAGATGTAGGTAAATTCGGTATTTAAGAAATCCATGAAATTCGGTATTTAAGAGTCGGTAATTAACACAGATTGAAAGCAGGTGGTAATCAGCAACAGTACATATAAGCAATCCCAAAATGCAACAGCGTGAACACCATGGCCGCTCTGTATGTGATTGCAAGGCGCCTACGTCTACAGGCAGCAGGTCTGAGGATTTGGAGACGGGAGGAACGCATTTACAGACAGCGCATCACACTCTTTCAACAGACTGAGGCTGAGATACATGAAAGGTACAGGCTACACCCCCAAACCATCATGGATCTGATAAGGGACTTGCACCCACTCCTGGACCAGCCAACAACAAGGGCGCATGCCATACCACCACATGTGCAGGTGCTCTGTAGCCTACATCTACTCGCATCTGGCAGTTACCAGGGGGTGATAGCTGTGGTAGGCGGTGTATCCCAGAGTTGCCTGTCCCGTTTCTTCAGGAAGTTCCTGGATGCCATGATGCAGAGAATGCAACACTACATTAGCTTCCCAAACACACAGGCTGAACTGCAGAAAACCAAGACAGACTTTTACCAGATGGCACAGTTCCCGCATGTCATAGGCTGTATTGATGGCACACACATTCCAATCTGCCCACCAGCAGCTACTGAGCACATCTACAGGAACAAAAAGTCCAACCACTCCATAAATGTGCAGGTAATCTGCGATGCAGGGAACATAATCACTGATATCGTAGCTAAGTTCCCTGGGAGCACCCACGACTCCTTCATCTTCCAGAACAGTGGGATCTACACACGACTGGTTGCCGGAGAATTTGGAGAAGGATACCTGCTAGGTAAATCACTGTGACACTCCCTAATACTTATCGCAAATGATTGTGTATTGAGGCATGTGACTAATGCTACTCTCTTACTCACCTAGGCGATAGTGCATATGCCGTGCGGTCATTCATCCTCACTCCCTACCTACACCCATCAACCCTGAGTGAAAGATAATATAATGTGGCACACAAATCAACACGCAACGTGGTGGAGCGCACGTTTGGACTATTGAAAAGCAGGTTCCGCTGCCTCCACAAAAGCGGAGGCGCACGCCAGTACACACCCATCACCTGCTGCAAGATCATTGCCACTTGTGCAATGCTGCACAACCTTGCCACGAAGACAGGTACAGAGGTGGAAATAACAGATTATGAGGACAATGACGATGAGTCTGCACAGCCAGAGCCCAACGCAGCAGGAGTGGCAACAGCAACAGATGGGAGAGAGAGATGGGCAGAGATCACATGCAACTATTTCTAAGTAAGTAAGGGGACACAGCCAGTAGTTGTTTGCCATGACGTAGTTTTAATCATGCGGCACTACACCACAACACAACGCCAAAAATGGCCCTATCAATCATGTGAAAACAAGAGTTTGAAGTCAAGGGTTACTTCACCCAACTGTGTCCTGCAATTGTGTGCAGCATCAGTGTCTGCGCCCACGCACTACAGGGCGGGATGCCAGGGATTGAGTGTCCTCACTGGCTGTGGGACCAGTGTCAGCCCCATGGCGTCTGTTGCTCCTACGTGTGTATGTGACAGGGGGGTAATGCTGCTCCTACTGGTGATGTCTTTGCTGTCCCCAGCATCCACAGCACCAGTTGTGGCCGACTGGCTTGTTAGCAGCACCTCCAGTGCACTGGTCACCCTCACCACCCCCCTTGACACATCATTGCTGCAGTGCGCAAGCCCCTCCTGCATTGCCACGGAGCGCCTGCAGAGCAGCGAAGTGGCAGTTGCCAGGCGGTTCACTGACCTTGTGTGGTGATCTTTCTTTTGCCCCTTCCCGGCGCTGTGCTGCTCTTTCCTGATCCATCTTTGTGCACAGCAGCATGACGGTCTGGGACATGTCCCGCATGCCCGCAGCCATCTCCCTCATGCCCTCAGCCATTGCGCTTATGCCCCTGTCAATATTGCCCATTGTATCATTGAGGCCCTTCATTTGGCGCTGGACTGACAAGATTGCCTTTCCTTGTAGGCGCTGGATCTTGACCATGGTGGCCTCCAGCCCTAAGAACACCCCATGGCTCTCACCCTGTTGAGGTGGAGTGTGCACCCGAGCCCTGCGGCGACGACTGGCACCTGTGTGTGCTCCCTCAGAGGCGGAGTGCACACCGGCATGGCAAGCATCCTGTGGCACAGTGGATGTGCCCGCAGCCCTCGAGTCTTCTGATGAGGACTCTGAGACATATAATCTTGCAACAGCACGCCTCCTAGACCTGAACAATGCAGGTGGTGTCGATGCGGGTGTGGGCAGCTGGAGTGGCGATGCTGGATGTGGTGGCGAGGCTGACTGTGGTGGTGAGGCTGGCTGTGGTGCTGTTGTCTGGCCAGGACTCGTGGTGGTCTTCTCTGAGCTGTCCTGCCGGGGTGCCCTCTCTCCCTTCTCCTGTGCAGTCCTGCGCGAAGTATCGCTTGTGGACAGAAATTCAACATCAGCTCAGTGTACCTGCAGCCATGCATTGCTATCATCATAATAAATTTCTGTGACACTCTCTCATTGTCCTATGCCTGTTTCTCGCTAATGTGTGTAACATGCCTAGTTGTTCTGCGCAATTTTTTCATGTTTGGGGTTTCACAGACTACATCTCCCATAATGCATTGCTGGTATGCACTTACACCTGTACTGGAGTGGGATTCTCATTGCCCAATTGGGGATTCGGGATAGGGGTAGGGGGGGCACAATGCTGTGCATGCGTCTTACCTTGTTTTGTGGCGGCTCTGGCAGAGCTGTCTGCATCCCCAATCCCCACGACACTTTCAGGCTCAATTGTAGACTCCACGAGCTCCTCCAGTTCTGTCAGAGCAGGTGCCCTGTTCCTTCCTCCTCCTGTCCGGCTGGCCTCTTTCTTCAGTTCCGCCATCTTCCTCTTCGTGATGATACGGATGTCGTACCACCGCTTCTTGAGGACATCAATGTCCCGGGTGGTCACTCCGATGGAATTCACCTGCGCCTGGATTCCCAGCCAGATCTTCCTTTTCTCTGATTCAGCCACTTGCAGTGACTGTTTTCCAAAGAGCTTATGGTGCTGCTTTACCACCTCCTCCACAAGTACCTGCAGTTCCTTTTGGCTGAATTTAAGTTTTCTCTTCCTTTCCCCTCCATCTCTCTCTGTGTCCTGGCTGGCCATTGTGTCAGTTTCTTGTGCTGAATCAGGCACTGGCTCTGTTCCTCTCCTCTGCACTCCCAGCCTCTCCAGAGTCTGCAGATTGTGTGCACCTGCCTGGGTGTGGCCACTTCCTGGTTGGGTGGGGTTGGGTTTGCACAGGATTGGGTGATTCCTCAAATGATGTGCATTTGAATTACCGATTCGGTATTTACCGATTCAGAATTTACCGATTCGGTAAATACCGATTCGAAACTCCGGTCGGTATTGTGGAATCGGTATTCATTTACTGAATTTTACTGAATCGGTAATTTTTACCGAACTATTTGGTACATAGCAAATACCGATTTCTAAATACCGATTCGGTAAAATTCGGTATTTAGGAATCGGTATTTCTGGCCTACCTACATATGGCCCATAACTCCTTCCCGGAGTATACGGCCTACATGGTATATCCAAGGCATGAACAACCGATACCCTTTTGCATGATATAAGATATAGCAGCATGGTCAATTTGACACAGAGATGCTTTCTAGAAAGTTCTAAATTGCCTGGCCAGCTCATAAAGAAATGGAGCACTTTGTTCATATCCCAGTTCTGGGTGTATTTTGGCTTTGAGTGATTAGTTTGCCTCATGCCCTTCATCAGTTTACATATTAGGAAATGTGAAACAGCTGGCTTACCTGCAATTGCAATGTATCCAGCCAAGATGGCCGATCTGAAGGAATTTGAGGTAGAGCATGCTCTATCTACCTCTGCTATTTCTGCTATAAAATTAAAAACATGTACAATGTCTGACACCACTGGATCCAAGTGTTATTCCACACACCAACTGCTTCAGACAGACCATGCTGACTTGTAACACTTGATGCCCGAGCTTGTGCCATAAATATGGAAGCCGATCCTGAAAGCCCCGGCATGCTCTATTGTCGCATGATATTCTTCATGGCATCAGGGTCACCAGGTCATCCTTGATCATTGGGTGGACTTCCCCTCCAATTCCCTGTGAGATATACTGAAACGTTGGAAGGACCACCGTGCAGTCGCGTGACATCTCGGGGACAAGAGGGAACCAAGCTTGAGATCTCCATAGCGGCGTCACTAGGGTCATCTCCGCTCGCGGATGTCTGGTCTGAGTCAGCACCCTGATAATCATGATGACGGAAGGGAAGGCGAAATTGAACACCTCATTCCAATACTGGAGAAATGCATCTACTGCCGTGGTGTCTGGGTCTGTCATCCAGCTGAAGTACTACAGAACTTGTGCATTCAGTCTTGATTATACAGGTCCTTAGTGGGAAAACCCCATCCCTGGCAAAGGAGGTGGAAGACCTGAGGGTGTAGCCTCCAATCGCTGAAATCCATCAGAAAGTAGGAGTTCCAGTCCGCCACTGTGTTGGAGGTGCCCGGGAGGTGGATTGCTGACTCTGAAATTTCTTTCTCCAGGCAATATTGCCAAAAAATCCTTGGCTATCTACACCAGAGTCATTGATCTTTTGCCCCCAGCTTTCTGACGTATTGCAGCACTGAGATGTTGTCCATTTCAGTGAAATGGAATACTTTACCTGGTTCTTCTCTAGGCTGCGAATCAAGAAGTAATCTGCCAGAAACTCAAAGCAGTGATATGTAGGTTCTGCTCCTCCTGGGGCCAATGTCTCATATCTGGCACCCCAGCGGCTGGTGTCTGAGTCTATCATCATGTCTGGAGCAGATCTGAAAACTGCCCAGTCATTCCACGCCTCCATGTGGTTCAGCCACCAGGTCATCTATGCCATAGCTAACTCCTCCGAGAAAAATATTCCCTTTTAACTGTTATAGTGCCCTGTAGTGCAATGGTCCAGGGTAAATGGTTGTATCGAGGAAGATAGTAGTCATACTATCCATGCCAGTTTGTGCAGAGAGATGTGATTGGACAATATAAAGGCCATCCACTCCCACTTGACGGTCGGATCTTGGCCACGGGTAGTTCCAGGGTTGCTGCTTGGTGAAGACTAGGTAATTCATACTGGGCTTCAGTATCTATTCCGATTTGCAGTTGTTGAGAATGGAAAATATTTCAAAAGCTGGACTGCCATCTGGGCTTGCTACATGAGTGTATTCTTGTCCTAGGCCATAAGAATGTTATCATCCAGGTAGATTCTCAGCCTGCAGCACCGTCCCTGCAATCAGGCTACCACTGGTCTGAGGAGCTTCGAGAAACACCAAGGGGCAGACGACAGGCCGAAGGGAGGACCTTGAACTCCCAGATCTACAGGTAAACTGAAGAAACCTTTGGTGGTGGTGGGAGGGGGTAATGAGTTTCACCAGACATGCATCTTTCAAATCCTGCCTGACCAGCCACAACTTTTCTGAGGAGGTCTCTCAGAAGGTGGCTGCCCTCCATCTCAAAGATCCCCTTGGGTGAAGGAAGGACCTCTCTATGGCCCTTTGCCTTCTAGACTTTGAATCTCCAAATCTATTAAAGTGGTAATCTCAGGCTACCCCAGAACTCTATGTGTATTCCCTGCACGGACCTATGCGTCTGAGGATAGCTCCTCCCATTTGTGTAAACTATCTGCTGTTCTGTCCCTAGTTTTACTAGGTAAGAAAACCTGGTCCTCACCTGTGGAGTTGCTGCTTCCTCTGTCACCACCCCTGGAGGTACATCCATGGTCAAACCTGTTCTTGGAGGGAAAAAGAGGGTATACCCTCTTTGGTCATTCCAATCAGAAACGCCTGGGGCCTTGGTTTCCGTGGGAACCCAGAGGTAAGAAACGGCCAAACGAACAGCCCTGTCCTTAACTGGCCAATCCAGAAACACAAATAAGATAGTGTTAAGTAGTCTATAGGTGAATTAAATACATAATACAACCATGCCAAGACTAGAAGCCCAAGATGATTGCATGAACTTAAAACATGTTACTTGTAGATATGTCTATAAAATGGCTAAACAAGTGTTTGTTTAATAGCATTTAAACAGTTAACCCAAATATAACCCTACAGTTGCAGATGAAAGAGGGCGGAAAGATTTCTGCAAAGCAATAAGCAATTCACCACCAGCATCCTGTTGAAATTCCCAGATGCAATCCTCATATGCTTTGAGGTATTTAATCATACAAAGTTTATGATTGTCTGGAAATGCTGGGTAATTTCACAATGAGAATTGGTCTTAGTACAGTTAGAGATTTGAAAAGTCACCCTTGAGGGAGAGAATACTGTACCTGTTATGTCCAGTGCTTTCACGTCCGAGACGTCCAATGGGCCTGCGTGAAATGAGGCATAAGAGGAGAGATAACTTAGTCAAAAGATGTTTCCTAGAAACATTTTTGTTTGCTGGCCAACATTGCAAAAATCTGAGAACAGCATCAACAGCCCATAAAACCAAATACTTTGGTTTGGGAAAAAGAACCATCAAAATTCTTCTAAGGAGTTTGCAAACCAAAGGGTGTTCACCCACCGGCCTCCCGACTATTTGAGGAAGACCTGCAGAAATGGCTCAGAGGAAATTGTTGACTGTAGGCCAGGCCCTGCCCAGCCAGCTGGGATAAGAGGTTAACAATCAGCTGCAAGTTTTCCACCATAGGATCCACACTCCTTTCATCACACCAACTAACCCAAGAAAGAAACCTGTTCTGAAAATGCCAACATGTCCCGTAACCTCGAGGCCATGAGGGACAAGTGACCCTCCAAGGTCAACAGGTGCGGGAGACCCACCAAATCCATGAGAAGGTCCCAGAAGTTCTGAATCCTCACTGGCAAATCGCAAGACAGCTCCAGACCCCCTTGAAACTAAGTCTGGGCCTTCCTAAAGAGGGTCACAAGGATTAATTCTGCCAGCTGACGTGTAACCTGTGCAAGAACACTCTGAATCATAGCGAACGGGGAAAGGCATAATATAAGTTCCTGCCACTGAGTGAAAAAATGCATCCAAACTCACTGCTAGGGGATTCGGCCTCCAACTAAAAAAGGTCAGGAGTTGTGCATTGAGGCGTGATGCAAACAGATCCACCACGCACAGACCCCATAAGTTGTTCAGGTAACTAAAAACTCAAGGATGCAACCTGCAGTCGCTTGAGTCCTAAAAGAACCAGGAGTTCCAATCTGCCACAATATTGGTCCAACCCAGAAAATACTCCGCTATCACCGCAATGCAATGCTCCAGGCAATAGTTCCAGAAGTCCTTGGCAATCTCCGCAAGGAGCCATGAGCAAGTACCTCCCAGTTTGTTTATGTAACTGACTGCAGAAATGTTGTCCATTCGCAAGAGGATACAGCATTGTATGTTGTGGGGGAGAGTGTCTTGCTCACAAAGCATCCCGCTAAAAGTTTCAGGCAATTAGATATAGAGGTGAAACTCCTCTGGAGACCCTCTGCCCCATAGAAATCAGGTCTCATCTCACCCCCAAGCCTCACGTGGTGGCATCCGATTCTATGATTGCATCTGGAATACTGGTGAATACGGGCTTGCCATTCCAGAAGTCCATATGATTCAGCTACCAGGACATCTCCACTCTGGCCTCCTCTGGCAAAGTAATTTGCTCCAAGTAGGACAACCCCTTCTGAAGAGGAATGATTTTGAGTCACTGAAGAGCGTGTTAATGAAGGGGTCAGAGGAATATGGCCTGGATAGATGGTGCCAATAGGTGGACTGTCCTGGCAAGAAGTTGCAAGCAGATCATCGGAATAGATAATGCTCGTCTCAATTACTTCTTGAGAGACAATTTTCGAGGAAAGGAGCCTGAATTGGGCTATAATCGGGTTGACCTGAAACCTCAGAAGCTCAAGATTCTGGGAGGGAATCAATAAGTGCTTTCGGACATTGATGATGAACCCTAACTCCTGGAGCAACTGAATCATCCAATTGAGATGGAGGACACTGACTCGCTCTTGGGACATGATTATGAGGTCGTCGAGATATACAATTAATCTCACTCCTTTCTATCTGAGGGTCTCTACCATGGGCCTCAGCAGCTTTTTAAGCATCAAGGGGTTGTAGAGAGGCCAAAGGATAGAGTTGCAAACTTATACCAGACCTGACCCCACTGAAAATGGAGAAATATCCTGTGAGAGGGGGGGAGATTCGAACCGTCAAATAGGCGTCATTTAGGTCGAGCCGAACCATCCAATACCTTTCCTGCAAAAGATCTCTCAGAAGATTCATTCCATCTTAAAATGGCAAAAGACAATCCACACGTTGAAATGCCTGAGATTGAGAACTAGTTGGAAGCCACAACCCTTCTTCTGCACAAGAAAAATAGTGCTGGCAAAAACCCTGGGATTAGGTACAGAGGGAACAATTGCTTCCTCACATAACAGTTCCTGAATTTTGGAATCTATAAATAGTCTTTTTGTTTCGGAAAAATTGAGAGGTAAGAGGAGGCAATCATGTCTGGGAGTCCTATAGATTTCCAGCTTGTAGCCCTCTATTGTGTCCAACACCCATGCATCATTTGTGATCTTTTTCCAATTGTGAAGGAAATGTCTGATCCTACCACCCAAAACCACTTCAAAACTTGGAATAATCATTACATGATTAGGTGGAGCTTGAGGTTATATTTCCTCTGTGGTAGTTGGTCCTCTGAAAGCGACCACAACCCCCTAGAGCTCCGGAGGGATAGAAGGTACTGTTTCCATGTATTCCTCTCCTTCTGTAATTGGCCAACCTCAGACAAAGAGTGTTCTGCCAATTTTGGGTCGATGTGCTTTAGCAGAGATCTGCATCTTTCTGAAGAAATGGCACAAATGTAATTTCCAAGGAGGCATACCGTATGATGGGTCAATCCCAGCAGGAAATCAGGGCCAATAGGCATCTTCGTTTCTTCAGCCTGAGCCACTATTTCCAGAATGTTGGTGATCGGACTAGACACTTCCAGAAACTTGTCTTTGCAGCCACGCCAAGCATGGTCAATTCCTCCTTTTGAATCTCTGGAGTATTTCTTTGTGAAGACCACCATTGCAGGATCCAGTTCAAGAGCGTCAGCGACTTTACCCATAAGTGACGGGCTGTGTCATTCTGCTCGAAGCTTAGCTTTCTCTTTCAAAGCCCATGCGCAAGCAGGTCTGTACATAGTCTGCTACTTCTGGGCTAGGTGCCCCTTTGGCTGAGCTTGGATGGATGATGTGCTCTGGATCGAAATCCAGCAGTCGGGTCTAGAACTCTGAAGGCTCCTCCACCATATGTTGGGACTTTATTTTACACTTGAAAGCCATGGGTTCCGATCTATGTTAAGATTGATTAGATTTAAATGACTGGGAAGAGGATTCAATGATAGAGGGATCATCTCTTTGAACCGATCCTGAACGGCCAGGCACATTAGTGGCCTTGTATGTGTGGTCTAACAAGACAGAGTTAGCAATCTTCTCCAGTGTCTAAGAGTGTGGCCATTTGGCGGTTCCTTTTTGAGGGGGAGAGGATGGGATCTGCTAATTTCCCCTCCAGGAAGGTGGGGCCAGAGAGGGCTCTCGGCCCAGTTCTCTTCTCCCATAACATTTTAAAGTCTTAATAAGGACCTCATGACCAACCACATCGATGACATGCCTGCCTTTACCATTTACCAACCTGGTAATGGCTCCTAGTATGAGCCAACACATTTACTGTTCTTAACATGAGACCCTTTAATCATTCAGGGCCAGATGTACGGCCATTGGATTTTGAGACTCACAAATTGCGACAAATTGCCCGTTGCAATTTACGAGTCGCAAAATCCAATGTACAACAGTGTCTCAGACACTGTTTGTGATTCCCAATGGGGTCTTAAATTGCATGCCTCAAGAATAATAATGAGGCTGTCACAATTCGTGACCCCATTGGGAATGGCTGGCACTCCCAGGGATGGTGGCCTGCTGGGGTCAGCAGACCACCATGTCTGGGACTGCTTTGTTAATAAAGCAGTTTTTGTTTTTAAATGTAGCTCGTTTTCATGCTTTCTAAAAATATTTGTGCATTAATTCATAAGAAGGGAAGGGGTCCCCTAGGGACCCCTTCCCGTTTGCGAGTGCTTTACCACTTCTGAGAAGGGTGGTAAACTGCAAGTGTTTTGCGACCGCAATTGCGGTTGCAAAACAATCTTACATTGGGTAAGGACTAGCTATTATGAAGGGACGCCCTTGGCTCGCCCCTTTCTAATAGCGAGTAGCTTACCCTATTTTGTGAGTCGCTAATCGCTTAGCAACTCACAAAATAGGGTTAGTACATTTGCCTGACCTATTTTGCGGTCGCAAAGGGGCCGAAATCCCCTTTGCGATTGCAAACAGTCGTACATCTGGCCCTCTGTCTCCTTGTCACTTCCCTATTCTTTTAAGGTTGTGTAATTTGTAACTTGTAGCGCTGTAGGTGCCTCCCCGGTCCACCGCGGAACGTTCCGATCGAGTGGAGGGAGCAACACCCACCGGAAGGCAGGCAATCTGCACTTCCGGCCAGCCATTGCGGTCAGATAAGTAGCATTTTAGCCGGAAGCATATAAGGGATGGTAGGCGCAACGCGCAGCGGATGCGCCTGTGACTGAATTCCTGGCAGGCTGACCTTAGCAGCAACAACGTGAGCGCCTGGTAAAGGGCTCCGCTTTTATGATTTTTACTTAGAAAAGTTATCTGTTTTAATTTGTGAACGGCATTCTGATCGCTATCACATTGCTAACTTCATTGCACAGACTCATGATTAATGTGGATGTTGATTGTAATCACAGTAATACCCCATTAACTTGCACAGATATCTGGTAATCTGTTGGTTTGACTGTATAATATCTGACTCATACCTTGTAGCGCTGTAGGTGCCTCCCCGGTCCACCGCGGAACGTTCCGATCGAGTGGAGGGAGCAACACCCACCGGAAGGCAGGCAATCTGCACTTCCGGCCAGCCATTGCGGTCAGACAGGTAGCATTTTAGCCGGAAGCATATAAGGGATGGTAGGCGCGACGCGCAGCGGGCGCGCCGCTGGCGCGCCGAAGGCGCGCCTAAGGCAAGCCAGTCTGCGCCCGTCCGCGCCTGGCCGTTGCCAGTGGCCAGCACCCCTGCCTGTGCTTCCCTCAATCCGCATTTAAACATCTCTGCATCCTTAACCTACTCCAACGCTGAACTTAAAGATATTAGATTCCGCAGCCACCTTATAAATCCCTCTATCCATTCGTGCACATTCCCAGCTCTCCTTGAAGGTCCGGTTTCTTGCAGACATTGTAAACTCCAGTGCTCAGTTCATAACGATATCTCTATAATAACAATTCCTTCTCGACTAAAGCCAGTAAGTCTGCCGCAAACATCTATGCCAAGCTGGAACTGCTTTCTGGCAAATGTGAGATCATTACCTAAACATGCCACCAATATCTGGGATTTGCTATCTTCTACCCTTCCCCACATCGGGTTTTTAACAGAGACCTGGACAAAATCCCACTCTAATCCTGATATTGCCATCGCTCTTCCTGAGGGCTATAATATCCAAAGACAAGACAGGCCTCTCAGGGCAGGCGGAGGATTAGCAATATTATTTAAGGACCCTGTTAAAGTTACAAGAACAACATTGTACTGACATGATGGAGATACTGATCTTCAGAATGGACTTACATCCTCAACTAAGCTGGAAGGGTGCCTTGGTCTACCGACCCCCGGGGCCCTTATCCAACTTTTCATGTCGTTTACTGGAACTAGTTTCTCCACATGTGATTTCCACCAACAATTTTCTACTACTCGAGGACTTCAATGTTCAGGGAGAAAACCTCAATAATAAGGAAACACTCTCCCTATTAAATGATCTATCCACCTTAAATTTAAGGAAAATAAACACCGATGTGACGCATCAGGCCGGACATATGCTAGACCTCATTTTAACCAACTCTTCGAATATCCACTATAACACAACGACCCCTCTTGATTGGTCAGATCATCATCTGATAGACTTTTCGGTCCAGAGTCAACAAACATTAGGAGGTTCTAAAACTAGATCCACAAGAACATTTAGGCAATGGCATAAAATTACTCCTCAATCCTTCCAGGATTCCTTCATTCCCCCACATTACGATAATCTGACAGCTTAGAGGAACAATTAGTATCTTTGAATACTAACATTATGGCAGCCATAAATGATCTAGCCCCTTCTAAATCTCAATGAAACCCTAACAAACGGGCACAGACTCCATGGTACTCATCCTCTCTGAAAACAGAGAAATGTCAATGTAGAAAGTTGAAATGTACCTGGCGCCTCTCACATAATCAAGCTGATAAAGATCTATTTAGAAAGGCATTGAAGGCCTATCACAAAAATCTAAAGCTTGCTCGAAAACTATATATTGCTACTCAGATTGATAATGCTGAAAACTCCTCCCGCATGCTTTACCAAATACTAAATACATTCACCAACCCCAAAGCATGCAATACTGAGGTAGCCCCCACACAACTCCTATGTGATAACATTGCAAATTATCTAGTTCAGAAGATAGAAAAAATCTACCAAAAAATTACTTCGACTTCCGCCCCCTGTTCTAGTCCGCTTATAAATTCAATCCCCACTAAAATTCCACTACAAACACTAGACACCTTCCCTATATGCACCAATCGGGAAGTTGACGCTCTTCTAAAAAGTACCAAATCAGGCTCACCCTCAGATCTTATGCCAGCTAAAATTGCTGCCACTTTGTCAAGCTCTCTTGCAAACTCTATTTGCACTATCCTCAATAAATCCCTGGATGAAGGTGTCCTCACAACCGAGTGGAAAGCTGCTCAGGTTGTTCCCATAAAGAAAAACCCCAAGTTGTCACCAGAGGAAATTACCAACTATCGACCTATTTCTTTGCTTCCCCTTTACAGCAAACTTCTCGAAAAGCATGTTAATAAACACCTCTCTGAATTTATAGAAGATACCCAATGCCTAGATGTATCACAGTCTGGATTCCGTCCAAAACATAGCACCGAAACAACGTTGGTGGAGGTCATAGACAATATCCGAATGGCAGCAGACAAAGGTCAAGCAGAGATGTTGGTCCTGCTTGACCTGTCGGCTGCCTTCGACACCATATCCCATCAGGTTCTTATTACCCGCCTCAAGGAGATAGGTGTTGGGGGTAAAGTGCTGAGTTGGTTAATCGATTTCCTTACAAACAGGACCCAAACAGTTACTCTTGGTTCCTATCGTTCTCAAACCACTTATATTAACAAGGGGGTTCCACAGGGCTCTTGCTTGAGCCCCACATTATTCAACATCTATGTGACCCCCTTGGCAGAACACCTCAGAAGGCTTGGATTCCTCCCCATATCCTATGCAGACCACACGCAACTTTTGCTGTCATTTGATAAATCAAATCCACACACTCAAGATACCTTCTCTGAGGGAATGAAGGGTATTGCGCACTGGATGAGGGAGAATTTCCTTCAATTAAATACTGATAAATCGGAAATAATGCTGTTTGGAGAGGCCAAACTAATATGGTCCCCTAGTTGGTGGCCAGAGGAGCTAGGCCCTGCTCCATCCCCCAAAGATATAGTAAAAGATCTAGGAGTGCGTATTGATCAGGATCTAACTTTGGAAGATCATGTAAACACTACAGCCAGTACCTGCTTCCACACTCTCCGCATTTTGAGAAGGGTTTGTCCCTTTCTGCCTCTAACCACTCGTAAAACTCTTGTTCAATCGTTGATTATCAGTAGATTGGATTACTGCAATGCTCTATTGATTGCAGCCAAAGAAAAATCCTTAAATAAACTACAGGTCGTTCAGAACACTGCAACCCGTTTGGTCAACAATGCACTTCCCAGGACCCCTTCAGCTCCTCTGCTCCATGACCTTCACTGGCTCCCTATAAGAAAGAGAATCAGGTTTAAAATCTGTTGTATGGTCTTCAAATCACTACACAATTTAGGCCCTGACTATCTGACTCATAAATTAGTCAGATATTCCCCTACCAGAATGCTAAGATCGAGTAATCTCGCATATTTATGCACTCCCCGTATCAAACTGGCGCGGATGGGAGGGAAGTCGTTCTCTCACCTTGCCCCACGATACTGGAATCTCCTCCCGCTAAAACTACGTCAGTGCACCAACCTACTAGTCTTCAGGAAACTGCTGAAAACAGAGCTTTTTTAAATCTCACTTGCTTGGTGGTCAATGGCTGTCTCAGCGCAGAGATACCCCGTATGGGGTGATTCAGGCGCTATATAAAACCCACAAATAAATAAATAAATAAATAATTTATATCTCCAATTAACACCGACTCGGAATATCATATTTATTACATTAGCCCCCTTAGGAATGTTCTGTGCATGACCAAGAGTGACGAGTACCTTGATCCTCCTTTCATAGATACAGCCCGCTCTTCTCCATATTATTTAACATCTTTCTAGCCCCATCAGAGGGCCTTTCACTACAGACACTGCCCGTCCTTCTTCAAACTGGCCGCCTTCGCATTCCAGGCACGGCCGGTGCGTATGAACTTTGTGAAGCCCTGCCCAGCGCTCACACCAGGCCAGGCTCCCAACACATGCTGGAGGCAATGTGGATCAGCCTGCTCTGCCTTGTGAGCATGCCTTACATCCATGAGAAGATCCTGCCAAGGATGCACTGGATCGGCATGGCAACAGAACACACCCCACTATGGTGGCCTTATTACACCTGTATCCAATTATGTTTCCATACTGGAAACCACTTCCCGATACCAACTTAAACACTCTGCCCGGCCTCACTCTCCAGGCCGGCAGAGGAGGGTAGGACCCCGGCCAGACACCACATTGGACTACATGACTACCTTTTCATCCAATTTCTAGGATGACAGCTACAATTATCTGCTGCAATTTGACCTCTAACTGGTATCTGTATTTTTTACCAGTTTGATTCCATAGCTAAGCGCGGTCCTCTGCCTTACCTGAGAGGCACTTTGAAGTGTCCTGCTCTTATTAATGTTAGGTGATTTACACCTCCTGCTCAGCCAGTGTTTGTGCTGTGTGCTCAATAGAATGTTGGAGTCATGATGTGCCTCGGAATGTTGGGAGACTGTGTGGTGAGGTGTGACAGTTGAGCATGGGCTGAGCAGCAGGCAGGCTGCTCCTGGTGGGGCTGCTCTTGAGAACACACTACCTGTTGTAGTTTTAACTATCTTCAATACAGCTACCTGTATTTTATCCTTCCTGCGTGGACCTTCATCACTACACACTGTTATCACTCAAATAGGGTAAGATCCCTATTTCTTAAAAGTAAAACACAATTTTACGCCTTAGCAAAGTGTTTAGTGTTTAATGTTTACGTCATTGTGTGCTCTTCACATGTGGTCATGTGCCTGTTTTGTGTGTTCTTCAATGTGCACATTTCACTGTGGGGTAACAAAGCACCCTCAGCATGTTATTATTGTGATAATACATCATATAGGAGGCAAGATGGCGCCTGCGCGAGCTTTCGTGTCGGCTGTTTGAGCGGATCCTCCTCTGTCCCGCAGCTCTACAATATGCTGCTGTGTGCTACCTGACGCTTCGAGAACGGACCGTCTTTCTGAATGCGTCTTTTTCTGAGAAAAGCAGCCGCTTTGCCTCACCTTCGAATTCTGACACACTGATACGTTGATAGTTTGAAAATCCCGATATTGACTTCAGCGCCAGTGCTGGAGGTTGTAGCCACGCTGTGGAGGCTGCGAAGAGCGTGGTGGGCGGTGACCTTCACAGGTGTTCCGACTCGGCTTCGCGACGAATATTCTGCCAGTACAGAGTTTGATCGGCTGAAGAAAGCTGCAATGGCCCCGAATCATGTACGGAAGGTCCGCGGTCAGGAAGCAAAGACCTCTCTCCTCGCAACTAAAGAAGGTGAGAGGGATACTGTTGCGCACCCGTCTGCTGGGAAAGTTAAACAAACTATAATGACTTTGTTCTCGACTGCTGAGCAAAAACGCCAAGCGGTGTCGACTAATGAGTCTCGATCAGATAACACTCTCTCTACACCACGATCTGATGTCTTGGCAGCAGATGATGAATTAAAGGATGCAGGAGATGATAATGTATTAAAAACGGTGGCTCATATCGAATTAAAAGAAAAAGAACCCAGCTGTTCAATACCTTTTGAGGCAGTAACGGTGAATGAAAGCCAGATCCCTGAAAAGCCCGCTATGGTTATGCCTTCAGAGTTCGAATCCGGGGATTTTTATTCAGTCTCAGAGAACTCTGCCTCTTCGTGTGAAGAACTGGCTGCGCAATATTCGAAACAAATGCTTATTGAGGGCGAAGCTGATTCATTTGAAGACGAGGTGAACGTTAGCGGTGAGCTTGGGGAGGAGGACACCCCGGCCACTGTAAGAGGTCGAGATGTTTCTCTGGCTGAGGGTGCTGCTGGATCTCAAGATGGTCAAATGGGGGATATCACTCTTAGTACAATATATCAAACTATCTTGAGTCATATGGACAAAACTGCATTAGAAAGTCAGAAAATTCAAAACTCTTGTCGGAAGCTACAGGGGTCGATCAGAAGGTTGGTCAAAGCACAGTCAGATTTTGGAGAACGATTTACGGAAGTTGAAACTCGAATTTCCAACATTGAGGATGAACTGACTAAACAAAAAATGGCTACTGAGATTTTGAGCAGTAATAGAGAAGATGTACTTTGGTGAATGGTTGATATCGAAAATCGTTCTCGGCGCAACAACTTAAGAATAATGCAGATTCCTGAAGGCAACGAAGGACAAGATCCACGAAAATTTGTAGTGGATCTTTTTCAGAAAGCGTTTCCAAGCCTGAGTAAATGGGATTGGGATCGAGAAATTGAAAGGGCTCATAGATTCCCTTTTAATATTCAGTCTCGTTCTGGGCAGAATATAACTAGATCAAGACCCAGACCGATTCTTGTAGCTTTCAACAGTTTTCGTGCTAGAGAGGATGTTTATCTGCAAACTCGTTCAAATAGCCAATCCATGGCTGAAGGATTCACTTTTTTTACGGTACCTGATTACACTAAACACACAATGGATATTCGCTGGCAATTGCGACAACTGGTGGATTTATTTCAAAAAAAGGGCGCGCAGGCGTATATCATGAATCCTGCAAAACTTAAAGTGATTTATAAAGAAAGATCGAGATTTTTCACTAACGTTGCCCTTGCTAAAGAGTACTTACACTTTCTGAAGGACTCTTAAATGGATTTTTTTTTTTTCTTTTTTTCTTCATAGTCCATATAAAATATCTTTATATTAATCTGCGGACAAGATAGTTTATTCACATTATATGGTTATTCATGTCCTCTGTTCATTCTCCGATCAGGATTGAGGTTCAAAGATCTCTGACTAAGATAAATTTAGGTGACACATAGCAGGGAGGGGTTTCCTCCATACTCTTTATTTTTTTCTTCTTTTTTGTGATAGAGTTGATAGAGCTGTGGGAATCGACAGAGGGGGTTGACGCTCATCTCCATCCATAGGACTGTGTCCTAAAGCCTTGATTAAGGGAGGGGGGAAGGGGTTTTTGGGGTTGGGGAGGGGTAAGAGGGGTCGGGGAAGGTGGTGGGTACGGGGTTGGGATGGGAATAAAGGAAAAAACTCCATGGTGGTTCCAAATGACAGTCATGAAACGGATATTTTCGTATGGTGTACGTATGTCAAGAATTTAATTTTGTTAAATTATCAGTTTGGTAGGGCCAATATTGTTTTGAGGATATTGATTTTGAGATTAATTTTCAATGTCTCGAAGTATAAAAATTTGGTCTTTTAATGTATCCGGGCTTAATTCTAGCAATAAAAGACGGAGAATAGCTGCAGAAATCCGCTTTATCGAACCAGATATTCTCTGTCTGCAAGAAACAAATTTGTCTTGGGATAATAGGTTACTTGTAGCAGACTTGGGCTATACGTTGAATGTAGCTTCCCAACAAATTAACAACATCAGAGGGGTTATGATCCTTTCTAGACCCGCATACTGTATAGCGGGCCGTAAATTAGCTGATAAATGGGGCAAATGGGTTATATCAGAGTTTACAGTACGAGGTAGGGTTTTTACAATCTGCTCAATATATGGATCTAACCTGGACGAGGCTGAAGTCTTGGAATCATTAAATATAGAGCTTGCTAATTGGAGAGTTCCGTTAATTTTATGCGGAGACTTGAATATTAACTTGAGTACTACGGAACTAATGAGAGGTTTAGAATATTATCAGGGACGGAAACCACGAGTTTTTAAAGCCTTATACAATCTAGTAAATGATCATGGTTTGGTGGATATTTGGAGTAAAAATTACCCTACCCTTCCAGGATATACCTATTATTCTGCACCACACAAGAAACTTGTCCGGCTAGAATACTTTTTTACATCTTTAATTATTCATACTCAGATTAGGATACGGACTTTTCCCAGAGTCACATCGGATCACTCCCCCATCATGATTGATTGTTCAATTTTGACTGAGATAAATACTTTAAGAAGCTTCTCATTTGATAGGAAGCTCTGTCTTAATGAACAATATAGAATTCACATGACGGAATGGATGACAGTATTCTTTAGTATCAATTTAGGTTCGGTTAATATTGCAATAGTGTGGGACACATTTAAAGCCTGCTTTAGAGGAGAAGCGATAAAATTTGGATTATACCATCAAAATAAATTACGGTCTCAAATGAGGGTGCTCTATGAGCAACTAAAGGTAGTGGAAGTAGGACTCGCCAAAGTTTTAACAAAAAAAGATAATTCAATCCAGATATCGCTTATGGAAGCAAAAATTGCACAATGTAAGGCGACTATAACAGGAGTGTGGGCTGAAGAGACTGCTCGTAAATATCTGGTAAATAGAAGACATATTTACAAATATGGCGAATCCATTGGCCGGTCTTTAGCATTAAGACTAAAAATGAAGGCGACTTCTCGATTGATTCCGAAATTACAGGATCAATCTGGGGTGGTTCGGGAAGCCCCGTCAGAAATTCTAGAAGTATTCCATCAATTTTACTCGGAGCTTTACACTCGGCAATCAAACTTTTCCACAGCTCAGATTCCGGATGCGGCCATACTAAATCAACTAACTGATGTTGAGGCAGACGTTTTAGACAGTCCCTTTACTATGGAGGAATTAGAGGAGGCTGTTAGGCAAATACCAAATGGAAAAGCAGCTGGCCCTGATTTTATTCCCGGGGAAGTTTATAAATGTTTCTTTGAGTCGTTGAAGAATGTGTTGTTAGCAATGTTCAGGATGGCACAAACTGGAACAGCTCCAGCTACATGGAACGACGCTTCTATAGCTGTCTTTAGTAAAAAAGGGAAACCTCCGGAACTACCCGGATCCTACCGGCCAATATCTTTGCTTAATTGCGATAGTAAGTTATACTCCAAAATGATTGCGAACCGTTTATCTAAAGTTATATCCTCATTAGTATTTGCATACGCAGATGATATAGCTATAGTGACTATTGATCCTAGGGAGGCAATAGGGGAGATCGAATTACTAGCTAAAATCTTTGGAGTTATGTCTGGGTATAAGTTACATTCTGTAAAAACCCAAGTTCTTTGCACAAAGAACATACAATTTAATGATTCTCGGGTTATAAACGAGGTTACTTACTTAGGCATTAAAATTAAAACCCAAATGCAAGATATTGTTGATAGTAATTGGAAGGAGACTATAGCTCAAATTAAGCACTCATTAGATAGATGGAGCAGACTTCAATTATCAATAATAGGAAGGGGGAATATAATTAAGATGAATATTTTAGCCAAGATCTTATATTTATTTCAAAGTATACCTTTGGAATTTTCACTTAAGCATATACAGCAATTACAAAATATTTGTGGGAAATTTGTGTGGGCTCCAGGTAAAGTTCGTAGAGCCATGAAATGGCTGACGCTACCGGAAGAAAGAGGAGGTCGTGGTTTGCCTGATTTTTTATGTTATTATTATATATGTTTTTTAACAAAAAATGAGCTATATATTGACAGGGGAACCTCCAAAAAATGAGGCGGATGCAAAAGGCTGCCTATTAAAGGAATTAGAGGGTAGTAACCACAAATCAGCATGGTTTTATACCAAAAAGAGGTACGATCTCTCATATTAATAAAGTTATCACTTTATTTGATTTTGCAGATGCGGAAAAGAGGGACTTAGCTTTGATATTGCTTGACGCTGAAAAAGCTTTTGATCGTGTAGATGGGGTTTATCTATGGGAAGTGATGAGAAGGATGGGTTTTGGGAAAGCTTTCTTAACGGCAATCCAGGTATTATATAATGCTCCAAATGCCAGAATTGCGGCTATGGGTCTAAAATCTGAAAAGATTAATATCACTAGAGGAACACGACAAGGGTGTCCCTGTTCTCCCTTACTTTTTGCATTATATATTCACCCTTTTATTATCAGTTTACAGAATTCTCCTTGTATCAAACCTTTTTTTGTTACAGGTATATCATATACAGTATTTGCATACGCAGATGATATAGCTATAGTGACTATTGATCCTAGGGAGGCAATAGGGGAGATCGAATTACTAGCTAAAATCTTTGGAGTTATGTCTGGGTATAAGTTACATTCTGTAAAAACCCAAGTTCTTTGCACAAAGAACATACAATTTAATGATTCTCGGGTTATAAACGAGGTTACTTACTTAGGCATTAAAATTAAAACCCAAATGCAAGATATTGTTGATAGTAATTGGAAGGAGACTATAGCTCAAATTAAGCACTCATTAGATAGATGGAGCAGACTTCAATTATCAATAATAGGAAGGGGGAATATAATTAAGATGAATATTTTAGCCAAGATCTTATATTTATTTCAAAGTATACCTTTGGAATTTTCACTTAAGCATATACAGCAATTACAAAATATTTGTGGGAAATTTGTGTGGGCTCCAGGTAAAGTTCGTAGAGCCATGAAATGGCTGACGCTACCGGAAGAAAGAGGAGGTCGTGGTTTGCCTGATTTTTTATGTTATTATTATATATGTTTTTTAACAAAAAATGAGCTATATATTGACAGGGGAACCTCCAAAAAATGAGGCGGATGCAAAAGGCTGCCTATTAAAGGAATTAGAGGGCAACTATTACAAACATACTCGATTTAAGGTAGTCGCCTCAGCATTTAAAGTTTGGAGAAACGTCAAGAAAATGATTAAATTGGGTAAAATTATATATTATACCCCTTTGATGCTAATAAAATACTCCCCTCCGTGTTTTGGGACGATAATGCAAAATTATGGATTAGAAAAGGGATCTCAAAAATTGGTGACTTATATGATAATAAAGCAACGTTCGTAACATACGCAGAACTGGTAGACAAATACCAGCTTCCACAGGCGTTTTTTTTTAAATATCTTCAAGTTCGCGACTTCTGTTTGAAAAATCAGATTGAGGCTCTCCCTAATAATTTAATAGAGGGGATCCGTCTTCAAAAAAGGATTGGCCCACTCTATTCGATCTTGACGGAATATAGATATGATGATATTCAAAAATATAACCAGTATTGGATAGATCAGCTAGGAGATCCCCAAATTGATATCGTGGAATCTTTATCCCTTGCTAAAAAAAATTGTCTGGCAGCCAATCTAAAAGCTCAAGTTTATAAAACGATCTTTAGGCTATACTACACTCCTAAACGTATGGCAATTTGGGGAGATATATACAATGGTAAATGTTTTCGATGTGGGGGTCCGGAAGCTGATATGTCGCATATTTTTTTTAACTGTACAAAACTGTCGCATTTTTTTGATAATGTTGAAAGATTTATGTCATCGGTATTGTCATGTCCTTTGAAGATCTCCTCTTCACTTATGATATTGGGAAGTTGTCAAAAAACATACAGTCATCCTGTTTTAAAAGAACACCGGTATTTCTTATTCCTTGCAATGACGGTTGCTCGCCTATGTATCGCAACAGAATGGCTATCATCTGAGCCCCCTACTTTTGAATTTTGGAGAGCCAAGTTGTATCGTATTTATGAAATTGAAATGAATTTGTATGCGCTAAAGGGTACTCGGAAGAAACGTATAGGAATGTTAATCTGGGGACCCCTCACAAATTTTCTTGGTAGCACAAGTACACCGTAGTATTTGAGATATGGTTTTTCTTCCTTTTTTTGGATTACATTTATGTATGTTTATATTATTGGAACTGTCATGGAAATAAAAAAAAAAAATTAAAAAAAAAGATAATACATCATATATATATCTAAGGAGTGTCTACCCATCAAGCTAGTGTTAACACTCGTGAAAAGCAGTCTCTCTTTTCTTCTCCTTTACAGGTCTGGATTTCATTGTCCTGTAGTGCAGCAGGTACTGTTGACACATTTTGATTGGGCACATTCACTACACACACCTTTCCTCCCAATCAGGAGTAGGGTAAACGTCAACACCTGGTCATGAAGAAATGTCTAAGATCCTGCTGGGCTATAAAGCATTCAACATGTTGACCATATGTTGCTTATCTTAAAGCTGTCTAAGTACATTGGCTCCTGTGAAAAGCTCCTGTGTTTTCAACCTTGTCAAGGGGACCACTTAATTAAAGCAGCTCTTGGTACCCCTTAGACTATTTTAAATCACTTAATACTCCACCCTATACTTACAGCCTCACTTGCACTCATCATTATGGCTAAAATCAGTAGATCTCTGATGAAGAGCCCCCTTGAGGGGCCCGTTGGGCATTGCAGTGCTGGCACAATGAGGAGCGGTACAAAAGGGGGTGGTGATGGACGGAGCATCAGAACCAATCAAACACTCACACCCAGTCAACAGATCTGGGTTTAATCCATCACTGTTCTTTAGCCCACTCTGCCACCCAAGTTCAGACATGGCCATATGCAAATCAGTCTGACCCAGATCTGTTGACTGGGTGTGAGTGTTTGATTGGTTCTGATGCTCCGTCCATCACCAGCCCCTTTTGTACCGCTTTGTTCGCCATAAGTTGGCAGGGTATGCTCAGACGTGAGTCCCTTGGTCACTTTGCCACTGGATTCAAGCAAGCCTGGCTGAAGACGGCTGAAATGGCAGAAAACGGTCCTAGGCAGCTTGTTTCCGGTCCAGGGAAGACATGGCTTGGCAGTTCGGGCTGGACTGTTCCCATGAGGCACAGGGTCAGACTGATTTGCATATGGCCATGTCTGAACTGGGGTGGCAGAGTGGGCTAAAGAACGGTGATGGATCAAACCCAGATCTGTTGACTGGGTGTGAGTGTTTGAGTGGTTCTGATGCTCCGTCCATCACCAGCCCCTTTTGTACCGCTTTGTTCGCCATAAGTTGGCAGGGTATGCTCAGACGTGAGTCCCTTGGTCACTTTGCCACTGGATTCAAGCAAGCCTGGCTGAAGACGGCTGAAATGCCAGAAACCGGTCCTAGGCAGCTTGTTTCCGGTCCAGGGAAGACATGGCTTGGCAGTTCGGGCTGGACTGTTCCCATGAGGCACAGGGTCAGACTGATTTGCATATGGCCATGTCTGAACTGGGGTGGCAGAGTGGGCTAAAGAACGGTGATGGATCAAACCCAGATCTGTTGACTGGGTGTGAGTGTTTGAGTGGTTCTGATGCTCCGTCCATCACCAGCCCCTTTTGTACCGCTTTGTTCGCCATAAGTTGGCAGGGTATGCTCAGACGTGAGTCCCTTGGTCACTTTGCCACTGGATTCAAGCAAGCCTGGCTGAAGACGGCTGAAATGCCAGAAACCGGTCCTAGGCAGCTTGTTTTTGGTCCAGGGAAGACATGGCTTGGCAGTTCGGGCTGGACTGTTCCCATGAGGCACAGGGTCAGACTGATTTGCATATGGCCATGTCTGAACTGGGGTGGCATAGTGGGCTAAAGAACGGTGATGGATCAAACCCAGATCTGTTGACTGGGTGTGAGTGTTTGATTGGTTCTGATGCTCCGTCCATCACCAGCCCCTTTTGTACCGGCACAATGAGGAGCAGCCCAATGATGAAGCATGACACCCATATGGGTGTGTGAGGGCAATCACTTCTGATTACTAGGATTCCCAGATCCCTTGATCAGCTGCCCAGTCCCCACTGACATTCTTTCTCTCTCCTTCTATCCTTCCTGGAGGAACAGCATCCACCTTTCATATAACATAGAGGAAAAGAGTATTCACTGTCCAAGGTGACATCAGAATCAGAAAGAAGTTCTTCCACCAGTTTCTTCATAGGTTCCTTACGAATTCCCTCCTGGAACCATCCTTAAAAGCTTTTAAAGTTTCAGGACAATACGACAAATCCTCTCTGCTTCATCTTCGTCTCTATCCCTCTTGCATCTTGTAGGAGAGGAAGTGGAGGTCACATCTGAGCAAGAGGAAGATGTGGACCTAGAGGGAGAGATGTGATGCCTCTTAGTGGTATATTTGCCCATCATGATCCAACGAAGGGCTGTTACAAGAATAGTACAGCTATCAGCTCCAATATCTCAAACTGCACAGTAACTCACAAAAAATCACAATAAATCACATACCTCTGGACAGGAGCACATCTAAATACTCCCCGAGAGGCATTTATCCACATTGAGGTGTAACCGAAATGATGCACATTTATTTTAATTATTTATTTAAAACGTTTTATATAGTGGGAACGTGACCTGTGAGGGTATCAGAGCGCATAACAGATGGTCAGAACCAAAAGGAACAAGAAGCAATTGACAACATAATCATTAGAGGTTAAAACTGTGTAGGTTCAAAAATGGAGGAAGGTAATATCTCTGGGACAAGTTGGCAGGACACTGGATATGGTCCGACAGTCTAGTAATAATCATTGGAGTAGGTTAAAGGTCAGGAAGATCAGGAAAAAGAGAACAAGAAGCGTGAAACAACATAATCAAGAGAGGTACAAACTGTCTAGACAGACTCCTACGGCTCACTCCGTTCCTCACCAACCTTGTCAGTTTCCAGCTAGAGATCGCAGAATACCAGGGAGCGGTCCTCCTAACTTCACTGCTGGTATCCATTTAGGACCAGGAGAAGAAGAGGAGAGAGGGCAGACCATGCCGATACCAGAGGAATAGATCCAAACCGCTGTACCTACACTCTTCAGTTTCTACACCAACCGGGAGAAGGAGCAGTCATCACGGATGTCCACCACGCCCAGCATGGTAGGTCCTCCATTGCAGAGGATTAGAGCTTGTGAGCCCAACTTCCCCACACTTACCTCTAGTCCTGTGTATCTTGCCCCATAGGACAGAAAAACTAATAGGAAGATTTTGGTTAAGCTATAGCCATATGACACTAAGAAGGGTAAGTAGGGCTTACCTAGAATTCTCCTGTTTTTTTGGTGTTTAATGATTGGGACGAGCACTATGTTGTGCTCTTATTCTTTTGTACATTCTATATGATGTAGCTTAGTGTAGAATTATCCTGTGTCATGCAGAATTCCTTGCTGTCATCATCAAAATCCTTTATTCGATATTTAAAAAATATCATAAAAGTACAATAGGCAATTAAAACATCATCTCAATACATTTCATTTCATTTTACATTGACCTTAGGTGGACCATTTAACATTAAAGCATTCAAGGTAACCCTCTAGTATGTCTCAATCTTATTACAACTCTAATAAAATTCATAATACAGGCCAATGTCAGTGGATTCTCGGCCCTTTGTAAATATAAAAGAGCAACTTTGGCATGTCTAAATTTCATTTGTTTTAAGAACCTTACTAAAAAGCGGCATCTGGGTGCTGAATAAAAAGAGCAGAAAAATACAAAATGAAGGGTATCCTGCGGAGACCTATTGTCGCAACCGCAGGTACCCTTCTGCTCAACCGTGGCCGTGAAACCAAACGGGTCAGCCAAAAGATGATGTAAAAGGTTGAGCCTAAAACGAGTGATTAAAAATCTATCTTGTGCATTATATAATAGGGCGAGATATGGTTCCATACCTTCTACTAACATTAGTAGGTACGGATTGTGGGCTTGCTTTCTTCTGAGGCTGCTCTGCGTGTAGTCTCTTTTGCCAGGAACATTCTTTTAATTCTGGTTTTATCCTCGGAGGTAATTGTTGTAGGTTCAGTAAAGAGATTCTTACAATCTAGCCTCGTCAGGACACTCTTTACATAACTCAACCAAGGAATACACATCCGCTTGTCTCTGCCCATACAATCTCTAATTATTTGCCTACTCAGACCAGCCTCACTATTGGTCCAGATTCTTAACCAGGCCATAAGCGGTCTAACTTTGATCAGGTCCTCCATGTATACCCTTCCCAGTTCAGCATGTGTAAGATAAGCTGACGTGCTTTGTGGGATTTGTAAAACCTTCCTCAAAAATTTATTTTCCTCAATTTGAATTTGTAGGGTATTTACAAAACCCCAAACTTCGGCCCCATACATTACTTTGGGACAACAAATTGAACCATAAAGGTGCATGACCTGTTCGGGCGACCACATGCCCAACCTACGTCCATAATTCATTATGGCCCCTGTTGATGCCACTACTTTAGCACTTCGCCCTTCCGTAAAAAATTTTAAATTTAAAAGCCCATCAAATAAGACACCCAGATAGGAAAAGGTTTTAACCTGTTCCATTATGTATGTGCCTATTTTATAACAAAACTTTTTACATGGTTTAGAACCTGCCAACAATACATATGACTTGGATAAATTTGCAGATAGATCTAAACTGGCCATAAAACTAACAAACCCATCCAGCAAGGTCTGGAGGCCTTTAGGCGTTCGAGCTAAGAGTACCGCGTCATCGGCATATAGCAACACCGGTACCGATCGTGAACCTACTCTGGGGGTATCTACATTTAATTTACATAGTGCCTGTTCTAACCCATTAATATATAGTGAGAACAGGAACGGGGCCAAGATACATCCCTGGCGCACCCCGCTAGTGCAGGGGAAGGGGACTGTGGTATCACCCTCCAAATTGTAACGCACTTTAGCAGAGGTGTCCCAGTGGAGTGCTCTCAATATAACTACTAGGCCCTCTTCTACCCCTAGTTTAATCATCAAGTTCCAGAGCGTTTCTCTGTTGACGTGGTCAAAAGCCGATGAGAGGTCCATAAACCCCAGCTATACCGACTGGTTACTTGCAATAGTATATTTAGCTGTGAATAAATAAAGGTTCAGACACTGGTCTGTAGTTGACCTTCCTGTTCTGAATCCATATTGCAAGTCTGTAATTATATGGTGTTCAACAGCCCAGTCTAAAAGGCGGTTCAGGACAACTCTCCCCAAAACCTTTGCCGTTACATCAATTAGAGAAATCGGTCGGTAACACCGAGGGTCATCCTTTTTTCCCTTTTTAAAGATTGGAACTATTATGGCTTCAGACCAGGATCTTGGCATACCTGTGGTGACTGCCGTGTTTATTACTCTTGTGAGGATGGGGGCCCAAAGATCAACATTACTTAAGTAAAGATCCGGAGGGATACCATCCGGACCTGGGGCTTTATTTTGCGTCAGCCCCTTGATCCCCACTACCAGTTCATCCACCGTAAATTCCACATTTGTCGTCCATGGGCAGATTGCCCCATCCCCCCTCGGTTGGTCATTTACGTGATTATACAGTACTTTAAAATGATCAAACCATTGCTCGGGAAGAATAGATGTACCAATTTCCGGGGCAACCGCGTCCTGGAAACAAGGGTTATTTATTATTTTCCAGAATGTCCTGGGATCTCTTCTGTCTGCAGCCTCCCGTAGGTTTTCCCATGTCTGTGATTGGAGAGCCAGTTTCCTTAATTTGATTGCTTTTTTGTATGCTAACCTACATTGTGCAATGCGCACCTTGTCTCTAGGGACTTTTTTTAAGCTTTCTTTCAATTCATTATGAGCCTCAGAGCAATCTCTATTGAACCATCTAGGAGAGCGTTTCACTAACCCTTTCACCGGGCATTTTAGTAGGCCATCTATGAGGTGTGCCATCGCCTCAAAGGCTTTAACCACCATAGGTCCCTCCAATGAGGGATCTAAACACACCCCAATCATTTCTTTACCGTCCTCCATTAAGGATCTGTAAAAGGCGTCCCCACCCACCTTGGCCCATCTGAGCCTTCTCTCTTTATCAATTGCCCTTAGTGTACTATTTGCCTTGGCACTTTTCTTATTGTTACAGGGGGCCCAGTTCTTAATCCTCAAAACTAACGGATTGTGGTCACTGAATATGCTCCATTCAATACCAGCCTTATTTATCCAATCCCAAAAAGGGATAGAAACTGCTATATAATCTATAATGGAGCAATACCCTCTTCCCTTAAATGTTGGGGTAATTTCATGACCATCTTTATGCCCCATCAGATCTAATGTGTGCCTATGCGCATGATTGCTCAAAACCCTCTCTAGCTCCGACCCATCAGGGGTATGTTCGAAGTGAGGGCCTTTTTCCACTGTGCAACCGGTCCAGGCGCCCTCCGTCCATCTTAGATTAGAGCACAGATGACAATTTAGGTCACCTGCTAGGATCACATACGGGGCCACTACTGTCTTCCTCTGCGCTAACTCTTCAGTCAATAAATTATCTAAATCTTGTATTATTGAGCTCTTCCCAGTCCCTGCAATGGCATTGTATACATTAAGCAAAACAATGTTCATCCTCCTTACTTCAAACGCAATGGCTTGTATATTAGCTGAGTTCCACTTCAGGTCAGTCCACACTCCTTCTAACTGTAAGTCCACATATGTAATTAGCCCTCCCATTGGTCTTCCCAGGGCCATTTTCCGTGCGGGCACAAAAAAACACTTATACCCATCAAGATGAAAGGGATTATGGTCCACCACCCAGGTTTCCTGTAAACAAATCACACAGAATCTGCTAACATACTGTCTCCACTCCTGGTTATAGAATTTGGAAGCTAGCCCCGCAATATTCCATGACACCGTTTCAATCCCCTCTTGCCATTCCAATCCTAATAAGCCTATATGGGTGTTGGGAGAGGGAGCCTTTACTTCAATAGTAGCTTTATTTAATACGGGCGCAGTTTGGGCAGCTTGTGCATGTTGTAAATGAGAGGACACCTGTGCTTCCAACTCGATAACCTTTTCCTCCTGCAAACCTACTTGGCTCCCCACCGAGTTATCCAAAATACATTTAGTTGCGCTGATGTTGTCCAGAGACCTCTCCCCACCCAGGTGACTAGAACCCAGTTTACTCCGTTTAAAGTGGTCTTGATCTTTAACTATGGGGGGGGATGGATCAGAAGTCAGCTCCTGAGCAGCTTGCTCAGCTAGACCTTCCGCCCCTTGCAGTCAGTCCCACTCCTCCATAAACATGAGTGGGGTCGAACCTATTTAACAGGGCTAGTCCACCATAATTCCTGGATGGAGCATGTGACTTTATGCCATAGACATCCTTACTGTTCTGATAACCCTCCTCTCTGCCTTGAATTGCCCAATTCCTGGACCGGAGACTTGATTCATTGGCATAAAAAAACCATAGGGGTACGGAACTAATAGTACTACCAGCGACTACCAAGCCCCAACTTAGTATGTGGTCTACTGTTCTACAGTCCCGAAAATGTATCACCACACAATCACCCACTTTGTTTTTTGCCTTGTTCCCAATCCACCTAACCCTTCTTACGTGCAAAATTTCCCCCTGTTCATCCCTTGGCAATGGCCTATTTTTATTCAGCCAATGCACGACTTTAGTTTTAAGCTCGTCATGCAGCTCTATTTGGCCAAGTTTTAGCTCTGGGACCCCTATGAGGATGATGACATACGGAGCCGCTTCTGGGGTAAATTTAAGCATAACCCCTTATAACCTGGTTTGGTGTAGGGTGCCTCTCTAATGTTGGCAGATGTTGTGTCCTGAAAGGGGTCTTTATTTGTTCCGCCAGTGGGAGGGGGTTTAGGAATGGGCAATAATGGTGGTCCTATATTACCACTAGAGGACCCCGCTACAGGGTTATCTAGTAAAGTGGGGGGGGGAGTTTTTTTTGGATAACTCAGCTTCACTAAGTTTGTCCCTTTGTGCAGATGATAATTTTGTGCTCACTGTGTCGCTGACCGGGATGCTGGGCAGTGAAGATACAAGGGTATTACTTCCCCCCCCTTAAGCTTTACTAGCGACACAACTTTATCCAGCCTACTCAGAATTTGTTTAGTCTGGGCATCAATCAATTGCTCAAAATGTAGCTTCAGATCGCTAATAATGTTTGACACCCACCCCGGGGGAACCTGTATGTCCATTGCTTGAGCCCTTATTTCTTCAGCCACTATAGGTTCTATATTATTAGTGGCCAGGCAACCTCTGCCCTTTTCCTGCCTAGGTTTCCTTTTACTAGTCGCCTTCCTTTTAGCAGCTTGTGTGTTAACCCCTTTACCTCTTACATTTGAACCCCTATCCGGAGTTATCTGTACCGGGGAACTAACAGTCAATGGGGATTCCAAGACCGAGTCCTGAATTGTCAGTGGTAGAATAGAAGGGGGCGAAATCAATTGACTCAATTGGGGTGTTAGTGAAAGCCGCCTCTCCGTGCGTGCGATTTCGCAGGTGACTTCACCAATAGCTTTAAGCAACATTCTATCAATAGCCGTCTGCTGCGCTGGTACATGTGGGGGGTCTTTAATACTTTACTCCCTTGTCTGGGCTTTAATTGGTCCTTAGTATTCACTTTTGCCGATCGTGTTTGGATTTTAGCAGACATATCTGTGTTGCTGTATTGCCGATATCTATGCAAGTCCTTACAATATGTTGTCCGTATACTAATAGTCCCAGATCAGCACTTACATGGCATCCGCCCTCATATATGATAAACGTGAAACAGTACCTTAGTAAACCGTCAGCGGCCTCCTGTGATTGTTAGGGCGGCGGCCCTGCCCAGCCTCTTCCGGCCTCTAACGGCCACAAACGGCCCGCCCTTTGCCCGGGCTTAGCCCGGTGCACGCCCGCGCACGGTCCCGCGATGCGGGGGCTCTCCTTCCCTTTAAGCGCCTCCTGGCGCGAAACCAGTGTGAAGCGGCTTCCGGCCGCCGAGACTCACGGGACTTGTAGTCCCCACCGCACAGCGTCCGCGTTGCTGGTCAATACTGCGGCTGAAGCTGTGGCTGCGGCGGGAAACAAGCTGCGGTGTCAGTGGTTCGAGGGGGTGGCAGAATGCAGACACTGTGGCCCCCAAGGTATGCCAGGAACTCGCCCGCTCTGCCGGGGCTCTCCTTCCCTTTAAGCGCCTCCTGGCGCGAAACCAGTGTGAAGCGGCTTCCGGCCGCCGAGACTCACGGGACTTGTAGTCCCCACCGCACAGCATCCGCGTTGCTGGTCAATACTGCGGCTGAAGCTGCGGCTGCGGCGGGAAACAAGCTGCGGTGTCAGTGGTTCGAGGGGGTGGCAGAATGCAGACACTGTGGCCCCCAAGGTATGCCAGGAACTCGCTGTCATTTAGAATGTATGGTTTTGAAGTTAGACAGTTTTTGCTTGCTGATGAAGCTGCCAGATGTCGGTTCAGCTCCTCGACTTAAATAAAGGACTTTCAAGAAATTATCCATCTAGTGTCCTACTTAACACTGGCGACGCAGCGTTGAGGAGCATCGCACCCACGCAAAGAAGGTTAGATCATTTTTTGATCTATTTTTGATCAAAATTTTTTTTTTGTAAGTTGATTTCTGAAGTTACCTTTCTCTACGTTCTGGGAACATTGCCTAATTTTGACGATTCGAGTGTTGCTGATGAGGAAGGTTTTGGATAATCGTGCGTACCGGCAATAAAATAAGTTAAGACTTGCCTACCTGCTCGCGCTACCATTTTCCTCGCTTCGCCTTCCCTAGCAACGGAAGAACTCGTCAGATCGGCGCGCTCCTAGCAACGATCTCTTCGGCCTCCGTCCTCTGTTGCTTACGCAATACGTGCGTGTCAACGCAGGTCTAGCAACGTGACCCGACGCTACGGGATAGAATTATCCTGTGTCATGTAGAATTCCTTGCTGTCATTTAGAATGTATGATTTTGAAGTTAAACAGGTTATGCTTGCTAATGAAGCTGCCAGATGTCGGTTCAGCTCCTCGACTTAAATAAAGGACTTTCAAGAAACTATCCAACCAGTGTCCTACTTAACACACTAGGGAAATAGAGGTACTATCCGGCAGAGGATGGGGCCTAATGGCCAGAACTGCTGACTGCTATGGAAGTAAGTTTAAGTCTCTGTGTCGGCTCAACATCCTGTGTTTCTGGGCCAATCACTTAATCTCTCACTCCCTAGAAAAAAATACAAAAGTGTCCTTCTGTAATGTGATTGGTGCCAAGGCCGGATTGTGTTGTCATAGAAGTTCTGTTCCAGAATTGTGGGACAGATGAGTTTGTGCTGCCTGGCTTTCAGACAGGTACTGTGCCGTCTCTAAATAAACTTTTACTTATTCCCTCTTTCTTTGGATGCAACAGATTGGGATCACATTCACAGGTAGGCCCAGGTACTTCCAAAAAACGTGGCCCACCTTCCCGAATTGTTACGTTTTGTTTGTAGTTTTATTTAGTGTGAACTTGGCCCAAAGGCATCGGAGTAATTTACATGAGCACCAGTTACATTGCACAAGATCAAATTCATTTTTATTTTAGATAGAGATATTAAGTGATTTGTTCAGAATCACAGGATGTTGAGATAATGCCATAAGTCAAACCTATTTCCCCAATTCCAACATTGGTAGCTCTGGCCATAATGCTACATCCTATGTTTTTTTGTCTGGGAAAGTTGGCTTCAAAGCTGGACCTAATCAAGCACACCTCCAAACCTCCACCAAGAGCTAAAAGACACTGGGACCGAGGTGACAACCAATACCTCGCCCATAGCAAGGCCAGTTCTCTTACTTAAACCTTTCCCAGCACAATATAGCCTCACGGTGATGACCTGGCAGGGTAGGGTTCAAGAATAACATATGGCTGCTGCTGCTCCAGCAGGGGGGCTTAGGTGAGAATGGTCCCTCTGTAAGGCCCCTGCATGCTCCGACCCTCCCCATGCCCACAATGGCCTGAATGTGATGGCCTGGCAAAGGGTGGGGGGATGACACTGCACATCAAACAAGGCAGAGAGCAAGAATGCAAAAAATCACAATTTTCTCTCTGTTCCAGAGCAAGAGGCTGCCGAGTACGCTGTCGATATTAGCACTGTGCAAAATGAAGTGCAGGAAGATGACGACTAGATTGCTCCAGAAAAAGAAAATGGGGGTTTAGAATCTGTAGAACATGAACTACCATAGGCTATGCAACTTAAATCGCTGAAATAGGCCTGCCATCACACCTGTGGACACAGAGGCCTCCAGAGGGCTGTTTGAGATTCTGAAAAGTGGACAGGCGAGCAGCTGAATGTGCCGCGATCTCTGATACTGAGATTCAGTGTAACTGCAACAAATGATGGACGGAATGCTGAATGATTCAAACATTCTCCCCCAGTCAAGAGATCTGGAATAAATACATCATTCATTTGTCCACTACGCCACCCCAGTTTGGACCCAGCCATATGCAAATCAGTTTTGACCCTGTGCTTCATGGGAACAGTCTAGACCGAACTGCCAAGCGAGGTCCTCCCTGGACCGGAAACAAGCATCCTGGGACAGGTTTCGGGGTATGTCACCCTTCATCAGTCAGGCTAGCTTGAATCAAGTGGCACAGTGAGCAAGGGACCCACGTCTGGGCATACCCATCCCACTTGGGGTAAAAAGTGTAACTGCAACAAATTATGGACGTAATGCTGAATGATTCAAACATTCTCCCCCAGACAAGAGATCTGGGTTAAATCCATTGTTCTTTTGCCCACTACGCCACTCCAGTTTGGACCCAGCCATATGCAAATCAGTCTTGACCCTGTGCCTCATGGGAACAGTCGAGACTGAACTGCCAAGCCAGGTCCTCCATGGACCAAAAACAAGCATCATGGGACCGGTTTCGGGGTATGTCACCCTTCATCAGCCAGGCTATTTTGAATCCAGTGGCAAAGTTAGCAATTGACCCACGTCTGGGCATACCCATCCCACTGAGGGCGAAAAGTGTAACTGCAACAAATGATGGCCAGTCAAGAGACCTGGGTTAAATCCATCATCCTTTTCCCCAACACGCCACCTCAGTTTGGACCCAGCCATATGCAAATCAGTCTTGACCCGCTGCCTCACGGGAACAATCCAGATCTAACTGCCAAGCCAGGTCCTCCCTCGACCAGAAACAAGCATCCTGGGACCGGTTTCGGGGTATGTCACCCTTCATCAGCAGGGTTAGCTTGAATCCAGTGGCACAGTGAGCAAGGGACCCACATCTGGCCATACCCATCCCACTTAGGGCAAAAAGTGTAACTGCAACAAATGATGGTCGGAATGCTGAATGATTCAAACATTCTCCCCCAGTCAAGGGATCTGGGTTAAATCCATCGTTCTTTTGGCCACTACGCCAGCCCAGTTTGGACATAGCCATATCCAAATCAGTCTTCACCCTGTGCCTCATGGGTACAGTCCAGACTGAACTGCCAAGCCAGGTACTCCTTGGACCGGAAACAAGCATTCTGGGACCGGTTTTGGGGTATGTCACCTTTCATCAGTCAGGTTAGCCTGAATCCAGTGGCACTGTGAGCAAGGGGCCCACGTCTGGGAATACCCATCCCACTTAGGGCGAAAAGTGTAACTGCAACAAATGAAGAAGGAATACTGAATGATTCAAACACTTTCCCTCAGTCAAGAAATCTGGATTAAATCCATTGTTCTTCTGCCCAATATGCCACCCCAGTTTGGACCCAGCCATATGCAAATCAGTCTTGACCCTGTGCCTCATGGGAACAGTTCAGACCGAACTGCCAAGCGAGGTGCTCCCTGGACCGGAAACAAGCATCCTGGGACAGGTTTCGGGGTATGTCACCCTTCATCAGTCAGGCTAGCTTGAATCGAGTGGCACAGTGAGCAAGGGACCCACGTCTGGGCATACCCATCCCACTTAGGGCAAAAAGTGTAATTGCAACAAATGATGGACGCAATGCTGAATGATTCAAACATTCTCCCCCAGGCAAGAGATCTGGGTTAAATCCATCATTCTTTTGCCCACTACGCCACCCCAGTTTGGACCCAGCCATATGCAAAACAGTCTTGACCCTGTGCCTCATGGGGACAGTCCAGACTGAACTGCCAAGCCAGGTCCTCCATGGACCAAAAACAAGCATCATGGGACCGGTTTCGGGGTATGTCACCCTTCATCAGCCAGGCTAACTTGAATCCAGTGGCACAGTGAGGAAGGGACCCACGTCTGGGCATACCCATCCCACTTAGGGTGAAACGTGTAACTGCAACAAATGATGGATGGAATGCTGAATGATTCAAACATTCTCCCCCAGTCAAGAGATCTGGGTTAAATCCATTGTTCTTTTGCCCACTATGTCACCCCAGTCTGGACCCAGCCATATGCAAATCAGTCTTGACCTTGTGCCTCATGGGAACAGTGCAGACTGAACTGTCAAGCCAGGTCCTCCCTGGAACGGAAACAAGCATCCTGGGAGGTATGTCACCCTTCATCAGCGAGGCTAGCTTGAATCCAGTGGCACAATGAGCAAGGGGCCCACGTCTGGGCATATCCATCCCACTAAGGGTGAAAAGTGTAACTGCAACAAAAGATGGACGGAATCCTGAATGATTCAAACATTCTCCGCCAGTCAAGAGATCTGGGTTAAATCCATTGTTCTTTTGCCCACTGTATGACCCCAGTCTGGAACCAGCCATATGCAAATCAGTCTTCACCTATGTTCACCTCTGTTAACGTGAGCGCGCACTGCCGTATGTACAGCGCGCGCACACCCACGACATCCCGCGAGTGAATCGCGCCGCTGCTTTAAAAAAGCGAGCGGCGCGAAAATCACTCACTTCCTGGATGCGGTGTCGGGAGTGAAGGTAAGGCGGGGGTTGGGGGCTTGCGGCTGTCGGCACCTGCGGGGCAGATTGTGTGCTTTTAAGTATTCATGTTAATCACAGCCCCTTCACAAGCTGTGATTAACATAAATACTTAAGCAAAAGCCCACACTCTTCCCCACCAGGCCCGGTTCCAGCCAAACAGGAGCCTCGGCCCTCGCAGTGAGGGCTTGAAGGCATGCGCGCAGCGCCATGGGGCTCAAAGTGCTGCAACCCCCCCTCGTGAGAGACAGCTTCCCGGGCGCACACACACAGCTTTAGAGATTATCGCAGCCGCACCTGAGTACTTAACAGGTCTTTAAAAGACCATTTACAGGTTAACCTGGCTTTATTTATTGTTTCACCCCTTCATCTCCACATGGCGAAAGGCGACAAATCCTTTCTTTGACAATGGTAATCATTGCCTACTGTTCTGCTGTGTGGATTTTTCTTTTTCTATGCAGCGCAGGAAAGAAAAAGTTTATTTATACCTATTTACCTTTTCTGACCCCTGCAGCGGCTTATCACATCAGGCTGTGACACAAAGTTTGACTAATGGAGTAGGTACGAGAATGTGTTACTACATTCTTTTTCTTTTTAAAATCTGCACAGTGTGTGCTTCATTTAAACAGTTTTTATCATTATCATGGCCGATGCAGGACAACAATAAGACAGTACACAATGTCCAGATAACACTGGTGATCCTGCTGGAGAGCAATCATTTGTCTGTGAGATGAACTGTATTTTATGTGGATAGCTTAGTGGGTTACTGCCTTTGTCACAGAGACCCTTGTGTTACTTGCAGTTCAGAAGTTACAATCCTAACATAGGACAGTGACCAATGAACTGTCATCAAAGAGCTGCAGACAAACATGAATGGTATAGTTAGAACTTGGCTTTTTTTGTTTTGTGATGTAGTTAGAACTTCTGCAGTCTTTAATTATTCTAATGTTGCTAAAATGAGTATGTTCGGGCAGATATACATTTTTATCAGTAAAGCTGACCCCCATGGAAAACTCTTTAAATCCTAAGGTTGCGTTTCCCCAGACCAAACCCTCTTAAAATATACTGTCCCACCAGTATTGATGACATGTGATTCCTACACCTTGTAATCCTCATTGGCTTATGTGACATTCCCTGTAGACTGATTTACATACTTGTATGATTCATTGTCTCTGTATAATGTGTGCGTGGTGTAAAGTACTGACACACACTACACTGATATGAGTAGCGCTATACAACAAATGAAATGCATATGAGAGAGGGGCTAAGTAAAGATGAGGGGCACTGTTGGAGGGTGGCAGTGAGGGAATCCGAGGAGGAGGTCATAAGGGGGAGGGGCTATGGGGAGATGAGGGGCACTTGTGCCATGTGGCAGTGAGGGAATCCGAGGAGGAGGTCAATAGAGGGGGCCATGGAGGGATGAGGGGCACTGTTGGAAGGTGGTAGTAAAGGTATTTACGGAGAAAGAGGTTATTGGTGTGGCACCACAAAATACTTTCGTATCAGAGCTGAAGCCAGCCCTGTCATGGCCTTTCTGTTTTTGTTTATTAAATTAGCAGTCTGCTTATAAGGTCTACTGTGGAACATACTTTAAAGTGTGTGCTAATTATATTTACTGCTATATTCAATGTTTTAAGTTTGTAGGCGATTTTACTAATGTTTTTACCGGGAAAAATGAAAGTGGAGTCCTATGGTGCCTGATATGGGGCTGGGGCCCAAGGTCAGCTGTGAGATAAGGTGCACTGGCGAGGAGTAGTGGATAATCAAACCTGTAAGGGAGTGCGTTGCAGAGTTCGGGGTCAGGCGGAGGTAGTAATGAAGAGGGATTCTCCCTGAAGGCTCGCACAGAGGGAGCCCGAGAAGTGTCACTTGCCTGATACTCCCACCTCAGAAACCTCCTCTTCTCAATAAAGGAACATTACATGGGAAAAGCACTTTTTGAGAGTGATAATATTTAGAAAGAGATTAGGGAAAAAGTGCGTTTTACTGGGCCTTGTAAGACTAAGAAGAGAGAAAGGAGGGCCCGGAAGCAGACCTGCCTAGACATATATGCGACAAATCAAGCCCTCAGTGGCCCACCCAATTGCACCCTTGGCCCAACCAAATAAAAATTCCTGGAGCCGGGCCTGTTCCCCACATGGCGCTTTACAAACAAAAGAGTAGAGCAAGTTTAAAAACCCAGCGTGGACTTTCAAAAAGTACACGCTGTGTTTTTAAAGTTGCTCTTCTCTTTGCAAGCTGCAGCCCCTCTCCCTTGTGGTACCTACAGCATAGCAGGAGGTATGGGGTCGAAAATGCAGAGCTTGAATTCTAGCTAGTCACTTTGTGGTTTGAGACGTATAGAGGTTAGCTGTTATTTAGGCATCTATTTTAGTATTTGAGGAACTCCCTTGAATCGGCTGCCCTACTGTGCCTTGTTCTGTATTTTGTTTAAACTTATCTTCAAGTAAAACATGATTAAAGGTTATTCCTCTTGATGCTGATTTTTAAATTTCAGGCTGAATTTTTCTATTTACTGTTCAAAAACACCCTTACGTTCTTACAATCAAAAGCTATATTACTCTTCCGCTCGGGTGGTCTGTCGCAGGTTTTCTGCCATTGCAATGAATGGAAATGCAGCTCTTTGATAGTTAATAGCTTACTGTTCTATATTAGGATTCAAACTTCTAAACTGCAAGTAAGAAAAGGGGCAACATTTCCCCACCCAATGACCAGTGCTCCAGTTAAGAATCTTTAGTAAAATATTATGATGGTACAACCGTTGGGGGCATATTATCAAGAATGGCGTTAAAATGATCGCCGCTTTAGCAGCAGGAAACTGCCTCTAAAGCGGCGATAATGGACTTGATATTATGCCCTTGAGCATTTCAATAGAAGCCCAGGTTCACACCAGAACATGGGCTTCTATTGGAATTATCAAGGGCATATTATCAAGCCCACTATTGCCGCTTTAGCAGCAGTTTCCTGCCGCTAAAGCGGCGATAATTTTAACGCCGTTCTTAATAATATGCCCCTTGGAGTCTTGTGCTTTTCTAAACCTGAAGTGTACTTGCCTGTGTAACCAATTACTGTCATGGAGTGTTTATCTAATTTGCAAACCGACCTTAAGACCCTTAACGTGGCACTGTATGTGTCAAAATGCACCATCTTTTCACTTTTTAAAGTAATCGTTTGGAGTGACATTGGGTGCTGCACACGCGCGCGGTCTGGTTGCTGGCGCACATAGCCAAGGTTGCAGCGCACAGAGACCCTCCACTGCCGCACACAGAGGAAAAACATTAGAGGGAACATTGGTCTTCACCTTGTGGTTCATGGGAACAGTCCACACCAAATTGCCAAGCCAGGTCCTCCATGGACGGGAAACAAGCCTCCTGGGACCGGTTTCAGGGTATGTCACCCTTCATCGGCCAGGCTAGCTTGAATCCAGTGGCACAGTGAGCAAGGGACCCATGTCTGGGCATACCTATCCCACTTAGGGGAAAAGGTGTAACTGCAACAAATGATGGACGGAATACTGAATGATTCAAACATTCTCCCCCAGTCAAGAGATCTGAGTTAAATCCATGGTTCTTTTGCCCACTGCGCCACTCCAGTTTGGACCCAGCCAAATGCAAATCAGTCTTGACCCTGTGCCTCATGGGATCAGTCCAGACCGTACTGCCAAGCCAGGTCCTCCCTGGACCGGAAACAAGCATCCTGCCACCGGTTGCGGGGTGTGTCACCCTTCATCAGCCAGGCTAGCTTAAATCCAGTAGCACAGTGAGGAAGGGACCCACGTCTGGGCATACCCATCCCACTTAGGGCAAAAAGTGTAACTGCAACAAATGATGGACGGAATGCTGAATGATTCAAACATTCTCCCCCAGTCAACAGAACTGGGTTAAATCCATCTTTCTTTTGCCTACTTCGCCACCCCAGTTTGGTCCCAGCCATATGCAAATCAGTCTTGACCCTGTGCCTCCTGGGAACAGTCTAGACCGAACGGCTAAGCCAGGTCCTTCCTGGCCCGGAAACAAGCATTCTGGGACAGTTTTTGTGGTATGTCACCCTTCAGCAGCCAGGCTGGCTTGAATCCAGTGGCACAGTGAGCAAGGGACGCACGTCTTGGCATACCCATCCCACTTAGAGCAAAAAGTGTAACTGCAACAACTGATGGACTGAATGCTGAATGATTTCAACATTCTCCCCCAGTCAAGAGATCTGGGTTAAATCCATTGTTCATTTGCGCAGTAGGCCTCCCGAGTTTGGACCCAGCCAGATGCAAATAAGTCTTGACCCTCTGCCTCATGGGAGCTGTCCAGATCGAACTGCCAAGCCAGGTCCTCACTGGTCCAGAAGCAAGCATCCTGGGACCAGTTTCGGGGTATGTCACCCTTTATCAGCCAGGCTAGCTAGCATCCAGTGGCAGAGTGAGCAAGGAACCCATGTCTGGGCATACCCATCCCACTTAGGGCAAAAAGTGTAACTGCCACAAATGATGGATGGAATGCAGAATGATTTAAACATTCTCCCCCTGTCAAGAGATCAGGGTTAAATCCATTGTTCTTTTGCCCACTACGCCACCCCAGTTTGGACCCAGCCATATGCAAATCAGTTTTGACCCTGTGCCTCATGAGTTCAATCCAGACAGCACTGCCAAGCCAGGTCCTCTTTGGACCAGAAACAAGCATCCTGGGACCAGTTTCGGGGTATGTCACCCTTCATCAGCCAGGCTAGCTTAAATCCAATGGCACAATGAGCAAGGGACCCACGTCTGGGCATACCCATCCCACTTAGGGGGAAAAATGTAACTGCAACAAATGATGAACGGAATGCTGAATGATTCAAACGTTCTCCCCCAGTCAAGAGATCTGAGTTAAATTCATTGTTCTTTTGCGCACTACGCCACCCCAGTTTGGACCCCGCCATATGCAAATCAGTCTTGACCCTGTGCCTCATGGGAACAGTCCAGACCGAGCTGCCAAGCCAGGTCCTCCCTGGACCCGAAACAAGCATCCTGGGACCGGTTTCGGTGTATGTCACCCTTCATCACCCAGGCTATCTTAATTCCAGTGGCACAGTGAGGAAGGGATGACATGCCACTCCGTTACCGGACGCACAGCTGATACCAGAATCTCAATAGATTTTCAACAATTAGTCCATTTTCAATAAGTTTTATTCTTTGTATTCAAAAGTTGATATGCCATTTTATTTTTATTTCATCATGTCGCATAAGAGATATTGTGTATTTAATATCTAATACCGCAGATCTGCCAATCCAGGCCTTTTGTTCTGAAGCAAGAATGTATAAAATTAATCCTCAGTTGGGGCTTATTATTGCCCTTCGTCAGGGGTACACTACAAAATGAAAAACAACCAAGATTAGATGATATGTTTAAGTTATAATATAATCACGATGTTTAATCCAAGACATGGCTCATTCATAAAACTATCCCCATTATTGACGTTTTCCCTCTAAGCAGCGCACTTACGCCCTACCCGTAGAATGCTCAAACAAGCGTCTCCCCTCCACAATGACCTTCCCGTTACTTAACTTCCCCTCTCAACGCCCAACCGGCTGTAGTTGTTTCCCCTCAAATCCTTCTTAGTTTATCACAATCCCCGTATGCACGAAGACATCCGTATTTACCAACCTAAATGTTTGTTAGCGTGAGCAACTTGAAACGCTTTCTTTTCATTCGCGCAGACCGAAAAACCACCCGCAGCCACCTGTATCCTTTTACCCACTTTTAACCCCTCCCCTTCAATTTTATCAATCATGTGAACCTCCTCGAGCCTCATCACTACAACACCCATCACCCCTTGTGTCAAATGCTGCATTAACTCCCTATACACCAATTAATGCTATGCCTAATGCATATCTTTCATCAGAGTTGACTACTCCCCGTGATGAAACAGCATCAATAAACGCCCGTTCCTGATTAGTCTACCAACATACTCTTAGGTATTTATCCCACCACCCTGCGCCAAGAGGTAAGCCACATAATCTCAACCTCCCAATAACACTTTTTAAAAAAAAAAACAACCCCTGCATCAATCAATACGACCATAGGTTCTGAAAACGGACATACACAGAACGTTTAATGCCATGAAACTTAAGTGTTAATCTGAAAGACAGTCTCCATTTACAGTTCCGTTGAATAACAGTGTTTATAACCATCTTCATTATATGGAATTGGCGTGTCAGATGACATCTGCGGGAGGGTGGGGTATTTTTGTGGGTTGCTCAGGGAAGTTTCAGTTGAAAGAAGTGGGTCACGAGAAATAATGAACATAGTGGAATTCAAGTGTTCAAGGGGACTGCAACAGTGCAGTATGGGTGTTGTAGTCATGCTGTAAGTGGAGGTTACTTATGGATTGATGCTGGGGTCGGTTTTATTCGGAAAGGTGTTATTGAGAGGTTGAGATTATGTGGTTTACCTCTTGGCGCAGGGTGGTGGGATAAACACCTAAGAGTATGTTGGTAGATTAATCAGGAACAGGCGTTTATTGATGTTGTTTCTTCACGGGGAGTAGTAAACTCTGAAGAAAGATATGCATTAGGCATAGCATTAATTGGTGTATAGGGAGTTAATGCGGCATTTGATACAAGGGGTGATGGGTGTTGTAGTGATGAGGCCCGAGGAGGTTCACGTGATTGATTAAATTGAAGGGGAGGGGTTAGGAATGAGTAAAAGGATGCAGGTGGCTGCGGGTGGTTTTTCGGTCCGCGCGAATGAAAAGAAAGCATATCAAACTACTCACGCTAACAAACATTTAGGTCGGTAAATATGGATGTCTTCGTGCATACGGGGATTGTGATAAACGCAGAAGGATTTGAGGGGAAACAACTACAGCCGGTAGGGTGTTGAGAGGGGAAGTTAAGTAACGGGAAGGTCATTGTGGAGGGGAGACGCTTGTTTGAGCATTCTACGGGAAGGGCGTAAGTGCGCTGCTGAGAGGGAAAACGTCAATAATGGGGAAAGATTTTTGAACGAGCCATGTCTTGGATTAAACATCGTGATTATATTATGACTTAAACATATCATTTAATGTTGGTTGTTTTTCATTTTGTAGTGTACCCCTGACGAAGGGCAATAATAAGCCCGAAATGCATTGGGAATTATATTTACAGCTGAGGATTAATTGTATACATTCTTGCTGCAGAACAAAAGGCCTGGATTGGCATATCTGCCGTACTAGATATTAAATACACAATATCTCTTATGCGACATGATGAAATGAAAATAAAATGGCATATAAAGTTTAGAATACTAAGAATAAAACTTATTGAAAAAAGGACTAATTGTTGAAAATCTATTCAAATTCTGGTATCAGCTGTGCTTCCGGTAATGGAGTGGCATGTCGCTCCTACTTTTGATGAACTGTCTTCAAACATGGCACTGGGCAGACCACGAACCCGGGCAGCACACACACAGATGAAAACGATGAATTTTTGTGTTGAATACATTCATAGGTCTGCACTTGGACACCCCCTCTTTTTGTAACAGTGAGGAAGAGACCCCTGCTTTGCATACTCATCCCACTGAGGGCGAAAATTGTAACTGCAACAAATGATGGACGTAATGCAGAATGATTCAAACATTCTCCACCATTCAAGAGATCAGGGTTAAATCCATTGTTCTTTGACCCACTACGCCACCCCAGTTTGTGCCCAGCCATATGCAAATCAGTCTTGACCCTGTGCCTCATGTGAACAGTCCAGACCGAACTGCCAAGCCAGGTCCTCCCTGGACCAGAAAGAAGCCTCCTGGCACCGGTTTCGGGGTATATCACCCTTCATCAGCCAGGCTAGCTTGAATCCAGTGGCACAGTGAGCAAGGGACCCATGCCTGGGCATACCTATCCCACTTAGGGGAAAAGGTGTAACTGCAACAAATGATGGACGGAATACTGAATGATTCAAACATTCTCCCCAGTCAAGAGATCTGAGTTAAATCCATGGTTCTTTTGCCCACTACGCCACTCCAGTTTGGACCCAGCCAAATGCAAATCAGTCTTGACCCTGTGCCTCATGGGATCAGTCCAGACCGTACTGCCAAGCCAGGTCCTCCCTGGACCGGAAACAAGCATCCTGGCACCGGTTGCGGGGTGTATCACCCTTCATCAGCCAGGCTAGCTTAAATCCAGTAGCACAGTGAGGAAGGGACCCACGTCTGGGCATACCCATCCCACTTAGGGCAAAAAGTGTAACTGCAACAAATGATGGACGGAAGGCTGAATGATTCAAACATTCTCCCCCAGTCAACAGATCTGGGTTAAATCCATCTTTCTTTTGCCTACTTCGCCACCCCAGTTTGGTCCCAGCCATATGCAAATCAGTCTTGACCCTGTGCCTCCTGGGAACAGTCTAGTCCGAACGGCTAAGCCAGGTCCTCCCTGGACCGGAAACAAGCATTCTGGGACAGTTTTTGTGGTATGTCACCCTTCAGCAGCCAGGCTGGCTTGAATCCAGTGGCACAGTGAGCAAGGGACCCACGTCTTGGCATACCCATCCCACTTAGAGCAAAAAGTGTAACTGCAACAAATGATAGACGGAATGCTGAATGATTAAAACATTCTCCCCCAGTCAAGAGATCTGGCTTAAATCCATCATTCTTTTGCCCACTACGCCACCCCAGTTTGGACCCAGTCATATGCAAATCAGTCTTAAACCTGTGCCTCATGGGAACAGTCTAGATCGAACTGCCAAGCCAGGTCCTCCCTGGACCAGAAACAAGCATCCTAGGACTGGTTTCGGGGTATGTCACCCTTTATCAGCCAGGCTAGCTTGAATCCAGTGGCACAGTGAGCAAGGGACCCACATCTGGGCATACCGATCCCACTTAGGGCAAAAAGTGTAACTGCAACAAATGATGGATGGAATGCTGAATGATTCAAACATTCTCCCCAGTCAAAAGATCTGGGTTAAATATATTGTTCTTTTGACCACTACGCCACCCAAGTTTGGACCCAGCCATATGCAAATCAGTCTTTACCCTGTGCCTCATGTGAACAGTCCAGACCGAACTGCCAAGCCAGGTCCTCCCTGGACCAGAAAGAAGCCTCCTGGTACCGGTTTCGGGGTATATCACCCTTCATCAGCCAGGCTAGCTTGAATCCAGTGGCACAGTGAGCAAGGGACCCATGTCTGGGCATACCCATCCCACTTAGGGCAAAAAGTGTAACTGCAACAAATGATGGACGGAATGCTGAATGATTCAAACATTCTCCCCCAGTAAAGAGATCTGGGTTAAATCCATTGTTCATTTGCCCACTAAGCCACTCCAGTTTGGACCCAGCCAAATGCAAATCAGTCTTGACCCTGTGCCTCATGGGATCAGTCCAGACCGTACTGCCAAGCCAGGTCCTCCCTGGACCGGAAACACGCATCCTGGGACCGGTTGCGGGGTGTGTCACCCTTCATCAGCCAGGCTAGCTTAAATCCAGTAGCACAGTGTGGAAGGGACCCATGTCTGGGCATACCCATCCCACTTAGGGCAAAAAGTGTAACTGCAACAAATGATGGACGGAATGCTGAATGATTCAAACATTCTCCCCCAGTAAAGAGATCTGGGTTAAATCCATTGTTCATTTGCCCACTAGGCCACCCGAGTTTGGACCCAGCCATATGCAAATCAGTCTTGACCCTGTGCATCATGGGAGATGCCCAGACCGAACTCCAAAGCCAGGTACTCCCTGGACCGGAAACAAGCATTCTTGGACCGGTTTCGGGGTTTGTCGCCCTTCATCAGGCAGGCTAGCTTAAATCCAGTGGCAGAGTGAGCAAGGGACCCACGTCTGGGCATACCCATCCCACTTAGGGCAAAAAGAGTAACTGCAACAAATGATGGACTGAATGCTGAATGATTCAAACATTCTCCCCCAGTCAACAGATCTGGGTTAAATCCATCTTTCTTTTGCCTACTTCGCCACCCCAGTTTGGTCCCAGCCATATGCAAATCAGTCTTGACCCTGTGCCTCCTGGGAACAGTCTAGACCGAACGGCTAAGCCAGGTCCTCCCTGGACCGGAAACAAGCATTCTGGGACAGTTTTTGTGGTATGTCACCCTTCAGCAGCCAGGCTGGCTTGAATCCAGTGGCACAGTGAGCAAGGGACCCACGTCTTGGCATACCCATCCCACTTAGAGCAAAAAGTGTAACTGCAACAAATGATAGACGGAATGCTGAATGATTCAAACATTCTCCCCCAGTCAAGAGATCTGGCTTAAATCCATCATTCTTTTGCCCACTACGCCACCCCAGTTTGGACCCAGTCATATGCAAATCAGTCTTAAACCTGTGCCTCATGGGAACAGTCTAGATCGAACTGCCAAGCCAGGTCCTCCCTGGACCAGAAACAAGCATCCTAGGACCTGTTTCGGGGTATGTCACCCTTTATCAGCCAGGCTAGCTTGAATCCAGTGGCACAGTGGCCTGTCGGGAGGTTGGGGACTCACCTGGCACGGCGGCAGGGAGGGGGGAGTTGGGTTTCTGGACTGTTATGTTCTGGGGGTTGGGGAAGTTTTGGGGGGAGGGGAAGTTTGCTCGGGCCATAATCTTCACCATTCATTGGGGATTGATCCTGGGGACACAGCAGGGACAATGGTCTCTCTGAGAGTGTGGGCATGCGGGCGATCCTGCTACGTTACAGGTCTGGACCTGGAATGTCAATGGGCCGGGTAACAAAATCAAATGTACATTACTACTGCAACACCTAAAGAGGCATTCCCCTGATATAGTCCTAATTCAAGAATCACACCTGCGGAGGAATAGATGTAAAGCCCTAGATCGTTTTGGCTATAAAATGGTGGCACACTCGGGGTTCACCTCCGGGTCAGGAGGAGTGGGAATCCTGGTAAGCAACACCCTACCTCTTGTTGTTTCAGGCACGTGGGTGGATGACGCGGGCTGTTTTACTGCAGTGGCGGGTAGATGGGAGGGACTCTTATTGATATTTTGCTCCTGTTACATACCTCCGGGCCTACACTCCGTGTGTTTCCCAAAGTTGAGTGTGTTCCTGACAAGTCTTCCCACGGGAGTACTTCTTCTCGGTGGTGACATGAACGCAGTCATGTACCCAGAATATGACCGGTCCAACGCCCCAACGGGCAGATAAGGGGACCGGGGTCTGTCAGACTTTGCCACGGCTATGGGACTGGGTGACTTGTGGAGGGCACACAACCCCTCACTTATGTTATGTTATGTTATATTAAATCCTTTTATAGCGCGCAATAGCTACTCCAAAGTGTGTCCCAGCGCGGAGCCAAGAGGAGTTTCTGACTTAGAAGCCAGCAATTACGGGAACAGATGAGTTTTTAATAGTTTCTTAAATGCTAGCGGGTCCTGAGTATTACGCAGAAATAATGGGAGGGCATTCCAAGCCTGAGAAGCCTTGACAACAAGAAAGCAGCCACCCAGTTTGTGATGGGAGAAACGAGGCACCCTCGCCAACAAAAGGGCAGAAAATCGCAATTATCTAAGCGGGACATAGAAAGAGAACAGTTTCTGTAAATAAGTGGGCCCAAGATCGTGCAGTGCACGGTGAGCAATCACTAGCGATTTGAATTGGACCCTCTCCGCCACAGGCAACCAGTGAAGGGCGCGGAGATGAACAAGCACACTACTCCTCCGAGCGATTCCCAAAAGCAGCCTGGCGACCGCGTTCTGGATCACCTGAAGTCTATTCATAGAATAACCAGGGATGCCAATATACAGGGCATTAGCATAATCCAACCGAGATAGGACTAGTGCCTGAATGACCGTCTCTTTGGCAGACCTAGGAAGGAGAGGGAGAAAACTCCTGAGTGTTTTAAGGAGGCCAAAACAGCTAACTGAAATCTTTTTCACCTGAACCGAGAACGAGAGGTTGTCCTCAAACCACACTCCTAGATTTTTAGCGGATTGCCCATTAGAAGAAGGAAAGGGAAATCCAGGAGGCCAGATTGTATTTCTGAAATCCGGGGAAAATTTGCCGTAGCGAAGGATCTCAGATTTGTCTTCGTTACACTTGAGTTGTGCCCTAGCAAGCCACCCAAAAACCGAAGACAAGCACTTCTGTACAGACCATACTGAGAACTCATCCTTAGCCCACGTAAAGACAATACACGTTCCACTCAGCGCGGCATGGGGCCTTCTCCTGGATCGATCACTTCTTTACCCGCAATGATCAAATTGGGGAATTCGGCTACACTAAACATATGGTTTGAGGGATTTCAGATCACTCCCCTGTTTATACCACCCTTAGAGGTCCGATTGTCAACAGGGTGACCTTTCCGAGGATAGATCCCTGGCACCTCCGAGACCTGACAATCGGGGACAAACTTCGGGAGGGATCCAAGTTGTACTTTGAAGAGAACCGGGGGTCAGTGGAGTCCCAAATTACTCTGTGAGAGGCCTACAAGACGGTGCTGAGGGGCTTGGCCCAGTCATTAATTGGGACACAGAAAAAGGAGGAGTCTCTCGAGATCCGGCTCCTAGAGCGAGAAATCGAGCAGCTAGAAAGGGATAATGCAACGACCTCCTCTGTGGAACTCTGCCACAGACTGAAGCTGAAACAGAAGGACCTTAGGGCCCTGGCCGAGCGTGAGGCACAAGCCTATGCGCTGGCCACACAGCACCGGATTTATGATGTAGGGGACAAAGCACTGAAACTACTAGCGTGGCTAGAGCGCTGGGATAGGGAGCGCTCCTGGGTATCTGCAGTAAGGAACGAGGCGGGCTCGCTCTGCTCGTCAAGCATGGACATAGCGGAGGCCTTTGCGGCTCATTTCAAGCGAGTATACTCTCCAGTATGCACGAGAACCGAAGAGACTGTGTGGAATTCTTATGGGACTTTGCACTTCCCACGCTGTCGGACCGATCTTCTGCAATTGGGTGCAGCTCCTATACGAACAACCGATGGCCCTGGTGCGGTTCAACGGGGCTGTATCTAGGGCCTTTTCACTGCATAGGGGGACACGGCAGGGATGCCCCCTGTCTCCCCTCCTCTTCACACTCGCATTAGAACCTCTGGCCCACTGGATCAGGGGGGACCCCTCAATTTGGGGCCTGTCGGTGACTGAGGAGTGGGAAGAGCGTATATCCCTCTACACCGACGATATCATCCTATATTTGGCAAGACCATACCACTGGATAGCTCAAGTGGTACACCTATTCGAGATGTTCGGCAGCTACTCTGGCTACACCATCAATTGATTGAAAGCTGTGATTTTTCCTTTGTCAGGCTCCCCCCCTCGGATCCCATCTCGGTGTTCGTCTCTGGTGGTCTCTGAGGGATTTAAATACTTAGAATTCTACGTCACACGTGATAGGAAGGAGTTTTTTTAGAGAAATCTCGAGCCCCAGTTGGCTCGCCTGAGTGCGGACGTAGCTCATTGGCATACCCTTCCGCTCTCTCTCATGGGTAGAGCGGCTCTGTTCAAGACGCTTACATTGCCAAGACTCCTCTACGTTCTGCAAAACACTCCATATCCGGTCCACACAAGCATATTTAAACGGATCTTACAGGCGGTACGGACATTGCTGTGGGACGGGGTGTCCCCTAGGATAGCGTTACATAAGCTACACAGGGGGGTGTACAATGGACGGCTGTCGATCCCAGATGTTAAACTATATTACTGGGCCTCACAACTGCAGGTGATCAACGACTGGTGTATACGGATAGGGACGAGCCAGCCTATAGGGTGGCTAGAAAGGCTATGCCAAGGGGCAAATGCGAACCTCTTCTCTTTGCCCGTAGACCGCAGAAGGCATGGCCTGAGCACACTAAGGTAGTACTACAATGTTGGAAGGCGGCAAATCAGCTCCTGGGCTGGGCGGGCACATTGGCTGAGAGAACACCACTGTGGCAGGGAGAGCAGCTGTGCGAGGTGACGGATCTGACGGGGTTCAGGGGGTGGCAACAGATTGTCATCGAATACCTAGGGGATGTATGGAAAAGGCACTCTTCCCGCACCTTCGAGTATCTCCAAAAGGAGTACAACTTACACCACTCACAGAGATATCAGCACATATGACTCCTGCACGCCCTACGATCCCATATACCGAGTGGCACATCCATCCCGGAATACTCCCCAATGGAAGATAGGTTGTTAATTGACCCCATTGCGGAGAAACCCACATCAACAATATATTGCAAATTAATAAATAATATACCTGATGCCTTGGTCAGCCTCAGAGCAGCCTGGACCAAGGACCTTGGGAGTCTAGATGATGATGACTGGCAAGATGCGCTACAGGGTCCTAGAGAGATTGCAATCCGCTCCAGGTTCAGGCTAGTGCAGCTTAAAATCCTTCACTGTACCTTCTACCCTCGCACACACCTCTATGCATGGGGAAGGTGCCTGTCAGCGTCCTGTGTAAGGGGTTGTCAACAGGAGGGCACCTTCTTTCATATCCTGTGGCATTGTCCAGAGATCGTTCCCTTTTGGACGAAGGTCACGGACACCATGTCTAAGGTAGTGGGGGAGACGGTCCCGATGTAGCCGAAGTGGCTTTTACTGCTGATTAAAGGGGACACTGACTGGCCGAGATATGTGGAAGTATGGTTGGCCCTGGCTGCGGGTGTAGCGAAACAGAACATTTCCAGGGGGTGGGGGGTGCAGGCGCCCCCTCACTGGGAGGAATAGCAGCGCGACCTCGACTGGTGCCAAAGAACTGAAGAAACTGTATACAAAAGTAGGGGGTGTACTAAAACATGGAAGAAAGTATGGGCGCCCTGTCGCCCCGGAAATACCAGAAAAATACATTTGTGAGGAACCGTGAACTTGCAGTCAGCAGGAAGAATTATATATCTATTAACGAAAGGTACACACCCACACTATGGATATCGAGAAAGCACCTCGTGTATCAGCTCACCTGCGCCCCTCAAACCCCGGAGCCACATAGTTAACAGCCAGCGTCCGCCAGCCGTGCAGTGTTCAAGTCCATAATAAGACCGAGATTACCGGTCCCCACCACCCAACCGCCCCAACCCACGCCGCCCACCACCCCACAATCAGGGACCTGTAAGAAGAGTTCACTTGAGGCCTACCATCAGGCCCAGCAATGTCTGAACTGTCCCAGAGTCACTCAGCTGTTCACTGCTCACTGCCACCAGCCGTAGGCCCCTCCTCAAGTTCAGTGAACTCCTCATTTCGGTTCGATACTGAGTGTTGCTGTCTTCCCTTCCGACCAACAGTGTGTCAACCTTCCAACCAGTCGCTGGCCTCTTCCGGCGCATCGAAGAAGTAGGCTTTACCACCATCTAGGATTTTGAGTCTGGCCGGGAAGAGCATCATGTATTTCACTCGCTGGTCTCTAAGGGCCTTCTTCACCCCATCAAAGGAGTGCCGCTGGCGTTCCGAAGCGTGAAGTTTAGAAAGAAGCGGATGGTGGCATTTTCCAGCTGAAGATCTCCATGGGTACGTGCCGCAAGTAGGATAGCATCCCTATCCCTAAAATTCAGGATGCGGGCGATGATCGTGCGGGGAGGAGCCCCAGGTCTGGGCTTGCCCCCAAGGCCCTGTGAGCCCGTTCGACTGAAAAAAAGGTTTGATAGGCGTTTGGGCTTCAAGTGGTTCAGTACCAGGTCTTCTACGAACCAGTCTGTCGAGGGCCCCTCCATCCCCTCTGGCACCCCCACTATGCAAATGTTGTTACGTCTAGCCCGACCTTCCTGGTTCTCCAGCCGAGCATGTATATCAGCTTTGTTTTTTGGTGAGGGCGGCAACTTGTTCCTCCATCCTCTTGGTCTTGGACTGAAGGCCCCCAATCCCAGTCTCCGCTGCGGAAACCTTCTCGGAAATGTTCTTGAAGTCTGCTCGTAGGAGGTTTACTTCTTCAGTCACTGAGTCTAATTTAGGCTCAAGGGTACCGTGGAAATCCCTGATGGCCCTCATGATGTCTTTCAGGGAGGGGTCCGGGCCGCTGTCTTCAGGGTTGTCTTGCGGGCCACTACCCATTGCCCCTACTTCCCGACCCATAGCTACAGTATACTTGTCTATCTGGTTGGTCTGACTCGGACCCACTGTCCTGTTGCGGCCCATGGCAGATCTTGGACGATGATACAGCAGCGTGCTTACAGTTGTAAAGGCTTTGGCTGGACTTGTAAAGACTGTGGAGACCACCCAGCAGGCACTCTCCCCGGACCACCAGGGCCCAGCCAGGACCAGATGAGTCCATCACACACTATGCCGTTGCTACCCCCACCGTGTATCAGACAGTCGCAGGGTACCCACCAGGAGGGCCCCCCAATGTACCTACAGCTCGCACTCTAGAAATGAGCTCGGGCGGCCTGGTATATTGCTGTGACTGCACCCACCAGCCTGTTCAAAGCAGCTGAGGCAATTCTGTCCATGCTCTTCACACCCCTCCTGTGATGGGGGGCGCTCGCTCAATTATCCGGGGTCCCTGGCACAGTAGGAGAGGCCCAGGTGCCCTCCAAGCGTTACCGGTACAGCAAACTAGCAACCACCACTACAGAAAGGTCGATGGGGAGGGGCTGCTCACCGGTAGAGTCTCGCTTGTGGCTTCAGTCAGCATGAGGTCTTAGGTGAGATCCGCCACCGTCTGATGTCCCACCAAGTACCTGACACTTTTACCCGAGGAAGCACAGGCTCGCTCGGGTCTCCCTTGCGCCACCGTAGCAAGTAGCGGCCGCAAAGTAATCTGCACAGTGTCTGGGTTGCGTGCCCGCTAGCGCGCCTCAGGTGCCTTTTTCTCTGGTAGTCTTGGCTCTCGTAGAGCCCCAGGGGGAGTCCGTTCCGACCCTGCTGTATGCTGCGGGTGATCAGGAGAGTACCGGCGATCTCCGATCACGGGTTCACAGCAGGCGCCATTTTAGATTTCCTTAACCCCAGATCTCTGCTCGCTGTTTCAACGCCTACGGCCGCACTACTCGATCACCTCTCACTGCCTCGGATCGCCGCCACACTCCGGTTACGTTTGGTGTCTTCGGCCGCTTCGGAGGTGTACGAATTATGCAAGATGTATGGACGTAATCCCCAACTGCTAGCGCAGCTCGATTAGGAAGCCGCCATCTTCCGCGGCTGCAAGCCACGCCCCCATGCAAATCAGTCTTGACCTTGTGCCTCATGGGAACAGTTCAGACCAAACTGCCAAGTCAGGTCCTCCCTGGACCGGAAGCAAGCATCCTGGGACCAGTTTCGGGGTATGTCACCCTTCATCAGTCAGGCTATCTTGAATCCAGTGGCACAGTGAGGAAGAAACCCACGTCTGGGCATACCCATCCCACTTAGGGCAAAAAGTGTGACTGCAACAAATGAGGGACGGAATGCTGAATGATTCAAACATTCTCCCCCAGTCAAGAGATCTGGGTTAAATCCATTGTTCTTGTGCCCAGTATGGCACCCCATTTTGGACACAGCCATATGCAAATCAGTCTTGACCCTGTGCCTCATCGGACCAGTCCAGACCGAACTGCCAAGCCAGGTCCTCCTTGGACCGAAAACAAGCATCCTGGGACTGGCTGATGTCATCCTTCATCAGCCAGGCTAGCTTGAATCCAGTGGCACAGTGAGCAAGGGACACACGTCTGGGCATACCCATCCCACTTAGGGTGAAAAGTGTAACTGCAACAAATGATTGACGGAATGCTGTCTGATTCAAACATTCTCCCCCAGTCAAATGATATGGGTTAAATCCATCGTTCTTTTGCCCACTACGCCACCGCAGTTTGGACCCAGCCATATGCAAATCAGTCTTGACCCTGTGCCTCATGGGAGCAGTCCAGACCGAACTGCCAAGCCAGGTCCTCCCTCAACTGGAAACAAGCATCCTGAGACCGGTTTCGGGGTATGTCACCCTTCATCAGCCAGGCTAGCTTGAATCCAGTGGCACAGTGAGTAAGGGACCCACGTCTGGGCGTACCCATCCCACTTAGGGCAAAAAGTGTAACTGCAACAAATGATGGACGGAATGCTGAATGATTCAAACATTCTCCCCCATTCAAGAGATCTGGGTTAAATCCATCATTCTTTTGCCCACTACGCCACCCCAGTTATGACCCATACATATGCAAATCAGTCTTGACCCTGTGCCTCATGGGAACAGTCCAGACCGATCTGCCAAGCCAGGTCCTCCCTGGACCGGAAACAAGCATCCTGGGATCGGTTTCGGGGTATGTCACCTTTCATCAGCCAGGCTCGCTTGAATCCAGTGGCACAGTGAGCAAGGGACCCACGTCTGGGTGTACCCATCCCTCTTAGGGCGAAAAGTGTAACCGCAACAAATGATGGATGGAATGCTGAATGATTCAAACATTCTCTCCCAGTCAAATGATATGGGTTAAATCCATCGTTCTTTTGCCCACTATGCCACCACAGTGTGGACCCAGCCATATGCAAATCTGTCTTGCCCTGTGCCTCATGGGAACAGTCCAGACCGAACTGCCAAGCCAGGTCCTCCCTGGACCGGAAGCAAACATCCTGGGACCGGTTTCAGGATATGTCACCCTTCATCAGCCAGGCTAGCTTGAATCCAGTGGCGCAGTGAGCAGGGTACCCACGCCTGGGCATACCCATCTCACTTAGTGCGAAAAGTGTAACTGCAACAAATGAGGGACGGAATGCTGAATGATTCAAACATTCTCCCCCAGTCAAGAGATCTGGGTTAAATCCATTGTTCTTGTGCCCAGTATGGCACCCCATTTTGGACACAGCCATATGCAAATCAGTCTTGACCCTGTGCCTCATCGGACCAGTCCAGACCGAACTGCCAAGCCAGGTCCTCCTTGGACCGAAAACAAGCATCCTGGGACTGGCTGATGTCATCCTTCATCAGCCAGGCTAGCTTGAATCCAGTGGCACAGTGAGCAAGGGACACACGTCTGGGCATACCCATCCCACTTAGGGTGAAAAGTGTAACTGCAACAAATGATTGACGGAATGCTGTCTGATTCAAACATTCTCCCCCAGTCAAATGATATGGGTTAAATCCATCGTTCTTTTGCCCACTACGCCACCGCAGTTTGGACCCAGCCATATGCAAATCAGTCTTGACCCTGTGCCTCATGGGAGCAGTCCAGACCGAACTGCCAAGCCAGGTCCTCCCTCAACTGGAAACAAGCATCCTGAGACCGGTTTCGGGGTATGTCACCCTTCATCAGCCAGGCTAGCTTGAATCCAGTGGCACAGTGAGTAAGGGACCCATGTCTGGGCATACCCATCCCACTTAGGGCAAAAAGTGTAACTGCAACAAATGATGGACGGAATGCTGAATGATTCAAACATTCTCCCCCATTCAAGAGATCTGGGTTAAATCCATCATTCTTTTGCCCACTACGCCACCCCAGTTATGACCCATACATATGCAAATCAGTCTTGACCCTGTGCCTCATGGGAACAGTCCAGACCGATCTGCCAAGCCAGGTCCTCCCTGGACCGGAAACAAGCATCCTGGGATCGGTTTCGGGGTATGTCACCTTTCATCAGCCAGGCTCGCTTGAATCCAGTGGCACAGTGAGCAAGGGACCCACGTCTGGGTGTACCCATCCCTCTTAGGGCGAAAAGTGTAACCGCAACAAATGATGGATGGAATGCTGAATGATTCAAACATTCTCCCCCAGTCAAATGATATGGGTTAAATCCATCGTTCTTTTGCCCACTATGCCACCACAGTGTGGACCCAGCCATATGCAAATCTGTCTTGCCCTGTGCCTCATGGGAACAGTCCAGACCGAACTGCCAAGCCAGGTCCTCCCTGGACCGGAAGCAAACATCCTGGGACCGGTTTCAGGATATGTCACCCTTCATCAGCCAGGCTAGCTTGAATCCAGTGGCGCAGTGAGCAGGGTACCCACGTCTGGGCATACCCATCTCACTTAGTGCGAAAAGTGTAACTGCAACAAATGATGGACGGAATGCTGAATAATTTAAACATTCAGATTCAGATTCAGTGGGCAGTTTTATATAGCACAAATGCAGTCTAAGGGCATTAGAAAGCTTCACATGAACACCAGATGACATTACACAATATCAAATCAATGTTAATATTATTTTTGTAGACACTGGGAGATTAAGTGATTTGCCCAGAATCATAGGATGTTGAGCTGAAACCAGGACTTGAACCCTGTTTCCTAATTTCAAAGCTGGTTAAGCGCACACACTCTACCAGTTGACAACAATACTTGATATCTGGCAGGAAAAGGAGAACAACAGAGACTATTTTACTCCACCTCCCCCTGTTCCATGGACGAGGGGACACAAATAACCTGAGGAGCTCCCTCGCTGGCCCTAACCAGCCCCCCCACCACACTACCTTTCCAGTCCTCCTCCCCCTCTAACCACAGTCCTCTAGAAAGTGAGTGCTAATGGCTTCCTCTCAGCAGCTCCTTGAGGCCTCTGTCACACCTGGAGGTAGCCAGGGGGCAGGTGCACCTCATGCTGTGACAGAAGGAGCAGCCCATTGTCACTCTGCCTTTGACAATCAATTATTTTTCCAATGTTTGTCAGATTTTAAACATTCTACTCAGTTATCTACAAATAAATTCACTTCTGCATCTATGCCTAGCCACCTATGGTAATTGCATAGTAGTTGTTTGGTGGCAGAAGTGCCTGGATGACTTTTATGAGCTAAAGTTAAATTATTTAGTCCTTATTTGACTTGGAGGTACAAATAACTCACGTCTTAACAATACTCCGTTTTCCATAGTCAAATCGTCTGTCACTTTTTAATGCATCCAACCACTCACCCTCCTGGATTGCTCCTTCACTATGTACAACAGCATCCAAAGCTGCTACAAGGCTTTCATAATCCTCGGGCGTATCATCTTCCTGATTCGCCAACGGTAACCTAGATAAACAATCTGCTCATTTGTTTAACCCTCCAGGAATATACCTTGCTTTAAAATTATATTCCTGTAATTTGGAAATTAACCTTACCAAACGTGACAATGCTTTGACATTTCCTCTTCCACATCCATCCATTATGTAAATTAGTGGGTTGTGATCAGTAATTAATTCAAATTCTTTACCCCACAAATAAGGGTTTAGCTTTTCAACTGCCCATGCACATGCCAGTGTTTCTCTTTCTATAGTACAGTAAAAACCAGCATCTTTTAACTTTCTTGAAATAAATGCTAGCGTGTGTTCCTTGACATATTACATCTGACAAAACTGCTCCTATGCCTACAGCACTGGCATCAATAATTCTATTCTTTCCATTTGAATCATAAGGTTGTAGAGCAGGTGCTGTTACAATAGCATTCTTCGTTTCATTAGATGAACTTTCCTGTTCAGTTCCCCACTCAAAGTAATCCTCAGTAAGCTTCTCATTGGTTTCACAAGTATTGCACACCTTGAAATAAATTGTGAATAATATTCACTAAGACCTAAAAATGATTTAAGTGTGTCTTTGTCTTGAAGACTAGGTGCCTCCCTGACAGCCCTAACTGAATCATACTATGGTGTTATGCCTTCCGTAGTTAATGTGTGTCCCAGACATTCAATTTTATTTTGTAGAACTTGCACTTGGACTTTGAAACAGCACTTTATTTAAAATAACATTATGGTCATGGATACTTTCTGCATGAATCAAAATGCCATCCTGAAATTTCTGGACACCTCTTACATCTTTAAATAACACATCCATTAATATCTGGAAACACTTGCAGCTGATGCTAGCCCAAAGGGTAGCCTTACATACCTGTAAGCGCCAAATAGTGTTACAAAAGTAGTGTAGTCTTTGGACTCATTAGACAACCTTACCTGATGATATGCTGACTTTAAATCAATCAATGGAAAATATGTTGAACCACTTGTTGCTGCCAACATCTCTTGGATCTTTGGTAGTGGATGGCAATCCACTATTATATTTTTATTGAGTGATCTCGAATGAGCACATAATCTAATTTCTCCATACATTTTTTTCTTTTCACCTTCAGGAGCCCACTCATAGGAGTCTTTCATGTCAATAATTCCCTCTCTACTGAGTTTATCCAACACATTCTTTAACTCATTCCTTACAGAGTGGTACTGGTCTTACTTTATGCACAACCCGTATGGCCTTGTCTTTTATTTTGATTGCATGTTCAAAACCTTTTACACACCCAATGTGATAAGACAAAACATTTTGGTTATTTTTTTAACTTCCTCTACATCTAAATTGTCTTCCTTACACAGAGAAGACACAGGTAGTTCACTAAGTACTATGGAATGTGGTGTACCTGGTTTTAAAAATATACCCAGCCTACACAGTACTCTACAACCAACTATGTTCCTTCCATTTTCTAGGACATATATTTTGGTTATGATACTGTAATAATCAATGTTCACTCTTCATATATCCGGTGATAGAAGTACGTTTATTAGAAGAAGGAAAGAAACCTTACACCACAGTCCTGCCAGGCACAGCTCGCAACTGACAATGTACAACCCCAATGTTCTCAAGTTGACATGGTAGAATGTTTGTATGTCATGATAGAGTATGCTGCCTAAGCACTTTACAACACATCTCCCTATCTTAGGAAACAAAGAAAACCATAACGAAAGAAACACCCACCACCGACAGACACCCCGACACAGAAAAGACAAAACAACACAAACAGATAAACTGACACAGCAGAAGTTACCATGGGTTGCTTAAACTAATCAATCCTTTTTCACCTACACCGGCAGAGACAGAGGACAGGGTACACTCACAAACATAATCCCCCAAATAGCCGGGAGGTTTCCTTACTCTCACCTCCCTCCTGCCTTGAGGAATCATTGCCCCACTGCCGTTTTCCAATGTGACCCAATTGCTTGAAATTTGTATGGGCCACAGAACTTGGTTGAATCCTTTACACCACCACCCGGCTTAACTGTGCCCCAATCTCCAGCAACAATAACATGTTTTTCAACAGTCTTATTCAAGTACGCTCATCCCCTTGCCACTCTCTCTCGCATCCATGACGCTACCAACTTGGCTCCTGCCTCGCATCATCTCGAAAGGGGTTTTCTCTGTACTGGTATTAGCAGCAGTGCGATAGTTCCAGAGCATGTTCTTAACCGTCCCCTCGACAGACAAACCATCAAGCACGCCAACTGCATCGTCCCTTTGACATGCCTGTTGACCCTCTCCACCAGACCATTACCCTGAGGATTGTACAGAGACGGATAAGCATTTCTCACACCAAGGGTGTCCAAAACCAACTTCATCTCCTGTGATGTCAACTATGTGCCATTATCAGTGAGTAAGACAGAAGTTATCCCCTCCCTCCTAAACACATCACTGAGAAAATCAACAGTAGAAGTGGTGGTGATGCTCCTCGTGAATGCAACTTCCACCCACTTGAATTTGGCATCCACCAGAACGGCTGCAAACCTGTTCTGTTCAGGGAGAAAGGCCCACTGAAGTCCAAACGTACCTTTTCTCATACTTCCTTAGCTGCGGATACATGCTGCTCCTTGTGCAATTTCCCTACACCCACTCTCAAACGTTTCTCAGAATTCTTACAAACGCCACACCTGACAATCCAGTCCTTAACCTCACCATCCATGAGGAGCAACCAAAATCTTTCTCTGACCCTCTTGGTGGTCAACGTCTGGCCCACGTGACCCTCATGTGCCATGCTGATCAATTCCTCATCCTCAAGTACAGACAATTCATCAACTACCTTGAAAAATAGTTTAGCCGCATGAGGAAGTTCACTCTCTGTCCTGACCGTCCCCTTCATTAACTTTAGCACACAATGAAGTGCTAAATCCTGCTCCATGGCTCTCACCCATTCACCCTTGGAGATAGAACTTCCCAAACCTTCTGGGACATCTTCCACACTTGCCACCACCTCCTCCGTAACTAGCTCAATCATCTCTGCAGTTCCATCAGGTATCCTTGAAAGGCAATCAGCAACCCTATTCTTCCCTCCCGGAACATATTCAACCCTACAATCATAGTCCTGCGGCCTAACAGCTAACCTCGCCAACCGTCCTGAACAGTTCCTTGTCCCTCCAGACCCTAACACTTTAAGTAAAGGTTGTGATTTGTTCTGGGGATGAACACCCCTCCCCACAGGAACACCCTGAAGTAAGCTGTAGTCCATGCAGCAGCCAATGCCTCATGCTCGATGACTGAATAATTGTGTTCTGCATCAGTCAATGAATGTGAGGCAAACGCTACCATTCTCTCTTCCTTGCCATACACCTGAGACAAAACTGCCCGAATCTCTACTGCACTAGCATCCACAGTAACAATGGTCTTCACAGCACTGTTAAACAGTGCAAGGACACCTGCATGAGCAATATTGTTTTTTACAGCTGTAAATGCCCTTTGTTGCTGTTCCACCAGACAAATGTCATACCCGTCCTCAGGGGTTCTGTTTTAAGAGTGCAATGCTGCACAAAATACTCCACTAATCCCATGAAAGAGCGAAGGGCATCTCTGTCATGTGAAACTTCAGCATTGAAAATCGCCCTCACCAATATCACCTTGGGCTTCACTCCACCCCTTGTAGTCATGTAACCCAGATACTCCACTTCCTGCACAAGGAATACACACTTCTCTTTACGTAACGTTAAGCCCGCTTCTCTAATGCGAGTAAACACTTCATTTAAAATACAGTTGTATTCCTCCTCATCCCTTCCAAACACTATGATATCGTCCTGAAAAACAATGACCTTACTCAGACCAGACAAAATCTACGTCATCAACCGCTGGAACACACTCGCGGCTGAGCATAGTCCAAAAGGAAGTCTGGAAAACTGGAAGGTGCCCTCCGACGTGATGAATGACTTAGTTGTCTGGAGTGTGGATGGAGTTTGACTTGATGATAGGCACTCCTTAAATATAGATTTGAAAAAACTTCTCCCCAGACAACATTAGAATGTGTTCATTAATATTAGGCAACAGAAAATTGTCCACGACTACAATTTGGTTAAGGCTGCGAAGGTCCACTCAAAATCTAAGAGACCCATCAGAATTTTTAGTAATAACCACTGGAGGCAACCATTCGGTTGCTTCTACTGTCTCAATTACTCCATCCTCCAACAGCTGCAGAATTAACATGCCTTGTTTCCGCCCTCGCAGCTATCGGTATCTGCCTAGCGGCATGTTTAACAGGGACAGCATTATCCTTCAGCTTAATTTTGTGCACATAGTTCTTGGACTTCTCTAATCTGTTCTCAAATACTTCCTGCATGACGAGACAACAAGTCATAAGCATCCACCGCCATAACTTGATTATCAGCCCTCTGGTTGACTGTGATGCCAAGGTGGTACTGGTGTATCCAACCTAAAATGGGGGGAACATCAGGGGCCACATAAATTTTCCCACTGGTCTGACGATCAGCAAATTGAATGTGCGCATCCATTAACCCCATGACCCCGATGTCTGCCCCCTGATACCCTTTGAGAATGACACCCGAGGCAACTAACACCCCTCCAGAACATGTAACATCAAACTATTCCCTAGGGACTATGGTGTAAAGAGAACCAGTGTCCACCATCAAAGACACTAGTGTTCCATTAACTCCAAAATCAGCTTTATGATGGGTTCGCCACCTTTCCTGATTAGTGCTCCCCAACAAACTTTCATCTTGTACCATGAGTATTCTGTAGTCCGATTGCTCATCCTCCACCATGGCAACCCTCTTCTCAGCCACTTTGCACATGTGCGCTAAGTGTCCCTGTTTCCCACATTTGCGGCAATCCTTTCCCACCGCAAAGCATTGTTTCAAATCTGCCAAGTGATAATTGCTGCCACACCTAAAGCAGACTCAAGTTGATTTACCTTTCATGTTCACAGGTGTGGAGTTTTTCCAGGGACTATTCTTGATAGTACCTCCACTAGCTAGCTGAGATTTGGTCCTTACTGCATTAACTTGATCACCATCATCCACCAGTGCTGTAAGTTCAGTGACTTTATTATCTGAATTAGGAATCCTCATTTCCAGCATGCATTTCTCGAATTCCTCCACCACCTTTGCAATAGCTATTGCCTCTTTCAACGTGAGATTACTGTCTGCCCACAGTCTCTCCTGAATTTATTTACTGTTTGTTCTATGCTTACTTCGTTGCAGCATGTGATGACACGCGATAGTTATGGGGTGCATATTCTCGTGCTATTTTCATTTATGTTTGCGTGCATCCTTCAAGCGCCGTTCTGCAGGTCTCGTTGCTGAATCGGTCGTTTGTAACGCCATTCAGCAACGGAGATGCGAATGTGGAGGTCGATGAGGGATGGGCTCCATGTAACGACTTTTGCTTTAAGAATGAAAGCCCTTGAACATAACCTACCTCCCTCCTTGGATCCTGCCTTCGCTCCAACACCTTTTTGGAGACGATCTGGGGAAACTGAAATTGGACCCTGTTTCGTTTCTCCTCAAGCTGTGTCCGGAGCCCATCTTACTCTACGTGCTGTCGCTGCAACCACTTCAACCTGTTTCCTAAGAAGGCAGAGCATACGCATCAGCGAAACGGATTGGTCCTGCATCTTTGGTTTTTAACAAGTCAGCATCAACTTTATATTTCATATGGCAGCAACCGCCTATCATTGTTCCTATTGGAGGCAAAGCTAAATAGCTGTTAAGCCTGTTGCCTCATTGGATAAGCATTGATCAGCTTCCCGTCTGTGCATGGAATGGTTTTTTCTACTGCTTCCATTTCTGTGCAGCACAGTACAGGGATTCAAGCGATATTCACACAGCCTTTCTCCTCAAATTGTTGTACACGCGCAACAAACTATGGTTTACCACATCTTTTCAACCATTGGATCCTACATGTGGTGAAGTATATTAATATACCTTGACTATTTAAACCATAATTTTTCTTCTTCTTCTTACAAGTGTGTTGTCAGTACTTTGCCTGCATAATCTTTTCATACTATGTCTGGAGGAGGTAATTCACACCAACAACCCCCCAAATATTTAGATAGTCCTGGCAATCCCAAACTTGAGTGGAAAGATTGGTTCAAGGTATTTAAAAACTATTTGGTAGCTATAGATGGTGTGGATTACAGTCCAACAAGGAAACAAGCAATTCTGTATGGTTGTTTAGGCACTGAAGGACAAAATGTTTTTGACAATCTTCCCGTAATTCCTGCTGAGGAGAAGCTGCTGGTGATGCCTGGAATGTTTTTGTAGAGGCTGAAAAAAGACTTGAAAAACTATTTATTGCTGAACCCAATGTTGTGTTAGAGCGCTTTACATTTTATTCCAGAAAACAATCTCCTGACGAAAGCACTGAACAATATTTAGCCAGCTTATGTATTTTAGCCAGTACTTGTTGTTTTTAAAATGCCATTGATCAATACTTAAGGGATCAGATTGTACTCTGTTGTTTTTCAAAGAAAGTACAAGAACATCTGTTATGCTGCACTAATCCTACTCCTGATCAAACAGTTATAATTGCTCAAGGCATAGAATGTTCAGTTTCCTCTTTTAAAGCCCTAACACAAGCATCCACTGCACCCACCATGGCTAGTAATACAAATAGCACAGACGTAAATACTGTATAAAATATTAGGAGTAATAAAGTCAACAGAAAGAATGCCTGTTACAGATGTGGCTCATTTAACCATTTAGGTACCAACCCAAGATATTTACAAAAATGAGGAATGTGTTAATAATATCAGGATTTTAACTTTAGAAACCAAGTCTACTTGTGATACTACTGTTTTTACTCAACAAGACACGGCAAAAATTGTGTAATTTTTTTTTCCATTTTGTAATGTTTACATTGGCACTGTAGGCCTTCACATTATGGTGGACTCGGGTTCACCAGTAACTATGCTTGCTGAAGGTACTCTTAAAAATTGTGGGGTGATACGCTTCTGGAAACTCATGACATTAGGGTAGTAGCATCTGGTGAGTCAGAAATTCTCACTAAAGGATATTTTGTGGATGTTTTAGAATTTTCTGGCAGGTCCATTTGCACAAACATGTATGTAGCTGTTAATGGACGTGATATCATGGGTTGGATAAACCAGAGAAGACTGGGCAACATTTTGAGACCAGGTACTACTGTACCAGTTCTGATTGCAGAAAATACTCACTTAGACATTGATGACATTTGAAAGAAATGTTCTCATGTGTTTTCAGACAAAATTGGTACTGTTAAAGATTTTGAACATGAGATTGTTTTAAAACCAAGTGACATTCCTGTAAAACATAAAGTCAGAGACATTACCCTTTCCATCAGGGAAGATCTGAGATTACACTTAGATCAGTTGTGTGCAGATAAGATTATTGAATAGGTAGATTCTGCTGAATGGGTCACTGCTGTGGTTATTGCTAAAAAAAAAGGATGGAAAAATGTGCTTATGTGCTGACCTGTGCGCGCTGAACAAAAACATTTTCATTGATTGCAATCACCTTCCTACAATTAATGAGCTTTTTCTACTCTGGATGGGGCTACCCTTTTTTAGCAATATCGATCTCAGAGCAGCCTATCATCAAGTCAGGCTCAAAAATTAAATCCCAAGCTCTTTGTACTTTTATTACACCCTTTGGTGCTTAGAAGTATCTACGCATGCCTTTTTGGTCTTGCATCAGCAGGAAGCATATTTTAAAAGCTGATGTTTTCCCTATTCAAGCATGTGCAGGGAGTTTTAGCTTTTCAAGATGATATTCTCATTTTCGCCAAGAATATTCAGGAACACAATTGTATCTTGAACAATGTATTGGAAATATTGTCCAAGCATTGAAATGCAAATTTCTTACTGACAATGTAGAATACTTAGGTCACCACCTAACTGCACACGGTATTAAGCCCATAGAAGATCTTGTCAGAGCCTTAGAAGAAGTGCCTCCACCCTCTAACAAAGATCTTTTTGAGGTTGAGCGATTACTATTCTAGATTTGTTAATGGATATACTACTCTAATGGAACCTCTAAAGAAAATGCTAAGAAAAAAAGGGATTTTTCTGGGGCACAGAAGAACAGAATGTCTTTCAAGAAATGAAATAAAGTCTTTCCAATGTCCCCGCCCTTAAATCTTATGTAAGTGGACATAAATGTATCATAACAGTGGTTGCAAGTGCTGTTGGCCATGGTGCTGCTTTGTGTCAAAAAGATGGTCGATCTGAAACCACAGTTGCTTTTGCTTACAGAGTTTTGACTTCAGCCGAGAGAAAGTATAGTACGAAGCTCTCGCTTGTGCTTGGCCATTGCTAAATTTAAAACGTATGTATGGGGTACTGCTTTCGCTTTATGTACAGATCACAAACCTCTTATGTATTTACTAGGAGACAAAGGATCGTCTTGTGCTTCTTCAAGACTTTTCAGAATTCTATCTATGTTACAAGAGTATAATTTTGACGTTATGTACATTCCTGGGGTTACCAATTCCAGGGCTGACTGCCTATGTCGTTTACCCATTCCTTCGGATGAAGCTCATAATTTTGACTTGTTCGAGAATGAATGTATTGTTGCAAATCTAGGCGTGGTGCAGTTATGTAATGGTTCCATTGCCGAAAATGAGTGGATTACAGCCTGTAATGATGATTCTGTTTTAAGCAAAGTGTAAGGATTTGTTTGTTTAGGTTGGCCTCATGTCAACAATTTTAAGGGAGATCTGTTTGTTTTTAGCCAACTAGCTGATCAACTTACTACTGAAAATGGCTTTCTCATGCACGGCGACAAAATTATAGTTCCAGTAGGCTTTGTTCCAAAATTCTGGCACTTAGCCACAAAGGTCATCTGGGAGCCACTGCAACAAAAAAAACTTTGAGGTGCTACTTCTGGAGGCCCTACGTGGATTCTGATGTTGACATATTTGTAGACAACTGTCAAGAGTTATTTGTCCAACAAGCATTGGAAGTCCCATAACACTCCTTTAGTTACCACACCTGTACCCCAAGGCCACTGGCGCAAGCTTGCGCTTGACTTGGCTGGGCCAGTTGTATCTCTACCTTTTGAGAGTAAGTACATAATTGTTGTTGTAGACTATTTTTCTAAGTGGATCTATTATGATTTTTTACATGAGACCTCAACACAAGATGTCATCAATTTTCTGAATAGGATTTTTTCCTTGGAAGGGTACCCTGATGAACTAGTTACTGACAATATTCTTCAATTAACCTCAGAAACTATGGAAAGATTTTTAAAAGACAGGGGTATTAAACACCATAATATTCCTCTATATTCTCCTCGCTATAATGGGGCTGTTGATAGAGCAAATAGACTGATTAAGGAAGGTATGTAAACTGCTCTCACCTGCAACAAGGATGTTGCTAAGTTTCTCCAAGATAAAATGTGGGCGTATCACAATACCCCACACAGTGTCACTGGGGTTTCTCTTTTTGTACTGCTGCGTGGTAGACAAGCTCACACTGGTTTATGTCCCACCTGGCTTAAGGATAAAACACCAGGGTGAATCGATGATGTTGTAAATCTCCAAGAAGTAGAGAATAGAGTTTTAAAATCACAATTGAAAACAACAATATTGCATGATAACAAGAAGAATGTTTGTACACCACATATCGTGGTTGGGTCATGGCTTATGTTGAGAAATATGAAACCCAGGAGATCCAAAGTGTAATTCAACTTCAATGGTCCGTTCAAAGTTACCAAAGTTGCTCACTCATCAATACTCTTGCAAGACAAAAGATGCTGGGCCATAAAAAATGTGGTTCTTTTGAATGACTCCCAATGGAAAATTGTTAAAGGTCATCTGCAACAAAAAACAAAAAAGGCATTGTTTTTGCCTTTTCTGGGTTCTTGTATCAATGATTGGAATGTAACTCAGTCTGATGTTCACCAACGGCATTCCTTGGTCACAAGTAATCAACACACTTCTGATCAAGATATTTTTTCCTCATGTGTCTCCTAATGTCATGTCTGGTTCTTCTGGAACACATTTTGCTGGAAATTATATTACTGCTAGAAGTGGTAGAATGTCAAAGAAACCTTTATATCTACAGGATTTTGCTATGTAATGTTTATTCTTGGGTTTTTTTGAGGACAGGGGAGATCTGTTGTATGCTTACTTTGTTGCAGCACGTGAAGGCACGCGATAGTTATGGCATGCATATTCTCGTGCTGTTTACATTTGTATTTGCATGCATCCTTCCAGCACCGTTCTGCAGGTCTCGTTGCTGAATTGGTCGTTTGTAATTCCAGTCAGCAATGGAGCTGTAGGCGGTGAGGTCGCTAAGGGATGGGCTCCATGTAAAGACTTCTGCTTTAAGAATAAAAGCACTTGAACATAACCTACCTGCGTCCTTGGATTGTTCCTTCGCTCCAACACAGTTACACTGGATAATCAATTGATCCCTAATCAACTCCGTCATCTGTCCAAATTGACACTTAGCAGATAACTCTCTTAGACTGTCTACAAAATCATCAATTGACTCTGAAGTTTGCTGAGGCTGCCTGTACAATTTGTGGCGTCGCATCACCACGTTCACCTGTTTTGCAAGTCTGGTTTGCAAATGCAACACTGCCTTCTATCATCACCAATGACCTCACCTTGAGCATCACGAACAGGTGGTAAGTACTTGACCACGTGCTGGCTTTCCTTTCCCAGAGATCCCAACAATAGGGCTTTTTACCTGACTGCCTGAAACCTGGCACCATCCAAGGTCAATATGTAGTTCTCAAAACAATCCACCTGTTGAGTGCACGTGGGCATCATTGTGCATGTGCGCTCTCAGCATGTGCTGCTTGGTGGACACGAGCGGGACACCATTGTGTCACGCTCGTGCTCTTTTCATAAGTGTGCTTTGTAGAAGTTTCTTGTTCCTCGTGGGGAAGAATGTTATTTAATGAATGTCGGGTGAGGGGAGATGGGGAATACATTGTAACATATTTTCATTCTGTATCTTTCCTTCGGACCTGACGGTCACCTGCATTAAACACGGACAGTCATCGCAACTTCTTGAGTCTGTTTATTCTTTACCAAGGTTAATTTGTGGAAGACACTTCCACACTGGCGACGAGTGGGCACCGAGCTGCGCTATTTATTTATTTTTCTTTCCAAACGTACGAAACAAGTTGACGTCCGGTGTCTTTGCTGTAGTACATCAATCTGCGACTGTACAAGGCATCTACTAACGTAAAGAATCGGAAATTAATTGGACATTAAGCATTTTTTTTACAAGGATTTGCTACATTTATCTCCACTTGGGCTATTGTCTAATTGCGAAGAATCGGAACAATTGCGGAGGATTGGAACACTACAGCAGAGTCATATATTTTTTTTCTTCCTACCTGGCCTGACTGTGCAGTTGTTGAAGCTCGAGTACTCTGCATGTGGTTCTCCTGAGCGGTGGTGTGTTGCGGCTCGCTCTCCTGTTGGTGATGTTCTTGTAAGGCGTGCACGAGAACGTGGTGGCGTCTGAAAGTAAGCAGAGAATCGTGCATTCTTAAAGGGCCAGCAACGGTAACCAGGGCAACGATGTGTGTATGCAATGCGGCAATCTTTGATACACTGCACAGGGCCACGCTAATGAATCAAACGTGTCATTGTCGTGTGTAGAGTGCACAGCGATAGGCATGCTTTTGTTATAACCAATTTTTGGATCGCAGGCTACAACGCTGCCACGCAATTACATTGCCTGACCTTTATAATCCCTTCCTGTTTTTTTTTCTCTTCCTCACGAATACTGCCAATTACAAAAAGAACACCAACGCAATGCATTATCACAAGTTTTTATCCTTACTGGATACACACTTTCTGTGATATGCACACATTGTACATTTCAGGTTAAGTGTCCACGTTGACTTCTTTTATCTTTTCTGTTTTTTTGTTTTCTCATTACTTTGTGAGATAATATGTTTGGCATTGTACCTCCTCCTTCTTTCCTGACCACAACAGACGAACCATTAATGGATTCAGAAATATGGAAACCTGTTTTTCGGGCGTATGTTGAAGTATTAGAGGGAGAAGAATTTGAACCAGAAAGAAAATGAGCACTTTTAAAACATTGCTTAGGTTGTATAGGCTTAAAAGAATTTTAAAATGTACCTACATTAGTTAACCCTGGCAATATCAATGCATATCAGTATGCGTCTTTGCAACTAAACCTAAGATATGGAAAAAGAAAAATGTTGTCATGGAAAGGTTCATTTTCTACTGATGGAAACTGATGGAGCAGGTAAAGCAAAATTTTGTATACCTCCTCTTTTTTGCATGAAAATACTATTTATATAACCTACTTATATTATAATTTGACTAACGGTGTGCTGTGGTATACTTACCAACCTTTTGCAAATGTCGTAAACACCAATTACACATGGGACTTATTGCTATTTGCATGGCAAAATAACTCTAATAACTAAAATATGTACGCATATTAATAGTAGTACATGTGGTAATAGGATATTGCATGATTTATGCTGCTTTTGTGATGTTTGCGTTCCCGTTTTGGACCGTAAAGGTGAGTATTATTGCTTTAAATGTCGCTAGGAAAATACCAATACATGAAGGGATTAGTGAGGGTTTAACATTAGAATCTTCATTTCTTTGTATTAATTATTCTTTTGTGTTTGTTTCGCTTAAGTTGGCATTTGGGCCTACCTAAAAATGGCATCCGAAATGGAGTTCAGAAGTGGCCACCGTCTCGTGAGCGCGATGCCTACTGCGCAGACTCGGATGGCTCCGTAGACCTCCAAGTAACCCCAAGGCACAGTGTTCCTGGTCAAGGATAGGAACTTGGTGGACTGCCAAACTTCAGTCAGTAAAAACTGGTCTAAATGAACAATTGGGACATACAGGCAAACCTTCAACATTGTTGCATAAGGGCAACATAGACAGAGGAAATGAACCAGCAAAATCCATGAGAACATCCACTGATGTAAAATCGGACGTTTCCAATCAGCTAATCATGTTCATTCTTGCCTAAAAATGTTTCATGTTATCCCGAATTTTATTATAAAAAGGGTAGTAGAATAGGGAGGGGTTTTAAGATGGCATTCAGCGGTTTGGATGACTGCACACCCTTATTGACCCCACAGGCGATGACAGATGCTTGCACGATTTCTGGTCCTTTGGAGATCTATGGGACTGTAACGTGCCGAGCAAAGAACTTTCGGACTTTGAGCTTTGGCCTGCTTTATTTGGACAATTAACGGCTAAATTCGGTAATGCAGAGCCAAATGAATTAGAGAAAAATCCAGATAGCAAGAATAGGTAAATATAATGTCATGCGATTTATATTAATTGAACCAAAATTCTAAACTTTCGATTGAGCAAAAATGCTAATATTAATTGCAAACAATATTTAGATAAACAAATATTTGATTAACAGAAATGACGAGTTTGTGGTTTTTCAATGAAGAGAGTAAAAGGATTCTGAGTCTTAAATGTGTTTTAGCTGGTTCTAAATCACCATCAACCAATCCAACTAATTGGTCCGTCGACCAAGTGGTGGAGTGCCTTGATGTTTAGGATTAGGTATCTATAGGTGGTGAATGCTAATGTATATTCTGTAAAATAACTTTTCTCCCCTATAGGTAATAAGGTACCCCCCACATGTCCAGCGCTTAGTTATTCATCCCTCCTGTGTGCAGACTCGTGAGTGGAGCTGTGTGAGTGTTGGGGTTATGGGCCCCACCAATGACTGCATGTGTGAATGAGCTAGTGTGACGTCGGGTCTGCGACGCAGGGAGGATAGTTGTATATTTGCTCTCTTTTTTCCCGGGTCTCGCGCCGGATCAGTTTTTCTGGTAGCAGAATGATGGTTTTATTGCATTGGTTTGGTGATTATTGCTTATGGATTTGATTATTGCTTATTGATTTCTGATTTTTGAATATTGATTATTGATTGCGGATGTTTGGATGAGTATTGATTTATGTACTAACATTCCATGTTGAATAGCATTGCGTTCTATGTTGTTTGGAAGACTTCTGGGATGTAGGAAGTCGGATGGCCTGTGGCAAGTGAAGTCACATGGTGAATTGTTTGTTGCCCTGTAGGTACACGAGGAAAACGTGTGACGATTGAAGTTGCACAACGCATTGTCTGGGTTCGATTTGGTAACATCGCTGTGTGTTATTGTTAGGGACATTTCTGTATGAAAGAGGTGTATGGGTAGCGAAGGCCACCTGTGAAATGTTGGTCTTAAGTAACAGGAGTCCACGTGAACTCTGATTACGCTTATCACTGGAAAGGTAATAGGTGTTCCCTAAGCTGGTAAGAGGGATAAAGTAGAGGGAAGTGCTACTTTATTAACGAATGTAATAATTCTGTAGTAGGGCAGAGGTAAGCGCTGCTCTCGGAAAAGACAGTATTCTGTATGAATGAACTACATTTTCCGTATGAAAGTGTGTAAATGAAATAGCATTCAACTTAATTGTGAAACTCTGGTTTTATTTCTCAGGAGCAGAGCATCTCCAACAGGTGTCTTATTTCCAGAGAAACGGTTAGTTAATGCTTGTTAGAAGGGTAAGGTAGAGGGAAGTGCTACTTTATCGGCGAGTGCAATTATTCCGTAGTAGGGCAGAGGTAAGCGCTGCTTTCGGGAAAGACGGAATTCTTGTGAAAAAGGTCAAGACTATCTCTTTTGTTAGTGAAACAGATAATGGTGGCGTTTTTATGTCGTTACTAACAGAATTTGAGTAAAAAGTGAATGTAAGAAAGTTTGCAGATACATTTTGTAAAGGAGGGGTCAGCAGAAGCAGGAGTAGCGAGAAAAAGCTGACGTCAGAAAAGACCGCGCTGGGATTGGTCAGTCAGTAAGGAACATAGATGCTCCTGATTGGTGCGTTAGTATACGCTGCACTAGGAGTGGAGAATTACAGGGTGAAATAGATGCTCCTGATTGGTGTGTTAGTGTAAGTCGCAATATGATTGGATAAAACAACAACATAGTCGTAGGAGAAATCTAGCGATACTGAAGAGAGAAAATGATGTATTACGATCCACCAAAAAAAGAGAAAAGTCCTGGTTCGGAAAGATCAAGAGTTTATTTAAAAAGGACAAACCAATTGTGACTAGAGAGGGACAGTTGCTTCCTCCACCGAAATTACCTGCATCCTTAATGGTTGCGAAATATGGCTATCATACATGTATTTGGTTAGATAATTGGGCAAAGTATACAAAAGATGATGGAGTTTTAGCATTTCCGGAACATGGTTCATTCAATTTAACGGTATTGAGGAATTTAAGAGAAAGAATGATGAAATTAGAACCAAGACCTAGACCTACTCAGTTTGAAGCATTGACAGAATGGGAAGATGAGCTGTATGACAGGGAACAACAGCGGAGTGGCGGAAGGTACAAGTATATGTTTAGTAGACTGTGTGGACAAGAGAATCATGATGACAGAATGAGAAGATGGCGAACTGCAAATATGACTGATGGTATGTTCCCTATGAGAAGTGCTGAAGAGACTAGTAGTAGAAAATGTACAAAAAAGAGAAATAATTCAGGATCAGAAGGTTATAAGTATGGTGTGCATGAGTCGGAGGATGATGTTCTTGAGGACATGTTTTATAAAAATCCACCACCGTATCAATCAAATTCCACATTGTTGACACCAAGTGCCCCAGTAAAAGAATCACCACAAAATACAAAGTTTGAATCAATACCACATGAGGTAGGAAGAAATAATCCCTTTAGAGAAACAGAAAAAACACAACCTGGTAAAAGGGCAAATGAAAATTCTGCTGAATTAGCCAGAACTACTTTAGAATTAACTGAAAAGATTAGGGAATTGACTAAAAACATGGAAGCTGTAACTGTTCCTGTAACAATAGGATCTGCAATGCCTATTTTTGATAAACAAAAGGATAGGGAGCATTGTCTGACGATTCCTTATAACAGTAATAAACAAAATGAAATGCAAAGAAGAGGTTCGAGAGAAAATCCATCGGGACAAGCGGTAGGAATTTCTGAACAAAGTACTCCTAAATATTTGACAGTAAATCAGAGTCTAGCGAATAGAGCAATAATGACGACAGAACCAGTACCAGGGTCACCAAAAAGTTTAGAACAAACACGAAATGAAAAGGTTCCTGTAGGTCCTACTTCTGATGAATTAAGTGAATGGTTAAGGAGTTTACAGCAAAAAGATGCTGAACCTCGACCTTTAGATGTGTCCAAATTAAAAATAGTTTTAGAAGAATTAGTAGTAGGAACTATTCTCACAGAAAAGTTAAAAGCCTATCAGGATGAAGAATTAATGTTTCTATGCAAAAGTATAACGTGGAGAGCAAGAAATTTACATGAAAGATTTTGAAAAGGTGAAGTCATTACAAAAACCATACAGAGTAGTCTTTTCTGAAAAAGATATTGAAAATTTGAATACTGCAGGACGAACAACTCAGACTAAAGACTTAATTATTTTACTGAGAAAATGGGGCGATGTAGACAAATGGAAAAGTAGATGGTTTCGAAAACGAGACGATGCAACAGACAAAACGTTTGCAGCTTATCCAGTAAGATAAAAAGAAAAAGTGGTAACTGAATGTCCCATGAGGGAGATTCCAGGTGGAGGCTATGTGCATGTCCCCTGGACCAGACAAGATATTTTATCATTCACCAATGACTTTCCTCATTTGCGCGAGAAGCCGGTTGAGTGGTACAGGCAGGTAGACAGGTTTGTAAAATTATCAAAAGTACTATGGATTGATTTGAATAGTTTATTTGAAATAATTGTACCAGCAGACCTATGGGTAGAATGTAAAATTGCAATAGGTTGGCCTACTCAAGAATACCCTAGAGATCCAAAAACAGGTGCTCCTGATCCAGAAGTAATGAGAAAATATGAACAAGTAGTTACCTTTCTGAAAAATAAAGTGCCTCCTAAAGAAACTGATTGGGTAAAAATTGATAGAATTCATCAAGAAGTGAAGGAGTCTGTACATGTCTATTATGAGAGATTGTTACTAGCTTTTAAGCAATATAGTGGTGATGAAAATTTGAGTGAGAAGGACTTGAGTCATTTTGTATATCGATTTGTGTATGGGTTGCGTCCTGAAGTAAGTGAAATGATTAAACAGCATACAGTAGATTGGCAAAATAAAAAGATAGATTAAGTACTGAGACATGTAAAATATTTTAGTGATGAGATTGAAGCAAAGCAGCGTAAATTAAAAGAAAAAGCCATGTGGGCTCAAGTAAAAGTGGCAGAGAGACAGGAAGCTCAATTGATTGAACAAGCAAATGGTACGAGCATGAGACAAAAACCCAACATTGGGAAAGGGAAAGGACAGACTAGTCTAGAAGAAGGCAAAAAGAAGTGGCCATGTCATAATGGCGGAAGAATAGGGCATTGGAGAACCGAGTGTAAATTTCCCCGAAGTGCTAATGGTGATAATGCATCATTGAATCCACAGGTGCAGAATGTGGTGAATTGTAAACCGCAGCGACAGCAGCAGGTTGTTGCCCAACAGTGTCAGGCGCCAAAACCGCCTTTTCCACAGAGCGTAAATCCTCAGAAATACAGTAATGAGACAGGATTCTACAACGAAGAACAGGTAACTAAGCTGCCGCGCGCTAGTGCTGTTTCGCAGTATTGGCTACAACGTGATGAGAGTGAGTCAGAAGAAAGCTATTGACGGTGCCGAGGGGAGGAAGAAGAGTGCGGACTTGGCACAACTCTAGAAGTAGACCAGGCAGGCCCTTTTGTGGATGGAAAGGTAAATGACGAAAAAAAAACTTTCCTAGTAGATACTGGTGCTACTCGTTCAACTGTTAGGTCAGCTGATGTCAAAAATCTTCCTCTCGGCTGAAACAATCCAAGTAGTTGGAGTATCCAACAGACAGATAAAAACATATCTCACTGAACCAGTTAAAGTTAAAATAGGGATATTTTCTGAAATGGACCGTTTTGTTGTGTGCGATTCAAGCCCTGTAAATTTGTTAGGGAGAGATTTGCTGTGCAAAATGAACTGCACAATATTCTGTACTCCTGATGGTATAGCTTTTGAGACTCCTGATGAGGACGTACTGTACAAAATGACTATAGCTAATATGGAATCTGAAATTACCGAGGCATTTGTTGTAAATGACCCTGAGGAATTGCCTCAAGAATTGAAGAAAACAGTAAAAACTGAGGTATGGGATTTCACAGGAGAAGATGTGGGATTAATGAAAAATGTAGATCCCGTAAAAAATTCTGTAAAGAAAGGAGTAAGTTACCCAAATATTCCGCAGTACAAATTGACACCCAAAATAATTGCAGAAGTCACTCCTATAATAGAAAATGATTGAACAGTGTATTTTGAGGGAAAATGAGCAGTCCATGTAATTCTCCAATTATGGGCCTGAAAAAACCTAGTGGAACATTTAGAATTGTGCAAAACCTGAGAAAAATAAATAAAATCGTTGTATCATGTTGTCCCATTGTACCAAATCCATCTGTGATTATGTATCAGATTCCTCACGATGCATAATGGTATACAGTGATTGATTTGTGTCATGCTTTCTTTTCCATTCCGTTGCACCCTGACAGCCAACAGATTTTTGCGTTCCGGTTTGGCGAACGTATTTTGGCATGGTGCCAAATCCCACAGGGGTATACAGATAGTCCCTCAATATTTAATCAGATTCTGAAAAAGTCTTTAGAAGATTTAAAAATGCCCAAAAGTTCGGTATTGGTCCAATATATGGATGACCTACTTGTGGCATCGAGAACTCGAGAAGCTTGTGTAGTGGATACCATTGCATTGTTGAATCATTTGGCAGATGGAGGACTTAAAGTATCCCCATAGAAATTGCAATTCTGTCAGAAAGAAGTACAATATTTAGGCCACAAAATTGAAAATGGACTAAGAAAAGTAAATGCAGATAGAATCAGGATAATAAAAGGAATGAGAGCCCCAATGACTCAAAGAGAAGTGAGAATGTTTCTTGGAATGGTAGGATATAGTCGTCAGTGGATTAGTAATTTCTCTTTGATTGCAAAACCTCTGGTACGTTTGACAAGGAGTGATGTAAAAGATCCCATTGAATTAAATAAAGAAGAGTTGAAGGCTTTTAAACAATTGAGAGATGGTTTGTGTGAAGCACCAGCTCTTGGCATGCCTGACTATGAGAAAGAATTTGAGCTCTATTGCAGCGAATGAAATGGATGTGCACTTTCTGTGTTAATACAGAAACATGGAAAATTGAGGAGACCAATTGCATATTTTTCGGCTATGTTACACCCTGTAGCTGTAGCATTGCCTGGTTGTTTGAAAGCTGTAGCAGCTACTTGTAAGAGTCTGGAACAGAGTGAAGGAACTGTGATGGGATATCCTGTGAGAGTGTGTGTATCACATGATGTGGCAATCCTTTTTACAAGGAGCCGCATTCAGTTTATGACGCAAAGTCGTCTGACTAAATATGAGAAAGTCATATTAGGTGCAACGAATGTGAGCCTTGTGAGATGTCTGAATGTGAATCCTTCAACATTGTTACCTGTTGCTGAGAATGTGGAAGTCAGAGATGATGTGGATCATGACTGTTTGGAAGTGCTTGATTTCTGTACCAAACCACGTCCTGATATAAAAGATGTACCTTTGACAGAAAGTGACTATGTGATGTTTGTGGATGGATCATGCTTAAGAACAGATGAGGGAATTCTGAGTGCAGCATATGCACTATGTACGGTAGCAGCTGTACTGGAAGCATCTTGTCTGAAAGGAGTAAAATCAGCCCAGGTTGCTGAACTTTTTGCATTAACAAGAGCATGCAAGTTGGGAAAGAATGTGAGAGTGACTGTGATCACCAATAGTCAGTACTGCTTCGGTGTGCTGCATGACTTTGGGCAGATTTGGTTCCAAAGAGGGTTTTCGACATCAAGTGGAACTCCTATAAGGAATGCTGAAGTGGTTGGAAAATTTATTGAGACGATACAGCTGCCTAAGCAGTTAGCAGTGGTGAAATGTGCTGTGCATTCCAAGTCCGCTGATTATATTTCAGCTGGCAAACAATTTGCCAACGACATGGCTCAGTATTGTGCACGAAATCAGAACTCTGTCAATCGTTGGAGAGAAAAAGAAATGAATTCATGTCCCTTGTTGTTTACTAACACCGTGAATACATGGGAAGAAGTGAGGCAGTTGCAGGAAGAAGCAGGAGATGAGGAAATGAGACAGCGGGTAAAAGCAGGATGTGCACCCCGGGAAACAGATCATGTTAGGGTTTATCGGGATGGAAGACCAGTTATGCCTGATAGCATGGTTTCTGCCATGGCACGGATGTATCATGGACAAGCACATGTAGGAAGAGATGCTATGATCAGACTTTTCAAACAGACATGGTATACGGCAAAATTTAGACTTGTAGCTGAAAGCCTTTGTCAAAGATGCCTTATATGTCAGCGATTCAATCCTGGAAGAAAAACAGTGGTAAGTCTGAAATGATAGGACGAGAAGGAGGGCCTTTCACAAGAATGCAGATTGGCTTCATTGAAATGCCCCCCTGCAACAGGTTGAGGTATGTTCTAGTGATGGTTTGTGTGTTCTCTTAATGGGTGGAAGCATACCCAACTAGAAGAAGTGATGGAATCACAGTAGCCAAGCTACTATTGAGAGAGTTCATTCCTAGATTTAGTTTTCCAGTCACGATCGAGTCAGATAGAGGAAAACATTTCCATAATGAAATCATGAAATTAATTTGTGAAGCATTGAATGTACAACAGAAACTACATTGTGCCTATTGCCCAGAGGCTTCTGGTGTGGTGGAACAAGTAAATGGCACCATTCAAAACAGATTAGGAAAAATGTGTTTAGCCACAGGATTGAAATGGCCTGATGTCTTGCCTCTGGTACTCATGACTATAAGATCTATTCCATCTAGGAATACAGGCTTGAGTCCTCATGAAATTGTGATGGCGAGAGCAATGCGACATGTTTTCATACCAGTCAACAAGCTATTGCCTATATCTGATGACTTGGTGTTGGATTATTGCAAGGGGTTGGCTGATTCCGTTCATTCTGTGTTTCATCAGGTTGGATCGGATGCCACCACTCTTGAAAAGAAGCCAGCTCATGATCTGAGCCCAGGTGACTGGGTGAGAATAAAATTGCATAGAAGAAGAAATTGTCTGGTCCCACGGTGGGGTAAACCACGTCAGGTGATCCTGACCACGACGACAGCTGTAAAATGTACAGGAGTGAAGAACTGGATTCATGCTAGTCATACCTTGCGAATTCCAAATCCAGTGGATAACAAAGAATGAGAATACTTTGAAGAATCTGATACAAGTTCTGAATCAAATACAGAAGAAATAAGAGCAAGACAAACTCCTGAAAGGGGGGAGTCAGAACCAAGTTCAGCTATTGCACCAGAGAATCTACCATTAAGAAGAAAATTGAAAATTTCTGACACCAGCTTAGAATTAGACACTGAACCAGTACAAGCACATAAGGGTGAAAATAAAAACAGTGAAGAGATTGTCAAAGAAGTATTTGATAAAGAAGTTCCGTATGAAAAGTCAAGAGAAATTCCACCTGAAATAACAGAAGTAGGTGGTAAGGTACCAGATACAGAGAGAGAGGGAAAGATTGTCGCGGAAGACCCCCGAGGAGATGTAGGGAAACCATACATCCAGGTAGAAGAAGGGACAGCTAGTCAGCAGTAAGATTGTGTGGAAGAACCACGAGGAGGGACAGAAGTAGTTAAGAAAAAGGAAGTGGTGGAAAGAAAGACTACTGAAAGTAAGAGTCAAGTTGGAACTGAATCGGAGGACAGTGACGAAGAAGTACCAGAAGGTCGAGTCCTGAGGAAAAGAGCATGGAGAACTGAGAGAAATGAAAAGGGAAGTAAGCTAAAAAAGGCCAGCAAAGGATGAAATTTGGCCAAACAAGATAAAGAGATTGTGATGCAGATTAACATGAGTAAATTCATCCAGAGCTGAACAAGTGAATGAGGTGTCTAGCCAAGAGAAACCAAAAGACATTGAACAGACACCATCAGAGGAGAGCAAAAGGACTAGAAAGCCCAACCAGAAGTATAAGTCACCAGAATGGTCGTATGTGGCACTTCCTGAAGTACGAGAAGCGAGAGACAGACAAGGCGATCTAGAGGTGACTATACCAGAAGTGGTTGAGGAAGACGAAGAACCTGAAATCCTGAGAGTTATCTTGTCCGACATCGGGGAAGAGACGGATGTTCAGGAAATTCTGAATCAAGACTGTGAAAGAAAAGTGAAAAACAATCAAATGCCAAACTGAAGAGATAAAAGGGCTCTAAAAGGAGAAAACTTGAAATTTACTGAAAAAGACATAAACCAAAAAGAACCAAATAGGTGCTTAGAGCCTTGGGTTAGACAAAACTAGTTGTGAAGTAGAAGAGGCTAAGTCAAAAGACACTGATCATTTTTCGAAATGGCAAACACAGAAAGTATAAAATCTACATGTGTGTTCCTTAGAAGATGGCACAAAATGTGTTTTTGTTGTACAGGATTACTAATGCTTCTGTGGAGTGCGTTAGCTTTAATGGTCTCTATTAGACCTACGTCCTAGGGGTAGCTTGGCTCAGGTCAACAGGCTTACATCTCCACTTGGCCTCTCATGCTTGCATCCTACCCAGCTCGCAATCTTGCGCAGCATCACACAAAAAGGACACTACACCGATTAAGTTCAAGGTTTACTAGAATTCTTCAACTTCACTTTTTCCTTCTTTTTAACGGGGATACTCAGTTTCACATAGCAGAGTAAAACATTACATTTGCATTTAAAAGGACAATTTCATTCCAACGTTCATCTTAAAGAAAACGGTTACGTGAACACCCTCTGAGCTTCTCCTCCCACCCGGATTCAGAAGACCCAGGATTAATTCCCACTGGGAGGGCTCCAAACCACCGCTATAATTTCTGCAATGTCAAAAGAGAACTTGGTCAACCCCAATCTCCTCCTTTTAAGCGCTGCGTTGGATATTCCCTGTTGCTGACAATAAATGTGTTACCTCTAACAATCTACATTTGTCTATTTACTATCTAGCCAATAAATCATTACATTTCAACATTGTACATGAACCCAGGCGGTTACCAGTGTGGAGACTGCTTTCCTCAACTCTTATGTTGGACAACTGTATTTTCGCCCCCTCCCACCTTCTTGGTGGACTGTGTCCCGTGTACCACCAAGTCCGTCTACCCGCTTTACCAGTCTTGAACCTGGATCTCTCAGAGACTGTCGCTAGGGTACCTCAAGGCAACGCCTGGCCGCCGCTGCGCACTCTCTGGTGCCCTCCGGGGCTCTCTCCCCCCCACCTTCTTAAGCCCCTCTTACTGTGCCACCACGGAGGTCTTCTGACGAACGGTTCAGTGGGAACCGGAGCTGAAGGACTTGGGGTGGGCTGGAACTCACAGCGCCAGACGCCAGACAGGAAATCCTGACACCAGGGATGAGGTGAAAAGCTCGACACCCTCTGCCAAAGCGCTTTCCCACAGCCACGGGCCTCACTTTCCCCGCAGACTTGACCAGCCGGGTAGACTCGGGTCGACCCGGTTTCAATTGCAGGATACGGCCGCCGCCTCAGGAGTCAGCGTGTCTTGTGGGGCGCGGCCTACCTCGGCTTCCGGCAACAGAGAGGGGCGGCCTCTCGGCCCCTCTCACGTGATACGAGGAGGACGGCCTCCAAGCCTGTCGCGTCCCTCGCCTCCCTCAGACGACTCTCCTCCCCCGGTTCGCGGCGTCGCTTGCTCACCAGCCTCCTCTCCCCCAAGCCTCTCCACACCGCTCTTGCCAACAGCAAGCCACCACCAGCGGACAACAGGAGCCCTCCGTTCTCTTCAGGGACGGCAGAAATCACTTCAGGTAGGGACTCGGGTAGGGGGGTTGAAGGGGGCCCAAATTAAGGGTGCCCAGAATTCTCCGGTGCAGCTTGTCTGGATTTCATAGTTCTCTTATCTCCTGGGGGGGACTTCGCCTCTTCAGCTCGAGATGAGAGGTAATCGCCACCGCCAGTCGATCTCCACCCAAGAAGGGATGAGGGTGGGGCTGGTCACAGATAGGGATCCTGGACCTCCTTCAAGGGTTCTGGCCACTTTTTGGAAATCCTAGAATTACGCTGTTCCACCAGTTCACTGCCTGCATTCAGGGACCGGTCACAAGAGTAGGGGTGGCGTTACTAGGATTAGGACTCAGTGCAGACCCGTGGACCTGTCCGTTCCCCTCTGAGTACAACCACCTCCTCACACAGGTGCCTCACTCCTGAATGACTCCACAGCCCAACTTGATTCTAAAATGGCCGCCCTCCTGCCACCTCTATTTATCACCTTGGGCTGGACTTGCCAGAGGGGTCCAGAAGGTTCTGGAACCTCCCATGGCAGTCATGGCCCGGGTGCTGAGGTGACAGTTGGAGCCACCATTTTGTGAATCCTACCTTCCTCATCTATCTACCTCAGGGGAGCACCTTGCGCCTTTCCCTCATGTGATGAGGAAAAGGCGCCCAGAACCTCTACATCAGCACCCCAAAAAGTTTGGTAGACAGAAAGAATGAGAAGGGGACAAGGGATAAAAATAATAAAATGAAGAGGGAACTGCCAAAGGGCTGACAGGTCTAACACGTGTCCCCCCCAGCTGAAAGTGGGGAGAGCTACCCAACCCCTTGGGAGTCCTCTTCACTAAGGCGGAAATACCTGGAGAGACCGTCAGCATTGGCGTGGTCCACTCCTGGGCGATGTTCCACCCTAAAGTCCATCCCCTGTAGGGAAATGGACCACCTCAACAGCTTGGGATTCTCGCCCCTCATTTGCATCAGCCACCTGAGGGGCCGGTGGTCAGTCTGAACCAGGAAGTGCGAGCCAAACAGGTATGGCTGCAGCTTCTTCAGAGCCCACACCACCGCAAAAGCCTCCCTCTCAATTGCACTCCACCTCTGTTCCCGGGGGAGTAGTCTCCTGGATAGGAAAACCACCGGTTGGTCTAGACCCTCGTCATTGAGTTGCGACAGCACTGCCCCGATACCGTGCTCCGACGCATCTGTCTGGACGATGAACTCCTTAGCAAAGTCAGGGGCCCTGAGAACAGGTGCCGCACACATGGCCTTTTTCAAGGTGTCGAAAGCTTGTTGACATCCCTCGGTCCAGATTACCCGTCGAGGGTGCTTTTTGGAAGTGCGCTCAGTCAAGGGGGCCACGATGGTTCCGTATCCCTTGACAAAGCGTCGGTAGTAACCAGTGAGGCCCAAGAAGGCCCGAACCTCTGTCTGAGTCTTGGGGGGTTCCCAGGCCATGATGGTTTCGATCTTGGCCTGGAGGGGTTGCACCTTGCCCCGACCCACCAAGTGACCGAGGTACACTACCGACCCCTGCCCGATCTGGCACTTACTGGCTTTGATCGTCAGACCTGCCTGCTGCAAAGCCTGAAGAACAGCCTGAAGGTGACACAAATGGTCCTCCCAGCTGTGGCTGAAGACAGCGATGTCATCCAGGTACGCAACTGAAAAGGCTTCCATTCCAGAGAGGACCTGGTTCACCAATCGCTGGAACGTAGCAGGGGCGTTCTTGAGCCCGAAGGGCATCACACAGAACTGGTAGTGACCCTCGGGTGTGGAGAAGGCTGACCTTTCCTTGGCTCCATCCGTCAGGGAAATCTGCCAGTACCCGGATGTGAGGTCAAAGGTACTGAGATATTGGGCAGCTCCCAACCGGTCAATGAGCTCATCCGCCCTCGGGATAGGATGAGCATCCGTCTTCGTCACTGAATTCAGTCCCCTATAATCCACACAGAACCGAAGCTCTGGGGTAGTGCCCGGTGGGGCAGCTTTGGGTACCAGTACCACCGGACTGGACCAGGGACTACCTGAAGGCTCGATTACTCCTAGCTCTAGCATCTTGGTAACTTCCTCATGGATGCTAGCCTTCACCTTATCCGACAGTCGGTAGGACTTGGACTTCACAGGTGGGCTGTCCCCTGTGTCCACATCATGGGTACACAGATGAGTCCTTCCCGGAATAAGGGAGAACAAGGAAGCAAACTGCTCCAGTACCTGGCGACAGTCCTTCCGTTGTTCAGGAGTTAGTGACGGTGAAAGGATCACTCCCTCCACCGATCCATCCTTCTCTTGGGACGCAAACAGATCGGGAAGAGGTTCACTTTCCTCTTCCTCTGACCCATCAGTCACCATCATTAACGTGACCTCGGGTCTCTCTTGGTGAGGCTTGAGGCGGTTGACATGGAGCACCCGATGGGGCTGCCTGGGGGTCTTAAGATCTACCACGTAGGTAACCTTGCCCTTTTTCTCAACCACCTCAAAGGGACATGACCAGCGATCCTGGAGGGCGCTAAGCTCTCCAGGTTCCATCACCCACACCTTCTGGCCAGGCTCCAGCTCCACCGGGTGAGCATTTCGGTCATACCATTCCTTCATGACCGTTTGGCTGGCTTCTAGGTTTTCCGAAGCTTGCTTCCACAACCTAGCCATTTGGCTACGAAAGGCCAGCATATAGCTCACCACATCCGGGGGAAGTTTTCTGGGAGTCTTTTCCCATCCATCCTTCACCAGGCTAAGGGGTCCACGCACGGGATGCCCGTACAACAGCTCGAAGGGGCTGAATCCCACTCCCTTCTGTGGTACCTCCCTGTACGAGAACAGCAAACAAGGTAGGAGGACGTCCCATTTCCTCCGCAGGCTCTCGGGCAGACTCCGGATCATGCCCTTTAAGGTTTTGTTAAACCTTTCCACCAGACCATTGGTCTGGGGGTGATAAGGGGTGGAGAACCGGTAAGTGACTCCACACTCCTTCCACATAGCCCGCATGTATGCCGACATGAAGTTGGTACCTCTGTCCGACACCACTTCCTTGGGGAATCCCATCCGGGTAAAAATTCCCATCAGGGCCCGTGCCACCGCAGGTGCAGTAATGGTCCTCAGAGGGATAGCCTCTGGGTACCGTGTGGCATGATCCACCAGAACCAGGATAAACCTGTGACCGGCCGACGTTGGTGGATCCAATGGCCCGACAATGTCGATACCCACCCTTTCAAAGGGGGTACCAACGACAGGCAGTGGTTCCAGGGGAGCCTTCAGCTTCACCCGTTTTCCTACTAGCTTGGCAGGTTACACACGTCCTACAAAAAGTATCGGACGTAATCCTCATCTGAGGCCAGTAAAAATGAGGGACAAGTCGAGCAAAGGTCTTGTCTTGTCCCAAGTGTCCTGCCAAGGGTATTTCGTGAGCCAGTCCTAATAGGAAGGCTCGGTAACGCTGGGGAACTACCAAGGCCCAGGATGAACCATGCACCGGAGCCTTGGGTTCGCTATACAGGAGTCCATCTTCCCAGTATATGTGGAAGTTCCCCGAATCGTTACCCGCTGCCTGGGCTTCGGCCTGCCGCCGTAAACCCTCAAGGGTAGGGCACTCCTTCTGGGCCCGACAAAACTCTTCCCTAGTAGGTCCTCCCTCCACCTGCCAGTCTGCAGGGGTAGGTAAGCCCTCCAGGGACGTTACATCCCCCTCCGTAGACTCCGGGACCACTTCAGTTGCCCCATCCACCTTTGGAGGGTCAGATGCCGGGGCAGGCTTCCCCCGTCCCCGTCTACCCTTTCCGGCAGCTGGTTGGGCCTTTGTCCCAGGCTCCAACCTCTGTGAATCCCCTCTTCGGGTGGTCACGGACCGAGTGTGGGCACACGTCCACTCAGGGGTCCCCAACATCTCCATGTGGGCCCTGAACTCAACCTCCTTCCACGCCGAGTGTTCAAGGTCGTTTCCCAACAGGCAGTCGACCGGCATCTCAGGGCTGATCGCAACTCGTAGAGGACCCGCAACCCCTCCCCACTCAAAGGGAACCTGGGCCACCGGATAGTGACCCTCTTGGTTGTCAGCCATCACAACCGGGTGGACTACATTGGGAACCACCTGCTCTGGGGACACCAGCTGACTCCTCACCATAGTCATGCTGGCTCCTGTGTCCCTCAGAGCCTCCACCCTCTGGGCATTGATGGTGACCCATTGCCTGTACTTAGTAGTATTCGAGGGCATCTGGGTCTTAGGAACCATCTCACAATCCCCTAAGGACACTAGGGTTAGCCCTGCCCACTCACCTCCCTTATCTAGGGGCAACTCCTCCCCAAGCACTACACTCGCCACCCCAGGGGTCTTTCCTCCAATGGGAGGGTGTGGTCTCTTGGGACACTTGGCATCCCCCTTATAGTGCCCAACCTCACCACACTCATAACATCGGACAACCCTAGGCTGCTGACCACGGTCAGGATAAGGGGGTTTGTGGGGGCCAACCTTAGGAGGGAATCCTACTCCCTTCCCTGGTGAACTCTTTTGGGGGCCTTTAGAGAACTCCCTCTTTTTGTCTCCCCCCTCCTTCTTCTGGGGGGCGCCCTGTCCAGCCCCTTGGAAATTCCCTCCAGTCCCTTTTGAGGATACCCGGGTACTTGCCCAGATATCCGCCTCCTCTGCAAGCTTCCTGGGATTAGTTAGCTTGCTGTCTACCAGGTGCTGACGCAGCTCTGGAAAACTTTTCTCTAGGAGGTGCTCCTTTAAAATTAAATTGTACAGTCCCTCATAGTCCTTGACATCACTGCCCTGCACCCAGCCCTCTAAGGCCTTCCTGGCATAGTCCAAGAAGTCCACCCAATTCTGAGTGGACAACTTCTGACTGCCCCGAAACCTCTGCCTGAATTTTTCAGGGGTCAGTCCAAATTTCCTTACTAGGGCTACCTTCATGACGGGGTACCTGGTCTGGTCTGGCTGTTCTAGCGCTAACAAGGCATCCCTCCCCACCGGAGGCATATACCTATACAGGCCACCCCCCCACTGGGCTTCGGGGACCCCATGGGCTCTTAGAGAAACCTCATAGGCAGCCAGCCATTTTACAATGTCATCCCCTATACCATAGCTAGCAACTACATCTTTGGGCAGGTAGGGCCTGGACTCTCTCGGGACTTCTCTCGGTATGCTGCCACCATTAGGACTGCTGGGCGTTCCAAGTTGAAGGGCTTTGAGCTCTAACTCTTTTAAGTGAAGCTCATGGAGGAACCTCCTCTCCTCCCTCTCCTTTTCCAACCGGGCCAGATCCATTCTAAGCTGCCTCTCTTCCCTTCGGTCAACTAGGTCAGAAGAGGACAGGCTCCCCCCTGAGGCGCTACTTCCCACCCTTGATGGGGCCCTGGACCCAACGTCCATATTACCGCTCCCAGGGGGAAGAAGGACTTCCGGTTCTTCTAGGAGATCTAGTCCTGGTTCTTCCTCCCGTTTCCCGCTAGGGTGGGCCATAACCCAGGCTCTTAAGCTTGCCTGGAGCTCTGTCTTCTTCGCCCCCTGCTTAAAGAATACCCCCCGTTCCTGGCAGAACTCCTTCAATTGGGCCACTGTATACTCCTCCAGCCTACCCAATTCAAATTCCATCCTACCAGATGGGACCCCAACACAGTTAACAAGAACTTTACTCAAGAAAGGGAATATACACAGGACAATTTCAAAAATCCTCCAATTAGAAAACAATCTGGAGAAAACTCCAGCCAAAACAATCCAGTGTAGGTGGCGATGCGCGCAAAACTGCTACTAAGCGGATGCAAGCACTGAATAAGGATCCCACCGCTGAGCACCAATTTGTTAGACCTACGTTCTAGGGGTAGCTTGGCTCAGGTCAACAGGCTTACATCTCCACTTGGCCTCTCATGCTTGCATCCTACCCAGCTCGCAATCTTGCGCAGCATCACACAAAAAGGACACTACACCGATTAAGTTCAAGGTTTACTAGAATTCTTCAACTTCACTTTTTCCTTCTTTTTAACGGGGATACTCAGTTTCACATAGCAGAGTAAAACATTACATTTGCATTTAAAAGGACAATTTCATTCCAACGTTCATCTTAAAGAAAACGGTTACGTGAACACCCTCTGAGCTTCTCCTCCCACCCGGATTCAGAAGACCCAGGATTAATTCCCACTGGGAGGGCTCCAAACCACCGCTATAATTTCTGCAATGTCAAAAGAGAACTTGGTCAACCCCAATCTCCTCCTTTTAAGCGCTGCGTTGGATATTCCCTGTTGCTGACAATAAATGTGTTACCTCTAACAATCTACATTTGTCTATTTACTATCTTGCCAATAAATCATTACATTTCAACATTGTACATGAACCCAGGCGGTTACCAGTGTGGAGACTGCTTTCCTCAACTCTTATGTTGGACAACTGTATTTTCGCCCCCTCCCACCTTCTTGGTGGACTCTGTGTCCCGTGTACCACCAAGTCCGTCTACCCGCTTTACCAGTCTTGAACCTGGATCTCTCAGAGACTGTCGTTAGGGTACCTCAAGGCAACGCCTGGCCGCCGCTGCGCACTCTCTGGTGCCCTCCGGGGCTCTCTCCCCCACCTTCTTAAGCCCCTCTTACTGTGCCACCACGGAGGTCTTCTGACGAACGGTTCAGTGGGAACCGGAGCTGAAGGACTTGGGGTGGGCTGGAACTCACAGCGCCAGACGCCAGACGGGAAATCCTGACACCAGGGATGAGGTGAAAAGCTCGACACCCTCTGCCAAAGCGCTTTCCCACAGCCACGGGCCTCACTTTCCCCGCAGACTTGACCAGCCGGGTAGACTCGGGTCGACCAGGTTTCAATTGCAGGATACGGCCGCCGCCTCAGGAGTCAGCGTGTCTTGTGGGGCGCGGCCTACCTCGGCTTCCGGCAACAGAGAGGGGCGGCCTCTCGGACCCTCTCACGTGATACGAGGAGGACGGCCTCCAAGCCTGTCGCGTCCCTCGCCTCCCTCAGACGACTCTCCTCACCCGGTTCGCGGCGTCGCTTGCTCACCAGCCTCCTCTCCCCCAAGCCTCTCCACACCGCTCTTGCCAACAGCAAGCCACCACCAGCGGACAACAGGAGCCCTCCGTTCTCTTCAGGGACGGCAGAAATCACTTCAGGTAGGGACTCGGGTAGGGGGGTTGAAGGGGGCCCAAATTAAGGGTGCCCAGAATTCTCCGGTGCAGCTTGTCTGGATTTCATAGTTCTCTTATCTCCTGGGGGGGACTTCGCCTCTTCAGCTCGAGATGAGAGGTAATCGCCACCGCCAGTCGATCTCCACCCAAGAAGGGATGAGGGTGGGGCTGGTCACAGATAGGGATCCTGGACCTCCTTCAAGGGTTCTGGCCACTTTTTGGAAATCCTAGAATTACGCTGTTCCACCAGTTCACTGCCTGCATTCAGGGACCGGTCACAAGAGTAGGGGTGGCGTTACTAGGATTAGGACTCAGTGCAGACCTGTGGACCTGTCCGTTCCCCTCTGAGTACAACCACCTCCTCACACAGGTGCCTCACTCCTGAATGACTCCACAGCCCAACTTGATTCTAAAATGGCCGCCCTCCTGCCACCTCTATTTATCACGTTGGGCTGGACTTGCCAGAGGGGTCCAGAAGGTTCTGGAACCTCCCATGGCAGTCATGGCCCGTGTGCTGAGGTGACAGTTGGAGCCACCATTTTGTGAATCCTACCTTCCTCATCTATCTACCTCAGGGGAGCACCTTGCGCCTTTCCCTCATGTGATGAGGAAAAGGCGCCCAGAACCTCTACATCAGCACCCCAAAAAGTTTGGTAGACAGAAATAATGAGAAGGGGACAAGGGATAAAAATAATAAAATGAGGAGGGAACTGCCAAAGGGCTGACAGGTCTAACAGTCTCATTTAAGGTTACATTAGAAACAATAGAAGGTCATAGTGAGAATAAGACTAATGTAGAAAAGATTCAAAAGATTTATCCGACTAAAATAGATAAAAATTACTTACATAAAGATAGGTCCATAACTTACTTTTCTAACAATGTTTTCTCAAAATTATTGTATGAATATGTGAAGACAATGGATGTGAGGGACTGTTATGTCTGCATGCAGTTGCCTGCATCAGTGTCTGAGGGAGTGACGTACCATCACCTCCCAGTAACATATGGAATAACCTGTAGCGTATTAGCAAGTTTGTTTTACAAAATAGGGAAACTAGAATATTATTTTTCAGATGTAGATAACATATTTTCACAAGTACCTGTAGTCAATAAACTGAATAAAGTAAAACCTGCTAAAGTGTTAGGTGAATTTTTCTTAGAAACTAAAGAATTAACATTAGAGTCAATATTTAGAAATAATCTAACTTGTAGTCTGAAAAGAGAGGAGAAAACCTTCTTGGATATGGTAGAAGAAAGAAGATTAAAAATGCAAAAGAAGGTACCTGACGGAAAAGAAGAAAAGACAGTTTGGGATGTTGAAAGAGAAAAACATTTGAAAGGAGAAGCTAGTCCAACAATGGCTCTAGATTGGCCTCAGAAAGGGAAGTTGTGTATTAGAAGAAATCAAACTGCATATGATAACTATTTTGTAGGTACAAGTGATTGCCATGATACTTATAGAATCATGGGTGGATGGGGACTTAAAGGAGGAAATGATCCAGTATTCCCTGAATTATATTTTATCTGCGGGAACAAACATTATTATCGATTACCCGACCATTGGTATGGCACATGTTATCTAGGCCTGGTTTTCCCAAAGATATTTCATGTGGGAAGAGGAAAAGATGGTGCACATGAGATAGGTATACAACTAACACGTAGAAAAAGAGAATCTTGGTCAGAAATTGTAGGAGACATTTTTGGAGCATTGATACCAGCAGTTGGAATATCTCTGAATACACATAAAATTAGAAAATTATCAACAGTAGTGGATCGCTTGTCAACAAGCACTGCTGGAGGATTTTTATTGGTAAATACCGAAATGGTTGCAATGCGAGCCATGGTGATGCAAAATCGGCTTGCCCTTGATATAATTTTGGCAAAAGAGGGTGGAATCTGTGGAATGCTGAAGGTTCAACATTGTTGTACTTATATTCCTGATGAAAGTCAAGATTTAAAGGCGTACATAAAGAATATAACTGATTTGCATGAGGAGATTGTTCCACTGGAGGTTGAAGGTATTTGGGAAAAGATTGGAAAAAGGTTTTCTACAATTAAAGACTTTTTACTAAAACTAGGTAGTACCTTTATTGGTAAGATTTTATTTCCAGTAACATGTGTGATTATTCTAGTATTAATTCTGAGATTAAGATGTTTATATAGCAGAAGAAAGAAAATACGAAATAACATAAAAAGAGAAACTGTAAAGAAAAGAGAGAAAGAAAGAAAAGAAAGAGAATTTGAAGAGGTAGAATTAGAAGAGTGGAAAGAGAATATGTATAAAAAGACAAGAGAAGAAGAAACAGGGGAAACAGCCATGTGATCTAACAAAATATTGAGTGTTAGAAATGGCGATTTCTGGTTGGCTAGGGCTTGCGCCAAAGCCAGACAGAAACCACCACTCTAGTCAGGGCAAGGAAGGTACACGCCAAAGATAACCCCTGCTCACCCCCTTGGTAGCTTGGCACGAGCAGACAGGCTTATCCCTGAGGCGATGTGTAAAGCGTTTGCGCGCGCACCCAGCAACAACACCCAAGGCCCACCACAAAGGAAACTCCACACAAGGTATTCTATAAAAATAGCCTTTGTATTATACACAACACATTAGATAAAAACACACACCCTACAATGTGCCAACAGGCACGGGCAGAATTTACAAGGGATTATATATACAGGGGACAGGGCCACCTGGACCACTGTCAGGAATTTGCACTTTTTAGAACATAGGAATAATACTGTAGTATAAAATAACATATGTAGCACACAACCAGTAACTACTGGTATCAGGTAAGTACCACCTACGCAACCCTAACCACCTTAGGAAAATCACGCAGGGAACTAGGACCTCACTAGTACCACCTGTACTAGGGAGAAAACAACCACCTAAGTATCACGATACCTGTAGGGGTCTAAGCACATAAACACATGATGCATAAAATACATTCAGAGGTGTAAAGCAAAGCACATGACGCATAAACACATTCAGAGGTGCAGGAAAGGTACAATGGCGCAAAAACTCACATTAGCCACTATCTGTGGCAATCCCTGGGCTAACTGGCCTAGTAGGGGCAAGGACGCCCGGCGACCAGAAAAGTCAGGGCGCGCCGGCGCAGGCTGCGCAAGCCAGAACACCGAGGCCACAACCTAAACGTTGCAGTCGCCCACTAAGTGCTGGGCAACTGGAGAGATGCGGTGGCACCACTGTGCCTTGTTAAACAAATATGGCGGGGGGGTTGGAGCCTCTCCTGGGCTCTAATATGTCACACTTGTGGCCCCCTGAGCCTCGCAGGCTCTAAATAATAATGGGCCGACGTTGTAGCCTCGATGGGCTTGAGCAAACACTCGTGGCCCCCTGAGCCCCTCTGGGCTCCACAACAAGAAATGCCCCCTGAGCCTCGCCGGCTCTACAACAAGAATGCGCCCCTTCGTTGGAGCCTGTACTCGGGGCTCTGTACACCACTGCCACGCGTTGGAGCCTCGTGGGCTCAAGACAGCTGGAAATGCCCCCCAGAGCCTTCTAGGCTCGAGAAAGAATGGCCCCTTCGTTGGAGCGCACCAGCGCTCAAAGAAAACAATGCGGGGTGTTGGAGCCCCACGAGCGCTCTGAAGTATTATGCCCCCACGATGGAGTCCCTCTGGACTCTTGAAACAATGCACCCTTGGACGTTGGAGTCCCGCTCGGGGGACTCAGCAGGGTAAACGAAGTCCCCCTGAGCCTTGCTGGCTCCGAAACCACTGGGGGGGGGGGGCGCGTTGCAGGCTCGTCAGAGTGTGAGCCCCGTTGGAGCGCACCAGCGCTCAAAGACACACAGGCTGCCCCGTGCACCCTCCCGCACTCACCGGGCTCTTGGTCCTGCACGATGCTCCTCCTCGACTTCTCGCAGGGGAAACGGCTGCCGGGCTGCACACGGGGCCTCTTCCTCGTCGCTGGGGGTCCGGGAGCCGGGACTTCCTGCTTCCGCTCAGCGTCAGGATGACGTGGCGGTTGGAGTCCCGGTTGCCGGGCAACCCCGTGGTTTCCCCAGAGTCCGCGTCACTTCCCTTTTCTGCGGCTCGGGCCGCGGCGGTGATGCGGTGACAATGAGGGGTAGGCTCCCTCGTCTTTTATCATACGAGCGGGGTGGGCACCCGCTCGAGGTCGCAATAATGCGGGGTGGGCACCCGCCAACCAAATAACTAAATAAGCGGGGTAGGCACCCGCGTAGTACACGGCAACGACAGCGGGGTGGGCTCCCGCTGTAAAAATAATGAATTAAGCGGGGCAAATGCCGGGTGGGCACCGGCCTCCAGAAATACAGCGCTCCTAGCGCTACTGCCAACAATGAAAGCGCCCTAGAAGCGCTGGGGGTCCAAATAAAGCGCTCCTAGCGCTATAAGCCAAGGAAAAGCGCTCCCAGCGCTTAGGCATACAAAAAAAACACCACAAAGTCCAGCAGAGTTCTTCCCTGCATGCAGCAGGGCAGGGGTGGGGGGGGGCAAGGCTGGACCCAGAGCCAGCTCACTGGGCCTCCAGGCAGGGAGGTAGTCCAGGTGGCGGTCCTCTGGTCCAGCAGCAGCAGCAGCCCCCCTCAGGTAAGATCCTGGCAGAGAACAGTTTCTGTGGGGACACAGCCCCATTTTTATACAGCAAACCCCTTTGTTCTGGGTTCAGGGTGAGGGGGAAAACCAGTCGCAGCTGGTTGGGGAGCACCCTTGATGTGCTCAGCCCCTCACTCTATTCATTGGCAGGGCTAGGGTCGTCAGTCGCACCGCAGGGGGCGGGGCCAGCATTGTGTGTGGAAAACCCTGTCCTATTCAGGACCCAGGTGTACTCCTCCCAACCATCTAGCTGCTGATCTCCCCATTCACCACTGGGTGACTCATCCTGACTCTGGGGAATCCCTAGCCCGTCACATGACATGACCAGCCAATCACGCGACAGACACACTGCACACAGAAGTGCCCACTTCTAGAAGTGGCACTTCCACACTAGGTACATGCACGCCGCACACATCATTGCGCAGCATTCACTCCCACGAGTCCGCACATACCAAACTCGGGCCTGCACACCCCACGCATCAGGAACTACTAGGGACACATACATTCCCCATGCATTCCTATGGGAGGGCAGGCCTATCTCACCACATGCACTCAGAGCACGCACGCACTTTACCCTGGGACACAGGGAAAGTGCGCAGAGACCAAACAATTACCACACCAAGTCACCAATAAAAAGCAAAAAAGTTCAGGGGTGAACCTGCCAGAAGGGCCAAGTCCAACACAACCCCCTTCCAGCCAAAACGCAGGGCAGACCAATCACCACCGTGATGGACTTCCCTGCTTGGGGCGATAGAACACGGACGCGGGCCCGCAACTGCAGGGACACCCTCCGGTTCTACGCCACGGTGAACCCATGGAATTCTTTCTAACACCACTGTCTGGACCAACTGGGCTACCCCACTGGTACTCCCAAGCTGTCCGCGGCCAAGACCAGGCCCTAGGCCACCCAGGTGCCACCGGTCTTTGCCTAACCATAGAGTGGGGGGTAGTAACCCCTGGCACATAGCGGCCATTCTCCACTCTACCCCTCATCAGGGCAGTTCTAAACTGCCACTGATCCTCCAGCCTAGGGTCTGTACCCTCAAGCTGACCAAAAGTCACGGGTGAGGCTCTCCTCCCCCTACCTCTTCTTCTGGGGTTCCGCCCTCTCTTCCTCTGAGAGGCGACCCCGTAACGCAATTCACCTACCAGCTCAGGACCCCTCCCTGAGAACTGGTTTCCCAACCTAGGGTTTAACCCCTCAGGTTGCACTGGGGTCAGAGGTGGGCTCTCCCACCCTCTGCACCCCCTTCCAGAGTCCTGCTCCCTACCAACTGGGGCGGTACCTCTGGAAGAAGAACCGGTCAGGACACTGGTTACAGTCGTCCTACCCTTCAGGTCAGGCTGATCCTGAACCTGGCCTCCCAACCTCGGGTCTAGAACCTTTGGTGGAATACTTGCCTGGCACTCCAGGACTTCGGGGGACTTACACACCATCCCCCCAAGAGGAACATATGCCTCATATGTTGCATGACAGTCTGCCTGGCGCAGATCTCCCGTCCCCTGTCCACCTGACAGTGCGCGAAGATCCCCCAGGACAGAGGTGTGGTCACCATGGTCACCTCGAGGAGACTCAGCCCTCCCGGCTGGTCCCTGACCCACTGGCTCCTCCACCGGGGAACACCGCCCCATGCCACTCCTCTCGCTGGACTTCTGTACCCTCCCTACTGGAGCGGTACTGCCAGACATCAGAACCACTGGAGCTTTATTTACAGATGCTCCAGGTCCTCCATACACTAGGTGATCCTCCTCAAATGGACTAACAGGACAGCCTAGGTCCCAGACTTGGTGTTCCCTCATGAAACCATCCAAGTCATGAGGCAGGGTTTCATGCGTCTGGGGACCCTCGGTCACCCACTTACTCCCGCTCCACTGAGCCAGGCCGTAAGCCCCTACACCCTCCTCGCTATCCGGGGACCTAGCTGGGCTACACTGAGCCTCCTCCACCACGCTGGGCTGGAGGATCTCTGAACCACTACTGTTGGAATCACTCTCCCATTCCTCATCAGAACATGGGACCCCTTCCCATCGGTCTGCTCTTTTTGCAAGGTCCCAAGCATCCAAATCGTAATATCCCAACAGGTGTTGGCGCAACCCGGGGTAAAAACTACTGAGTAGCTGCTCTTTGATAACCAGAGCATACAGTCCTTCAAAATCCCGTTTCGTGTTTACTCTTACCCAATCATCCAGTGCATCCTCGCATTCACCCACAAACGTGTCCCAAGACTGGTGAGACAGCTTCCTACTGCCCCTGAATTTCAACCTATACTCCTCTTCTTGGGAAACAGGTACCAGACTGGGTAAACTGGGAATGGGACTTCCTGCACTGGACTTTATCTCGCTGTCACCACTGGACTCAACCCTCCCTGGGGAGCCCAGACAACTACAACTGCGCTCAGGGGACAACTTACCCTCCAGAGCAAATTTCTCTGTGGCAAAGGCCCGCTCAGCCTCCGCCATCTGTTTCTGAGCTAAGACCCTCTCGGTCTCCAGCTTGGCATGCTCTATCCTGAGCTTCTCCATGGCCAGCTGATGCTCCCTTTCTTCCCTCCTATCTACCCACTCCTCTGGGGACAGGGAAAGGGATGGGGTGCTGCTCCTGACACTGGACCCAGCAAGGGACTCCCTATCTATGGGGTCTCCACTATCTACTGGCGTCCCTGTCAGGTTACTTTCTTCCTCCCCTTCTAAATCTTCAGGGCTCCCTACAGACCCACCACCCTCCTGGTGTGAGGCCCGGGCCCTTATCCTACTGCGCTCAAGACCCCATTGACCCTTTTGCCATAGGATCAGGCTGCTTCTAAGTTCGGACTGAGAGTCTGACTCATCCACCCCTATGTCTCTCTCTTCACAGAACCTTACCAACTCCAGCATACTGTACCCAAAAAGATCACAGAAATCAAAAGCTGGCTCCATTTTGGCGGACGTTCTTGAGAAAAGATCACACAGGGAACCTAGGGGTCTGAGCTTAACACGAACACACAATTCACAAAGGATTCAGCAAGCTCTCTATCCCAGAGAACTCACACTCACTTGCCTAGTGCCACACACCACTCATCCACACCCAACCCTCCCCTCGGACTGGTAAGGCAGTTTCTACCACCCCTGATTCCTCAACCTGACCACCACGTGACACAGGTACCAACTCTGGGCGCAGGGCGGGGGACAACTGTACTGGACACTATTACGCTGCCACCACTGGATCCCACCCTCTGGTGAATCCAGAAACACAATGCACTAAGGGGGATGATCTACCCTCCCGAGCTAGGGACACCTAACTCACAGTGCACAAAACCACATTTCCAAAGAAATGACAATTAAAAACAAACTTAGAACAATAATCCCTATACCATGTGATTTATCTAAATGCAGAGTTTTGTAGTGCGGCCAGTTGCCGCTGCGGTACAGCGCAAACGCAAGTCCAAATCCCACCGCTGATCACCAATGTTAGAAATGGCGATTTCTGGTTGGCTAGGGCTTGCGCCAAAGCCAGACAGAAACCACCACTCTAGTCAGGGCAAGGAAGGTACACGCCAAAGATAACCCCTGCTCACCCCCTTGGTAGCTTGGCACGAGCAGACAGGCTTATCCCTGAGGCGATGTGTAAAGCGTTTGCGCGTGCACCCAGCAACAACACCCAAGGCCCACCACAAAGGAAACTCCACACAAGGTATTCTATAAAAATAGCCTTTGTATTATACACAACACATTAGATAAAAACACACACCCTACAATGTGCCAACAGGCACGGGCAGAATTTACAAGGGATTATATATACAGGGGACAGGGCCACCTGGACCACTGTCAGGAATTTGCACTTTTTAGAACATAGGAATAATACTGTAGTATAAAATAACATATGTAGCACACAACCAGTAACTACTGGTATCAGGTAAATACCACCTACGCAACCCTAACCACCTTAGGAAAATCACGCAGGGAACTAGGACCTCACTAGTACCACCTGTACTAGGGAGAAAACAACCACCTAAGTATCACGATACCTGTAGGGGTCTAAGCACATAAACACATGATGCATAAAATACATTCAGAGGTGTAAAGCAAAGCACATGACGCATAAACACATTCAGAGGTGCAGGAAAGGTACAATGGCGCAAAAACTCACATTAGCCACTATCTGTGGCAATCCCTGGGCCAACTGGCCTAGTAGGGGCAAGGACGCCCGGCGTCCAGAAAAGTCAGGGCGCGCCGGCGCAGGCTGCGCAAGCCAGAACACCGAGGCCACAACCTAAACGTTGCAGTCGCCCACTAAGTGCTGGGCAACTGGAGAGGTGCGGTGGCACCACTGTGCCTTGTTAAACAAATATGGCGGGGGGGTTGGAGCCTCTCCTGGGCTCTAATATGTCACACTTGTGGCCCCCTGAGCCTCGCAGGCTCTAAATAATAATGGCCCGACGTTGTAGCCTCGATGGGCTTGAGCAAACACTCGTGACCCCCTGAGCCCCTCTGGGCTCCACAACAAGAAATGCTCCCTGAGCCTCGCCGGCTCTACAACAAGAATGCGCCCCTTCGTTGGAGCCTGTACTCGGGGCTCTGTACACCACTGCCACGCGTTGGAGCCTCGTGGGCTCAAGACAGCTGGAAATGCCCCCCAGAGCCTTCTAGGCTCGAGAAAGAATGGCCCCTTCATTGGAGCGCACCAGCGCTCAAAGAAAACAATGCGGGGTGTTGGAGCCCCACGAGCGCTCTGAAGTATTATGCCCCCACGATGGAGTCCCTCTGGACTCTTGAAACAATGCCCCCTTGGACGTTGGAGTCCCGCTCGGGGGACTCAGCAGGGTAAACGAAGTCCCCCTGAGCCTTGCTGGCTCCGAAACCACTGGGGGGGGGGGGGGCGCGTTGCAGGCTCGTCAGAGTGTGAGCCCCGTTGGAGCGCACCAGCGCTCAAAGACACACAGGCTGCCCCGTGCACCCTCCCGCACTCACCGGGCTCTTGGTCCTGCACGATGCTCCTCCTCGACTTCTCGCAGGGGAAACGGCTGCCGGGCTGCACACGGGGCCTCTTCCTCGTCGCCGGGGGTCCGGGAGCCGGGACTTCCTGCTTCCGCTCAGCGTCAGGATGACGTGGCGGTTGGAGTCCCGGTTGCCGGGCAACCCCGTGGTTTCCCCAGAGTCCGCGTCACTTCCCTTTTCTGCGGCTCGGGCCGCGGCGGTGATGCGGTGACAATGAGGGGTAGGCTCCCTCGTCTTTTATCATACGAGCGGGGTGGGCACCCGCTCGAGGTCGCAATAATGCGGGGTGGGCACCCGCCAACCAAATAACTAAATAAGCGGGGTAGGCACCCGCGTAGTACACGGCAACGACAGCGGGGTGGGCTCCCGCTGTAAAAATAATGAATTAAGCGGGGCAAATGCCGGGTGGGCACCGGCCTCCAGAAATACAGCGCTCCTAGCGCTACTGCCAACAATGAAAGCGCCCTAGAAGCGCTGGGGGTCCAAATAAAGCGCTCCTAGCGCTATAAGCCAAGGAAAAGCGCTCCCAGCGCTTAGGCATACAAAAAAAACACCACAAAGTCCAGCAGAGTTCTTCCCTGCATGCAGCAGGGCAGGGGTGGGGGGGGCAAGGCTGGACCCAGAGCCAGCTCACTGGGCCTCCAGGCAGGGAGGTATTCCAGGTGGCGGTCCTCTGGTCCAGCAGCAGCAGCAGCCCCCCTCAGGTAAGATCCTGGCAGAGAACAGTTTCTGTGGGGACACAGCCCCATTTTTATACAGCAAACCCCTTTGTTCTGGGTTCAGGGTTCAGGGGAAAACCAGTCGCAGCTGGTTGGGGAGCACCCTTGATGTGCTCAGCCCCTCACTCTATTCATTGGCAGGGCTAGGGTCGTCAGTCGCACCGCAGGGGGCGGGGCCAGCATTGTGTGTGGAAAACCCTGTCCTATTCAGGACCCAGGTGTACTCCTCCCACCCATCTAGCTGCTGATCTCCCCATTCACCACTGGGTGACTCATCCTGACTCTGGGGAATCCCTAGCCCGTCACATGACATGACCAGCCAATCACGCGACAGACACACTGCACACAGAAGTGCCCACTTCTAGAAGTGGCACTTCCACACTAGGTACATGCACGCCGCACACATCATCGCGCAGCATTCACTCCCACGAGTCCGCACATACCAAACTCGGGCCTGCACACCCCACGCATCAGGAACTACTAGGGGCACATACATTCCCCATGCATTCCTATGGGAGGGCAGGCCTATCTCACCACATGCACTCAGAGCACGCACGCACTTTACCCTGGGACACAGGGAAAGTGCGCAGAGACCAAACAATTACCACACCAAGTCACCAATAAAAAGCAAAAAAGTTCAGGGGTGAACCTGCCAGAAGGGCCAAGTCCAACATTGAGAGAACTGAATTCATTTCTATTTACAAATTTTATAAAAATTTAAGGTAGTGTGGTGATGTTAAAAATCACCAAAGGGGGGATTGATGGAGCAGGTAAAGCAAAATGTTGTATACCTCCTCTATTCTGCATGAAAATACTAATTATATAACCTACTTATATTATAATTTGACTAACGGTGTGCTGTGGTATACTTACCAACCTTTTGCAAATGTCGTAAACACCAATTACACATGGGACTTATTGCTATTTGCATGGCAAAATAACTCTAATAACTAAAATATGTACGCATATTAATAGTAGTACATGTGGTAATAGGATATTGCATGATTTATGCTGCTTTTGTGATGTTTGCGTTCCCGTTTTGGACCGTAAAGGTGAGTATTATTGCTTTAAATGTCGCTAGGAAAATACTAATACATGAAGGGATTAGTGAGGGTTTAACATTAGAATCTTCATTTCTTTGTATTAATGATTCTTTTGTGTTTGTTTCGCTTAAGTTGGCATTTGGGCCTACCCAAAAATGGCGTCCGAAATGGAGTTCAGAAGTGGCCACCGTCTCGTGAGCGCGATGCCTACTGCGCAGACTCGGATGGCTCCGTAGACCTCCAAGTAACCCCAAGGCACAGTGTTCCTGGTCAAGGATAGGAACTTGGTGGACTGCCAAACTTCAGTCAGTAAAAATTAGTCTAAATGAACAATTAAGACAAACAAGCAAACCTTCAACATTGTTGCATAAGGGCAACATAGACAGAGGAAATGAACCAGCAAAATCCATGAGAACATCCACTGATGTAAAATCGGACGTTTCCAATCAGCCAATCATGTTCATTCTTGCCTAAAAATGTTTCATGTTATCCCGAATTTTATTATAAAAAGGGTAGTAGAATAGGGAGGGGTTTTAAGATGGCATTTGGCGGTTTGGCTGACTGCACACCCTTATTGACCCCACAGGCGATGACAGATGCTTGCACGATTTCTGGTCCTTTGGAGATCTATGGGACTGTAACGTGCTGAGCAAAGAACTTTCAGACTTTGAGCTTTGGCCTGCTTTATTTGGACAATTAACGGCTAAATTCGGTTATGCAGAGCCAAATGAATTAGAGAAAAATCCAGATAGCAAGAATAGGTAAATATAATGTCATGCGATTTATATTAATTGAACCAAAATTCTAAACTTTAGATTGAGCAAAAATGCTAATATTAATTGCAAACAATATTTAGATAAACAAATATTTGATTAACAGAAATTACGAGTTTGTGTTTTTTCAATGAAGAGAGTAAAAGGATTCTGAGTCTTAAATGTGTTTTAGCTGGTTCTAACTCACCATCAACCAATCCAACTAATTGGTCCGTCGAACAAGTGGCGGAGTGCCTTGATGTTCAGGATTAGGAATCTACAGGTGGTGAATGCTAATGTATATACTGTAAAATACCTTTTCTCCCCTATAGGTAATAAGGTACCCCCACGTGTCCAGCGCTTAGTTATTCATCCCTCCTGTGTGCAGACTCGTGAGTGGAGACGTGTGAGTGTTGGTGTTATGGGCCCCACCAATGACTGCATGTGTGAATGAGCTAGTGTGACGTCGGGTCTGCGACGAAGGGAGGATAGTTGTATATTTGCTTTCTTTTTCCCAGGTCTTGTGCTGGATCAAAACAACAAACTGAAGAAACCATTGAAGATTTTGTTTCAGCTCTTAGATCTCTCGCAGTAACATGTGACTTTGAGCATATCTCGCATTTCACTAGATAATGCAGTCAGTTGTTAATGGTAGGAAAACCAGTTAAGTAATGGAAGATGTCCTGCCGAAACGTGTCAGAACAAATCTACGGCGCGGATTATATACATTAGCTAGATATGGTTGCATATCGTAGCTAGTCAGAATCAGTTGATTCTTCAAACCAGAAAGCATATTAATCTGTTTGTCACGTAATTGCTGCTGTGCCTGATGGTTGAACGCTGAGAGTAATCATTTGCAATCTCAACATCTGAACTTGACTTTACCGGTAAATGCACGCGGCTGATTTCCTCAAAGTTTAAATATACACCGTTGTGCTTTGCCAATTACACTATAGAACCACTAAGCGATCACAAAACTTGCCGTTTTAGTGTTTGCTACTTTCCTGTATACAGCTCACTGCCTTTTTTTGGTCGCTTGAAAACTGATTCCCTTCACGATCTTCCGAAGCGCCAAACTCGCTCTGCTTTATGCTGAAATATGTAGTAGGCCTTCAATCCATTTCTGCTCGTCACCAAAATGTTGTAAAGACACGAAGTCCGATGTAGTTAAACAAGTCACTTTTATTCCACAAGTATTAAAGTTATAGGCCCACATGTACAAGTGGCAGCAGAACGATCTACCTACATGCAGTTAATCTCATGTTCTGCCGTGAGCATACAATGACATCATATAAGTACAACTATGAACATTCTACAATATTCTGAAAAAAAAAAGAGCATAACCACTACCTTATTGGATAATAAAAGCGTTAGTGTAAATTATCAGGTGTATGTGACTGTAACATTTACATGTGTGGGATATTAACTAATGCAACCATTGCAAAATATATTATAACTATATACAACAGGCTGCTTAGTCCACCAACACAATCGGCCCACCAACTGGCCTTGGCCACAGGTCCATCAGCCCATGTCCGATTTTAAGCCTTGACGATTCGAGCCTGACTGGTGCTCATCTAAAGCGCTCCAATACCTCCGGGTCGAGTTCACGCTATGGAAAAATTGCCCCCAAAAAATATGCGGCTGCGAACGCTTCCAAATACAAACATTAGTGATAAATATTGCCACGAAGATGATGTGCTGTGTAGTAAATGATCGACACGAAGTATAAGGTCTGAAAGCGGAAGCGTTGCACCCTCCTAGAATTATAGACACTAAAAGAAACTTTGGTACCGGAGGAAACATCTGCGCATGCGTCATGGCATGGTCTTCCTAAAGGCTGCGATCTGAAGTATCTGCGCATGCGCCATTGCACGGTCACTCTAAAGGCTGATATCTGAAGTATCTACGCATGCGGAACTGCACGGTCACTCTAAAGGCTGCGAGCTGAAGTATTTGCGCATGCCCAATGTATGAACCTTCATGAAGGACACCGGCGCCGCCGAAAAGAACCATGGTGCGCATGCGCCAAGGTAAGGACGCGGTAAAGCATAATGATAAGATTAGGAAAAGCTCACATGTGTGCGCGTGGAGAGCACTAGGGGTCGGAGCGACGGGCGCGAGGGATCGGAGCGGAGGGCACGAGGGTCCCCGGGAGTTTTGTTTTAGGGAAAAAACGTTTGCGGGCTCTGGCTCACGGACGGACAGGTACGTGCAAGCGCGGGCGCTGCAATGCATCCGCATGCACAAAGTGAAATACATGCATCCGTGGCGCGAGCTGCCGAGTCTGGGCCAGCTGTGTCCCAGCTGTGAGGTGGGGGGAGGGGGGACAGCCTACAGACACTTTTGGAAAGAGGACAGAGGGACCTTTTAAGTAAATGCAATTTCAGAGAGGGGGCGGGGGCACATAAAATACGTCGATTTTACCTTTTAAAATCAGTCTCCCGCCTGAATCGGGGTTTTGGTATGTGTGCACAACTGTAATTTTTAGGTCTCGCATAGGGCAGCGCATGCGCTGCCTCTCCGAGGCATTAAGTAATTTGTAAATGTGTTGAATCTCCGCCTACTGCAGCTCTTTGTCAGTAATTGGTTCCTGAGCTTGTCTGTTTTAGTGTGTTGGTTTCTGACAGGCTAATGCCCTTTGTCGATCAGCCTTTACTTTTTTAAGAACGCCCACGCAGCACCGCCTAACTACAGTAAACATGCTTTATGTGGCATGAAGTGTTTCAGTTGGAACTCTTTTGTTTCTTTTCGTGGCTATTGCTGAAAGAGTTTAGCTGTGTTTAGTTTGAGGCATTGGAATGAAGTGAATTGGGTCAGTAGCGTGTTTTATTATTATAGCTGTGTTTACTTTGAATTGGGTCCATAGCGTGTTTTATTAGCTGTGTTTTCTTTGAGGCATTGGAATGGAGTGAATTGGTTCCGTACTTTTAGTGTACGATGGTCCGTTTCTGCTATTTATTTTGTTTTCATTTTTTTTTTCAGAACAATTACACTGTTATTTAGCGCGTTTTACTTATGTAACTAGAAGGGTTTAGCTGTGTTATTTTGCTGCATTGGAATGGAGTGATTTGGCTCGTAATTTTAGTGTACGATGTTCCTTTTTCTGCTTTTTTGCTTATGTTTATTTATTTTCCCGGGAGAGTTGCATTGCTATTTAGCGCGTTTTGATTTATTTTCCCGGGAGTTTGGCTGTCTTTACTTTGTGGCATTTGAATGGAAAAGACCTTTCGCATCACTCTGTGTCTTCATTTGCATCTCTTTGAGGCTGGGAACGAAGAGATTACAATCTATACTGCCCATTTTAATGTACTTCATTATCTTGGCCTGGTTTCGGTTCTCAGCTGCCACAAACAAGCTGACACTTCACACCATACCAGACTTTCTGTCTTCCGATTTTTTTACCCTTTTCACACATTATTCCCAATTGAAGGGGACTGCGAAGTGGCTGTGTGCGCGTAGCGTGGATGCGGGTAGGAAACCCTTGAATAATAGTGTACATGGGCGCAATGCTTCAGGCTCTTTTATAATTGTCCCTTGTGCCTTTATGAATATATAGCAAATGGCACACCATGTACTGACTTCGTAAGGATAGCAGGATGATTTGATGTGTGAATGAAGTCCCGTAAATATACGATCATACTTGATATCAGCAGCGAGCGTGAAGCGTGTTGATGTGTAAAATGGTATACATTTGCCCAAAACAAACGTTTCTTATTTACAACTGTGCTCGTGTTATAAGGAACATCAGTTTAGCCTTTGGTGCTATTTTGTTGTTGTAACCACATGGGCTCACTGTTTTCGGGTGTTTTATACTTGCAAGCTCTAACTTTATTAATCCCTCTCGAATCTCATCCCATGTTCTAAGTATGTAAAGACGGCAGGATGATTTCATGTTACAATTTCGTGCTGTAACTATACTATCGCAGCTGATGTTAGCAGTGAGCGTGAAAATTCATCATTTTGTAGACAAGCACGCCGTCGTGCATAAAACTAAACATTTGTATTTGAAACTATGCTTGTTTTATAGTGTATATGGGCTCAGTGCTGCAGGCATTTTTTTTAGTTGTAACTTCTGCCCTTATTAATTCACAATAAATGTCACATTATATTCCGAGTGTGTAAGGATAGCAGGATGAGCTGAGATAACAATTACGTGCTGACATTATACTATCACACCTGCTGTAATCTGCCAGTTTTGCGAGCATTGGAATGGAGTGATTTGGCTCGTAATTACTATCGCAGCTGATGTTAGCAGCGAGCGTGCAAATTCCTGATTTTGTAGACAAGCACGCCGTTGTGCTTAAAACTCAGCATTTGTATTTGAAAATATGCTCGTCTTATTGTGTATATGTGCTCACTGCTGCAGGCAGTTTTTTTAGTTGTAACTTGTGCCCTTATTAATTCTCAATAAATGTCACATTATATTCCAAGTGTGTAAGGATAGCAGGATGAGCTGAGATAACAATTACGTGCTGACATTATACTATCACACCTGATGTAATCTGCGAGTTTTGCGAGCATTGGAATGGAGTGATTTGGGTCGTAATTACTATCGCAGCTGATGTTAGCAGCGAGCGTGAAAATTCCTGATTTTGTAGACAAGCACGGCGTCGTGCTTAAAACTCAGCATTTGTATTTGCAAATATGCTCGTCTTATAGTGTATATGGGCTCAGTGCTGCAGGCAGTTTTTTTAGTTGTAACTTCTGCCCTTATTAATTCTCAATAAATGTCACATTATATTCCAAGTGTGTAAGGATAGCAGGATGAGCTGAGATAACAATTACGTGCTGACATTATACTATCACACCTGATGTAATCTGCGAGTTTTGCGTGCATTGGAATGGAGTGATTTGGGTCAGAATTACTATCGCAGCTGATGTTAGCAGCGAGCGTGAAAATTCCTGATTTTGTAGACAAGCACGGCGTCGTGCTTAAAACTCAGCATTTGTATTTGGGAATATGCTCGTCTTATAGTGTATATGGGCTCAGTGCTGCAGGCAGTTTTTTTAGTTGTAACTTCTGCCCGTATTAATTCTGAATAAATGTCACATTATATTCCAAGTGTGTAAGTATAGCAGGATGAGCTAAGATAACAAGTACGTGCTGACATTACACTATCACACCTGATGTAATCTTGGAGTTTTGCGAGCATTGGAATGGAGTGATTTGGGTCCGTAGTTTTAGTGTACGATGGTCCATTTCTGCTATTTATTTTGTTTTAATTTATTTTTCCGGAAGAGTTGTACTGCTATTTAGGTCGTTGTATTTATTTTACTAGAAGGGTTTAGCTGTCTTCATTTTGCGGCATTGGAATGGAGTGATTTGGCTCGTAATTACTATCGCAGCTGATGTTAGCAGCGAGCGTGAAAATTCCTGATTTTGTAGAGAAGCACGCCGTCGTGCTTAAAACTCAGCATTTGTATTTGAAAATATGCTCGTCTTATAGTGTATATGGGCTCACTGCTGCAGGCAGTTTTTTTAGTTGTAACTTGTGCCCTTATTAATTCTCAATAAATGTCACATTATATTCCAAGTGTGTAAGGATAGCAGGATGAGCTGAGATAACAATTACGTGCTGACATTATACTATCACACCTGATGTAATCTGGGAGTTTTGCGAGCATTGGAATGGAGTGATTTGGGTCGTAATTACTATTGCAGCTGATGTTAGCAGCGAGCGTGAAAATTCCTGATTTTGTAGACAAGCACGGCGTCGTGCTTAAAACTCAGCATTTGTATTTGGGAATATGCTCGTCTTATAGTGTATATGGGCTCAGTGCTGCAGGCAGTTTTTTTAGTTGTAACTTCTGCCCGTATTAATTCTGAATAAATGTCACATTATATTCCAAGTGTGTAAGTATAGCAGGATGAGCTAAGATAACAAGTACGTGCTGACATTACACTATCACACCTGATGTAATCTGGGAGTTTTGAGAGCATTGGAATGGAGTGATTTGGGTCCGTAGTTTTAGTGTACGATGGTCCATTTCTGCTATTTATTTTGTTTTAATTTATTTTTCCGGAAGAGTTGTACTGCTATTTAGGTCGTTGTATTTATTTTACTAGAAGGGTTTAGCTGTCTTCATTTTGCGGCATTGGAATGGAGTGATTTGGCTCGTAATTACTATCGCAGCTGATGTTAGCAGCGAGCGTGAAAATTCCTGATTTTGTAGAGAAGCACGCCGTCGTGCTTAAAACTCAGCATTTGTATTTGAAAATATGCTCGTCTTATAGTGTATATGGGCTCACTGCTGCAGGCAGTTTTTTTAGTTGTAACTTGTGCCCTTATTAATTCTCAATAAATGTCACATTATATTCCAAGTGTGTAAGGATAGCAGGATGAGCTGAGATAACAATTACGTGCTGACATTATACTATCACACCTGATGTAATCTGGGAGTTTTGCGAGCATTGGAATGGAGTGATTTGGGTCGTATTTACTATTGCAGCTGATGTTAGCAGCGAGCGTGAAATTTCCTGATTTTGTAGACAAGCACGCCGTCGTGCTTAAAACTCAGCATTTGTATTTGAAAATATGCTTGTCTTATAGTGTATATGGGCTCAGTGCAGCAGGCAGTTTTTTTTAGTTGTAACTTCTGCCCTTATTAATTATCAATAAATGTCACATTATATTCCAAGTGTGTAAGGATGGCAGGATGAGCTGAGATAACAATTACGTGCTGACATTATACTATCACACCTGATGTAATCTGCGAGTTTTGCGAGCATTGGGATGGAGTGATTTGGGTCAGAATTACTATCGCAGCTGATGTTAGCGGCGAGCGTGAAAATTCCTGATTTTGTAGACAAGCACGGCGTCGTGCTTAAAACTCAGCATTTGTATTTGGGAATATGCTCGTCTTATAGTGTATATGGGCTCAGTGCTGCAGGCAGTTTTTTTAGTTCTAACTTCTGCCCGTATTAATTCTGAATAAATGTCACATTATACTCCAAGTGTGTAAGCATAGCAGGATGAGCTAAGATAACAAATACGTGCTGACATTACACTATCACACCTGATGTAATCTTGGAGTTTTGCGAGCATTGGAATGGAGTGATTTGGGTCCGTAGTTTTAGTGTACGATGGTCCATTTCTGCTATTTATTTTGTTTTAATTTATTTTTTCGGAAGAGTTGTACTGCTATTTAGGTCGTTGTATTTATTTTACTAGAAGGGTTTAGCTGTCTTCATTTTGCGGCATTGGAATGGAGTGATTTGGCTCGTAATTACTATCGCAGCTGATGTTAGCAGCGAGCGTGAAAATTCCTGATTTTGTAGAGAAGCACGCCGTCGTGCTTAAAACTCAGCATTTGTATTTGAAAATATGCTCGTCTTATAGTGTATATGGGCTCACTGCTGCAGGCAGCTTTTTTAGTTGTAACTTGTGCCCTTATTAATTCTCAATAAATGTCACATTATATTCCAAGTGTGTAAGGATAGCAGGATGAGCTGAGATAACAATTACGTGCTGACATTATACTATCACACCTGATGTAATCTGGGAGTTTTGCGAGCATTGGAATGGAGTGATTTGGGTCGTAATTACTATTGCAGCTGATGTTAGCAGCGAGCGTGAAATTTCCTGATTTTGTAGACAAGCACGCCGTCATGCTTAAAACTCAGCATTTGTATTTGAAAATATGCTCATCTTATAGTGTATATGTGCTCAGTGCTGCAGGCAGTGTTTTTAGTTGTAACTTCTGCCCTTATTAAATGTCACATTATATTCCAAGTGTGTAAGGATAGCAGGATGAGCTAAGATAACAAATACGTGCTGACATTACATTATCACACCTGATGTAATCTTGGAGTCTTGCGAGCATTGGAATGGAGTGATTTGGGTCCGTAGTTTTAGTGTACGATGGTCCATTTCTGCTATTTATTTTGTTTTAATTTATTTTTCCGGAAGAGTTGTACTGCTATTTAGGTCGTTGTATTTATTTTACTAGAAGGGTTTAGCTGTCTTTATTTTGCGGCATTGGATTGGAGTGATTTGGCTCGTAATTACTATCGCAGCTGATGTTAGCAGCGAGCGTGAAAATTCCTGATTTTGTAGACAAGCACGCCGTCGTACTTAAAACTCAGCATTTGTATTTGAAAATATGCTCGTCTTATAGTGTATATGGGCTCAGTGCTGCAGGCAGTTTTTTTAGTTGTAACTTCTGCCCTTATTAATTTGAAATAAATGACACATATTATTCCAAGTGTGTAAGGATAGCAGGATGAGCTGAGATAACAATTACGTGCTGACATTATACTATCACATCTGATGTAATCTGCGAGTTTTGCGAGCATTGGAATGGAGTGATTTGGGTAGTAATTACTATCGCAGCTGATGTTAGCAGCGAGCGTGAAAATTCCTGATTTTGTAGACAAGCACGCCGTCGTGCTTAAAACTCAGCATTTGTATTTGAAAATATGCTCGTCTTATAGTGTATATGGGCTCAATGCTGCAGGCAGTTTCTTTAGTTGTAACTTGTGCTCTTATTAATTTGAAATAAATGACACATTATATTCCAAGCGTGTAAGGATAGCAGGATGAGCTGAGATCACAATTACGTGCTGACATTACACTATCACACCTGCTGTAATCTGCGAGTCTTGCGAGCATTGGAATGGAGTCATTTGGGTCCGTAGTTTTAGTGTGCGATGGTCCGTTTCTGCTATTTATTTTGTTTTAATTTATTTTTCCGGAAGAGTTGTACTGCTATTCAGGTCGTTGTATTTATTTTACTGGAAGGGTTTAGCTGTCTTTATTTTGCGGCATTGGAATGGAGTGATTTGGGTCGTAATTTTAGTGTACGATGGTCCGTTTCTGCTTTTGGGCTTATTTTTATTTATTTTCCCGGGAGTTTGGCTGTTTTTACTTTGCGGCATTAGAATGGAAAAGACCTTTCGCATCACTCTGTGTCTTCATTTGCATGTCTTTGAAGCTGGGAACGAAGAGATTATAATCTATACTGCCCATCTCAATGTACTTAATTATCTTGGCCTGGTTTCGGTTCTCAGCTGTCACAAACAAGCTGACACTTCACACCATACCAGACTTTCTGTCTTCCGATTTTTTTACCCTTTTCACACATTATTCCCAATTGAAGGGGACTGCGAAGTGGCTGTGTGCGCGTAGCGTGGATGCGGGTAGGAAACCCTTGAATAATAGTGTACATGGGCGCAATGCTTCAGGCTCTTTTATAGTTGTCCCTTGTGCCTTTATGAATATATAGCAAATGGCACACCATGTACTGACTTCGTAAGGATAGCAGGATGATTTGATGTGTGAATGAAGTCCCGTAAATATACGATCATACTTGATATCAGCAGCGAGCGTGAAGCGTGTTGATGTGTAAAATGGTATACATTTGCCCAAAACAAACGTTTCTTATTTACAACTGTGCTTGTGTTATAAGGAACATCACTTTAGCCTTTGGTGCTGTTTTGTTGTTGTAACCACATGGGCTCACTGTTTTCGGGTGTTTTATACTTGCAAGCTCTAACTTTATCAATCCCTCTCGAATCTCATCCCATGTTCTAAGTATGTAAAGACGGCAGGATGATTTCATGTTACAATTTCGTGCTGTAACTATACTATCGCAGCTGATGTTAGCAGTGAGCGTGAAAATTCATCATTTTGTAGACAAGCACGCCGTCGTGCATAAAACTAAACATTTGTATTTGAAACTATGCTTGTCTTATAGTGTATATGGGCTCAGTGCTGCAGGCATTTTTTTTTAGTTGTAACTTCTGCCCTTATTAATTCTCAATAAATTTCACATTATATTCCAAGTGTGTAAGGATAGCAGGATGAGCTGAGATAACAATTACGTGCCGACATTATACTATCACACCTGATGTAATCTGCGAGTTTTGCGAGCATTGGAATGGAGTGATTTGGGTCGTAATTACCATCGCAGCTGATGTTAGCAGCGAGCGTGAAAATTCGTGATTTTGTAGACAAGCACGCCGTCGTGCTTAAAACTCAGCATTTGTATTTGAAAATATGCTCGTCTTATAGTGTATATGTGCTCAGTGCTGCAGGCAGTTTTTTTAGTTGTAACTTCTGCCCTTATTAATTCTCAATAAATGTCACATTATATTCCAAGTGTGTAAGGATAGCAGGATGAGCTGAGATAACAATTACGTGCTGACATTATACTATCACACCTGATGTAATCTGCGAGTTTTGCGAGCATTGGAATGGAGTGATTTGGGTCGTAATTACTATCGCAGCTGATGTTAGCAGCGAGCGTGAAAATTCCTGATTTTGTAAGCAAGCACGCCGTCGTGCTTAAAACTCAGCATTTGTATTTGAAAATATGCTCGTCTTATAGTGTATATGGGCTCAGTGCTGCAGGCAGTTTTTTTAGTTGTAACTTGTGCTCTTATTAATTTGAAATAAATGTCACATTATATTCCAAGTGTGTAAGGATAGCAGGATGAGCTGAGATCACAATTACGTGCTGACATTACACTATCACACCTGCTGTAATCTGCGAGTCTTGCGAGCATTGGAATGGAGTGATTTGGGTCCGTAGTTTTAGTGTGCGATGGTCCGTTTCTGCTATTTATTTTGTTTTAATTTATTTTTCCGGAAGAGTTGTACTGCTATTCAGGTCGTTGTATTTATTTTACTGGAAGGGTTTAGCTGTCTTTATTTTGCGGCATTGGAATGGAGTGATTTGGGTCGTAATTTTAGTGTACGATGGTCCGTTTCTGCTTTTGGGCTTATTTTTATTTATTTTCCCGGGAGTTTGGCTGTCTTCACTTTGCGGCATTGGAATGGAAAAGACCTTTCGCATCACTCTGTGTCTTCATTTGCATGTCTTTGAAGCTGGGAACGAAGAGATTACAATCTATACTGCCCATCTCAATGTACTTAATTATCTTGGCCTGGTTTCTTTCGTTTTTTAGCTGCCACAAACAAGTTGACGCTTCACACCATACCAGACTTTCTGTCTTCCGATTTTTTTACCCTTTTCACACATTATTCCCAATTGAAGGGCACTGCGAAGTGGCTGTGTGCGCGTAGCGTGGATGCGGGTAGGAAACCCTTGAATAATAGTGTACATGGGCGCAATGCTTCAGGCTCTTTTATAATTGTCCCTTGTGCCTTTATGAATATATAACAAATGGCACACCATGTACTGACTTCGTAAGGATAGCAGGATGATTTGATGTGTGAATGAAGTCCCGTAAATATACGATCATACTTGATATCAGCAGCGAGCGTGAAGCGTGTTGATGTGTAAAATGGTATACATTTGCCCAAAACAAACGTTTCTTATTTACAACTGTGCTCGTGTTATAAGGAACATCAGTTTAGCCTTTGGTGCTATTTTGTTGTTGTAACCACATGGGCTCACTGTTTTCGGGTGTTTTATACTTGCAAGCTCTAACTTTATTAATCCCTCTCGAATCTCATCCCATGTTCTAAGTATGTAAAGACGGCAGGATGATTTCATGTTACAATTTCGTGCTGTAACTATACTATCGCAGCTGATGTTAGCAGTGAGCGTGAAAATTCATCATTTTGTAGACAAGCACGCCGTCGTGCATAAAACTAAACATTTGTATTTGAAACTATGCTTGTCTTATAGTGTATATGGGCTCAGTGCTGCAGGCATTTTTTTTAGTTGTAACTTCTGCCCTTATTAATTCTCAATAAATGTCACATTATATTCCAAGTGTGTAAGGATAGCAGGATGAGCTGAGATAACAATTACGTGCTGACATTATACTATCACACCTGATGTAATCTGCGAGTTTTGCGAGCATTGGAATGGAGTGATTTGGGTCGTAATTACTATCGCAGCTGATGTTAGCAGCGAGCGTGAAAATTCATGATTTTGTAGGCAAGCACGCCGTCGTGCTTAAAACTCAGCATTTGTATTTGAAAATATGCTCGTCTTATAGTGTATATGGGCTCAGTGCTGCAGGCAGTTTTTTTAGTTGTAACTTCTGCCCTTATTAATTCTCAATAAATGTCACATTATATTCCAAGTGTGTATGGATAGCAGGATGAGCTGAGATAACAATTACGTGCTGACATTATACTATCACACCTGATGTAATCTGCGAGTTTTGCGAGCATTGGAATATAGTTATTTGGGTCCGTAGTTTTAGTGTACGATGGTCCATTTCTGCTATTTATTTTGTTTTAATTTATTTTTCGGGAAGAGTTGTACTGCTATTTAGGTCGTTGTATTTATTTTACTAGAAGGGTTTAGCTGTCTTTATTTTGCGGCATTGGAATGGAGTGATTTGGCTCGTAATTACTATCGCAGCTGATGTTAGCAGCGAGCGTGAAAATTTCTGATTTTGTAGACAAGCACGCCGTCGTGCTTAAAACTCAGCATTTGTATTTGAAAATATGTTTGTCTTATAGTGTATATGGGCTCAGTGCTGCAGGCAGTTTTTTTAGTTGTAACTTGTGCCCTTATTAATTCTCAATAAATGTCACATTATATTCCAAGTGTGTAAGGATAGCAGGATGAGCTGAGATAACAATTACGTGCTGACATTATACTATCACACCTGATGTAATCTGCGAGTTTTGCGAGCATTGGAATGGAGTGATTTGGGTCGTAATTACTATTGCAGCTAATGTTAGCAGCGAGCGTGAAAATTCCTGATTTTGTAGACAAGCACGCCGTCGTGCTTAAAACTCAGCATTTGTATTTGAAAATATGCTCGTCTTATAGTGTATATGGGCTCAGTGCTGCAGGCAGTTTTTTTAGTTGTAACTTCTGCCCTTATTAATTCTGAATAAATGTCATAATATATTCCAAGTGTGTAAGGATAGCAGGATGAGCTAAGATAACAAATACGTGCTAACATTACATTATCACACCTGATGTAATCTTGGAGTCTTGCGAGCATTGGAATGGAGTGATTTGGGTCCGTAGTTTTAGTGTACGATAGCTCTAAAATTTACAAATGCGAGACCTGTTGCATTGTAAATGCTTGTTTAATGTGTGTTTACTTTTAACACTTACATATTTGAACAGCTTTTCAAACATTTCACATTTCCTTTATTGAACTTTTTTTAGGTCTCGCCTGACCCAGCGCATGCGCGGGTCTGGCGAGACTTTTAGTAAGGGCTTCAAAAAATGCTACCATGACCTGCCTACAGCTTGCGTGCATGTATGCGGGCGCGCGCTTACGAGCAGAGGCACCATATGGCTTTCCTTGTCATGCTCATTAAGCGCATCACTCGCCGCGCTTGATCAAGCTGGTCTGCACACTCTGGACTTGAGAACATCCAGAACCTCGGCCAGTGGGGTATACCAAAACACCCACTCCAAAGCACGCACTAGTGAATATAAAGGAAGAACAGTACCTTTCCTAGCTAGCTGTATACTTGCAGTATGTGAGGTAGATGTTAATTTGGACAGTGCGCCTGTTTACGTCATATATATAGCACTTAGTTTCCAACCATAAGATTTTGTGCAATAACGCAGCGTATTCACTTCAATCTCACCGGTTGGACTAATGCACTTGAAAACACTAATCTGTGAAAATAAATTCTATGTAACGGTACCAGTAATGCTACTGCCAAAACTTCCAGATTGTCTCCGTTTTTGTGCACAATTATAACATATGCAAAATGTAATCGGTGCACAAATGGCAACACTGTTCTGTTCTAAGAGCCAGCCGCTAAGCTACCAGAGGCCCTGCCTGCAAAGTCTGTCATACCACGTACCCCACCCACTTCAAGACGCCTCGCACATCCCACCAGTCTTTCGCCCCCTCCTAACATAAATCCCGTAACCCATTCCCAAAGACCAGCCGCTCACCCAGGACGGGGCCCCGGCCCGCTTCATCTATTCCCATGCAACTGGGCTTGCTGACACACAAAGGAGGTTCAGCAGAGCTGAGCCTGCTGCTGCAGCTGTTGTCTTCCTCAAAGTCGCTCAAATCCATAATGTAGACACACAGTCAAACTCCCGCGCTGAGGACAGAGAAGGATGCAAGCACTGCGCACGCTCGAGGAAGTAGAACGCTCGCTCCTCGCCTAAACTCTGAGCTCTTTTTTTTTTCTGTCATTGTTCACGGCGGACATTTTGGAACTGGAATGTTAGCGTACAACTGGAGTGAAAGGGTGGGCATTGACCTGGAGGCTATTTTTTAGGTCTCGCCTGACCCAGCGCATGGGCTGGTCTGGCGAGACTTTTAGTAAGGGCTTAAAAAAATGCTACCATGGCCGGCCTACAGCTTGTGTGCGCAGGCTGGCGCTTACGAGCAGAGGCGCCATATGGCTTTCCTCGTCCTGCTCATTAAGTGCATTGCTCGCCGCGCTTGATCGCGATCACTTTCGCAGCCACTTTACTGTTCTCAGTGAGCCAGTATTTTCACGGCCGCATACTTTTACGGCCGTGCGCCTTCTCCTCGTGTTATCTGTGCCTCTCCTCCTGTTATTCCTGGCGCGAGCGGCACCCCGTTTCTTCTTGTCTTTCTATTCTCCGTCCTCTTTGGTTCTCTGTATCTCTCCTAACCTGCGATCGTCCCTCTCTCTCACCTTTATCCCACCCCCTGCACTTTCTTCCTGCACACCATCTTTCATAACATTTTAGTGTCTCTCCGCTGCTTAGTGAACCTTCCCCTCTTCACCACGCCCCTCCCCTTTACCTCCTTTTTGCACTTCTTATCTCACTTTTCTTTCATGGCTCCGTTGTGATCCCTTCTTCCTCCCTCATTTTCGTCCGCCTCTTCTCCCCTTCGTCTTGCTACACACCTCTTTCCTATTGATCCCTGTCTTCCCTTCAACCCCGTCTCACCCCGCGCTTCTCTACATCTGTCGTTCTTTCCCCTCCAGCATCAGATTTCCTTGAGCTCCTTTTTTTTCCACCTGTTCTCCTTTTCGCCGCTTCCCCTTCCACCTTCCTCTCATTTCACCCACTCACTTAGCTCCCCTCTCTTTCGCCTCCTCGCCCCTCTGATCTCCCCTTCTCTCCTCCACTTCTCTCCTGCTCGTCGGCCTCCCCTTGTCCGCCTCTATATATTCCTGTTCCCCTTCGCCCCCACCTGTTTCTCTGCTGCTGACCTGCTCTCATCTCGCCTTGGAACCTCTTCTCGCGGCCTCTCTGCACACACGGCCTCTTCCTTCCAGTCATATATGCTCCCTCTGGCCTCTCTTTTTCCTCGTTATCTCTCCAAGGCCTTTCGCTCACCCACTTCCTTCTTCCCCCATACCTCATTTACCCACCTGCTCACTGTCTCACTCCCTGTGAGGAAATATGAATTTTGTGATCAGTTATCCTATCGTAGACCCCAACGGCTCCATGTGCATGCTATAAGTACATGTATGTTCCCTCCTGCTCCAGTTTTGAAGACGCAAATATATGTGCGTCCACCGTCAGCATGTCCTCTTTCAGATCCGCCATGAATGGGTCAGATATTCCATTCCTAAGTATGAAAGGCCACCGACTTTATGTGGTTCACTTTCCACATTTCACAGATTCAGGCGAGTAGGCCCGAATTCTGTCATCAAGCCTTTTCCTGCCTTCTGCCTCTGAAAGCTCCAGTCTGAGCCTGCATCTGTGACCATGAACTTTGTCTTACTCCTTGCGCGGCTAACGGTGCCTGATCCAGCCTGTCGCCTGCCAAAAACTGTATTTCACCTTCGAGATTATCTCCTTCGTTCCTCATCCGATGCATTCCTGTCTAGTAGTTTAGGTAAACATTCCTCCAGCTACCGTGCAAAGGGCCAGGCCTCGCTGTCCTCATGCAAGTAATTCATAGCCCCGTTACCATGGAATATTCCTACCCCCTCGCATCTAGTGTAGACACTTAGACGCTTGTACACGCACTAGCAGTCAGTATAGTCAGTATAGAATAAGATTCTATCCTAAGAGACCTTTCCTTTTGGATAACACAGTTCTTTAAACATAGGATATTAGATATGATTTGGGATTAGGTTGACATAACCCCAGACTTCTGTCTCCACATGTAGAGCTAAATGTCAAGTCCCCTTCACCCTCTAGTTGCACGTCAATCACACGTCATGCGGCTGCGCGCGCATCTCTGCCAAACATTTCTGCTGACATTGCAGGATTCTTTTATGGATCCACCCACTTGTGACATCATGTTTAATGACGTATTTTAGTTACACCCATGTTTACGCCTCTATTAGTTACGTATGCACAGTTTTTCTGTACTATCAGCTGTCACGCCTCTTGCATCTGTTTCACTGTAATGCCTTTTCTATAAAAATGATTACCTGTCAATAATATATGCTCCCTTCCTTCCTGAACTTTCGTGGTGATGGAATAGAAGGCCCACAATTCGAATTGTCTTCCTTTTTATAGGAATAAAGCATTTTAAAACCTCTAATACCACGGATTCTGCCTCTTATATTTACTGAGTTATTCTTAATAGACTTTACCGCATAAAAAATAGTACCGGTAACGAAATATTTACCACATAAATTGGCGCCCGAATAGGGACACTTTCTCATCTCACGCGCCGGCGGTGCGTTGCAGGCCCGGTCTCCTGCCACAGCTGAACGGACAAAAACGCGTACCTGCAGGATTTCCTGTATCTCCCTCCGGCCAAGCGGGGACGACTGAGGCTGCGATCAACACCCAGACGAGGCGGTGAGAAGTGCGAAGTATCCCGACCAGAGCCTAGCTGAGAGAGCAAGATCCGAGGTATACAGAGTCCCACCGAGTTCCGAAGTTCCGAGTCCAGTCGAGTCGAGTCCAGTCCGGTCCAGTTTCAGTTCCGTTCCGAGGCCTTCCGTTCCGAGCTACCCGGTGAGTACCATTACCGGGGAGGCATTTTACGTGCACATAGTCTGTGCCGGTCAAGACGGGTTTGGGTACACAAATCCGGTCTGCACTGTTTCAGCAGTGTATCTGTACTGTTTAGCAGTATATATAGTAATATAGTATGTCTTGCATATAAATAAGTATTATCTAGTGTCAGTATTATGTCAGTAACTAGTTTTCTATTAGTTATCATTGTTCGTTAAAACTGTTAAATGTTAAAATGTTTTAATACGTTCTATATATTGTGGTGTGAATGACTGTTCATTATTGTGTTCATCGTATAAAGTGTGTTCTAGAAACAAGATCTAAAAAATGCCGCTCTTTTCGAAACTAAGACAGATCAAAACTAGAAAAGGTGTACTCGAAGAAGCCGTTCCCATTCCACCTAGGGATACTCCAGGATACTTTATGTATCATAAGCATGGTCTAGATGCCGTATTATTTCTTGATTTATGGGTGGATTACACCAAAGAATTACCAGAGAGTCAGAGATGGCCCGCAGCGGGGACCTGGGATGCAGATTGCATCATGAGAGTAGAAGAAGAATTATGGAAAAAGAAAGCCAGACAGTCACAGAAAGATGCCATTGAATTATGGCGTAAAGAATCGTATAGACGTACAGAAAAAGCACTCAGACAGGAAGATAAGGGTAAGGAGAAGTCAAATAAAGTCCGAGAGAATCTGTTAATTGAGGAAGGTACCCGAGTAAAATCAGAACAATTAGATAGACAGAGAAACGCCCTTATGAATGGTATGTATCCACTTCTGGCCGAAGGGTTACCTAAGGCTACTCCGGAAATACCAAAAGACTTGCCACCTCCATTGTTTCCGATAAAAGCACATCCCAAATCACATCCCAAAACAGCAAAGGACGTTTTTCTTTCCTCCTATTTAGATGACGCAGCTCCCGAGTATGCTAATGCCATACCACCCACATCGCTTGCCGATGGTGTTCAACACAAAGAGCATACGTCTGTACCCCCGCAACTACAAACTCCTACACAGGTTCCAACAGGCCCGTCCGTCTCTACAGTTTTTCCCGCAACGACGGTTGCTGTCTCACCTTCAACAAATCCTTTCACGTCCAGCACCCCAGACGGTGCTACAGGAGGTACGACAGACATTTTTTCTACGCCACCCAGAGGAAATAAATTTTCCCTTAGAGAATTAGCACACCAACGTACGCCCAAACTAGCAACTCCCGACATGCTTAAGGAACTTCTAGTAGATTGTAGATATGATCCTGTGCCCGGTAAACGGGACGAAATGCTGCTGTCATCATTACGTATTCGAAGAGCTGCAATATATTTAACGAAGCTACCAGGAATGACTACACATTTAGAAAATATGTATCACTTTGTCCAGTCAGGGCGAGGTCCTGAAAGTATTAGCAGAGCCATGGAGTACCAGAAGGCGGAGGTACAGGGACAACTGTTACGTTTCCTCATAAACTGTGTAATCAGAAATCAAGACCGGCCTGGGGTAAATCCGGAAGAAATGCAAAAACTTGTCACTTGGGGCCAGAATATATCAGAAGGGAGACATGATAAACAGTTATGTATAGTCGCTATGTACCGAAAGATCCGCAAAGAAGTAGAACGAATACACGAAGAAAGATTAGAGGTAGACGCCGCTGACCTAAACAGAGAAGAGGAGGAGCAAGAGTCAGAGCAAGTAGAAACGATAGCTTATGTAGGTAGAGGAAGACCCCATAATAATACCAGAGGTTTTAATGATCCGGTACGTCCAATACGTCCAGAATATAATAGACATTTTCCAAACCCTATGCTAAATACAAAATCCCCCGAACACTTATTCCAAGCCGCTGATAAATTACTCCGAGATCGAAGGGGGTACCACATGCTCGATTCCATGGACGAACAAGAATTAGCTAGGTCAGCAGTACAATGGGCTGACAGTCCCAGCGAATACAATGATGATGTACTTGCACACACGTTTCTGAATCTTGACCCATACGAACAGCGTTTAGCTAGTATATACATGATTCAACACCTCCTTATATTATATAAGAGCCAGCACTCCGATCCAGGACCCTTACCTGACATATTGACAGAACTGCTCACGAATATATGGAGAGGGTCAAGTACTGATTTGATTAAAGAAATTCTAGAATTTCGAAACCAATATTTAAATTTCGTATGCCCAGAACACGTTCCAGTTCCCATTATGGGAAGAAAAATGTATCACATAGATAGACAGAACCCGTTACGCGAAGTGCACCCAATTAGAGGTGCCGGTGATAATTTCACACGCGTGTTTGTGTACACGCCTATAACTAAATTAGAATTATTAGAGATGAAGAAAGTAGTACCCAGCCATGACAAGGACCCAGCAGGTTTCCACCGTGAGATAAAAGACATGTTACTCATGGGAGAGTATACCTACCCCGACATTATGAAAATATTAAAAGTCCTATTACCCGCCGGTGTTTATGAGAAACTCAAAGAAAAAGAATGGGAGGTGGGAGACCAAAAGATAGATTGGACAGCATTAGAAAACGAAGAAAAGGCCCGAGCTGCAGGAGCAGGGCTTGGGGAAAAGACTACAGCACTAGCAGGATTACTAATACAGGTACTGCCACGTTTATTAACTACGAAAAAGGAAGACTGGGGTGCAATCTCAGCCTGTAAACAAAAGCCAGACGAAGATACTAGTGATTTCTATTCCCGATTTGAAAAATGTTTTGGTATAAATAGTGGCATAAAAGCCAGTAGTGAGTCATACCCACATCTGTTTGTGACAAAATTAGTTGAAAATTCTCTGATACAAGTTAAGAATAGAGTATTGAAATTCGAAAGTACCTGGCAAGGTAATACCCCATCACAGATGCTACAGATGTTACGATATCATCACAATAGAATTAGAGAAGAACAAGAACACGAACAAAGACGTATGAAAGATACAAAAATGAAAATGCTTGTTGCACAGTCAGTTCCAGCCGATAGTCATCAAAAGGGTGATTCCGCAGGCGCTGCGAAAGGGACATGCAACTATTGTAAACAACCAGGTCATTATATACACGATTGTCCAGTCCTGAAACATAATATTGCTACAGGTAGAACTCAGGAGAGACCACGTCCACCTAGACAGGATCAGAATCAACAACAAATCCCTCAGCATGCACAGCCTAGGTTAGCTCTGCAACAACTAGCTCCGCAACAGGCAGCTCCACAACAGATCGTAGCACCACCACAAGCGCAGCCTATTGCTGCAACACAAGCAACAACACAACAGATGTATCAGTATGCACAAGCAGATTATCCCGATTATCAGCGATACTCATGAGATAGCCTAGAGAGGGAAGTTGGCTTACCCCTTATTGAGGTTCCTGTAGACCAAGAGGGACCTTATGTACATAGCAAATTATTAGGGGAAGACAGAAAGTTTTTACTTGATACAGGGGCAAGCAGAACAACTATAAGACGTAGTGAAGTTCCAGGGGCACCCCTCTCAGGCTCACAGAATATTTCCCTTGGATTCTCAGGAAAACCTATAATTAATGACGTAACACAACCACTTCCACTTACAGTCGGTCCATTGACACGTACTACAGATTTATTGCTTACTAAATCATGTCCAGAAAACTTGTTAGGCATAAAAACATTGAAAGCTCTAGGAGCTATAATATGTTGTTCTCCGGAAGGAGTACGACTATTTTTACGTGACTTTAAAGGTCACTACGTATCCAGAGACATGGATCACCGACTGCAGAATTTACCTACACATTTATGGGCACAAGGACCCACTGATGTTGGTTGCATGAACATTACACCATATCGAGTTACACTGAAATCAGGAGTAATACTACCACGAATACGACAATACAAGTTACCACCCAATGCTGTTGTGGCTTTGCTGCAAATAATTGACGAGCTCATTACACAAGGAGTGGTTGTCGAAACTGACTCCAATGTATGTAATTCTCCGATAATTCCGATTCTTAAAAGAACGGATCCAAAAGCTCCACCAGTATATCGATTAGTTATTGATCTGCGCGAATTAAATAAATGTATTGTGCCACAATACCCCGTGGTCCCAGATATCTCTTCATTACTCACAGCTATTGACGCAGAAGCAACGTTCTTCACTGTAATTGATCTCAAGAATGCTTTCTTTAGTGTCCCAATCGATCCGGAAAGTCAATATTTGTTCGGTTTTAGTTTAAATGGACGAAGTTTTAAATTCACACGCGCACCTCAAGGATTTACAGAAAGCCCCAGCATCTATAGCCAAGCACTGAAACGAGAACTTGACAGTATCCACATGCCAGTTAACACTGCCTTGCTTCAATATGTCGATGATCTGCTGATCACCGCCCGAAGCGAACATGAATGTGAAACAGCGTCACTGACGGTTTTAAAATTTTTGGCTGACAAGGGGCACAAGGTGTCCCCTTCTAAGCTGCAATTCTGTGTCCAGCGAGTTGTTTACCTTGGGCACTCGCTGTCCAAGGAGGGAAGGCAGCTTACACCCGACCGCATCCAGTTAATCGCTAACATGCCACTACCCAAGACACAAAAGGAGGTACGGGCTTTTATAGGCCTCACTTCATACTGTAGGCAGTGGATCCCTCAATATGCATTTCTAGCAAAACCACTCATCCAGTTGACAACACAGGAGGCAGCCACATCGACTGTCCTCCCTTGGACTCAAGAACATACACACGCCTTTGAAAGTTTAAAGAAAGCTTTATGCCAAGCACCTGTCCTAGCAACACCATGTTACAGTAAACAGTTTACACTCTTCGTTACAGAACGCGAAGGTACTGCTTTGTCAGTACTCACTCAGGAACAAGCAGGATCACACAAACCATGTGCTTATTTCTCTAGTACATTAGATCCAGTAGCTCAGGCTCTTCCTGCGTGCCTGAAATCGGTGGCAGCAACAGCTTTAGCAATCAGACAAAGCGATGCCATAGTGTTAGGACATCAATTGACAGTACAAGTACCACACGCAGTAGAGGTTCTTTTGAACCGCACACAAACACAACACTTGACTATAGCGAGACTCACCGGTTACGAATTAACATTGTTTCAGCCACATATAGAAATCAGACGTTGTAATACGTTAAATCCTGCTACACTGTTACCAGTAGGCGGAACAGATCCATTGGCACATGATTGTGTCGAAGTCATCACTATCACGACGAAACCCAGACAAGACTTGACAGATATCCCTTTGTCAGATCCAGACTTGACATTGTATGTAGATGGGTCATGTATGAGAGCAAGTACAGGAGAGCTAGTGGCTGCTTACGCAGTCACAACAGACACTGAAGTCATTGAAACAAATCGTATTAACACTTTGTCAGCTCAAGCAGCAGAGCTCATCGCTCTGACACAAGCCTGTATTCAAGCCAAAAATAAGAAAGTCAATATATACACAGATTCACGTTATGCCTTCGGAGTCGTCCATGACTTCGGCGTACTATGGCGAGAGAGAGGTTATTTAACTTCTCACGGTGCCCACATCCAACACGGACCCCTCATTCAAACCCTATTAGACGCGATTCATCTACCCACTGAAATATCGATTATGAAATGCAAAGCCCATACAAAAGTTACCGATATTATTTCTCAGGGTAATGACCTAGCTGATAGAACAGCTAAACAGACTGCTCAGAATCAGACTCTCACAATTGACGCGACAAAGACAATAGTCCCGACACTAACACATTGCATGACAGTTAAGGATCCCGCCCTTGATGTAATTGACATACAGACACATGCTACACCAGAAGAAATAAAGAAATGGACTGAATTAGGAGGGATCCAAACAGATCAGGGATGGATGACGAAGGAAAAATCTATATGGTTTCTTCCCGACTCTATGGTCCAAGTTATTATTAACACAATACATAGTCCAGCACACCTAGGAGAGAAAGCTATGCTAGACAGCATTCAACACATTTGGTTCAACAAGCACTTGCGAGCAGCAGCTAAACAAAAAGTTCGTACCTGTATGATATGTTGTCAGTTTAATCCAGGTAAAAGCATCCCCGTAGAGCAGGGTGGATTTCAACCTCCCGATCATGCTTTTGAAGTCCTCCAGATGGATTATATCCAGATGGAACGATGTCGAGGATTCAAATATGTTCTCGTAGTTGTCTGTGCTCTTTCCCGTTGGACAGAAGCATACCCGGTTTCAGATTACACTGCCCCGACTACTGCCAAACAGTTAGTTCGAGAATTCTTCCCACGGTACGGTTTACCACGTGTTGTCTACTCAGATAACGGCCAGCCGTTCTCATCCGAACTAATGAAACACGTTTCCCTTCTATTAGGCTATCAATGGAAATTTCACTGTGTCCGACATCCCGAGGCAGCAGGTCTCGTAGAACGCCATAATCAAACTTTGAAAATTAGATTGTCCAAAATATGTAGAGAAAAAGGAGTCGATTGGATAGTAGCCTTACCAGTTGCGCTCTTTTACATGAGAATGGTAGCACATTCTCGAACAGGGCTATCCCCGTATGAGGTGATCTTCGGTAGACCACCAAATATGTGGGGGACGCCTATACCTCGCAAAATCACTGACGTTGACTGTAATATGCTGACAGATTACCTGGCTTCCTTGATGTCTGCACTACAATCTTGTCGTTCACAGGTATCCGCAGCTTTTCCCGATAATACTGAGGTGAAGCCCCATGACGTGGTTCCTGGTGACCTGGTGCTGGTCAGGAATTTTGACCGGAAGACCCAACTGGATCCTAGGTGGAAGTCACCGAAGTTGGTTCTACTCACCACAAGGACAGCCGTGAAAATCAAGGGAAGGAAAGGGTGGTTGCACTCGAGTCATATCAAGAAATTTTATGGACTACCACCCGGTGTAGATACTCAACCCTGTATTCCCTCACAAACAGACTCAAAGCTCCCCTTGATTGAGCAATCGAACTCAGAAATTTATAAACTAAAATTGAGGTCTAGTAAGTCAGACAATTTGATTGTTTAAGTCCTCTCCAAGGTGAATCGGTTGAATTTGTCCCTGACATGTATCCTCTAGACCGGAATAGAGAAAGAAATCATCAGATGCAGCTCAAAAAGCATGCGTATTGTAAATCATTTCGTAGTCACTGCACAGTAACATTATTAATTTTGTTTTTTCTAAGTCTTCTGATCATCATTGTCAGCATCCTATTGCACATGTATTACCCTATTCCTAAGCGTGCTTATAATATAACTGCAGAACATTCTTTTAGTGAATTTCCTCCGCATGAGTTGTCCTATAGATTTGCGCTGCGCAACAACACATTCATTAGTATGTTACATCATTCCCATCAAACCAGCAATGCCACAAATTGTTGGATATGTGGCCGACTCCCTCCCTATCAGAACTATAAGGGAGTTTTGCCCCTCTTTCCATATCCGTTCACACACAATGGCTCCTGTGGAGCATGGTTTAGTTTGATTAATACCCTAGATTCAAATTCCGCAGTTTATCAAGACAACTGGGTATGGGGAAACCTGAACCTAGTTTTGCTTAAAGTCTGCTACCCTAACAAGGAGGGACTTCCCAAAAGAACAGGAACTGATCTAGAAAATGAAGTATATGGATTAGGTAACTTTACACTTAACCTCATGATCCTGAACGTTGAATCTGAAGCTACACCAATCTTGCCCGCCATGTCAGTATTCCCAGTAAAAGGGGAATTATGTATAAGAAAGAATGGTTCCATACACATGGGCCACAGTAAATGCACCACTGTAATAAAATTCAGTGATCAAGGCAAGTCTACATTTAGAGCTTCCCATCATTCCTACTTCATATGTGGCCAGACCGCATATATATGTCTACCTTTAGACTGGGACGGTACTTGTTACATAGCATTCCTTCTGCCACCTGTTTTCCTAGCTCCTCCTGATTATCATAGAAATACCCATTTAGTACACAATAGACAGCAGAGAGATCTCCCAATTGTCGATTACACTGAAACAGCATGGGAAAAATACACAGATTTCAATAAAGGTTTCTTTCCCTATATAGGTACAGTCACTAATAGTAAGCTGATACGTAGATTAACCAGAACCCTTGAAGCAGTAGTGAATGAGACTATTTCCGCCTTAGGCAATTTAACAGAAGAGCAGTCTGCTATGCGGATTGTTGTGCTTCAAAATCGTCTTGTCCTTGACGTCATCCTGGCCGATAGGGGCGGAGCTTGTAGGGTCATCGGATCAAGTTGTTGCATTTTCATACCAGAAAATTCGCCGTCAGTATATAAAGCCATAACCCGCCTTCATAAGATTATAAGCCAGATACACCAGAGTCCAGGCACCTGGACTTGGTCCGGTTGGTTCTGGGGCGTGTTGTCAGCCTGGGGATGGAGAATCCTATCCTTCCTAGGTATTGGCTTTCTCATACTATTCAGTTGCTGTTTATGTCTACAATGTGGGCCAGCGATTTGTGGTCTGTGTGCCACATCGTGTATCCCACATCCACGTTTTCATTCAAGATCCCGGAAGAAGAAAGAAGAACAAATGATGCTATATGAACAGATCGATGGATTAATGAAGATCGATATCTCCTGAGGGTCCGTAGGGGACAAGGAGGGAATGAGGAAATATGAATTTTGTGATCAGTTATGTCCCCTATCGTAGACCCCAACGGCTCCATGTGCATGCTATAAGTACATGTATGTTCCCTCCTGCTCCAGTTTTGAAGACGCAAATATATGTGCGTCCACCGTCAGAATGTCCTCTTTCAGATCCGCCATGAATGGGTCAGATATTCCATTCCTAAGTATGAAAGGCCACCGACTTTATGTGGTTCACTTTCCACATTTCACAGATTCAGGCGAGTAGGCCCGAATTCTGTCATCAAGCCTTTTCCTGCCTTCTGCCTCTGAAAGCTCCAGTCTGAGCCTGCATCTGTGACCATGAACTTTGTCTTACTCCTTGCGCGGCTAACGGTGCCTGATCCAGCCTGTCGCCTGCCAAAAACTGTATTTCACCTTCGAGATTATCTCCTTCGCTCCTCATCCGATGCATTCCTGTCTAGTAGTTTAGGTAAACATTCCTCCAGCTACCGTGCAAAGGGCCAGGCCTCGCTGTCCTCATGCAAGTAATTCATAGCCCCGTTACCATGGAATATTCCTACCCCCTCGCATCTAGTGTAGACACTTAGACGCTTGTACACGCACTAGCAGTCAGTATAGTCAGTATAGAATAAGATTCTATCCTAAGAGACCTTTCCTTTTGGATAACACAGTTCTTTAAACATAGGATATTAGATATGATTTGGGATTAGGTTGACATAACCCCAGACTTCTGTCTCCACATGTAGAGCTAAATGTCAAGTCCCCTTCACCCTCTAGTTGCACGTCAATCACACGTCATGCGGCTGCGCGCGCATCTCTGCCAAACATTTCTGCTGACATTGCAGGATTCTTTTATGGATCCACCCACTTGTGACATCATGTTTAATGACGTATTTTAGTTACACCCATGTTTACGCCTCTATTAGTTACGTATGCACAGTTTTTCTGTACTATCAGCTGTCACGCCTCTTGCATCTGTTTCACTGTAATGCCTTTTCTATAAAAATGATTACCTGTCAATAATATATGCTCCCTTCCTTCCTGAACTTTCGTGGTGATGGAATAGAAGGCCCACAATTCGAATTGTCTTCCTTTTTATAGGAATAAAGCATTTTAAAACCTCTAATACCACGGATTCTGCCTCTTATATTTACTGAGTTATTCTTAATAGACTTTACCGCATAAAAAATAGTACCGGTAACGAAATATTTACCACACCTGTCTGCATCGGTTTCATCCTCAGTCACTTTCTCTCACATCTCCCCTTTTCACAAGCCCCATCCCTGTCTCTCTCTCTCTCGCTCCCTGATGCCTTCTTTTTCTAAAATATTTACATCTCTCTTACTCACCTGGCTCCTCTCTTTACTTCGTTTTGATAACTCCCCTCCACACTCCTTTACACCCTTCTCACCTGTATCCCTCCCTGTGCCGCCTTCCCCATCACACCTCTCTCCTGTTTCTCTTCCTCTCTCTGCTACATTCACCCCTCCCCACCTTGAAACCCTCCTGCTTGCCCCTTTTCACCAGAGCCCCCTTTTGAATCTCTCTGCGCCCTCCCTCCATTCGTGCCCACTCTCACCCCCTTCTATCACTCCACACTCTCCCCCCTCTCACCTGTATCCCTCGCTGTGCACCCCCGCCCCCCTCCTCTCGCTACCAGCAGAAGTTACTGCCCTCATAAGGGCCCCTCTGACTATAGCCCTGTACGGCCGCCCCTCGGGCCCCCGCCAGCTCGGGATCGGCTGCTTCCCTAGTGAGACCTGCAGAGAATGAATTTGGGACCAGTGGTTGCCAAGGACACGTCTCCTTGGTAATCACGCTGGCTGTGATGAGAAGCTTCCAGCCCCAGCCGTGTCTGACCCGGGCGGCTCTGAGTGAGAGCGGGTCCACGCTGTATGCAGAGCATGTTCTCGCTAATACCTAGCCTGCTGCTGTTTACAGGCCTCGGCACCATCATAATATATTCTGAGGCCCCAGACACCGCCACACGCGGGAGGAGACAGCCGCTGATTGCGATACCGCGTGTAAAGGGAGCACTGATGTAGTCATACCTTGATACAGACACTCAAGGACTGCCAAAGGGACTCTTTTTCCCTCAGACCCTGCGCTTTGACAGCACCGGTGCTTGTGCTATAAAATCTATGCAGTTTGTATAGGGGTCCGTAAAAACTGCTGACAGGCCTGGTGCTGCTAGACCATGGGTACTCACAAACCTTTTCTCAGGGGCCAAAATTGCAGTCTGGCTTGTGGCCGAGGGCCGCACAGATGGACCTGAGCGATGGGGTCGGTGGGAGGGGAGAGGTCAGTGGGGGCAGGGTAAAAAAAAATCACCCTCTTTTCAAAACATTACTAGACATTCGAAATGTGATATATGTATGGACCCCAAATAAATACTGTCAATATATATATATTTTTTCTTCTGACCATAGTTTTCCATCTTTGCCTTGTTTTGAAAATCACCCAGTTCCCTGCTCTTAGGCCCTCAGTTGCAAAGACACTTGGACACACCCTTTATTTGTCTCTCAGAAGACACAACTCATACCCCTATGCCTCTTAAAGTCGCTCCGAACAACCCTTAATGGCCCCGTTGAGAGTTTACAGTACCAAGCCCTAAGATCATCTAGCAAAACTCAGAAGCGTACATGCAAGGTGCATTTACAGAGGTAGGTTTCCTGTCCTCTGTCCACCTGCTGTGCACACCGAAGCTCATGAAATTTACCATATGCATGTAACCCCAGGCAATACAAGCATCAGTGACAGCAGGCTGCCATATTCTTAATGGACCTAGACAGTACATGCATAAATGTGTATGCACAGGCCCACACAATACATGCATTCATGTACTCAGGCTGTAATGCACATTTACAATGGCACAATGACCAGCATGATGGGCAAGAGACCTGCTGCCTTCTCACGCTGCCTTCTCGTAGTCAATGAGCTTGCCCAACAGTGCAGCAGAGGTATTGTAGTGTCATCTCTAAAATGACTGTCATCTCAGGTAGGTGCATGTCATTTCATAATAATGCATGTATCAGGCAGCACGTCTACTACTAATCTTCCCTGAGCCCTACACTCAGTGACTCTGCGCCTAGGGTCTGCTCCTGAGCCCTACACTCAATGCCTCTGCTCCTAGGGTCCGCTCCTGAGCCCTACACTCAATGACTGCCCCTAGGGTCCGCTGTGATCCTATGCATTAACTCTGACCCTGCGCTCTAACTAGGACCCTACCCTTCCTTACCATATGACTGTTTCATTCTTGCCATATTCCTCTACTCTAACCCCTCATCCTACCTCTACCCACCACTTTGGTCTTAATAATTCACTTTTTTCCTAACCCGTCCCACAGCCTGGCACTCTGTCATAACTTTACTCTTTTATTGTTTTACCCTCAATGTACACCACTCATTATACCTCTCCCCCGACCCTTGGTTCTTTCCTTATCTTATAAATGCCGCTCGCACTGCCCCTACCCCCGCTTTCTATTACTATAATCTCAGTCTGCTTCCAGTACCTCTCTGCTTCCTCTGTCTGACCCTGCAACCTCATTATTCTACTCTTCATCACTGCTTATACTCATTTCCTGGCCTTCTATTTCACTATGCTCATAGCCTGTCATTTTGCGCCTACTCGGGCACCAACGTTTTAACCTGCATTCACTCTCTCCACACTTTGACTTTTTAATGCTGCTCGTGCTCTCCTTCCATCACACTCTACCCCATCTAGTCACACCTTTTTGGTGCCACACTTGTCTATTTTATTCAGCATTATTTCTCTCACTCTCCTCATACCCTATCAAACGGCCTAGCCTCTCATTGAACACCTCATCCAAGGCCTAACCTCTCATTGCACGCTAACGCACCACTCTAAGCCTACCCTCTCGTTGTGCCCTACTGCGTCACTCAGCGCCTACCCACTGATTGTGCCTGTACACCTTCGCTCTACTGAAGGTTTACTCTGCTGATAAGCCACTCCCTTTGTCCTTCCTGCAGTTCTGCTTTACACCTTCACTTCACTGCCTCCCTTCACTTTGCTGCCAGCTCATAGCTGTTGGTTCCATTATTGTCGTACCCCTCACTATTTCCTTGCCTAGTCCCTGACTTAGCACTCACCTTCCATATATATCGCTCAATATAGTCCTTAGGTGTAGAGCAGCCCACTATTCCTGTCCTTACTCTGCTCCTGTCCCCTCACGCTCCTCATAACCTGCAATACCCTTACTCTGCGCTCATATTTCACGTTGCTCCTACTCCCTCGCTCTCTTCTGTTGACCCCTAACCTTTCCATACCTCCTCACTGCACTTTTCATTCTGCTTTATGCTTTACTCATATGGAGTCCCTCTGTTTTTCCTTTCTCTGCCCCTTCCCCTTATCTCTACCCATTAATCTCTATGTACACACTGTGCCCCTGTCCCCTCAGCTCTGACTCCAGCTAATGCGTGCCAAAACCAATAACTATTTGCTGTTCAATTCTGCAGCATAAAAGACCTGATGCTACATCTGTGCCACGACTCAGACAGGTAGTGTTGGATGACTATAAATTAATACACTTTCTTAAGTGAAGCAAGCTAAATTGCCTGTAATAAATGTTAGAAATATTGTCCGCAACACAGGCACATAAATCTTTCACTCGGAATCGCACAATTTAATAAAGTACGGAAGCTGGAATTTAAATATAATTATCCTGCTGGGCTGCTTCCGAGGCATACGACTTTGTGTATGAAGTGTATATCTCCCAATTCCACCTGTAAACATTAGCACCACTGTTGTGAAACGAGAGCCTGTAGCATCTCATGTACTTAAAGTGAAGTCATGCCATAAAACAAAAGGCTAGGAGCAGCCCATGGATTCACGTGAGGACATTGCTGGATCCTTATTTTATTTATTCTGTTTACACTACGTCCCTGCTCTGACACCATGAGGAAGGAAAGTCCAGGTTCCACTGAAACCCTAACCAGGGGCCTTAAAAACATAAATTTAACTACAGAGACCGCTCTGTTTTACCGGCACCAATTAAAAGATTAAAGAGGCCACACTGTGAACCGCATGTACAGGCAGCACAGCCTCAATAGCAGGGTGAGCAAGAGACGCCAGAGAGGCAGGTGAGGGTGGGGGCTACGGGTGAGCACTGGTTGTCATCGCATGCTCTTTTCATGCTTTTCCCGGCAAATGCGGCCCGAGGTATTACAAGAGGTAGAAATTGTGCCGATTCTGTGCCTGCTGATTTCCACGGGGGCCGCGTGGAATGGCCTGGCGGGCCACAAGTGGCAAGCGGGCCGTACTTTGAGTACCACCGTGCTAGACGCTCCTCATGCTCTGCCTTGCACCCTTCTACCCCTCTGCCTTGCACCCTTCTACCCCTCTGCCTTGCACCCCTCTACCCCTCTGCCTTGCACCCTTCTACCCCTCTGCCTTGCACCCTTCTACCCCTCTGCCTTGCACCCTTCTACCCCTCTGCCTTGCACCCTTCTACCCCTCTGCCTTGCACCCTTCTACCCCTCTGCCTTGCACCCTTCTACCCCTCTGCCTTGCACCCTTCTACCCCTCTGCCTTGCACCCTTCTACCCCTCTGCCTTGCACCCTTCTACCCCTCTGCCTTGCACCCTTCTACCCCTCTGCCTTGCACCCTTCTACCCCTCTGCCTTGCACCCTTCTCCCCCTCCGCCTTGCACCCTTCTCCCCCTCCGCCTTGCACCCTTCTCCGCCTTGCACCCTTCTCCCCTTCCGCTTTGCACCCTTCTCCCCTTCCGCCTTGCACCCTTCTCCCCTTCCGCCTTGCACCCTTCTCCCCTTCCGCCTTGCACCCTTCTCCCCTTCCGCCTTGCACCCTTCTCCCCTTCCGCCTTGCACCCTTCTCCCCCTCCGCCTTGCACCCTCCTCCACCTTGCACCCTTCTCCCCCTCTGTCTTGCACCCTTCTACCCCTCTGCCTTGCACCCTTCTACCCCTCTGCCTTGCACCCTTCTCCCCCTCCACCTTGCACCCTTCTCCGCCTTGCACCCTTCTCCCCTTCCGCCTTGCACCCTTCCGCCTTGCACCCTTCTCCCCGTCCGCCTTGCACCCTTCTCCCCTTCCGCCTTGCACCCTTCTCCCCCTCCGCCTTGCACCCTCCTCTGCCTTGCACCCTTCTCCCCCTCTGCCTTGCACCCTTCTCCCCCTCTGCCTTGCACCCTTCTACCCCTCTGCCTTGCACCCTTCTACCCCTCCGCCTTGCACCCTTCTACCCCTCCGCCTTGCACCCTTCTCCCCTTCCGCCTTGCACCCTTCTCCCCTTCCGCCTTGCACCCTTCTCCTCCTCCACCTTGCACCCATCTCCCCTTCTGCCTTGCACCCTTCTCCCCCTCTGCCTTGCACCCTTCTCCCCCTCTGCCTTGTACCCTTCTCCCCCTCTGCCTTGCACCCTTCTCCCCCTCTGCCTTGCACCCTTCTCCTCATCCGACGTGCACCCTTTTCCCCCTCCGACTTGCACACTTTTCCCCCTCTGCCTTGCACCCTTCTCCCCCTCTGCCTTGCACCCTCTGCCTTGCACCCTTCTCACCCTCCCCCTTGCACCCTTCTCACCCTCCCCCTTGCACCCTTCTCCCCCTCCGCCTTGCACCCTTCTCCCCCTCCACCTTGTACCCTTCTCTGCCTTGCACCCTTCTCCGCCTCCAACCTGCACACTTCTCCACCTTGCACCCTTCTCCCCTTCCGCCTTGCACCCTTCTCCCCTTCCGCCTTGCACCCTTCTCCCCTTCCGCCTTGCACCCTTCTCCTCCTCCGCCTTGCACCCTTCTCCTCCTCCGCCTTGCACCCTTCTCCTCCTCCGCCTTGCACCCTTCTCCCCTTCCGACTTGCACCCTTCTCCCCTTCCCCTCCGCCTTGCACCCTTCTCCTCCTCCGCCTTGCACCCTTCTCCCCTTCCGCCTTGCACCCTTCTCCCCTTCCGCCTTGCACCCTTCTCCACCTTGAACCCATCTCCCCCTCTGCCTTGCACCCTTCTATGCCTTGCACCCTTCTATGCCTTGCACCCTTCGCCCCATCTCTCCCTTGCACCCTTCGCCCCATCTCTCCCTTGCACCCTTCTCCCCCTTGCACCCTTCTCCCCATCCGACTTGCACACTTTTCTACCTTGCACACTTCTCCCCTCCGCCTTTTATCCTTCTCCCCCTCCCCCTTGCACCCTTCTCCCCCTCCGCCTTGTACCCTGCTCCACCTCTGCCTTGCATCCTTCTCTGCCTTGCACCCTTTTCCCCTCTGCCTTGCACCCTTTTCCCCTCTGCCTTGCACCCTTTTCCCCTCTGCCTTGCACCCTTTTCCCCTCGGCCTTGCACCCTTGCACCCTTCTCCCCTTTTCCCCTCCGCCTTGCACCCTTTTCCCCTCCGCCTTGCACCCTTTTCCCCTCCGCCTTGCACCCTTTTCCCCTCCGCCTTGCACCCTTTTCCCCTCTGCCTTGCACCCTTTTCCCCTCTGCCTTGCACCCTTTTCCCCTCTGCCTTGCACCCTTTTCCCCTCTGCCTTGCACCCTTCTCCCCCTCTGCCTTGCACCCTTCTCCTCATCCGACGTGCACCCTTTTCCCCCTCCGACTTGCACACTTTTCCCCCTCTGCCTTGCACCCTTCTCCCCCTCTGCCTTGCACCCTCTGCCTTGCACCCTTCTCACCCTCCCCCTTGCACCCTTCTCACCCTCCCCCTTGCACCCTTCTCCCCCTCCGCCTTGCACCCTTCTCCCCCTCCACCTTGTACCCTTCTCTGCCTTGCACCCTTCTCCGCCTCCAACCTGCACACTTCTCCACCTTGCACCCTTCTCCCCTTCCGCCTTGCACCCTTCTCCCCTTCCGCCTTGCACCCTTCTCCCCTTCCGCCTTGCACCCTTCTCCTCCTCCGCCTTGCACCCTTCTCCTCCTCCGCCTTGCACCCTTCTCCTCCTCCGCCTTGCACCCTTCTCCCCTTCCGACTTGCACCCTTCTCCCCTTCCCCTCCGCCTTGCACCCTTCTCCTCCTCCGCCTTGCACCCTTCTCCCCTTCCGCCTTGCACCCTTCTCCCCTTCCGCCTTGCACCCTTCTCCACCTTGAACCCATCTCCCCCTCCACCTCTGCCTTGCATCCTTCTCTGCCTTGCACCCTTTTCCCCTCTGCCTTGCACCCTTTTCCCCTCTGCCTTGCACCCTTTTCCCCTCGGCCTTGCACCCTTTTCCCCTCTGCCTTGCACCCTTCTCCCCTTTTCCCCTCCGCCTTGCACCCTTTTCCCCTCCGCCTTGCACCCTTTTCCCCTCCGCCTTGCACCCTTTTCCCCTCCGCCTTGCACCCTTTTCCCCTCCGCCTTGCACCCTTTTCCCCTCTGCCTTGCACCCTTTTCCCCTCTGCCTTGCACCCTTTTCCCCTCTGCCTTGCACCCTTTTCCCCTCTGCCTTGCACCCTTTTCCCCTCTGCCTTGCACCCTTTTCCCCTCTGCCTTGCACCCTTTTCCCCTCTGCCTTGCACCCTTTTCCCCTCTGCCTTGCACCCTTTTCCCCTCTGCCTTGCACCCTTTTCCCCTCTGCCTTGCACCCTTTTCCCCTCCGCCTTGTATCCAAGCATTGGCATAGCCAATAGGTCTCGCTTTTGGGACCTTATAAGTATTTATTTAGTTAAGCAGCACAATATCCTTGGTGCAACAACACAAACTGTTGCATGGCTAAACACTTATATGGTCCCAAAAACGAGACCTATTGGCTATGCCAATGCTTGTTTTATCATATTGGTTGGTTGAACAGTATATTTCGGGAAGCAGTCCTGCCCAGAACCACGCATCAGATGTTAGACTAACGCATTTCAATGTGGTGCTCCGCATCACAAAACTGAAATGCATTGTCATCTGATGCATTTCACATTATGTGTCTCTGCTGAAGCACTGTCTAAAAGTGTGGAGAGTGGCTGCTGCAGCGCGCCGCCCTGGCCTGCACAAGTTGCTCCCGCAGGCTTTGGGTGCTCGAAGCTGAGCTTTGGGCGACTGACAGGCTCACAGCTCTGCTACAATGCCTGACCTCACGAGGTGAGTGCCCAATGAGACACCCGAGCTAGGCAGTCGGGTTGTAAAAAGTCTGGCCACCCGTGGCGCTGCGGGGGGCATTACGTCCTGCTGGCAGTGGGGAATTTGTGAGGGGCTGGGTACTGGTTTGCGGGCAGCGCTGGCCTGGGCCGCACTCCTGGCGTTTGCCTGGTTGCTGCTCCTCGCACCAGCTCGTCCGGCCGCGGCTCAGGCATTATGGGCGTTGCCCACAGCGAATTCAATTATATTTGTAATTTGTATTTGTAGAGCGCAACGGTCGCTCCGGAAGGAGCATCTTGGCGCTGAATTTCCAGGTAGACGATCAAGCAACTGCCTAATATTGCAGAGCCTGTTGCTTAAGTCAAGCGCTGTCACCCAGTTGTGCAGCGGACAGGCCTCCAGGACAGACTCTGTCACACTATACAGGCCGACTCACTCGGAACAGCTGGTCAGTGTGGACTAAGGAGGCGGGCGCCGGCGAAAATGATTGCCGCCCGCCGCTAACAGGAAATTGAAATAATTATTCAGGTTGTCAACATATATTAATTTATGATATTTAGGCAGCTGGCGTCAGTTAAATCTGCCGTGTGTATGGGGCCCTCAGTAGCGCTAGCGCGCTGTGTTAACGCTGGCGCCAGTTATACATTTATATATGCCAATTAAATTGTTTCTTTTCACAACTTGTAACTGGTAACTTTCTCGACAACCAGGCTCTCTGGAATTGCTGCTGCTGCCAGACGCTGGCTGACTTAAATTACAGGAAAACCGACAACGCCTGTCTTCAACCTCATGACCTCGACACACAAGTACAGGTCAGTGGCCTTCCTTTACTAGAGCTTTGCAGCAGTTTAAAGTTCCTTGGGTTTATCAGTGCTCAAATGCTTGTAACTTCTGATATTTAGATGTTTCCCTTGTCTTTATTGCATGATTTTGCCCGTGAGAAAGTGTCACTCATAGTCATTGAAATGTCACTCATAATTAGACCGGAATAATGAAAATGTCACACATGGCAATCTGAAAACTTGGCAGCTTTGGGGAAGAAAAATTACTTTCTTACAGAGGACAAAATGTTATATCTATACAATTAGAAAGCAATTGTAAACAAATATACTTTCAACAAGTTGGATAACATAAAGCTTCTTAGTTCTAAAGCAACATTAAAATTATATGTACTGTATAACCGTAGCATTCAGCTACCACATTTTGAAAGATAAAACCATGCAGCCCTATCAAGCGCATGGCTGCTATCTGTGCAAAGTGCATACCCTTCTTTTTCGATCTAAAAATCTGAATTCATTTGGTCTGCGATTTCAACCTCTGTAGGTTTTTTTTTAGGTCGAGGGACCGTCCGCTCTGCCGAAGGCAGAACCGGAAGTCCGGAGATCTTATGATGCTTAGAGTGGCTATTTAGCCCGCCTCTCTTTTTGGCTCTCCTCCATTGGCTGGCTTCCTAAACGGAGGCCAGCCATTGGAGGAGAGAGCCGTCCCTCCAAATAGGCTCCGTCTTTTTCAGATTTGGGGGCGTGTTCCGTGCTCTTCTTTCCACTTTTTAGCCACGCCTTTTTTAGGTCTCGGCTTGAAGGCTGCGCTTGCGCAGTCTCGCTCCGATATTTAATGTTTTGGAGAAGAGGGGCTTGAACCCGCCCCTCTTCTCTCCTCTTCTCCATTGGCTGGCCTCTTAAATGCTGGCCAGCCATTGGAGAAGAATCTTTGTCTCGCAAAACAAGCCCCGTCCTTTTCGGATTCGGGGGCGTGTTTTTTCGCTACTTTTCGCTGGGTGTGTTTTTCTCTCCTCCAGCCAATGGCAAGAGGAGAGAAAAGATAAACACGCCCCCGAATCCGAAACCGCCGCTGCGTTTCTCCGAGGCATTTCTGCTTCGCCTCGGAGAAAGGCAGCGGTGTTCATGGCTCTCGCTGCCCTATCCTCGCAACCTGGAGCTTGTGGTGAGGTGTGCTCTGATGTTTACGTTTCCAACTCAGGTCACAAACCATAACACGTTTAAATCCTGGTTTCTCCACTTGACACCAACCGTGTGATCTTGCGCAAACCACTTTAACTCCCGGTGCAAAGTTCCGGATTCCCCGGGAACGGTCTAAGCTCCAATATTAAGCCTTATCTTGGAAGACTGCATCCTCCTGCATTGGAGCCGCACTGTTGGGTCCCCCGTACCCCAGGATGTCCTCGGTGCTGGCAGAGCTGCAGAAAGGAGGTCCAAGGATCCGTCCCTGCCGTGCCGCTCCTTATGCGCCCTTGGCTCCTCTGTGCACTGCACCCTCAGCTGCAGTGGGTGGAGAACGAAGGATCCGCTGAAGAGTGGGCGCGGTGCCCTGGCACCCCCGGGTCCGCACGGGTCCAGCTGGGAGTGCGAGGTGAGTGTGTGTGGGGTGCCACAGGTGCACTCTTCTTCCCCTGCAGTTAGCCTTACGGAGCTCTCAGCTATGGCACAGTACCGGTGCTTGACACGGATCCTACCCCCTACCTTTAAGTACAGTGCATCCGCCCTATCCAATTACAGCACCATTTCCACCCCCCGCGGCCCCTCCCGGCCCCTTGTGCGCTCTATTGTTTGCTAACAAGCTTCTGATGCAATTTAAGAGCCGCCAGACTCTGCCAGGCCGGGAGGATGTGGCTTATTCATGAGGCGCTGCGGTGGCGAACCTTCAAGTCTTGGCACCTCCCACAGTGCCCTCGTGTGATGGGCAAGGCGCTATAGGTCACCCCTCTAAAGGCAGCTCAGTGTGTTGGGACCCTACTGCAAAGAGTACCGTTAAACCCAGGCTGTCACGATTGGGCAGATATAGGCCGCAATCCTTACGAGGTCGATATATTTACAGCCATATGTGAAACTCAACCTGTTATCCTTCGGAGATCTATATAATCAGGGCCACTTGAATTATGCGATTCTGCAGTCGCAGCGTTTTCCACATAATTATAGATTTGCCCCATTTGCCACTTGATCCATCCACTGCTGTATCTGCAGATTTTAACCAAACAATGCGTCTAGCTGAATCGCTTCAAACGTTACTAAATATGTGGCGACCCCTGTTTCCGCACAATAGAATGCCACCCGCAAAGGTTGACTGGTTATCCATCCTTCAGTTGTTTATGACCGTATTTGGTTGTTAAACTGGTACTAATGAGGTCAAATCTTTGGCCAGAAAGTGTTAGCAAGTATAAAAAAACACAAAATAATGAAGCAATACTATAAAAAAGTGCCTCATTATACTGCATAGTTGCCTTTTTTGCCTCCTAGTTTGGTCCTCCCTTTCTGCGTCATTCGAGTGGCCTAGGAGATAATAAATATCATAATTCAAATTAGGCATGTCATCTTTCCGAGGTCGATAAAAATAGTCCTGCAGGTGACACAGCCTTTAATCGTTCTGAGGCTGCTAATGTATTTGTATTTGTATTTTTGGATATTTGTAAAGCGCAAACTTTCGCTCCGAAGGGAGCATCATGGCGCTGAGCGTGCGTATAGGGATCAGATGATGAAAAATCTAGATTGCTGCCAGCACAGAGATATCAGATTGCTGGTAAACCCAGGTCTTCAGTTGTTTCCTAAAGAGGTGCTCGGTCTCGGTCAGTCTGAGGCTTAAGGGCAGTTTGTTCCAGGCCCTAGCTGCTAGGACTGTAAAGGTTCTTCCACCCCTGGTTTGGTATTTGTATCTCGGAATCCTGGTGAGGTTAGCGCCTGAAGATCGCAAGCATCGTGCGGGATTATAATGAATAAAACGTTTGACGAGGTATTTAGGACCTATATTTTTCAAAGATTTAAAAACTGTAAGTAAAAGTTTAAAAAGGATTCTCTTGTGCAGTGGCAGCCAATGAAGGGAATTTAGTGCAGTTGAGGCTGAGGACCTCCTGGGCAGTTTTAGCACCAGTCTTGCCGCCGCGTGCTGTACACTTTGCAACTTCTTCAAGGTGGACTTTTTCACTCCTGCCATCAACCCATTACAGTAATCGAGTCGGGAAAGTATCAGTGCTACCACGACAGATTTCCTGGAGGCAATGGGGAGGAAGTCAAAGAATTTCTTTAAGGATTTAATAAGACCGAAACAGCACCCGGCCGTAATCCTGACATGATCGTCAAAGGATAGAGTTACATCAAATTGCACACCCAGATTGCGCGCAGCAGACACTGCACTAGGTGGGGCCTCTGAGTCTTTGGGCCACCAATCCTTCGGGCAAAAGAGTAGGTCCTGGCCCAATGGTAAAATTTCAGTTTTACCACTGTTGCACCTCAAGTGGTTTTTATTCAACCACTGAAATACCTCCGTGAGACAATTCTGAAACCGGGGCTCAGCACCCGAGTGGTTTTTGTCAATAGAGACGACAAGTTGGGTGTCGTCGGCATATGATGTAACGAGGATCCCATGAGATTCTATCACAGTGAGAAGACATTCTACTCACTCCCTCCACTGTTCAACAGCAATCTAGATGATACCATGAAAGGGGCGGGGGAGGGGGGAAATAAATGCTCTATAATTGTATTATCTTAGCTTTTATTTGTCTCGAGGATTGTATTCACAATGTTAGCATACACTATACATTGGTTCTTTTCTCTCCGGCAGATCTATCATCTTTGAGCTTACCCCTTTACTGCACCTCCTTTCAGCACTGAAGTTGGCAGACATAGTGATTGTGGTGCGGCTGTGGTGGGAAGGGAACGTTTGGGAGTACTTGTGAGGGGGGAGATTAAAGTTAACAACCTCTGACTGTTTGGGGCAACGCGTTCTGCTTACATGATGAGTGTGAGCTCAGATGCATGATGGGTCGTGTAGTTTCCTTGGTCCTTGCGAGGGTAGTTAATCCTACCCAGATTGTATTTTTGTTACAGGTTCGGATTTATAATTCTCCTGTAAGAATGAGTTAAAAGTAGGGCTACAAGTCTTAGAAGGCACAGCGAAAAACCTGAACTCGGCGAGCTGCTCACGCATGGATCAGGGCACACGAGAACTTAAACAAATTCGCCTTCAAAGTCTCCTAAGTGGTCGAGGTCAAGAGGCAGGTCAGTGGGTCCTATAATTCAAACAGAGGACGTAGACTTAGGGCTAGAGCAGCCGACTTTGGAGCTGACGCACAGGGTTCGAGTGTCGGCCTTGGTTCAGCATCCTGTGATATCTTAATCTTCCCGTGTTTATAAAAAATGAATGTGTCTTGTGTAAGGTAACTGGTGGTCATTTAAAGCGCTCCAATACCTTCGGGTAGAGGTTGCGCTATATCAACCTGCAAAAAAATAAACAATGGATTTAGGAAGAGAAGGGGGCCGCAGAGGTTGGTGTTCATAGCTCTTTGACTTCACAGCCTGTAAGCGCTTTGTGAATATACACATCGTTCGTTTTAAACAAGCGCGCGCCTCGCGCTACAAGTGGGAGGGGTAGGGGGGAGTGCAAGAGCACACAAAGCGTTTCCCTTGCAGGAGCATTTGAGAGTGATTAAGCTATTGACATTGTAAATAACAATGCAGTTTCTATAAATCTTTTAAAAACAACAACATAAACAAAAATAATGTCATGAGCAATGCCAATAGCTCTAACTTTAACAATGCCAAGACCATTGCATTGTAAATGCTTGGTTTTTTTTATTCTCTAAAAATCCAGCCTTTCTTCCTTAGCATCACTCGGGCTGTTTGCTCCTTGTTGATATCATGCTAGAGTTTGTGGTCCCACTAATTTAAAAAATGCAGACGCCTGGGAGGGCTTCCTTTTGTTAGCACAATCTTAATGCGTGGTAACAAACCCCTTATGTCTGTGACACTATCACTTAATCCAGCCTGAATCTGTAATATCTCGCAAACACATGTCTAAAAGAGAATGGATTACAATTACCAAAGATTTATTACCACTGACATCCTGTATTTCGGCCCATCATAAAACCAAATGAGGAGGCGGCACCTCTGGAATTGTTAAAGATTCATTGAAATGTCATAAGATTTTCGACAATTGCTCCCAAGTTTGGAAGCACGTATAGTAAGAGTCCCTGATTCAACCCAGCAGGACTGAAATCTTATCTTTGCTATCATCCGGCGCAAAATATGATCAGTGCGGCTATTGAGGTCCTTTCTCCCCAAAGTTGTTTCTGGTGAAACTCATATTAAACTTTTATGTGATCAAAATGATTATTGACGTGTTTCATCGCAGACCTCGAAAAATCTACTCGCCCACTCGCAATTGCGAGTCAAATTTTATCGGGTCGAGCTATTTTTAGCACCTACTAGTCCAATCTGGCGAGTGAATTTAGACTGCAAAGAAGCAGGTGTTCTTTTCATTCAGAAAGTGAATGAGCAATAAAGATGCCTTTTAAATCTTGTTTTTATCTTCACACATTTGCTGTGTCTGCAAGGAAAGAGGTCAAATGTCAGTCTTTTTACTAACTGCTGCTTGGAAAATGAAGTTTATTCTTCACTCTCTTACTAGAGTTAGATGTTTTTGTCAAGTGAGCTGTCTGAATATGTCAGTTATTTTTCTCTAACACATAACATTTAAATAAATATCTTGTTATTGAATATTCAAAATATATGCGGAATTATGAAAGCACATTTAGTTTGCATCACACTTCTGAATTACAAAAAAGAGTTAAATAGGAGCAAAATAAACCAGAAAACTTTAGTTGGTGATGTGAAAATGGCACTTCTTTGCAGAAACTCTGTTTCCAAACATTATTGTTTGTACACTATATAGTTTTATCAGTAAAACTGCATATCAGTGGGAAAGTTTGTGGCCATTTCAATGTAAAATCTGCTGCTTACAAATGACAGTGTGCTACCACTTCATGCTTTAATTATGTATTTATTAAAAGTGAAAGTTTTTAAACATGATTTGAGAAACATTCCAGCCCCCACCCTGATGACAGTGCTGTTAATGAACTAAGATGCAAGTCAGGGGTCATGTGTATCCTGTGGCTGGATTTGTATTAAAAAGTTTAGTCTATTAAATCAAACAAATGAGTTTTTTATACAGCAGACACGCTGAACTCGCACATTTGAAGGTTCTCTCATATGTGATAATGAAGATAATGGCGGCTCAATGAATTAAAATAATTGCCCGCGTTCACATCATTTGAAACCAGTTTATGCCCTAAGAGCATTACAAATAGGTAGAGTATATTATTTAAGTCAGTAGACCTGCAGGTCTAGTAACATTTTAATGATTTTTCGAGGCCTGCATCCAATACTGAATGTGAGGAAAGAGGCGTTATTATTTGGTGTGGCTTTTTGTAATACACTCATTTTACTGCCTCATTTTACTGACCTTAGGTCCAATCGTGCTCATTAGTAAAAAAAAAAAAACCTTGGTTCAATATTCAGTTACTGTTCAGGTTTAACCACAGGAACAAGTGCAAAGCATTCAGAAACAATTGAATAAGAAAATCGCGCAACACAAAGGAACAGACACCAATTTATGAAAATGGATCATACTTTTATTCATTTTTAGAAAACAAAATTTACTGGAAGGTTCCGAAGATATAGATTTTTAGGTAAAATGTAAATAGCTGCTTTTCACTCAGATCATCACAGTTAAGGGAAACTTTGGAAACTTTTGTAAGGTTGTGTTCGAATACTCCATTTGGGTTGACCAACTCTGACAGGGAGCAAGTCAAGGGGGCCAGTGCAACTTTGTGAAACAGTCACCTTGTCACCAAAATATTCCCTAGTCCAGTTCCAGGCCTTATGGGCTACCTGCGGTAGACATTAATGGAGTGGTTTTGATGAAAGGGATACAGGATTCTTGAGATGCTGAGGAAGCTGTGCTGTTGACGGGGGTAGTCCTTGAGCTACTCCTCGGTCAGAGGTCTTGGTGGGGCGAATTTGCCCACAGGGCCGATGTCCTTTGAAGTCTGGTGGGCCAACCAAAAGTCCATGCTAGCCTTTGGTCACAGAGAAATTAGCTGTTCCATTTGGTTGAGGCTAGTGTCCTTCTTGGCTGACCAAACTGCACTCTGACAATACTTACGACTCCAGCAGTATCGAGTGCAACTTTGGAGCATTCAACCAATCAATTAGGGGATTATAAGTGTGCTACTCACCCGTGAGGATCTCAAGGCACTGGGGGAGGAGGGGGAGGGTCAGCAGGTCCGTTTAGCCGAAGAGCCAGGTCTTGAGGATCTTCCTGAAGGTGTTCGGGGAGGGAGCATGTCTGATGTCTGCTGGTAGCTCGTTCCAGGTCTTGGCTGCAATGTGAGAGAAGGATCCTCCGCCTGCTCTGGCTCTGTGGATGTATGGGGTTTCAGCCAGTGCATGGCTGGAAGATCCGAGGTTTCTTTTGGGTACGTGGAAGTTGATTCTGCCGTTGAGGTATTTGGGGACTCTTTTCGTCACAGGGAGCCAGTGGAGCTTTCGCAGGTGTTCGCTGATGTATTTGTGCCAGGGGATGCCGAGGACAAGTCTGACGGCGGTGTTCTGTATAGTCTGGAGTTTGCAGAGTAGGGATTTGTTGATGCTGGCGTAGAGTGGATTTCCATAGTCTAGTCTGCTGGTGATGAGTGTGTGGGTGACTGTCTTCCTTGACTTGGGGGGGGGGGGGGAGGGGGGGATCCATATGGTGTTGACTTGTCGGTTCATGGTGAGTGATGAGTCGAGTATGACGCCGAGGTTCTTGGCATGGTCTGAGGGGGTAGGCGGGCTTCCGAGGGCGGTTGGCCACCAGGTGTTGTCTCATGCTGCCGGGGTGTTTTCAAGGGCGAGGACTTCTGTTTTCTCTGCATTGACTTTAAGGCAGCTGTTAGTCATGCAGACTGCTATGTCTTGCATTCCTTTCTGGAAATTGAGTTTGGCGGTGGTGGAGTCTCGGGTGAGAGAGAGGATGAGCTGGGTGTCGTCGGCGTAGGATACGATGTTGAGGCCGTGTTGTCGGACGTTGGCTGCGAGGGGGGCCATGTAGATATTGAAGAGGGTTGAGCTCAGTGATGACCCCTGTGGGACTCCGTAAGTGATTTCCATAGGGTCGGAGAGGAAGGGTAGTAATCTGATTCTCTGGCTTCTTCCGGTGAGGAACGATCTGATCCAGTCCAGGGCTGTTCCTCGTATGCCGGCGCCATGTAGTCTGGCGACTAGTGTGTGGTGAGAGACTATGTCGAAGGCTGCTGACAGGTCGAGTAGGATGAGGGCTGCGAAGTGGCCTTGGTCCAGGAGGGTGCGGATGTCGTCTGCGGCAGCGAGTAGGGTGGTCTCGGTGCTGTGGTTGCTTCGGAATCCGGATTGGGATGGGTCGAGGATGGAGTTCTCTTCGATTAATCGTGTTAGGATAGCATTGGGATTCTGTCTCCCGGGTCGCACTTCATCCGGCAGTGGCAGCAGAGTGACCATGGCTACTGACTTGCCAAAGAGAGCTGCTTCAGCTTTTGTGGCCCTGGAGCTGTAAAAGGAAGTCTATTTAACTGACTCTTGGAGTTCACTTTTTTTTATCTGGGGCTCAAGGACTACTTTTCTATGAGCCAGACCCCACAGGCTCGGTCCTTTTTTTGCTAGCCCAAGGGTCAGCAAGTGCAGTCCAGCAGTTGGCGCAGCCTCTCTTGCCCGGTCCAGGGAACAGCACGGCAGTCCTCCACCAGTCCACATGCGATCTGAAGGCTGGGTGCCATATTTATGCTTACAAATTGTCCGGGGGGGATTTGATAGTTACTAGCCAAGGTCACTCCCCACCTGGTCAGTCCCTGTCTGGTGTCGCTGTCCTGAAAATTGTGGCAACTAGCTGTCCTAGAGTGCACTATTATGCCCACTCCCAAGATGTAAGAACCCATCTCTTTGTGTGTGGAACATGTTAGCCCACCCTAGAGGTGTGGGTGGCTACCTGAGGGCTACACGCCCATGGGAAAATCTGTTTGGTCACAGGCCCCCTCCCCCCTTCTGTCCCCGACAGCAACCGTAATATCAGGTGTGTTCGCTATTTACCCTTCAAAGATGGCTTCCCCTTTAAGCTCACCTTTTGGGTTCACACCCTGTGAGGTTTCCTGACAGAGAAAGGTAATACCTCTTCCGCACCAGTGCTCTATTGCTCTCTCTCCAGCCCTCTATTGTTGCCTCTTCTGGGAGTTGTCCACACCTCTTCCCAGGAGGGCAGAAGGTCGTCTTGTGACAAGACTCTGAAATGGCAATTGGGAATAAGCAGATCAAACATACACGTTTAGAGGTCAGTGCACTGACACTGAGGGCTGGTTAGCAGTCCTCCGTGCACTCTGCTTCGAAAAATCAGCAGCATCAGTCCAAAACTTTGGGTGTGATTGTGCAAAAGAGGCATTTCCTCACATTAATCAAATGAATGTTATAGAAGTGTTATCTCTTTCAATGGTCTGTGGCCCGTCTGTGGCATTCTGTAGATATTGTATGCACAGAGAACTGCCAATGCTGTATGGAGTTGCCATTTGCTATCAAATAGTCAGATCATTTTGCTCTTCTGTGGTTTTTGGTCAATTTTTTCTACCCAAAACCATATTTCAATTTACTAAAATGTTCACAATCTTTGTCTTAGCCAGGTGTTTGGCAGATCACTAGAGGGCAAAATTCATATGATTAGAGCTAATCTTACCAATTGTATAGCCCCTGTACCAGCTTGCAGATCTATTTCGGTCTTGCCTCTTTTAATTAGGGTTCAGAATGAGAGCTTGGCGGGAAGAGTACTCCGTCACAAATGCTACAGGGCACCCTGTCCACCAAACCCTCAGCCCTCCCTCCCTATTTAGAATGGTGCAGACCATGAGAATTACGTAAACCGAGCCCCCATTAACTCAGTTGATGAACATCTTCATCTGATGGCACGACAGCGTAGGGTCTGTCAGAGGTAGGACATAACACTGTCTGTGCTATTTCAGTTAAATAGCATTAAGGGGCACATGCATCAACCATTTTTGCGAGCGCAAACGGTGCGATTCGCAAAAATCGGCCGTTCGCGCCCGCAAAAAGGGCATTTGCGATGCATGAAGGGTCAATGTACTCGCAATTTGAGAATTCGCAATTAATTGCGAGTTCTCAAATTGCGATTGCATTTAAGGAATCGCACTTTGCGATTCCTTAAATGCAATGCTAGAAGCACTTTCAAATAGCGATTTTGCTATTTGAGAACGCAAATTACAGACAAATCAAACTTGTCTGTAATTTGCAAAAACGTTGAAAAATGCACTAAAGTGCATTTTTCATAGTCGTAGGTTACACACACACATGTCCTTTGGACATGTGTGTGCGCAACATTTGTGCACGGAACGATTTCAGGGGTGCAACAGGGTGTTGTTTTGGCACCCTTGAAATTGCATTCTCAATTTGCGATTCTCTAATTGAGAGTCGCAAATTGAGAATGTCTTCCCATTGATTCCTATGGGCCTCTTGGCCCATAGGAATCAATGGGAAGGTATTCCTTAATTGCGACTCGCAATTTGCGAGTCGCAATTAAGGAATGTTTAGAAATCGCTATTTTTCAAGCAATTTCTACCTGCATAGGCTTTTGCAATTCCTTAATTGCGATTCCTTAAAAATCGCAATTAAGGAATCGCAAAAGCCAATATTGATGCATGTGCCAGCAAGTCTTTTATCGTTGTCCCTCACCGCCAGGCCATACCTGGCAGTGAGGGATTGGTAAAAAATAATAATGACCTCTACACCATGGGAGGAAGCTCTCGGGGTGTGGAGGTCATTCTTTTTTGTTTTTCGAAACAAACTTCTGCTATTAGAGTTTATTTTTGAAAAAACAAATTGGTGTGCAGCAGTCAAAAACGATGGCCGTGCACCAAAACGTTTTGTGTATTGAAAGTAACCCCCATGACTGTGTTTTTTTTCAGTGTACAGAGTTTCTGCAGGGCTAGCGGACAACACACATTTTGACGGGTGGAGTTCCCTTTGGATGGCGGAGGTAATGTTCTCTACCAACCCAGCAGAGTTTACTTTGTCCCCAAAACTCTGAATCAGCTCCTAATCTTCTTTACTGCCATTTCTTCTATTGAATAACGAACATTTCACATCATTAGAGCTGTATTATTTTGTGGGATATTTGTATAAGGCCTCAATAACTAGTGAGACTAACCGTTCATTATGTGGATATGGACTGCTAAGGGGAATGATTTGCACTAATAGCTAACTGAGCCTGTTTTTTTTTTTTACATATCTAAAGTGGTTTCATGATTGGAATATTAAATCTGATTTCTTTGTTTTCTTGATATTATATATGTTGTATAATAATGTGTCCTGAAGAAGGTGGGGTCAACCAACTCAAGTACCAAACGCAGTGTAAACAGTACTTGTTTAATTGTTTTTGGAAAAGGTTTTTATGTGTAATTTGTAAAGATATTAACATTTTTAATAGTGTGTGTGGATTGTTTTGAAGGATAGTTTTTAAATTGCCCTAATAGTTGGTTTAAAGGCTTTATAAGACTTATTTACCTGTGCAAGCGTAATATTGGTGTAATTGTGCGCACCATGTTGTTAATGCAGAGATACTATTTTATCGAACGTTTATACATTTATTGTGCAAAATTAAATTAGACATTTTTTACATAAGACCGCGTTCAGTGGATAAATAATACTCTTACCAAGTGTAGTAATGTGCTTTATTTCCCTGTCCGTAGGCCTGACATACAGTGTGTTCATTTGAGTAGCACCGTGGTGAAAGAACCTGGTGTTTTCAGATTATTGATGAGTTAGTTCAGCTGTATCTAGCACAGCCTGTTGGATGGATGGGACCTTCTTCCTCTACTCTGGATCTACCTTTTATTCCTTCTACTTGATCCTACACCAAGTCTTTTGAATACAAGCAATTGTGGTGGTGCATCTTCATTGCCTCTCAACTAGCACACTCCTATTCCACGGTAGTTCGGTACATAAAAGGGACCGCTCTATGTTTCAGATTTGCATTTAAATATGGCCATTGATTCAGTGGGTTTTAATTGTTAATCTTAATGTGTGATTGCAGTTTTATCAATGTGGCGACCATCTGACAAAGCCACTACACCTACCTTCTATATAATGACACCCCTTTGTGTGTGATATTACATCTGCTTTTCTGAGCTACCCTCGGAGTGTCAAGTGCTACAATGAGGTACTTGGTTCCCAGTAAAAAAAATAATTGTGAACTACATGCCAAGAACTCGCATCCTTCACAAATAATAATCACATTTCTTACAATCTTGTTCTTTCAAACGGTCCAGCTATCATAGACTGTGTTCTTGCAGAAATCCCTTTTTATACTTTGCTGATCATTTCATCTGGAGGGATTCTGCCACAATTCTGTTTACCGGTTTACAAGTTTTAGCAAGAGAGCTGCCTTATTGCCTTCTCTCTTAGATTTAGTTTCATACTTTAACAAGCATTTACAATGCAACGGTCTCGGCATTGTTAAAGTTAGAGCTATTGGCATTGCTCATGACATTATTTTTGTTTATGTTTTTGTTTTTAAAACATTTAAAGAAACGGCATTGTTATTTACAATGTCAATAGCTTAACCACTCTCAAATGCGAGACCTATTGCATTTGCACCTACACACAGAGCCACCCACACACAAATAGAGCCACCCACACACAGAGCCACCCATACACACACACACACACACAGCCACACACACACACACACAGCCACCCACACACACACAGCCACCCACACACACACAGCCACCCACACACACAGCCACCCACACACACACAGCCACCCACACACACACAGCCACCCACACACACACAGCCACCCACACACAGCCACCCACACACACACAGCCACCCACACACACACAACCATCCACACACACACAGCCACCCACACACACACAGCCACCCACACACACACAGCCACCCACCCACACAGAGCCACCCACCCACACACACAGCCACACACACACACAGCCACCCACACACACAGCCACCCACACACACAGCCACCCACACACACACACACAGCCACCCACACACACACACAGCCACCCACACACACACAGCCACACACACACACACAGCAACCCACCCACACACACAGCCACCCACACACACACACACAGCCACCCACATACACACATACACAGCCACCCACCCACCCACCCACACAGAGCCACCCACCCACACAGAGCCACCCACCCACACAGAGCCACCCACACAGAGCCACCCACACAGAGCCACCCACACAGAGCCACCCACACAGAGCCACCTACACACACAGTTACCCACACACAGACAACCACCCACGCATAGAGCCACCTACAAAAAAAGCCACCCACACACAGCCACACACAGAGGCACACACATATAGAGCCTCCCACACTTACACAGAGCCACACACACAAAGCCACACACACAAAGCAGGTATCTTCAAAGCCTGGCAGGCAACGCCAGACCTATTGGCTTTGCCAGTGCTCGTTTATTATTCATCCCTGCAGTAAGGGAATGAGTGCATGCACTGTCACTGCGGGAGTTTGTACTGCAAACGCTGCGGCTCACAGGCAGGTGCTTCCGGTGTGCCCCTGGCCTGGCACGCTGCCAACCTGCCCACCTACAATACTCTAAACAAGATTTTAAGCCAGGCAGAAATTGGGCCAGTAAACGTAGGAAAGGGAGGCAAAACTACTCTGTTATACATTGTTTGAGGAAACAAAACGTTTCTCTGGTGGAGGCTCTAATGTTGCCTTTCTAACTCATATTTGACTCACTACGAGATGCATTCGACTCAAGGCACACGTATTTCTCGTCCTACGGTATAATATATTTATTATTCAGAAATACTATTTTCGAAGTGTGCAAATATTTGGGGGCGTAAGGGGGTGAGGAGTGGGGGTCAGCGCTGCAAGACATTCGCCTGTATGACCCATATATTAGCCGCGATTTCTGCACTTTGCGGACTCCTCACATCTCACGTAATTGACACACTAAAAGCGCTACGAGTCCGCACACACGCTAGCAGGAGCTATAGAAATGCAGACAGGAGGATAATTAACTCCAACATGGGAAGTCCATTTGTTGAAGGGTCGTCTGGTCCCTAAACTGCGCCCCTGTATTTCTAAAGACCGCCCACCTAGGGGCACTGCTTGTACCCCGTTAGCTCGGCTTAAGTGTCGCTCATATGTAAATATTTTTACTAGAGGACTGCAAGCCGTGTAGAACCGCATATCAAACGTATGGGAAAATAGTCAAAACAGACAAACAGCCCCGCCCATCAGACCATTTTTATTATTAAAAAGTGATTCGAATATTTTTTTCATGTTCACCACAGGGTTTAGTTTCGATTTTAAAATACACTGAAATGTATGTTTTTTCAATAGATGTGTGTAAGAGTGCATCATAGGAGATATATATATATATATATATATATATATATATATATATATATATATATATATATATATATTTACTTTTACTGTATATCTTTAGCAACGTTAGGAAGAAAGGAAAAAATTATATTTCAGAGTCTCTTTAACATTACCACATTCCATCTACCTTTAATAAACTTACAGAAACATAGTAAACGGTTTATAATTTTTTTTTTTTTAACTTTGTTTTGTTTTCTTCTGTTCCAAAAAAATAAAAGCGCCAACATTAAAAGCTAAAAATAGAATATAAATATTTTACTATTCGTATGCGAAATGTTGAAATTGTATTTTGATAGGTAGGATGTGGTGGAAAAAAGGAAAAACATTTCAAATAAAGATAATACCTTTGTATGATACTTCCTACGCGGTCACAAATTAAGAACCCCATAGGATTTGAAAGTTCATCAAATTAAATAAAAAATCGATTCTACTCGTGCAGGCATGTGTAGATGGTATTGTGTCCATTCGAATATTACAAACATGGTAACTAAATAACCAAAATTATTGAAAAATCAATATAACCCCCCAAAAAATCGCTTTGAGAAAATGACCCTTTGTTGTGTGTTAACGCATCGCATATATGATTAAAGTTGGGATAATCCCTGAAAATGTTCCTTTGCACACATCTTGGGCGTCGTTTCTGCTTCTTCTCTGAACATTGTCAATTCCTAAGAAATTAGGGTTTCAGGTCTCTGGGGTCTAAAAGCTCGTGACGGCCCCTCATGACGCGCAGTACAGAGTCGGTGTAAGAAGCTGGGGGTGGGAGGGGCTGTCTAGAGAGGACCCCCACGCATGTACCTGCTTGCAGCGCACCTGGGGCGCAGGGGCTCGCGTGCACACGTGAGATCACTAAAAGTGCACACATCACTTCAGTGCGAGAGGAGACTGAGGTCGGGTGCCCCCCCCGGGAGGTGATCTGGATAACTGCGTGGCCTCCGTACACAGGGAGGGGTGGGCCGCAGACACGCCTGTGATCGTGGTGTTCTCAGGGGCACGTGTGAGTGACCCCCTCCGCCCCCAGGTGTCTGCACTACACACGGTTACAATGAAGGGGGCGTGTGTCTGCAGACGAGGCTTGGGGTGCGGTCCGTGAGTTCAAAGCCAAGTGTGTGGGGGGCACGTGGGCTGGTGCCACACGGGCTCTGTATTGGATAAAAGCGTTAGAAACGGGTCGGGGCCCGATACGTGAACAGAATTATACACGAGGGCACACGGCTGGCATCTGATTAAAAGGGTATGTGTGTGTGTATAATTATACATAAATATATGTATGGTTTATAGTTTGTGTATAGATATATAGGGGTGTGTATGTGCACATATGTGTATGTGTGATAGATGTGAATGCATCTGTGTGTATTTACTTATGAACACACATGTGAAAATGAAGAATGAGGGTGATTGGAAAATTATACTGGATACTGATGAACATATAATTTAACACTAATTAAATTGTAAAAAAAAAAAAGGAAATACAGCCAAGCCCTGAAAAAAAGGAAATAGAATTTAAAATACACCGCTGAGATAGCATATATTGCTGTGTGTTTGTTTACATATGAAACACAGATCCCTCCCTGAACACATCACACACAGCACATCCGGTCTGCACACACCCTCACACAGCCATCTGTGACTGTGTTGACTTAATTCGTGTTTCTGCAAAGGCTCTGTCTGAAATATTCACATCTCGAATGAAAGACTCTTCAGTGCTTCGAAGCCAGACTTCGGATCTAGCGACGCTTTCGGGTGTGCTTTTTGGGAGGGTAGGCGTAGGGGGGGGTTGTAGTGAGGGCCCCCAGCAGGCTGCTGTTGGGTGCAAATATAAGACGAAACTATACATAGAAGGTGATAAGAAGATTGGCAGGTGACGTACTGGGGCGTGCACACCCATGGTGTGCGCTCAAGGAGGGCGTGTGGTAATAACGTGGCGCTGTGTGCGCAGACCCCCACCTTTCTGTCAGAGCGAAGGGCCCCCTCAGAGAGCTGGTTCCAAAAGTGCCTTCTGGGGGAGGCGAGGCGCTGGTTGCACCCCCTGTCTCCTCAACACATGCAGTGAAATAATTAAAACAGTGGGCGAGGTGCCTCCCCGACAAGAGAGAGGAATCCGAGGGGTGGTGGTAAGACAGAGAGAGAGGGTGGAGTGTGGACGTGAAGAAAGGGGGAGAGAAAGAAACCTGACAGAGAAAGAGAGAGACAACTGCGAGTGTGTGTGTGAAGGAGAGGACAGTATACGAGAAATACATTTTGTGAAAAATATTCCACGATGACGCCTGTGCGCTTAAAGATTGCACGCCTCCTTCCTCTCTACACATGCAAAATGTGAAGTTTGCGGAAAGGGGCGTACACATCGCTACATTATGCTCCCATTAAATAGAAAGTATTGAGCCTGCCAGGCGCTGCGCCGAGGAGGGTGTCTTTACTTCATGTAGCGCTGCGCGCCAGGTTGCAGTGTGCGTGGGCACCAGGCGCTCCCCGGGCCGGGCCTGTGTTCTCTCGAGGACAGCACCTGGGCCCCGCTGGTAGGCACCGATGCCTGGGGCAAAGCCTGGGCCCCGCTGGTGGGCACCGATGCCTGGGGCAGAGCCTGGGCCCCGCTGGTAGGCACCGATGCCCGGGGCAGAGCTGGTTTGCTAAGCTGAACACGGGGTTGAGCTATATAATTATTAATTTACAGGGGAATAATGCACGTACTTCTATGCATATCCACATATAGTCGTCGGGGGCGCAACAATCATTCAAGGGAGTCGCCATGAAAACCACCGCCTTTCTCCGAGGTCAAGCAGAAATCCCTCGGAGAAACGCAGCGTCGTTTTCGGAATCGGGGGCGTGTTTTTCTTTCTCTCCTCTTGCCATTGGCTGGAATGTTTACATTCCAGAGGAGAGAAAGATTCGAAAAAACACGCCCCCGAATCCGAAAACGACGGGGCTTGTTTGGAGAGACAAACCTCTTCTCCAATGGCTGACCAGCATTTAAGAGGCCAGCCAAGGGAGAAGAGGTAAAAAAAAGGGGCGGGTTAAAGCCCCACTCCAAAACATTAAATCTCGGAGCGAGACTGCGCAAGCGCAGCCTTCGAGCCGAGACCTAAAAAAGGTTCTGTCTGTGTGTGTATCAAAAAATTTGGCTAGACTAGTGTTATGTACTGTAGAAATATGGTCTTTCAGTTGTATTTTTTTATTTTCTTGACGTCTGACATAATATGTTTTACAAGTTTCATCATAACATAACTAGATGTCTTGTCCTGTTGCTGCGTGTTTTAGGTTATTACTTTATTCTTACTCCATTGTAATTGAGGCACCACAGGCAATGGAATATACTCTTTATCATTGCAGTGCGTTTTTCTCTAAAAAACACATGAGGATGTTCTATACATCTTCTATATTGCTTTTACACCTGTATGCCTTTATCGGTTTTTGCCTTTAAAGCTTGATAAACTGTTCTTGATAAACTGTCCTAATGTCTTTCAGTAATCGGTCTAATTTTTTTCTTAGCATTGGTGGTCTGTGGCACAATATATTTAGTTTGTCTCGTGAAGGTCTATGTGAGACTTTCTGCTTTCTAAAGAATGTCATTGGTGTAGCCCTGTGCACAAACATGGATAACAATTCTTGCTCTTATTGTTGCTATACATTTTGATCTGTTACTATTATCAAAAACTGACTGTATGGGACCTTCTCAATGAATGCTTTTCAGTGGAAACTGCTAATGAACACGAATACTAATATTTGTATCAAAGATATTTATACCTGGATTTCCTTGGTTTAACCTTATGCTCTAAAGTATAAGTGGTCTTTGGTACCCCATCCCCCAGCACCAAACCATATAGTTTTTACATCAAGCCTGAGCCCGCGCGCTGCTCTGCGAGACTTATTGTTGACGAGTAGCGAATAGAAGCCACGCCCACTCTCCGCCCATGTTTGCCATTGGCTTGTGTCATTGTCTATCCTAAATGCTGGCTTCTGATTCGTCAATCCGCTTGTTAGACCCTCCTTAGTACTGCCTCCTTTTCATTTGTCACCTCCCATGGCGACTGGCCCCTTTACTTCAAGTGTTACACGGTACGTCTTATTTAGACTGTGAGCACTATTTTCTTTAATGAGGTTCTCTTACTGCCTTATTAACTGCCCAGCCCCCTGCCCGCACTCCTGTTCTCCGTCCTTTCTCGCCCCCATCCGCCCGTTGTCTGTGCCTTCTCCCCTCCCTCCCGTTGTCCGTGATGACTACCATTTTCAATGCAATAGATCTTGCGTAAATGCGAGACCTATTCCATTGCAAACGCTTGTATTGGCTTGATTCGTTTTTGATCTTGCATTCTGGGGTTCGGTTCGGGGGCTGCGTATCCATTGGGACTACATGTCCTAGAAACGTAGGAGCGCCTACGTTTACAGTGACACTAAGTTATACGTCATTGTACATTTTATGTCTTAGGTTTTGAACCTCCCTGTTTCTTCTACGCCTCCTATCTTCCACTCGCCTCTTTTATTATACCTTCCTTCAACCTCCCTCCTCATCTTCCTGCCCCTCTTTGCTTCCTGCCCACCTCTTCAACATTGCACCACCCACCTGCCTCACGCATGTGCTTCTTTTTCAACTGCACAGCATTAGCTCCCACCTTGCCCTTCCCTCGGGAGTCCACTCAGCTTCACCTCCTTCCCCTGCCTCCTTTACTCCGCCCGCCCACTTTTCACCCCAGCCTGCCCTCTTTCCCTGCCCTCCCCCCCTGGCTCTGGGACAGGGACCAACACTTTTCTAGACACAACACCGGTGTGGGGCAGCCAGCAGCCCGGGGCTCTTCGGGACACTGGATCCCAGCAGGATGCAGTGCATCCGGAGGCAGCCCAAGCCAAGCAAGTCTGAGGAGCAGATCCTGCAGGAGGAGAGCAGGAAGGTGGCCGCGCATAACGGGAAGATCTTGGGTAAGGAAGCGGCAACACCCACCCCCGCGGACAGGTTCCGGGATAGCACACCACACAGGTAGCCGGAGGGGCCGGTCGGTGGTTCTTAAACCCCTCCCTCGCCTCTGAGGTGGCAACTCCTGTTGACACAACTTGACTGTTCGCAGTTTTACAAGCACGTTTTCATCTGCATTATTGATTTAAAGCAGTAAAAGTTGTTATTCAAGTAGAGTTGCTCGGCTGCAAATTGACCACAGGTCATCTCAAGTCACGCTTTCAGCCATATCTGGATTTTGTTTTTATCCCTCAGCACGTGACATACAGTGACTTGTCGTTTTGCTTCCCACGTTGTTTAGCTTCAGTTTCCGAGTGCCATTGGCCAGAGTTGAGACTAGCTATGGGTGTCACGCATACCAGAGAGTGACAGCGGCTAAGCAGACTATCAGGTGCTGGCCCCTAGCGTCACACAACTTCAGCTCTCTACATTAAAGCACCCTAAAGTGGTGGTGGTGGGACATGTTGAAACTATTTTTGACCAAATCTCTTCAAAACGAAGAAGTACACCACAATCCATACAAAAAAGGTGCCGATCATAGTCTAGCCCCGAGTCTCACATGGTCCTCAAATGTCATTGTGTCACTTTCGCTCAGTTATGGCCTTTTAGGCAAGAGCTTTTTCCATTCTGTGACCAACAGAGCCACTGGAATTTTGCATCATTGGAACATATGTAGCACAGAAACACAAACGGTGGGGCATATTATGCGATGTAAGGCAAATTGTTAAAGTAGTGTGTATTGGCTAGCTGTTTCAGCACACCAGCACTGAAGGGATTTCAGTGCTGTAAAATACATAGGTGCCATAAGAGAAAAAGCATGTTCTGCAGAGTGAGTCTTTTCAAAATGTTGTAATTAATAATTGCGTCTGGCATCAAAGCTCAAGAAGAACATTTTGTTGGCATTGCATTCCACCTCCCACAGTAAAATAGAGTGTCTAAAACAGATATCAAGCTGCACTCAGAAGAGAGCAATCCTGTAAATAAGGTTTCCTTCGTGTACTCAAGTTGGCCTAGTTATGTCCTAAAACTTGTCTTCACTTTTCTTCTTTAGCCTGCGGGACCCTTGGAAGCACCCTGTTCCTAAATCATACCTGTTTTTGTTTTCTTAAACCGCTGCAGGGATTCTGCAACCTCTTTTCAGTTTTTTAGATCGAGCCTAGGCAGCACATGCGCTGCTCTGCGGCATGCATAAAAATCATCACTTATGCCGATAATACTCAGCTAGTGGTGGCCCTTAACCAGCCAAATACTTCCCCTAACAACCTGAGTGGATGTCTGGAGGAGATGGCCAACTGGATGACACTCTCCTGTATAAAGTTGAACGGGGACAAAACCAAGCTCATGCTCTTAGGTAATACCCCCAAGCTCAATATGAATTTGCTGTGGCCCATCTACCTCGGTCCTGCTCCAGCACCAAAAAACACAATTAAAAGCTTGGGCATATGGCTGGATAACTCCCTCAACTTTAACCACCAAGCAGCAAAACTTTCAGCCACCTGCTGTGGTCTACTGAGGTTACTACGAAAAATTCTTCCCCTACTTCCATTTCAGGTAAAATAAATCATGGTCCAGGGTCTCATTCTATCATGCCTGGACTTTGGGAACGCCCTCTATCTAGGGGCCCCTCAATCCACCTTGCGCAAACTCCAAGTCATCCAAAATTGCGCAGACCGAACACTCCTTCAGATTCCCCGCCGACTCTCAATCAATCCTGGATTAAAGAGCCTCCACTGGCTCCCGGTTAGGGAAAGAATTGAATTCAAGGCCCTGTGCATTACCCATAGGGCCTTCTGGAAGACAGGCCCTGCCATTAGCCAATGTCTGATCACCCCCTACCAGCTGAATAGACAGCTTCGATCAACATCTTCCTTCCTCGCCCTAGTGCCCAAGATCAAAAGAACTAGATGTGGTGGCCGCTCCTTTGCTTATAATTCAGCTAAACTTTGGAACTCTCTCCCCCTCCATTTGCGGGCAGAGCCCAATCTGCTACCCTTCCGTAAACTTTTAAAAACTCTGCTCTTTAACAAACCTGTATAGACCCTAATTATATTCCCGCACGCGTTTGTCTGCAGCGCTGGGACGCCTTAGGGTAGCCATCGCGCTTAACAAATAGTCTTTTCATTTAATTTCTTTTCATGCTGTATTGGATTATGGAATATAAGCCCCGCCAACTCTCAGCCCATATTTGTCATTGGCTTGTGTCATTGCCCTTCATTAATGCTGGCTTCTGATTCGTTAATAGGGTTGTTAGTCCCTCCGTAGTACCGCCTTGTCCTCATTTTTAACTCCCATGAGGACTGGCCCTTTTACTTCGGTTGTTACATGGTACGTCTTTTTTAGTCTGTATGCACATATTTTCTTTAATGAGTTTCTCCTGCTGCAGGCATGACGTGCTTTCCTGCAACATTCAGCGTGCCATGCATGCTTTCATTTTCTAAGCAACCCAGGACAGTGGCGGCTGCTTCTTTGAATAGGTCTCGCATTTACAAGAGTTTGAGTGATCGGCATTGTAAATGACAATGTCTTTTATGTATGTGTTAATTAGCAAAACGGATACATAAAAGGCATCGTCATTTTACAATGCCAATTCCCTAAACTCTTGCATATGCGAGACCTATTGCATTACAAATGCTTGTTGGGTGAGGGGTGGCATGCAGCCCCCTTCCCGAATCCTTAATAGGCCCCGGGGACCCCATTTCCCAGAACCGATTCCATTCAAAAGGGTTAATAAGTAGTTATTATTACTAGCGGTAATTATCCTATCCTGGGTAACCCAGTCCAGTCTTGTGAATGGTTCCATAGATGGATATGAATTTCCATTTATAGTTGAACTTATATTATTTCGATCTTGGCTGTGACAGCTAAGACCCAAGACTGAAGACATATTTTGTTAGGGACATTACCCGTGCATATTAATAGGAAGATGATATTGCTATGGAATGTACAAAGTGTGAATCCGAGATGACCCAGGAATGTGTGGGAATATCCAGCCTTAGGTGTCGAGATGGAAAGCGTGATTCAAGCCTGGGACTAGGAGGTCTTCAAAGTAGGTGCGATAACAATGTCTGTTTGACAAGGTGGCTGTTTAGCCAGCTCCGTTAGTCTTAGATTGAGCATTCCATACAGCTGTGCACATGGAGGGTCCTTCCTCTAAACCTATTGTAGCAGGTTTGCCGTACGGACAAAAGGTTGTGATTAGCAAACCTTAATGTTCCAGTTGTAAGTTTATGGGCAATCCGTTTGGCTGGGTAGTCCAGCGATATGTCATGTAAAGCTTTGAATGACAAGGAACGATTTAACATTTGTTCTTTGCTTCACAGGTAAACAGGATCTGGACAGAAAATAAACACATCGAGTGTTAACGGTGAACAGAGGTAAGACACTCTTTAGCCTAAGTAGGTGGTAGAAGTCAAACTTGTAGAGTGAATGCTCCCTGTTGAATAACGTACCAAGATTGCAGGCTTTTGAACCAGAATGGGAAATGGTTTCAGGAGCTTTGCTCAAGATAAGCATACGTGGAGGGGATGATGGACACCAGTAGCAGGATTTCTGTTTTCTTACTGTTCAACTGTAGCCAGTTTTTTTCTAATGGATTCTTCTACCTGCAGATTCCTCTTCTTTTTAAAAAATCCCCATGTGCCAGACTGGAGCTGGAAACTGTTGTCATCGCTCTTCCGCGCCACTCTGAGGGGATTGCTCTATCTCGGCACTGGAAATGGTGCAGGTGTGATGCTATTAGAGCCATATAGGCCCACCGATGCTTCCTGCAGTCAGTTCCTTTTTTGCGGTTCCAGTGCTGCTTTCTGTGAATGTTTCATCAATATCTAAATCTAAGAAATTGGAGGTGATAGGAAAGAAAACTTTCTTTGCATGGAGTTTAGCTCTACGGTCCATGAATGTCACTAGTCTGTTTGCAAGATAAAGCCAACCATTGTGGGCAGTTGCGAATATGGTGGTCACTAGCTTACCTGCCCATTTAATACCTCTATTTTCTGAGGGGTGAGCGATAACCAGGATACCTCCAGACAGACCACCAGGACAGGCCTGGATGCAGTGGGCTCGGTGGCCAAAGCTATGGCTCCTCCGTAGCCCTGAGGAGGCATATATGGCTATGTTCGGCTGGATGTTATGGTTAGGTGCTAGAGTCTAATGTACATTCCATTTGATGACTCTCACTTTGAGAGAAACAAGATAGGAAGAGCTGCCACCAGATCTGTGGGTCTGCAGTCCCATCCAGAGACTATAGGCAGTTCAGGACAATGTAAGGCTTGTTGAAGGATTTTGCGTTTTACCAGCATCAACCTTGCCAACCCAGCCGAAACTGTGGCAGTATAGAGGCAGAGGTAAAGGAAAGGCAGAGAGGCCCAGTAGACCACATTCTTCTCCCTCCCCCATGCCACCGGTAAAGCTGTATTAATTTCTTCTTACAGGAACTTTGTGGCCTGATGGTTGAAAGAGGTCTTCCTTTCTACATTTGAAGAAGGCCATTCCATCAGACGAGTGGTTTTGCAGATCGTTTAAAATGGGTATGCTCTTCCCTTCCTATAGGCACCTCCCAAATTCCCCCCTTACCCTATCCCTTTAGTTGGAGGATTTTCTTTGAATCCTGTAGCAGGATGTGACAGCCCTGTTGCAAAAAAGGAGCAGTGGAGGTGGTAGCAGAACAATAAATTGGGCTGCGGTTCCATGCACTGTAGGTCCTGGTTCCCAAGAGCTCTGTTGTGTATTAACTTCTTAGTACATATTTATTATAGAACAAACAAACAAATTCTAGATGTGGACTGGGTGGCGTCCCTTGATTTACAGAATGCGTATTTTCAATTACAAATCCTGCATTTCTCAAACTTACCTGCATTTTGTGATAGGTTCAGCCGACTACCAGTTCATGGTCCTGTCATTTCACCTGATATTGGCACCTCAAGTCTTCCTGGTGTTGCAGCGTAACTCTGCAGGTAGGGGATCCCAGTGTTCCCATACCTCACTCAAGGCAGGCTCACCACAGCTGATGTTGGACCACCTGAAGGCCACAGCACCCCAACATTGGAGCTCTCCAGTGGTGCCTCTAACAGCAGTGATTGTAGCCACCATTGGGTACCATCTGGATGTCCGTAGATGCTGTGAAGGCTCCCTGAAGGCACGTCTGTGGGATCTGGTGCGTTTCACCCTCACGTTAGCCTAGCAAGGGGTTTCTCCCTCAGGTGGTGCCCCCTTTCCATCTGGTGCAATCCATTACTCTTCCTACATTCTTACTTCCACCCCCTCTTACCATGGAGGAGCAGAGACTACAACAGCTTCTTACGGTGGTCTCCTATCACATTGACCAGACAGGGCAGTTTAGGACTGATGATCTGTTGACTGTTTGGGTAATAAAGCAGTTTGCACAAGAACGGTTTATAGCACCTTTAATACCATGGAGCCCACAACCATTTGCTCTAAATATTCCCATATTGCATTCCCTTCATAATGCCTTTTGGTCTGCTCTCCTGACAGCGTGCACCACAAGGCTTTGAGAAAATGAATAACAGTTGCACGTTTCCTCTGACATTCTTCACCCTTTTCTTTTATACACGAGTTAGCAATAATAATGAAAACTGAGGATTCAGACAAAGATGTTCTTGAGTATGGTTTAACCATTACACCATCACATGTTCAAACCTACCTTATTGAGCCCCTGCTATATCAGTAACCATAAGAACCATTGAGTATAGAGGAAATACATAGCGCAGTGGCATGCAATAAAGCTCCAGGGATTGAAGGCTTGCCACTAGACTTTTTTCTACCACATACAAAGGATTGATAGCTCCGAACCAATAAGAGATGCTCAAAGTGGCCCACAAGGGAAGCACTGACAGTGGACCTACCTAAACGGCCAAGATCCCTTTGTAGCACGTGCCGGACAACGGGGGTACTGCCTAAGATTTTCTGAATCCAATCTAACACCTTTGGAAGTATCCAAAAGGTGAGGATTCTGCGGTTACAGTCTCTGCCAGAAAAAACATTACCACAGATAAGAAACTTGTTTATATATATCAGGAGGAGCCTAGCGCGCAACCAAGATGGCCGCGTAGGTGCGAGGCTCCCGAGGACCTCCGCGACCTCCTGCATAAATCCTGACAGAATCCTGTCCCAGATGAGGGGACTGTATTTGTGAGCCCGAGCAGAGGTGACGCCCGTTTTCCGTTTTTAAATCGGACCTCGGACACCGGCAGGAGTATCGATTGAGGTTTGCGGCCTTCTCCACACGGGCCCCCCGTACTGGAGTTGTGGGGCGATCCGGACACAAAGTGAACAACAGCGGCGGGCAAGGCTGGGTGACTCGCGTACCCTGCACTTTCACTTTCGCTTTTGCGCCCTCCTTGCTGCCAGGCGAGGTTGGGTTGCGGGGCGGTGTGCGGTGGTGTGGTCTCGCTGGGGTGCCCTGCCGGTCCGCCAGCTGCGGTCCGTCCTGCGGAGCGGTGGTCGCTCCCCCCTGGACCCCTTGAACTGGATTGTCGGCCCCCCCCTTTCTTGAGGAGACTGACTCGTCTTGGGGATCGAAACCATGTCCACAAAACAAGATGGCGATCGGGCTAAGATAAAATCGACCCGCCGTGGCGCGGCCCAGCAATCCAACAGTATGGACCGCTACACCCTCCAGAAGGGATCCCCAGAGGCGCCGCGTAGGTCCCCTACGGGCCCGACTGATGCTTCCGCTCTGCCCACGGACCTGACCCTCCGAGACGTCATGGGCGCCATCGCCGAGATGAAGGCCTCGGTGGATCAGCGCTTCGACACTCTGGCCCAGAAGATTGACTCGGTCCTCGTGGACGTGGGCCTCGTGAGGGCTGATTTGTCTAAAACCAACGACCGGGTCGACTCTTTGGCCCACTCTACCACGGGCCTCACAACGGACGTGGCGGCCCTCCAATAGGAGGTGCGCAGGCTTGGCCAGGCGAGCGCCCTGATGAATCGTCGGCTGGAGGATTCCGAGGGTCGGGCCCGGAGGAACAACGTTCGCATTATCGGGGTGCCGGAGGGACGCGAGGCGGAGGCGGCGGATCTATTTGTTGAGGACCTGGTTCTCACCCATCTCCAGCCTCGGGGGCTGAGTAAATTCTTTGCGGTGGAGCGTGCCCACAGGGTCCCCGGGGGTAGGCCTAAGGTTGGAGCCCCTCCGAGGCCTCTCATCGCCCGGATCTTCAATTTTCGGGATAGAGACGCTATCCTACAGACTTCCAGGCTACAAGGGCCGGTCAAACTTGACAATATGGACATCAATTTCTATCCTGACTTCACTCCGGCAGTCCAAAAGCAGAGGCTGAGCTTTCTTGGTGTTAAACGTCGCCTAAGGGACCTGAATCTCAAATATGCGATGCTTTTTCCAGCTAAGCTGAGAGTGGAGGTGGATGGCCACACGCACTTTTTTGATCGACCCGAGGTGGCCGGGGACTGGCTAGACACTTTGCCCGGAGATCGGGGCCGGGGGGGTGGGGGGGTGCGGTTGGTGGGGAGGGCCCGCCGGATCAGGACTGAGGGACTAATGGTAGGCCTTGCTCTGGACTGCGTTGTTGTCACTATTGACTGTTAGGGTAAGTTCCCCTCCTGTGGAGGTCGTGTGGGGTCTCTTGGGGGATCTCCCTCCTCCTCTGGGGGACTAGTTAGTTTTCTTATCTATGGGGCGACAGGCACACTACACTTTGGGGGGGCTGTTTGGGCTCATGCAGGGGTGCAGGGTGGGGGGAGTTCTGTTGGGTTGGGTGGGTTGGGGTGGGGTGTGGTTCGTTTTTACCGCAAGGCAAACCCGTTATTGTATTGTTGTTTTTGAGATGCTCTGGGGGGGACAACTGATGGCGTCGTTATGTGATGGGGGGTAGGGATTTGACATTGTTGTCCTGGAATGTTAACGGACTGGGTGATAGGATCAAGCGGGGTGTGGTCCTGCAGTATCTGAAACGGATTTCGCCTGATGTGGTCTTTCTGCAGGAGACACACCTTATTGGTAATTCCTTTTGTGCCATGAATCGGCGTGGCTATCGCTTGGTGGCCCACTCGGGCTTCACGTCGGGCTCACGGGGGGTGGGCATCATGGTGAAGAACTCGCTCCCGTTGGAAATAGACGAGGTGCGCCATGATGAGAGGGGACGCTACACTGTCTTGGTGGGGAGGATGGAGGGCAAGGTAGTTGTCTTTGTCTCTGTGTACGTCCCACCGGGGCTACAGTCCACCACCTTTGCAGATCTGGGGCGCCTCCTCCTTGACCTCCCGGGGGGGCTTCTGGTGGTTGGGGGGGATTTCAATGCGGTGGCTTCTGGGACTATGGATCGTCATCCCCCTAGGGACCTCCCCCGGGCACAGGCGTGGTTAGCGGGCCTTTTAGACACACTGGGATTGGTGGACTGCTGGCGTTTAAAGCATCCCGCCCAGCTGCAGTACACCTTCCATTCGGGTGCCCATGGTAGCCTCTCGCGGCTTGATTATGTCCTTGTCCCTGCGGCTTATGCTGGGAGGGTGGGAGAGGTGCGCCATCTGGCGCGGGGTATTTCGGATCATTCCCCGCTCCTACTGCACTTGGGTGTCTTCCCGAGGGGAGAGGGCAGGGTAGCCCCAATCAATGCTTGGTACCTGCGTGACCCCACTATTCGTGCTGACCTGATTAAATCATTGCAACGGTATTTTGAGGAGAATGTGGGGTCCGTTCCGTCGGCTATCTCCCTGTGGGAAGCCTTTAAAACAGTTCTCAGAGGGGAGGCCCTCTCCTTTATCTCCCATGCCCGCAGACGCGCACAGGAGGAGGTGACCCGGGTGGAGGCCGAAATTACTGAATTGGAGGGTGGTCTGGGGAGTGGGGTGACTGATGCGGCGCTGCATGTTCTACACCTTAAACAGGCGGCCTATAGGGCCCTCGTCACGGAGGCGGCCAGGGGCCTTAGCAGAGAGCAACAGGGGCGACTGTACGATGTGGGTGATAAGGCTGGCAAACTGATTGCGTGGTTGGATAAGAAGGAGAGAGCTAGTCGTGTGGTCCCGCTGATTGAGAGGATGGATGGTGTACGAATTACTGAGCCGGAAGGCGTTGTTTCTTGCTTCGCGGATTATTTCCGCGAGGTATATTCTCCGGTCTCTCCCTGCTCGGAGGAGGATTCCCATGCCCTGCTGCGGGACATCGCGCTGCCCTCGCTTTCAGTGGAGGACAGGGATTCGTTGCATGCCGCTCCCACCTCGGATGAAATCGCCCTCGCCATACGCTCGGTCGCCTCGGGCAAGGCCATGGGCCCGAATGGCCTTCCTATCGAATTGTACAAGCTGCGACCGGATGTACTGGCACCTCACCTCCGCGCGATGTTCCTTGCGGCCCACTCGCGGGGCTCCCTCCCGCCGGACCAGCGTCTAGCTACCATCGTGGTTATCCACAAGGAGGGGAGACCGCGAGACCGGGTTACATCCTATCGGCCTTTCTCGCTCTTGAATGCGGAGCCTAAAATCCTCGCCAAGGTGCTTGCCAACCGGCTGGTCGGCGTGGTGGGCGATCTGGTCCACCAAGACCAGTCCGGCTTTATTCCCCATCGCAACACGGCCCTTAACCTGCGGCGCTTGCACGGGGTGCTCGCGCGTGTTCCATTCGTGCGGGAGCCGGCCATCTTGGCGTCCTTGGACGCCACCATGGCGTTTGACACGCTCGAGTGGCCGTACATCTGGGCGATGTTGGCGAAATTTGGATTTGGCCCGGGATTCATCAGCTGGGTCAAATTGTTGTACTCTGACCCATTGGCGCAGGTGGTGGTGAATGGTCGAGTCTCGGCCCCATTCGTGCTCGGACGGGGCACGCGACAGGGTTGCCCCCTGTCGCCGCTCCTGTTTGCACTGGCCTTGGAACCCCTGGCGGAGTGGCTGCGGTGGCACCCCTCTATCCGTGGTCTCCGTTGGACCCCTGAGTATGAGGACCGCGTGTCCCTCTACGCCGACGACATCCTGTTGTACTTAGCCTCCCCGCGTAAATCACTGATTGTCCTGGTTGATGTTCTGCGCTCCTTCGGCCGTAACTCAGGTCTTGTCATCAACTGGGCTAAATCCTGTGTCTATGTGCTTTCCGGGGAGGCTCCTGTTCTCCCGCGGGGCTGCCCGATCCAGATTGCCTCGCAGGGGTTTCGTTACCTGGGCGTCTATATTACGCTGGACCCAGTGGCCCGCTACGAGCGGAATTTGCTTCCCCCCCTCCAGCGCTTGAAGGAGGACGTCGCGCGCTGGCGGCGCTTGCCGCTTTCGCCGCTCGGCCGGGCGGCATTGTTCAAGATGATGTCGTTACCGCGCTTTCTGTACGCCCTCCAGAACTCGATGGACCTGGTCCCGGCGCGTTACTTCCGTGAGGTGGAGAGTTTGCAGCGCCGCCTGTTCTGGGACGGGAGGCCGCGTATAGCCCTGGCAAAGTTGACGCTCCCGTGGTATGACGGAGGGATTGCCCTCCCGGATATTAAGCGGTATTACTGGGCCTCCCAATTAGCTGCAATTAATCACGGCCTCTACGGGCCCGCCTTAAACCCGGCATTTGAAATGGACAAGATGCTCCTGCCCGGTGGCGATTACAATCGAGCGCTCTACACTAGCGTGCCCGACTCCCGCCTGACGGGACCCACGCGTGTCATGGTGCGAGTATGGCACGCGGCCAATGCAGCTATGGGATGGAAGGACCGTTTGACCCGGGCGTCACCGTTGTATGCGTCTGAGAGGTTGGGCTCCCTATGGACCTCGAAGGGCTTCGATAGGTGGGACACGATAGGCATTAGTACAGTGGGGGACCTCTGGACGAGGGGAGGATTCAAAACTTTCGAGACACTGCAGGCGGAGTTTCAGCTGCAGGGCAGTGAATACTTTCGATACCTGCAGGTCCGTCACGCACTGGGCTCTGTCTTCCCAGACGTGGCCGCCATTCCGGAGTCCTCCCCACTGGAGGATAGAGTGCAAGATGGCCACGTTCCGGACAGCACGATCTCCCTCATCTACAAGAAGTTGATTAATGACCGCTCGGGCTTACTGACTGGGCTCCGCGAGGCTTGGGTTGCCGATGGGTTGGAGCTGGACGACGAGGACTGGATTTCCGCGGTGGCCTCCCCGAAGGAGGTGGCCATCCCGGCTCGCCTTCGCTTCGTCCAGCTTAAGATACTTCACCGGGTGTACGTGACGGGGCCAGGGCTTCTGCGTATGGGCTATGCAGAGGATGGACTGTGTAAGCGTGGGTGCGGTGCATTGGCGACCTTTTTACATATTCTGTGGGAATGTCCGAGGGTGGAGCGATTCTGGCGTGGTGTGCATGAGGTCCTGCGAGCGGTTACGCATGTCGTGCTGGTGCCTGAAGCGAGGAGATGCCTGCTGAATGTGTGGGAACCGACCGACTACTCGGGTCCGCAGACGCGATGGGTGACGCTGGGTTATATGATTGCTAAACGTGACATCGCTCAACTGTGGGGATCCCAGAGGCCCCCGGCAGTGTCGGCCTGGAAAGAACACATGGATTGGTGCATGTTCCGAGAGAAGGTGGTGTATGTGGCGCGGGGTAAGCCTGGGGCGTGGCTGAAGGTGTGGGGCCCCTGGAACGCCTACCGCGGGGGTATTTGCGAGCCGCCATTGTTGCCTCCCGCTTCACCAGCTCCGTCCCCCTAGATGATCCCCTCCCTCAATCCCGGGCACAGAGTTTTCCCAGTCCCAGACCTATTCCCCTTCCCCTCCTTCGATTTTAGTGTATGGTTGGGGTCCCCCCATTTGAGGAGCGTATGTTGTCATTTTCGCTCTCGGGTTGCCTTGCGGGTGTGGTTTTATGTTGTTGTGTTGTATAAAACGAAACCGTATTGTGGGCTCAGAATCATGTGGCCCACGTTGCTGATACCTCCTGCTTTAGCGTTTCTGTAACGCCAAGTGCCTTATTGTATATATGTCATTTAATTCTGTCATTTTAGCGGCCGGCCGGAAGGTTGTAGGCCCGTACCTGTATATATTTGAGATTGCAATAAACGGTTTCAAAAAAAAAAAAAAAAAAAAAAAAAAAAAAGAAACTTGTTTATCTAAGTGACACTGTCAAATCTGTTTAGTGCTGTTTGTACACATGATCTCACCAGGCTGTTCAAAAGCTTTTTCAACTCGTTCTCTTGCTGCGCGTCAATAGCTGTTGTCAGATATATAATAGCAAACTCCTTTATCTCTTGAGATACAAATTGTAGTCAGTGGTATTTGGAACATGCCCAGGTGAAAACTCGTTTATTAAGAAATCTGATAACTAGAATATTGATGAAACCTATGCATCTTACAACCACCTCATTGGAGGTATAATCTAGGTGTAATCTACCATCATGATCCCGTACTTTTTGTAAACAGGAAAGAGTCAAATGTGCCCGTAATGTCCAAGCCGAGCATGGACCAAGGCTGTACTGGCCGTTCAGCTTGCGATAAAGAAGCAGCCCTGACTAATCTTGGCTTGTCATTACTCCCACACCATAATTCAACGCTTCGACACACCCTCCTCCTGATGATGTATTCTGGGCCATCAAAAGTGTTCTCTAAACCTGGCCTTGGTGAGATTATGAGGCATTTATTTATTATTTTATTGTTAGTGTTTTACAAAGCGCGAACATGACCGTTAGGGTGTCGGAGCGCTTAACAGAGATATAGCGGTTCCGAATATGACCAATAGCAAGCAACATAAACGTACGCATGAAGAATAATATAAAACTGTATAAAACAGTGGACAGTAAAAGTTCGCAGTAATTACGATAATATCCGAGAATGACCGAATACGTTAAATTACAAATGATCTTTTACCATCAAAAGACTCCGAGTTCAAAGTTTAGCTGAGTGCTCGTCTCAGTAGTTTAACAAGATAGGGGATCCAGGAGAAAGACTGTGTAGATTCCAATACATATCGATTCAGGAAGTCATTGAGGAGCCCTCTGATTATAAATCTGTAGCGAACGGAAAGATGAATCGATCAACAGACAAATTAGTTGATTCTTTGTAAAGAGTTATGGTAGGAATTTCCCCATTAGGAAGATCTTAGCTTCCTTCTTTAATTTTGAATGGAAAGGTATTCTTCTATTGTTTGGCGGTAGCGAGTTCCAGAGTCTGGGTGCGGCGCCTGAGAAAGCTCTGTTGTATGTTTTCTTCTTCTTCTTCTGGAAGAGCGGCCGTTTCAGCACAAGATCTTTTGCCCTTTTGCCCCTTGGGAGTATCTGCCTCCTCTGGATATCATCACTGTTAGACCTGGCACCTTGGCGTGAGTTTCCCTTCCACTTTTTTTTTTTTTTTTTTTTTTTTTGAAAAAGTTTTATTAAGCAATAATTCGGTTACAAGTACGGGCCTACAACCACTCGGGCCGGCCGCTAGGTACAGAAGGAAATCTACACATATCAAAGCTACAATCAGTTCCCAGGGCACTGCCCTGCAGTGGCTCCAGATAGTTCTCGAGGAACAGGAAGCGTAAGTCCAACAATCACAAAAACAAAAAGACAAACAATACACAACATAAGGCGAGTTATGAGGGAAACCAGTGCGGGTCAGGCTCCCCCCGGGAAACTCCAGTCAGGACAATTGAGCAAACCGCTAAAGAAAGGAGTACCGGGAGGCCGGGGACGGAGGGGGGGGGGGGGAGGGGGTCAAGGAAGATGAACGTCCATATGTAGTTGTTCCAAAAGGCGCCAGGAGCCATCAAGGGTCAGGGGGACATGGCGATATCAGTATCTACCAGGGGGGGCGTACAGATGCCTCCGCGATACGCGTTCCATTGCCCCCAAATTCTACCCCATGCCCCCGGCTTGCCACGGGCCACATACACAGTCTTCTCCCTAAACATACACCAGTCCATATTCTCCTTCCATACTGACACGGTGGGCGGCCGTTGAGCGCCCCAAAGTTGCGCTATGTCCCTCTTGGCAATCATGTTCCCTAGGGCCGCCCACCGAGTCTGAGCCGCGCTGTAGTCATTGGGCTCCCACACATTCAGGACACAGCGACGCACCTCCGGCAGCAGCACAACCCCGGTGACCTGTCCCATAACCGTGTGGACCCGGCGCCAGTAGTCCGCCACCTCGCGGCACTCCCAAAGGATATGAAGAAAGGTGGCGCTGAGCCCACAGCCTCGCTTACAGAGCCCGTCGCCGGAAAATCCCATCGAGACCAAGCGCGGACCCGTCACATACACCCGGTGGAGAATCTTGAGCTGTACCAACCGAAGACGAGCCGGAATGGCAACCTCCTTGGGGGACGACAGTGCAGACTGCCAATCTTCGTCGTCCAATTCCACCCCGTCCCCAGTCCAAGCCTCCCGAAGGCGAACAAGAAGGTCCGCCCGGTGATTGATTAATTTTTTATAAATTAAAGAAATAGTACTATCAGGGACATGTCCATCAAGTATGCGGTCCTCGAGGGGCGATGAAACAGGGATCTTGGTCCCCTCCCCGAAGACCGAGAGCAGGGCGTGCCGAACCTGGGCGTAGCGGAAGAACTCCCTGTCGGTCAGCTCGTATTCGGCCTGGAGCACCGCGAAAGTCTTTACCGCGCCCTTGTGCCACAGGTCTCCCACTTTGCTGATACCAATCGTGTCCCACTGGTCAAACCCCTTCGTGGTCCACAAGCTTCCCAGGCGGTCGGAAGCAAACAAGGGAGTAGCACATGTTAATCGCTCACTCCAGCCCATGGCCGCAGTGGCAGCCCTCCAGGTCCGCACCGCAATCTTAGTAGGACCCGTAAGGGTCCGGCCAGCCAGGCGGGAATAAAGTGCCCTGTGGTAGTTCCCGCCGGGAAGCAGGAACTTGTCCATCTCATACGCCGGATTCAAGCCGGGCGCATACGTGGCGTGGTTAATGGCAGATAGCTGCGAGGCCCAATAGTACCTGCGAATGTCAGGAAGCGCGATGCCCCCGTCATACCAGGGGAGAGTGAGCTTGGCAAGAGCAATACGCGCCCGCCCGTCCCACACCAGTCTCCTCTGCAGGCTCTCCACCTCCCGAAAGTAGGCCACTGGGATAACATCGAAGGAGTTATGGAGTGCATAGAGGAACCTGGGAAGGGACATCATTTTAAACAGCGCGGCCCGACCCAGCGGGGACAGGGGGAGCCTGCACCACCGGGCCGTGTCCTCCCGCAGCCGCCGAAGTGGACGCAGGAGATTCTGCTCATAGCGAGCCACCGGGTCCAGCGAAACGTATATCCCCAGGTACTTAAAGCCGCTCAGAGATATCTGAATCGGGAGCCGAGGCGGCAGGAGAGGAGGACCACCAGAGATGGGATAAACGCAGGATTTAGACCAATTGATCGTGAGACCCGAATTGTTCCCAAAGGAGGTCAGAACGTCAAAAAGGACGTTGAGTGACTGCCGCGGTGAGGTGAGATACAGGAGAATATCGTCCGCATACAGCGAGACCCGATCTTCGAAGCCCGGGCCCCACCGGATCCCCCCAAGCGAGGGCTCCCAACGGAGCCAGGCAGCGAGTGGCTCCAGGGCGAGAGCAAAAAGCAACGGGGACAACGGGCACCCCTGCCTCGTGCCCCTGCCGAGGGCAAAGGGCCGAGAGACCCGCCCATTCACCACCACTTGAGCCATGGGTCCCGTGTAAAGGAGCCTCACCCAGCCAATAAATCCCTCTCCAAAGCCGAATTTATCCAAGACGGCCCAGAGGAAGGGCCACTCAATAGTATCAAAGGCCATCGTGGCATCCAAAGAAACCAGCACGGCCGGTTCGGAGAGGAACTCCGCCCTGGCAAGGGCACCGTGAAGACGCCGCAAGTTAAGAGCGGTGTTGCGGTGCGGGATAAAGCCGCATTGGTCCGGATGAATAAGGTCGCACACGACACTCAACAATCGATTGGCCAGGACTTTCGCCAGGATTTTGGGCTCCGCATTGAGCAGTGAAATGGGCCGGTAAGAAGTACAGCGGTCTCGCGGCTTGCCCTCCTTGGGGATAACGACTATAGTGGCCAAGCGCTGGTCGGCCGGAAGGGAACCCGCCGCGAGAGAGTCGCGGAACATGCGGCTGAGGAAGGGCGCAAGCTTATCAGGACGCAATTTGTATAGTTCAATGGGCAGACCGTTAGGACCCATAGCCTTGCCCGAGCGAAGGGAACGGATCGCGGTCGCTATTTCATCCGACGACAAGGGAGCGTCCAGCCGCTCCCGGTCCTCAACGGACAGGCCGGGCAGAGCAATATCTCTCAGTAGGAGGCGAGAGTCCTCCTCATCCCTGTCAGTCACCGGGGAGTACACCGCCCGGAGGTGGTCAGCGAAACATTCCACAATCTCATCCGGCTCAGTCACACACACACCGTCAGCAGCACGCAACTCGGGGACCACACGATTCACTCTCTCCTTTTTGTCCAGCCACGCGATCAACTTTCCCGCCTTGTCCCCCGCGTCATACAATCGGCCCTGCTGCTCCCTATACATAGTTTTGGCCGCGTCAGTGACCATGGACCTATATTCGAACTGTTTCAGGCTAAGGGCATGTAGCCCGTCCGGAGTAACATTCGCCTCCAGGGCCGACTCCAACCCCGAGATGTCAGTCTCCAGCTTCACCACCGCCTCGCTCCTAACCTTCTTGGCCACCACTATCTGGGCGAGGGCGTGTCCGCGTATCACAGTTTTAAAGGCTTCCCAAAGGGACAACGCAGACGACACCGACCCCTCGTTTTCAATGAAGTATTGGTCCATGGCCCTAACCAGGCTGTCACGAGTCGCAGGGTCCCGCAGGTACCAAGGGTTAATAGGAGCTACCCGCCCTGCAGACCGCGACCCGGTGTCAAAGAGAAGCCACAGCGGAGAATGGTCGGAGATACCACGCGCCAAGTGTCTGACCTCTCGAATCCGACCAGTCTGCGCCGCGGGCATAAGGAAGTAGTCCAGCCTAGAGAGACTCCCATGCGCCCCCGAATGAAAGGTAAACTGACACTGGGTCGGATGCATTAGTCTCCAACTATCCACCAAGCCGAAGGTCTCCAACATCCCACCCAGCCATGACTGGGCAGCGGGGAGGGTCCTCGGTGGGTGACGATCCAGTTCACCCGAAACCACAGAGTTAAAGTCCCCGCCCATGAGCAGGAGGCCGTCCGGAAGGTCAAGCAGCATTCGACCCAAGTCAGTAAAGGTGGAGTTCTGGAGACCCGGGGGAACGTAGACTGAAACCAGGGTAAGGGGCTGCCCCTCCCACCTCCCAATCAAACACACATAGCGCCCTCTGTCATCCGAGACTATCCTCGTGATCTCCACCGGAAGGGAGGTTCGCAGGAGAATGCCCACCCCCCTGGAGCCCGTTGTGAAACCAGAATGAGCTACGAGGCGGTATCCCCCCCTGTTCATCGCATGGCAGACATTGCCGACCAAGTGCGTCTCCTGGAGAAACACCACATCAGGAGTCACACGACGCAAATATTGCAGTACAACACCCCGCTTAATACGATCCCCCAACCCATTGACGTTCCACGACATAAGCCTCAACCCGTCTCCCCCCATCCCCTCCAATAGATCAAGAGGCCCCCAGCCCGCAGCACGGTTCCCAAATATGGACAAAAATCAATACCTCGCCCTGTAAACAAAAAACACACAACAAAACAACCCCCCTTCCCCCCCAACCCCACCCCAAGTCCAACTCCCCCCACCCTGCACCCCTGCGGGCCAATGACCCCCCCCAACTTGCAGTGTGCCTGTCGCCCCCCTAACCCCATTCTACAAAAAGACCCCGGAGGAGGAAAGGGACCCGAACCCGCCCGCGCCTCTCACGGGTCCTGGTAAGACACAGTATGCAAAAGAAGTAAGACCCAACTGCACAGTGCAAAACCGCAAAAGCAAGGACCAAATGTCAGTCTAAGGGGACCCGTCACCTGCGGTGCCCCCAGAGGGCCCGGGCCGGCCACCCCCGTCCGGCAGCGAGTCCAGCCAGTCACTTGCGGCCACAGGAGAGTCAAAAAAGGCTGTCCGCTCTCCATGCTCCACTCGGAGTTTCGCCGGGTAGATCATCGAATACTTCAGGCCCCGCTCGCGGAGACGGCGCTTCACCCCTTGGAATCCCATCCGCTGTTTCTGGACCAGTTGCGTGAAGTCCGGATAAAAATTGATGGTCGAGTTCTCGTAGCGGACCGGGCCACGGGTCCGTGAAGCCTGCAGAATAGCGTCGCGGTCCCTGTAGTGGAACAGTTTAGCCACGATAGGCCTCGGGGGGGCCCCCGGCCGCGGCCGGCCGCCCGGAACTCGATGGGCCCGCTCCACGGCGAAGAATTTACTTAGGCCAGCCGGGGACAGCTGTTGCAGGATAAGTTCCTCGACCACGAGGTCCACCGGGCGGCCGTCTGAGGACTCCGGTACACCAATGATGCGGATGTTGTTGCGTCGGGCCCGTCCCTCGAAGTCCTCAAGCCGCCGGGCCATATGGTCGTTGACCACTCTAATGTCCCCAAGCGCGGCCCGCAGATCCGACACCTCCGCACCCAGGGTGGAGGTCCGTGTATCAAGGGCCTGGACCTTCTCGTTGGTTTTGGAGAGGTCGGCCCGAATCAGGGTGACATCGATTGCGACAGTGTCGATCTTACGGGCCAGGGCCTCATATTGCGTCGCGATGGTTTCCCTGATGCCCTCGATGGCGCCCATAATGTCCTGCAGGGAAAGTTCCGCAGAGACGGTCGTGCCTCCCCCCGCAGCATCCGGGGAGAGGCCAGTAGCGCCAGGGGGCCCCCTGCCCTGGGTGTAGCGGTCCATGTTGTTGCTCTGGACCGCTCCCCCGCGCAGAGAAGCCTTGGTCTTGCGCCCCTCCGGACCCCCTTTGCCCGCCATGCGAGCGCAGTCTCTCAATGGGACCTCCGATCAAAAGGTGTGCGGGCGCCAGCCAAAGGACCACAAACTGCCGATGTGGGGGTCGGAGGCGTCAGGCCCACCAATAGCAGATGGAAGCAAGCCTCGGGCAGAGGCCCAGGAGGCACCTCGCCACCTTGAGCACGCACGCCAGCCGATCTCCTGAAGGCCAAAATCGAAACCGAAAGCGCTGACTCGGCAACTGGCACCGCGCTGAGGCCGCTGTTGTTCAATTGCAGCCCGGCCCCACGGGTCACCTTCACCCCGGCCACCTCCGCCGGGTGGGTCCCAAAAGTTCCGACGACGACAACTCAGGATTCCCAGGTCCAATTAGAGTTTTAAAAAGAGATATATGATCAGCTGGTCTTCATCTCCCAGATTCCATAAACCAAATCAGGATAATCTCAGGATATAGTCCGAGGAGTGTGGTAAATAAAATACCGGACTGAATTTCATACGGAATCTTAAAATAAAGTAAATAGCTCAAAATAACAAGAGGCAGAATCCGTGGTATAAGAGGTTTCTAAATGGGCTTTATTCCATTCAAAATGGCCGACTCGAGTCGCGGCCTTCAGGTTCCGTCACCACGAGGGTTCAGGAAGTGAAGTACAATATTTTGTTGATAGACATGCATTTTTATAATAAGTGCATTACAATGAAACGAATGTAGAAGGCGTAACATTTGATAAGAAAAATGACGTGACAGTGACATAATCGAAACTAGGCGTAATAAGGAATAAAAGAAACATAATTGGTTAGGATTATCAGGCATAGGTGGATCTATAAGATAATACTTGGCATAGATGCGCGCGCAGCAGTATGACGTGTAATTGACGTGCAACTAGGGGGTGAAGGGGACTTGACATTAACTCTACATATGGAGACGAAGAGTCTGAGGGGTCAAGTCAACCTAATCCCAAATCATATCTAACATCCTATGTTTAGAGAACTATGTTATCCACAAGGAAGGACTCTCGGACAGAATCTATTCTATACTAACTGTGTGTGCGTGTACAAGCGTCTAAGTGTCTATATGAGATGTGAGGGGCAGAAAACTTTCCATGGCAGCAGGGCTATGAATCACTTGCAGGAGGACGGAAAGGCTGAGTCCTTTGCTTGTGAGCTAAAGGAAATGTTTACCTAAATCACTAGACAGGAATGCATCGGCTGAAGAGCAAAATAGATAATTCGAAGGTGAAATACAGCTTCTTGGCAGACAGGCGAAAACTAGCCGAGGCAGGCACCGTTAGCTGCACAGGGAGTAGGACAAAGTTCATGGATACAGATGCGAGCTCAAGCTGAAGCTGTCAGAGACAGAGAGCAGGGAAAGGCTTTGAGGACAGAATCGGGCCTACTCGCCTGAACTGTAAAAATGGAGTAACTTAGCCATATAAAGTCGGTGGCCTGTCATGCTTAGGAATCGAATATCCAGCCCATAGATGGCGGATCTGACAGAGAACATGTTGACGGTAGACACACATATGTTTGCGTCTTAGAAACTGGAACTGGAGGGAACATACATGTACTTGTAACATGTATATAGAACCGTTGGGGTCCAAGATAGGGGACATAACTGACCAGGAAAATCCACATTTCCACATTCCCTCCTTGTCCCCTACTTGCCCTTCAAGAGATATCAATCTTCATCATTCCATCGATTTGCTCATGGAGCATCATTTCTTCTTCCTTCTTCTTCCGGCATTTTGAACGAGAACTGTGATATGGAATGCATGATGTGGCACACAGACCACAAATCGCTGGTCCACATTGCAGGCATAAACAACAACTGAAGAGCATAAGAAGGCCAATACCTAGGAAGGATAGAACTCTCCATCCCCAGGCTGCTATCACACTCCAAAACCACCCGGACCACGTCCAAGTGCCTGGATTCTCGTGTATCTGGCTTACAATCTTATGAAGGCGTGTTATGGCTTTATATACAGATGGCGAATTTTCTGGTATGAATATGCAGCAGCTGGATCCGATGACCCTGCAAGCTCCGCCCCTATCGGCCAGGATGACGTCAAGGACAAGACGATTCTGGAGAACAACAATTCTCATCACTGATTGTTCCTCTGTCAGATTGCCTAGGGCGGCTATAGTCTCGTTTACTACGGCTTCAAGAGTCTTGGTGAGTCTGCGTATCATCTTACTATTTGATATTGTACCTATATAGGGAAAGATACCTTTATTGAAATCTACATACTTGTCCCATGCCGTCTCAGTATAATCGACAACTGGGAGATCTCTCCGCTCTCTTTTGTGTACTAAATGAACATGTCGATAATAATCAGGAGGAGCTAGGAAAACAGGTGGCAAAAGGAATGCGATGTAACAGGTACCATCCCAATCTAGAGGCAGAAGCATATATGCCGTCTGACCACATATAAAGTAAGAATGGCGAGAAGCTCTAAATGAAGATTTCCCTTGATCACTATATTCTACTGTAGTAACACATTGGCTATGGCCCATATGTATGGAACCAACTTTTCTTACACATAATTCACCCTTTACTGGAAATACTGACATAGTGGGCAGAATTAGTTCAACTTCGGATTTGACATTCAAAATCATAAGATTAGGCGTAAAATTACCTAATTTATACACTTCATTTTCTAAATCAGTTCCTGTTCTACTGGGGTGACCCTCCTTATTAGGGTGACAGACTTTGAATAAAACTAGATTCAGATTTCCCCATATCCAATGTTGTTGATAAACTGCTGTGTCTGGGTCTATGGAATTTAATAAACTAAACCATGCTCCACAGGAGCCATTGTGTGTGAACGGATGTGGAAAGAAAGGCAGAACTCCTTTGTTATTCTGATAGGGAGGAAGTCGGCCACACACCCAACAATTGGTGGCATTACTAGTCTGATGGGAATGATGTAACATACTAATGAATGTGTTATTACGCAGCGCAAGTCTATAGGACAACTCATGTGGGGGTAGGTCACTAAAAGAATGTTCATCAGTTATATTGAAAACACGTTTAGAAACAGGATAATACATATGCAACAATATACTTGCAGTAACTATTAAAAAACTCAAGGAAAACAAAATTAATAAAGTCACAATACAGTGGCTACGCAGTAATTTACAATAAGCATGTCGTTTCATTATGATTCTGGACTCTACATGATTCAGACCTAAGGGATACATGTCGGGACAGATTCAACCGCTTCACCTTGGAGAGGACTTAAACAATCAAATCGTCCGACAGTTTAGATCTGGACCTGAGTTTCTGTTTATAGAGTTCGGTGCTACTGGCCTCAGCCAAAGGTAGCTTTGAGTCAATGGGGGAAGACACACGGGGAATACTGTTTGTGTCAGGAGGAAGTCCATGAAATTTTTTGATATGGCTGGTATGCACCCAGCCTTTCCTTCCTTCGATCTTCACAGCTGTTCTGGTCGTCAGCAGGACCAACTTAGGAAGTCTCCACCTTGGCTCCAGTTGGGTTTTCCGATCAAAATTCCTGACGAGGACATAATCGCCAGGAATTACATCATGAGGTTTCACCTCGGTGTTGTCGGGAAAAGCTGCGATTACCTGTGAACGACAAGATTGTAGTGCAGACATCAAGGAAGCCAGGTAATCTGTCAGCATATTACAGTCAACATCAGTTATTTTACGGGGTATAGGCGTCCCCCACATATTCGGTGGTCTACCAAAGATCACTTCATAAGGGGATAGCCCTGTTCGAGAGTGTGCTACCATCCTCATGTAAAATAGCGCAACTGGTAAGGCTACTATCCAGTCCACACCCTTTTCCTGACATATTTTAGACAGTCTGATTTTTAAAAGTTGATTATGTCGTTCCACGAGACCTGCTGCCTCGGGGTGTCGGACACAGTGGAATTTCCACTGATATCCCAACAAAAGTGAGACATGTTTCATTAATTCGGATGAGAAAGGCTGGCCGTTATCTGAATATACAACACGTGGTAAACCGTACCGTGGGAAGAATTCTCGAACTAGCTGCTTGGCAGTAGTCGGGGCAGTGTAATCTGATACGGGATACGCCTCTGTCCAACGGGAGAGAGCGCAGACAACTACGAGAACATATTTGAATCCTCGACAACGTTCCATCTGAATATAATCCATCTGGAGGACTTCAAAAGGATGGTCAGGAGGCTGAAATCCACCCTGCTCTACGGGAACACTCTTTCCTGGATTAAACTGACAACATATCATACAGGTACGAACCTTTTGTTTAGCTGCTGCTCGTAAATGTTTGTTGAACCAAATGTGCTGAATGCTGTCTAGCATAGCCTTCTCTCCCAAATGTGCTGGGCTGTGAACTGTAGCTATAATGGCTTGAACCATGGAATCAGGGAGAAACCATACAGATTTCTCCTTCGTCATCCATCCTTGATCTGTCTGGATCCCTCCTAGTTCCGTCCACTTCTTTATTTCTTCTGCTGTGGCATGTGTCTGTATGTCAATTACGTCAAGTGCGGGATCCTTAATTGTCATACACTGTGTTGGTGTCTGAACTATTGGCTTTGTCATGTCTAATGTGCGATTCTGAGCAGTCTGTTTAGCTGTTCTGTCAGCTAAATCATTTCCTTGAGAAATGGTATCAGTAACCTTCGTGTGTGCTTTACATTTCATAATCGATATAGCAGTGGGTAAATGTATTGCGTCTAACAAGGCATGAATGAGGGGTCCGTGCTGAATGTGGGCACCATGGGACGTTAAATAACCTCTCTCTCGCCATAGCACGCCGAAGTCGTGTACAACTCCGAATGCATAACGTGAGTCAGTGTATACATTAACTTTCTTATTTGTGGCTTGAATACAGGCTTGCGTTAGAGCAATAAGTTCTGCTGCTTGGGCTGACAGAGTATCTATACAATGTGTCTCAATAATTTCAGTGTCTGTTGTGACTGCATACGCGGCCACTAAATCTCCTGTACTTGTTCTCATGCACGATCCGTCTACATACAACGTCAGGTCTGGATCTAACAATGGAACGTCTGTCAAGTCTTGTCTAGGTTTCGTCTTTATTTCAATGATTTCAACACAATCATGAGCTAGTGGGTCTGTTCCAATTACAGGTAATAGTGTAGCAGGATTCAATGTATTACACCGTCGGATCTCTATGTGTGGTTGAAACAATGTCAGTTCATAACCGGTAAGTCTTGCTATGGTCAAGTGTTGTGTTTGTGTTCGGTTCACAAGAATCTCTACTGCATGTGGTACTTGTACTGTCAATGGGTGTCCTAATACTATGGCATCGCTTTGTCTGATTGCTAAAGCTGTCGCTGCCACTGACTTCAGGCATGCAGGCAAAGCCTGAGCTACGGGATCTAATGTACTGGAAAAATAGGCACATGGCTTGCGTGATCCTGCTTGATCCTGAGTGAGTACTGACAAGGCAGTACCTTCGCGTTCTGTAACAAAGAGTGTAAAATGTTTGCTATAACATGGTGTTGCTAAAACAGGTGCTTGACATAAAGCTTCCTTTAGGCTTTCAAAAGCTTGTGTATGTTCCTGAGTCCAAGGGAGAACAGTCGATGTGGCTGCCTCCTGTGTGGTTAACTGAATGAGTGGTTTTGCTAGAAATGCGTACTGAGGGATCCACTGCCTACAATATGAAGTGAGGCCTATGAAAGCTCGCACCTCCTTCTGTGTCTGGGGTATTGACATATTAGCAATTAACTGGATGCGATCTGGTGTAAGCTGCCTTCCCTCCTTGGACAGCGAGTGACCAAGATAAATAACTCGCTGAACACAGAATTGCAGCTTAGAAGGGGACACCTTGTGCCCCTTGTCGGCTAGGAAATGTAAAACTGTCAGAGAAGCTTTTTCACATTCTGGCTCGCTTCTCGCGGTGATCAGCAGATCATCGACATATTGAAGCAGTGCTGTATTGACTGGCATGTGGATACTGTCAAGTTCTCGTTTCAGTGCTTGGCTGTAGATGGTGGGGCTTTCTGTGAATCCTTGGGGAGCGCGTGAGAATTTAAAGCTGCGTCCATTTAAACTGAATCCGAACAAGTATTGGCTTTCCGGATCTATTGGGACGCTGAAAAAGGCATTCTTGAGATCAATTACAGTAAAAAATGTTGCTTCGGAATCAATTGCTGTCAACAATGATGATATATCAGGGACCACAGGGAATTGTGGTACAATACACTTGTTTAGTTCACGCAAATCAATAACCAATCGGTACACTGGTGGGGTAGTAGGATCAGTTCGTTTAAGAATCGGAATTATCGGTGAATTACATACATTGGAGTCTGTTTCTACAACTACTCCCTGGGCAATTAGCTCATCAATGATTTTCAGCAAAGCCACTACAGCATCATGCGGTAACTTGTATTGTCGCATTCGTGGTAGTACCACTCCTGCTTTCAATGTAACTCGATAGGGTGTAATGTTCATGCAGCCAACATCCGTAGGGCCTTGTGCCCATAGATGTACTGGTAAAGTCTGTAGTCGGGGATCCATGTCTCTAGACACATAGTGACCTTTAAAATCACGCAAAAACAACCTTACTCCTTCCGGAGAACAACATATTATGGCTCCTAGTGCTTTCAGAGTTTTAATTCCTAACAGATTTTCTGGGCATGATTTAGTAAGCAATAAATCTGTAGTTCGTGTCAAAGGTCCTATCGTAAGTGGTAGAGGCTGTGATACTTCATTAACAATAGGTTTTCCCGAAAAACCAAGGGAAACATTTTGAGAGCCTGAGAGGGGTGCCCCTGGAACCTCACTTCGTTTTATAGTTGTTCGACTTGCCCCTGTATCGAGTAAGAATTTTCTATCTTGACCTAATAATTCACTATGTACATAAGGTCCTTCTTGATCTACCGGAATCTCGATAAGCGGTAAGTCAACTTCCCTCTCTAGGCTGGTTCATGCGTAACGCTGATACTCAGGGTATTCATACTGTGCAGTCTGATACATTTGTCGTGTTGTAGTTTGTGTGGCAGTAGCGGGCAACGGTGGTGCAGCTGGCACAAACTGTATGGGTTGCTGTGAGGCTGGCATGGACTGTTGCTGAACTGGCATGGACTGTCCATGCTGCATAGCTCCTTGTTCATTCTGATCTTGTCTAACTAATCGTGGTCTCTCTTTTGCAATACCTGTAGCTATATTACGTTTCAGGACTGGACAATCGTGTACATAATGGCCTAGTTGTTTACAGTAATTGCAGGTTCCCTTTACAGGAACTGCAGAATCACCAGAATGTGTCACACCCTTTTTGTGACCATCTGCTGGTACTGTCTGAGAAACTAGCATTTTCATTTTTGTATCCTTCATGCGTCTATGCTCGTGTTCTTGTTCATCCCTAATTCTATTGTGATGATACTGTAACATTTGTAGCATTTGCGACGGAGTGTTACTTTGCCAGGTACTCTCGAATTTCAATATTCTATTCTTCACTGGGGGCAATGCATTTTCCACTAATTTTGTCACAAATAGATGTGGATATGAGTCACTACTTGCTTTTATACCACTATTTATACCAAAACATTTTTCAAATCGAGCATAATAATCGCTTGTGTCTTCATCTTGCTTTTGTTTACAGGCTGTGATTGCACCCCAATCTTCCTTTTTTGTAGTTAATAAACGTGGCAGTACCTGTACTAGTAAACCTGGTAACAGTTTAACTTTATCCCCGAGCCCTGAACCTGCAGTTCGGGTCCTTTCTTCCTCTGCTAATGCTGTCCAGTCTATCTTTTGGTCTCCCACTTCCCACTCTTTTTCTTTCAGTTTTTCATAAATGCCAGCAGGCAAAAGCACCTTTAATATCGTCATAATATCAGGAAAGGTGTACTCTCCCATCAGTAACATGTCTTTAATTTCTCGGTGGAAACCCGCTGGGTCTTTGTCATGACTAGGTACTACTTTCTTCATTTCTAATAATTCCATTTTTGATATGGGTGTGTAAACAAATACACGGTGAAACTCATTGTCTTCGCCTTTTATTGGGTGCACTTCCCGTAAAGGATTTTGTCTATCCATGTAGTACGGTGCTCTTTCTCTGGGGGGCAGGGAGAGAGAATCTGGATTTACAAAAAGGACGTACTGCTTACGTGACACTAATATCTCTTTAATTAGCTTGTTACTAGAACCTCTCCATCTGTACGTGAGTAGTTCCGTTAATATATCAGGTAAAGGACCAGGGTCAGCATGTTGGCTCTTATATAATATAAGGAGTTGCTGAATCATATAGATTCCAGCTAAACGTTGTTCATCTGTACTGAGGTTGAGAAACGTGTGTGCTACGGTCTCATCACCGTATTTTTCAGGACTAACAATCCAGTGAACGGCTGATCTGGCTAATTCTTGCTCATCTATGGAATCGAGGAGGTGATAACCCCTTCGTTCTCGTAGTATTTTATCTGCGGCTTGAAACGAATGTTCAGGAGATTTCAGATTTATTACAGGCGTCGGATACGTTCTGCTATTATTTGGGTATACAGAGTGTATTGGATCAGAAAAACATCTAGTATTTTCACAGGATCTTCCTCTGCCTACATAGGCTATGGTCTCTGACTGTCTTGCAGAGTTCCCTGATTCGGACACTTCATCTTGCTCAAACTCGTCTGTTCCCAATCTTTCTTCATGAATACGCTCTATTTCTTTACGGATTTTTCGGCACATGGCTATTATACAATTTTGCTTATCGTGTCTCCCTTCTGATATATTCTGACTCCATCTTGTAAGAGTAAGCATTACATTCGGGTCTACCCCCGGACGATCTTGATTTCTGATCACACAGTTTATGAGGAAACGTAACAGTTCCCCCTGTATCTCTACTTTCTGGAATTCCATAGCTCTGTTAATACATCCTGGATCTCGTCCTGTTTGAACAAAATGATATATGTTATCCAGATGCGTAGTCATTCCTGGTAACCTTGCTAAATACTCTGCGGCTCGTCTGATACGTAATGATGCCAGGACCATTTCGTCCTCTTTACCAACCACTGGGTCATATCTACAATTTACAAGGAGTTCCTTAAGCGTACGTTCATTTACGAATTTTGGTGTACGTGAATGTGTTGACTCTTGAAAGACAAGTTTATTTATTCTAGGTGGTGTAAAAGTACTGCTAGCACCTCCCGTGGCCCCATCTGGGGCGTCGGGTGTGAAAGGGTTCGTCGAACGTGACACCGCAACTATGGGTGTCGATACCTCTGTAGAGTCGACTGCGGAGACAGATGCGGAAACGGATGTGCTTGCCGACGCTTGTGTCGGAACTTGCTGTTGCACGGGGACAGATACCTGATCCTGACGTTGAACCCCTCTGCCAGATGGTCTATGTGGTGCGGCGTTAGCATACTCGGGAGCTGCGTCATCTAGATATGAGGAAAGAAAAACATCTTCTGCGGTTCTGGGAAGCCCCTTTGGATGTACCTTAATTGGAAATAATGGGGGTGGCAAGTCTTTTGGTATCTCTGGAGCAGCCTTAGGTAATCCTTCGGCTAGTAGGGGATACATACCATTCATAAGAGCATTTCTTTGTCTATTTACTTGTTCTGATTTCACTCGGATACCTTCCTCAATTAATAGATTTTCTTGAACTTTATTTGAACTTTCTTTACTCCTCTCTTCTTGTCTACGTGCTTTTTCTGTTCGTCTATGAGATTCTTTACGCCATAACTCGACAGCGTCTTTCTGTGACTGTCTGACCTTTCTTTTCCATAACTCTTCCTCCACTTTCATGATGCACTCTGCATCCCAGGTTCCCGCTGCGGGCCACCTTTGACTTTCCGGTAATCCCTTGGTATAATCTACCCATAGATCAAGAAACAATATGGCATCTAAGCCATGCTTATGGTACATGAAATGTCCTGGAGTGTCTCTAGGAGGAATAGGAACTGCTTCTTCAAGCACCCCTTTTCTGGTAGTAATCTGTCTTAACTTCGAGAAGAGCGGCATATTGACAACTGACCTGATACTTACTCTTGAACTTACTTAATACGAGAAACACAATAATGAACAGTGAACAATGAACAGTCATTCATACCACAATATGCAAGACATTTTCTGAATACTTTAAACATTAAACATTAAACATTTAATAATGGTCGACAATGATGACAGTCTGCCTAACTAATCACCACGCTGAATTCTTGACAATAACTGAATACTTCGGAATACTTGATATACTGCTAAACAGTACATATACACTGCTAAACAGTGCAGACCGGATTTGTGTACCCAAATCCGTTTTGACCGGCACAACCTATGTGCGCGTCAACACGCCTCCCCGGCGATGGTACTCACCGAGTAGCTCCTTGAAACGGAAGGCCTCAGAGAATGGACAGGACTCGATAACTGCGGACAGCGGACCCTCTGGACATCGGGATTTCGGAAAACCTGGTGGGCCTCTGTATACCTCGGATCTTGCTCTCTCAGCTAGGCTCTGGTCGGGATACTTCGCACTTCTCACCGCCTCGTCTGGGTTGATCGCAGCCTCAGTCGCCCCCGCTTGACCGGAGGGAGCTTACAGGAAATCCTGCTGGTACGCGTTTATGGTCCGTCCAGCTGTGGCAGGAGACCGGGCCTGCAACGCACCGCCGGCGCGTGAGATGAGAAAGTGTCCCTGTTCGGGCGCCATTATGTGGTAAATAAAATACCGGACTGAATTTCATACGGAATCTTAAAATAAAGTAAATAGCTCAAAATAACAAGAGGCAGAATCCGTGGTATAAGAGGTTTCTAAATGGGCTTTATTCCATTCAAAATGGCCGACTCGAGTCGCGGCCTTCAGGTTCCGTCACCACGAGGGTTCAGGAAGTGAAGTACAATATTTTGTTGATAGACATGCATTTTTATAATAAGTGCATTACAATGAAACGAATGTAGAAGGCGTAACATTTGATAAGAAAAATGACGTGACAGTGACATAATCGAAACTAGGCGTAATAAGGAATAAAAGAAACATAATTGGTTAGGATTATCAGGCATAGGTGGATCTATAAGATAATACTTGGCATAGATGCGCGCGCAGCAGTATGACGTGTAATTGACGTGCAACTAGGGGGTGAAGGGGACTTGACATTAACTCTACATATGGAGACGAAGAGTCTGAGGGGTCAAGTCAACCTAATCCCAAATCATATCTAACATCCTATGTTTAGAGAACTATGTTATCCACAAGGAAGGACTCTCGGACAGAATCTATTCTATACTAACTGTGTGTGCGTGTACAAGCGTCTAAGTGTCTATATGAGATGTGAGGGGCAGAAAACTTTCCATGGCAGCAGGGCTATGAATCACTTGCAGGAGGACGGAAAGGCTGAGTCCTTTGCTTGTGAGCTAAAGGAAATGTTTACCTAAATCACTAGACAGGAATGCATCGGCTGAAGAGCAAAATAGATAATTCGAAGGTGAAATACAGCTTCTTGGCAGACAGGCGAAAACTAGCCGAGGCAGGCACCGTTAGCTGCACAGGGAGTAGGACAAAGTTCATGGATACAGATGCGAGCTCAAGCTGAAGCTGTCAGAGACAGAGAGCAGGGAAAGGCTTTGAGGACAGAATCGGGCCTACTCGCCTGAACTGTAAAAATGGAGTAACTTAGCCATATAAAGTCGGTGGCCTGTCATGCTTAGGAATCGAATATCCAGCCCATAGATGGCGGATCTGACAGAGAACATGTTGACGGTAGACACACATATGTTTGCGTCTTAGAAACTGGAACTGGAGGGAACATACATGTACTTGTAACATGTATATAGAACCGTTGGGGTCCAAGATAGGGGACATAACTGACCAGGAAAATCCACATTTCCACAGGAGCAGAAAGGGTCCGGGGAGCCCTGTGCTCACGCGACCATCTTAGATGCGCCTCCCTTCCACTTTTTGATGGTGTGCCTCGACTGTTTTGCTGGTGTTGTCCGCTCAGGGCACTGCGCCACGGCTAATCCGTGCCGCGGTGCAAGTGCTCCCTAAGTAAAGTGTACCTGTAATTGATGTCCACGATTGGGTTATTGGATTCACTGTCAGTCCCCAGTAAAGTGCACCAGGGGTGCCAGGGCTTGTGAATGCCAATTCTGCTGGTGGGCTTGCAGCGCTGGTTGCGCCACCCACGGAAGCGGCCTTGTAAAGTGTGTCTAGGGTCTGCCACCGCAGACCCTGTGCGCGGTCCGGGACCGTCGCGCTGACTGCGCAAGTGCCCCCACTTGCCAGTCCCTAAACCTTCCCTTACCTACATATTAGCCACCCCTCTGGTAGGCCCAAGGGCAGGGTGCATTGTAGGCATAAGGTAGGACATGCCCTGATGTGTGTGGCATGTCTTAGTAGTGAATTACAGCCATTACCGTTCTTCACTATTGAAGGCTACCTGCTCTCCCTAGGCCAGAATGGGCTGCCGGGATCACGCCAACGCTGTGACCCCAGTGGACTCAGAGAGCATGGTAGAAGTGTCAAGTTTAGTATGCCTGAACTCAGAATAATAAAATACTTCTTATAGTCAAGTTTATTTTAATATCCTGGGTTTGTAAATACTACTTTTAGAAAGTTAGTATTTACTGACCTGACCATCTCAGTCCGCCTCTGCTGTGTGTATGTGTTCTGCCTGGCAACAGTAAGGAGCAGGGTTGGGGAATCCCCAGAGACAGGTTGGCTGCCAGGTGGTGGGTAGAGAGGTGACACCTGGATGGGTGGGAGGAGTACACCTTGACTCTTGAATAGACCTGTGCTCTGCCACCACAAAGCCGGCGCCACCCCCTGTGGGGCGGCTGATGTCTCTGCCCTGCTGCTGAAAGGAAAGAGCAGAGTCACCATAACAAAGTGCTCCAGAACTGGACTGAGCCAGGCCTAGGCCCCCTGGCGCTAAAGAACAAAAGAATCATGGTATAAAAGTAGGAGCCTGGCTCCTAAGAAATCAGAATCCTGTTTACCACAAAGAACCTCTGCCCGACTAGAAGGAGAAGAAGACGCCGGAGGAGCTGGCCTGCTGCTTGCCTTGCTGAGAAAGGAGAGGAAGAGACTTACTGGAAAGACTTTGCTACTTTGTGCTTGAACATTCTCCAAGGGCTTGATCTGAGCTTGCCCCCTGAACTGAACCCCAGGAACAGTGGGTTCTCTGTGCTTCTTGCTCATCCTCCAATTCGAGCCGTGTGGGCATCCCGCTGGAAAAGAGACTGCGCCCCTCATCGCCCCTCCTAGGGCCGTGACACTCAGAAGCTCGCCTGCCTCAAACCCGTGAGAGCCCCGCTCCGTCCCGAGCCGCTCTCTGTCTCCGGGCCAGGCCGCCTGCATCCCTGTCACCGCCTGCTACTGGAGCGCGCTGACCGCGCTATCACCCCTCCCGCCGGAAGCCGTCCGACGACTGTGATCTACGCCGGGTCATCCAGCTGCACTGACTGTGCCCTGCGACCCCGCTTCGCTATCCCCGGACATCTCAGGCCGTGCCGCCCCCGCTGTGGAGACCCTCCGGCACCGCCGTGCTAAAGGGTCGCTGGCCGCGCCTGCCTACTTGCCCACACCTGCTGATTGAGGACCCAAGAACACTTCCCAAGCTGAGAGTCGCACCGACCTGTGCCGACTCTCCACATCACGAAAGAAGTTCCAGTATCGGGCTCGGGGCCCGCAACGCCTTATTTCCCCGTTCGCAGGAGCCGATCTCTGTGAGTACTGGAACCACAAGTAACATTTGCAAGAGACTACAAGGTCTCCATTTGAAGCTACGAACAACGAACATTTGCCTGCTGTACAACCTGGTGGCATAGCGAAAACGTTATTGGTCTTGTGATAAGTCTGCTGAGATATATATCCTTATTTTTACATAAAGAAGCGTATTTTTATATATATCCAAGTTTGGTGTCCGTTTCTGGGGGGATTGATGTATTTACTGTGTGTATGATTGTAAGTGCTTAACCTACAACGCCTGAGGAATCGCCTTGGCTGCTCACGCCACGCACCTAGAGGGTGAGCAAGGGTCATTCGCGAGGGGTTATCCTGCGCCCTGACGTGGAGGAGAGGGTTCCTGCTTGACACAAGGGCAACCTTGCGCCAACCAGAGATCCCCGACTCTAACATTGGTGGCAGCGGTTGGGATTTCGGATTTGCACTTGTGATTTGCATACAGTGAATTATTAGTCACCAGATAGTGAGAGCAGACCAAATAACGCAGCCACAGGTTTTTAATTGTTGAACTTTGTTGAGACATCTGCCATTACTGCAACCATGCCTGGCTCGCTCTCTGCTGGAAGAGCGCTCTCTGTGATTTCTGGAATAGATGAGGTGGATTGGGAGAGACTGGAAGGCTACACGATGGAGCAATTGAAGGGCTACAGTGTAAAATTCCGAGTTCCCCATGCTGGATTCAAGAGGAAGAACCAGTACACCAAGGCGTTGAGAGCCTGGAAGGAGTCACGAGACCCACGGAATGCGGGGGACATCGTTCCACCCGACAACCTTGAGGAGCCCAGCAGAGTCCGGTCGCCAGAGGAGCTGGCAGACAGGGCAGCCGACAGGGCGCATGCAATGGAGATGGCAAAGTTGGCAGGACAAATGGAAATGGAAAAGCAGAAGTTGGCCCTGGAGGCACAACAACGCCAAATGGATCATGATATAAGATTGAAGGAGTTGGAGCTGAAGGCGAAAAGTTTGGACACCGCTCCTTCTGGTGGCAGCACTCCACCAGCGCAGGTAGAGTCCAAGGTGTACATCCCCAAAGATGTAGTAAAGGAGTATTTTAGAAAGGATGACATAGGGCAGTGGTTTAGAGCCTACGAGGTGGCCATGTCCTCACACCGGGTCCCTGAGAAAGACTGGGGAGCGGGGTTGTGGGGAAGGTTCCTTGCGGAAGGGCGGGACACACTGTTAGATTTGCCCTTAGAAGTCCAGACCTCATACCCCCATATGAAGGAAGCTTTAATGACCAGGTATGGGTTAACTCCTGAGCTATATAGACAGAGGTTCAGGGAGACCAAGAAGATCCCTGAGAGTACGTATGTGGAATATGTGACCTTTTTCTGCAGAGCGCTGGATGGTTGGGTGAAGGGTAGCAAAGTGAATGATTATCAAGGGCTGCTTGATTTAATTGCATGGGAGCACTTGTCCAGTCAATGTTTTCCTGAGCTACGCCAGCACCTGATAGATAGCAAGCTGTCCAACCCGAGGAAGCTTGCTGAGGAGGCGGACCGCTGGCTCAGCACCAGGGTCCACAAGGGTCAAGTGGGAGACTCCGCCAAAGGTGGGCAGGGTCCCCAGCAGAAGAGTGGGGGGGACAAGGGTAAACGGAAGGGGTTCCAAAAAGGCCCCCAAAGTAATTCCCAAGGGAACCAGCAGAAGGGTTCTCAGCCTCCCCCACCCCCGCAGCAGAACGGGGCCCCGACAGGTAGACCTGTTCCAAAGGGGCCCTTCAATTGTTATAGGTGTGGTGACCCGGGTCACATTGCCTCTGATCCTAAGTGTCGCCTGTTTGGTAAGACCGCACCCACTGGTGCTCCACCCCGGCAAGTAGCTAGTGTTAACTTTGGGGAGGAGGTAGCAGTCCAGGAGGGTGGGGGTCCCGGGCAGATGACCCTAGTCTCGCTAGGAGACAGTGAGATGGTCCCCGAAACCTACTTACCCTCTAACACTAAGAAATATGGGCAAGTAGTGACCATCAATGGAAAGAAGGTTGAGGCTCTTAGAGATACAGGAGCCAGCGTGACCTCGGTGAGGCAACACCTGGTGTCTCAAGAGCAAATTGTACCCAATGCCTACTGTAGGGTTGTCAATGCTGACAACGTAGAGAGTCGTTGTCCAATGGCTCAAGTTCCCTTTGAGTGGGGGGAGGTCTCTGGTACTCTACAAGTCGCTGTGAGAACTGACATGCCTGTAGACTGTCTGCTAGGGAACGACCTGGAGAGTTCCCCTTGGGAAAAGGTGGAGAAGACCACGCATCTGAGGATGGTGGGTCTACCCGACTGGGCGTGCGTGACCACCCGGTCCATGGCAGCCAGTAGGGGTGTTGAGAGGGTCCTGGAGCCTGAGGGAGAGGTCCAGGAACCGGCCTTAGGGAGAAGGCGCAGGAGGCGCGGGAAACCGGCCCCCGAAGTTCCCACGGCCCAGGAGGAAGTAGACCCTGAGGGGGATGCTCTGGAGCCTACCGGGGAACAGATTGCCGAACTGGGAGATCTGCCTGAGCTGACCCATTGGCAGCAAGAAGGAGGTCCCTCCAGGGAGGAATTCTGCAGGGAGCAGAAAGAATGCCCTTCTCTCGTGGGTATGCGGCAACAGGCTGCAGACCAGGCCAACGGTGTTCAGGCCAAAACACACTACGTGTACTGGGAGAGTGACCTCCTGTATTCCGAGCCTAAGGCTGCTGAACCTGGGTCAGCCCGTGTGCTGGTGGTACCCCAGAAGTTCAGAACCTTCCTACTGGGGCTGGCTCACGATGTGCCTTTAGCAGGACATTTGGGGATGGACAAGACCTATGACAGGCTTGTCACCCACTTTTACTGGCCCCAAATGCATAAGAATTCAGATTCCTACTGCAGAACCTGTCAGACTTGCCAGGCAAGTGGTAAGAGCGGAGGGAAGCACAAGGCTCCTCTGCAACCTTTCCCTGTGGTCGGTACGCCATTCCAACGAGTGGGTATTGATATTGTGGGGCCTCTGGACCCCAAGACAGCCCTGGGCAACAGGTTCATCCTGGTCTTGGTGGACCATGCCACCCGGTACCCTGAAGCCATCCCTCTGAGGACAGTGACGGCCCCCGTGGTGGGACGGGCACTGATGGGAATTTTCTCCCGAGTGGGATTCCCTCTAGAGGTGGTGAGCGACAGGGGGACCAATTTCATATCCACATATATGAAATCCCTGTGGAAGGAGTGTGGGGTAACTTACAAGTTCACCACTCCTTACCACCCCCAAGGAAATGGGTTGGTTGAGAGATTCAACCGAACCCTCAAAGGCATGATCATGGGCCTGGACGGTCCAATGAGGCGTAAGTGGGACGTCCTCTTGCCATGCCTGCTCTTCGCTTACCGAGAGGTGCCACAGAAGTCTCTAGGGTTCAGCCCCTTTGAGCTTCTGTATGGTCACCCGGTAAGAGGACCTCTAAGTTTGGTAAAGGAAGGCTGGGAGCAATCTCCCAGGAAACCTCCCCAGAATGTATATAGTTACATGCTGGCCTTCCGAAACCAGACTAGGCGTTTCAGGCAACTTGCTGAGGCAAATCTGGAAGCCAGCCAGGAGGAGATGAAGCGGTGGTACGACCGGAATGCCACTCTGGTAGAGCTTCAACCTGGACAAAAGGTGTGGGTCTTGGCCCCAGTGGAGCCTTGTGCACTTCAGGATAAGTGGACAGGTCCATTTGAGGTTGTGGAGCGCAAAAGTCCTATCACCTACTTGGTGGACATGCAGACTCCCAGGAACCCTTTGAGGGTCCTACATGTTAACCGCCTTAAGCCCCACTTAGAGAGGACCGAAGTGGGCATGCTGCTGGCCACTGATGATGGAATGGAAGAGGAGACCGAGCCTCTTCCTGACCTCTTAGTGGCCTCTGAGAAAGATGGGTCAGTGGATGGAGTTAACCTCTCACCCACCCTGACGCCCGAACAACAGGAAGATTGCCGCCACTTGCTGGGACAGTTTTCCGACCGATTCTCCCGGGTTCCTGGTGTCACAGATTGGTGCGTCCATGATGTGGACACAGGAGACAGCTTACCTGTAAAGCACAAGGCTTACAGGGTAACTGACAGGGTCAGAGCTTGCATTAAGGAGGAGGTCTCCAAAATGCTTGCGCTAGGGGTGGTTGAGTCCTCCAGCAGTCCTTGGTCCAGCCCCGTGGTCTTGGTCCCCAAAGCTGCTGCGCCGGGAGCCACACCTGAACTCCGGTTCTGTGTGGACTACAGAGGACTCAATTCAGTAACGAAGACTGACGCGCACCCCATCCCCAGAGCTGATGAGCTCATTGATCGGCTGGGGGCTGCCCGGTTCCTCAGCACGTTTGATTTAACGTCTGGGTACTGGCAGATCGCCTTGACCGATGGGGCCAAAGAGAGGTCCGCATTCTCTACACCAGATGGGCACTTCCAGTTCCGAGTCATGCCATTTGGGATGAAGAATGCCCCTGCCACCTTTCAGAGGTTGGTCAACCAGGTACTGGTTGGGCTGGATGCGTTCAGTGCCGCCTACCTGGATGACATCGCAGTGTTCAGTGCCACCTGGCCCGAACACCTGCGCCACCTCTGGGAAGTGTTGATGGCTCTGCGCCGAGCAGGCCTCACGATCAAGGCAAGCAAGTGCCAGATCGGGCAGGGTTCCGTGGTGTACTTGGGACACCAAGTGGGGAGTGGCAAGGTGGCACCCTTGCAACCCAAAATTGAGACCATCCTGGCTTGGGAACCCCCCAAGACGCAGACCGCAGTGAGGGCCTTCCTGGGGCTCACTGGGTACTACAGGAGGTTTGTCAAGGGCTATGGAACGATTGTTGCCCCCTTGACAGAGCTGACTTCCAAGAAGCAGCCCAGGAACGTGATTTGGACTAACACCTGTCAGAAAGCTTTCGACACCCTGAAGACTGCCATGTGCACGGCGCCCGTGCTCTTGGCCCCTGACTTCTCCAAGGAATTCCTAGTACAGACAGACGCTTCAGAGCATGGTGTAGGGGCTCTTCTCTCACAGATGACTGAGGAGGGCTGGGACCAACCCGTAGCCTTCATTAGTAGGAGGTTACTTCCACGGGAAAGTAGGTGGAGTGCAATTGAGCGAGAAGCCTTTGCTGTGGTCTGGGCGCTGAAGAAGCTAAGACCCTACTTGTTTGGGTCTCACTTCCGGGTTCAGACGGACCACAGGCCCCTCAGATGGTTGATGCAAATGAGGGGTGAAAACCCGAAGCTGTTGAGGTGGTCCATCTCCCTACAGGGTATGGACTTTACGGTGGAACACCGTCCTGGTACAGATCACGCCAACGCTGACGGTCTGTCCAGGTATTTCCGCCTTAGTGACGAGGAACCCCCTGGGCAAGGGTAGTTCTCCCCACATTTCAGCTGGAGGGGACACGTGTTAGACCTGGCACCTTGGCGTGAGTTTCCCTTCCACTTTTTGATGGTGTGCCTCGACTGTTTTGCTGGTGTTGTCCGCTCAGGGCACTGCGCCACGGCTAATCCGTGCCGCGGTGCAAGTGCTCCCTAAGTAAAGTGTACCTGTAATTGATGTCCACGATTGGGTTATTGGATTCACTGTCAGTCCCCAGTAAAGTGCACCAGGGGTGCCAGGGCTTGTGAATGCCAATGCTGCTGGTGGGCTTGCAGCGCTGGTTGCGCCACCCACGGAAGCGGCCTTGTAAAGTGTGTCTAGGGTCTGCCACCGCAGACCCTGTGCGCGGTCCGGGACCGTCGCGCTGACTGCGCAAGTGCCCCCACTTGCCAGTCCCTAAACCTTCCCTTACCTACATATTAGCCACCCCTCTGGTAGGCCCAAGGGCAGGGTGCATTGTAGGCATAAGGTAGGACATGCCCTGATGTGTGTGGCATGTCTTAGTAGTGAATTACAGCCATTACCGTTCTTCACTATTGAAGGCTACCTGCTCTCCCTAGGCCAGAATGGGCTGCCGGGATCACGCCAACGCTGTGACCCCAGTGGACTCAGAGAGCATGGTAGAAGTGTCAAGTTTAGTATGCCTGAACTCAGAATAATAAAATACTTCTTATAGTCAAGTTTATTTTAATATCCTGGGTTTGTAAATACTACTTTTAGAAAGTTAGTATTTACTGACCTGACCATCTCAGTCCGCCTCTGCTGTGTGTATGTGTTCTGCCTGGCAACAGTAAGGAGCAGGGTTGGGGAATCCCCAGAGACAGGTTGGCTGCCAGGTGGTGGGTAGAGAGGTGACACCTGGATGGGTGGGAGGAGTACACCTTGACTCTTGAATAGACCTGTGCTCTGCCACCACAAAGCCGGCGCCACCCCCTGTGGGGCGGCTGATGTCTCTGCCCTGCTGCTGAAAGGAAAGAGTAGAGTCACCATAACAAAGTGCTCCAGAACTGGACTGAGCCAGGCCTAGGCCCCCTGGCGCTAAAGAACAAAAGAATCATGGTATAAAAGTAGGAGCCTGGCTCCTAAGAAATCAGAATCCTGTTTACCACAAAGAACCTCTGCCCGACTAGAAGGAGAAGAAGACGCCGGAGGAGCTGGCCTGCTGCTTGCCTTGCTGAGAAAGGAGAGGAAGAGACTTACTGGAAAGACTTTGCTACTTTGTGCTTGAACATTCTCCAAGGGCTTGATCTGAGCTTGCCCCCTGAACTGAACCCCAGGAACAGTGGGTTCTCTGTGCTTCTTGCTCATCCTCCAATTCGAGCCGTGTGGGCATCCCGCTGGAAAAGAGACTGCGCCCCTCATCGCCCCTCCTAGGGCCGTGACACTCAGAAGCTCGCCTGCCTCAAACCCGTGAGAGCCCCGCTCCGTCCCGAGCCGCTCTCTGTCCCCGGGCCAGGCCGCCTGCATCCCTGTCACCGCCTGCTACTGGAGCGCGCTGACCGCGCTATCACCCCTCCCACCGGAAGCCGTCCGACGACTGTGATCTACGCCGGGTCATCCAGCTGCACTGACTGTGCCCTGCGACCCCGCTTCGCTATCCCCGGACATCTCAGGCCGCGCCGCCCCCGCTGTGGAGACCCTCCGGCACCGCCGTGCTAAAGGGTCGCTGGCCGCGCCTGCCTACTTGCCCACACCTGCTGATTGAGGACCCAAGAACACTTCCCAAGCTGAGAGTCGCACCGACCTGTGCTGACTCTCCACATCACGAAAGAAGTTCCAGTATCGGGCTCGGGGCCCGCAACGCCTTATTTCCCCGTTCGCAGGAGCCGATCTCTGTGAGTACTGGAACCACAAGTAACATTTGCAAGAGACTACAAGGTCTCCATTTGAAGCTACGAACAACGAACATTTGCCTGCTGTACAACCTGGTGGCATAGCGAAAACGTTATTGGTCTTGTGATAAGTCTGCTGAGATATATATCCTTATTTTTACATAAAGAAGCGTATTTTTATATATATCCAAGTTTGGTGTCCGTTTCTGGGGGGATTGATGTATTTACTGTGTGTATGATTGTAAGTGCTTAACCTACAACGCCTGAGGAATCGCCTTGGCTGCTCACGCCACGCACCTAGAGGGTGAGCAAGGGTCATTCGCGAGGGGTTATCCTGCGCCCTGACGTGGAGGAGAGGGTTCCTGCTTGACACAAGGGCAACCTTGCGCCAACCAGAGATCCCCGACTCTAACAATCACTTTCTGGGCAAGGTATTCCAGTTTGTTTTTTTAGAGTGTAGCGCCTTATGTGTGATACGGGTCAGTTTGAGTTGTACTCTGGCTTCGTATGGTAGCCAGTTCATAGCTTTTAAGTGCGTAGAGATGTGATCAAATTTTCTAGATCCAGTTATGAGTCTTGCGGCTGCATTGAGACTGGCTTTTAGCGGAGCTGTTGTGATCTTGGGCAGGCCAGATAGAGTTGAACATCCGTATTCGATCTTCGCGATGACCAACGCCTGAATCGCCATTTTGAGGTCTGACGTTTCTAGGAATGGTTTCAGTTTTCTAAGACATCTCTGGTGGTTCCAGGTGTTTTTAGCCAACAAGTTGATGTGGTTTCACATGTTTAAGTTCTTGCACAACGTGATCCCTATTGATTTGGCTGAGTCCGGGTTGCAGTTAAGCACTGTGATCAGTGTGGTCCATTCCTTTATTTCAGCTGAGATTGGGAAGGGGTGGGGGAGGGGGTGAATAATAATAAATCAGTTTTTTGCTCGTTTAGTTTGAGCTGATTATTGTTAGCCATTGAATGGTCATCTTTAGCGCTTCATTCATTGACTTGATCTCCTCCAGTGACGAAACTTTAATGTAAATCTGTGTGTCGTCAGCATACACATGAAACAAGATGTTGGCGTGTTGCAGACTCTCAGCCAGAGGTTCCATGTAGAGGTTAAAGAGAGTTGGGGAAAGAGTTGATCCTTGCGGTACACCAATCGAATAGGGGACGGCGATGATAGCTTTTGATTAACTAAAAATCTTTGAACTATTCTCTAAGAAAGATTTAAACCATTCGAGGACAGTTCCCGACTGTCCCATCCTGCTTCCGAGTCTATCTAGCAATTTATCATGGTTCACGGTGTCGAACGCAGATGAAAGGTCCAGAAGAATTAAAAGACAAGCTTTGTCTCGGTCTAGAGCTTGCAAGGCGTCATCCACTATATGAAGTATTGTAGTTTCCGTGCTAAGGTTTGGTCTGAAACCTGATTGCCCCCGTCCAGAAGATTACATTTAACGATGGGTTGGCACAGTTGTTGATGCTCACATTTTTCAAGCACTTTTGCTAATAAGGGAATATTGGATACTGGCCTGAAAGTATTTGGGTCAGCAGCGTTAGATGCCGTTTTTTTATGATGTGGATGACTTGTCCAGTTTTTAGGCAGTGTGGTAAGTATGGAGCCTTGAGACAGAGAGGCGTTGATTATCGCAGTCCAGATGGGGACGACAAATTGGTGTGTTGTCTTCGAGAACTTCGAAGGGAGAGGATCGTTGAAGTGGTTATTTGGTTTTGTAGAGCGGATTTTGGAGAGGTCGTTGTTGTCATATAACGTGAAAGAAGACCATTGAGCTTCATGTTTGGGCACTGCTTGGAGGGAGTGTGAAGGTTCATCGATTTGTGAAGCCGACAGGAAGGGCAGGTTAAAAGCGACTGCTCTGAGCTCATTTCCCAATGAATTGATTTTGCCTGTGAAGAAGTAAAAGAATTTCTCACAGTTTATTAGGGGTTTTGTCGCTTCTTTAGAGGATTTTGCCAATTTATTAGACTACAGCTTTACTATTTCAAAGAGTTTATGTGGTCTATTTTGAGCGTTCTCCAGTTCCAATCTAAAGAAACCTTTTTTTGATTTGAGGATGCTTTCGTTGTATGCGTTTCTGGTCTTTCTTGATCATTTTAGTTGGGGGGGATGAAGGGTGTTGTCTACATTTCCGTTCGGTTAGTCTCAGCTTTCTTCTTTCCTCGTTCAGGGAACTACTAAACCAAGGATTTTTGTCTCTATCCGTGAATCTTCGCTGTTTTAGAGGAGCAACTGAATTGATAATGTCTGACATCTTTGCGTTGTAGTGGTCCGTAACTTCGCAGACCTTTAAAATGTTAGAAGGTGGGGGATGATCCTTTTCAGAACGCGCAGCCGGTTTCTCATCGTCTAGGCCTTTTGTAGCTCTAATCCATCTCTTTGGTTTGACAAATTGTGTAGTTCTGTCGTTTTATAACTCCTGAAATTTAGAAGGTAATAGAATAGTGGTCTGACCAATCACATGGAGAGATCGAGATTATATTGACTGCCTTTTCCCTTGAGATGATCCAGTCTAGTGTAGATCCTTTGCAGTGAGTTAGGAGAGTGCAGGCTTGGGTGAGATTTTGGTCAGCTAGGATTTCTTTAACCCCTTCAGTGCCCATGACGAGCTGGACTCGTCATGGGCCGCGGTGGCGCTGTGCCCATGACGAGTCCAGCTCGTCATAGACCCCGCCCGCTAATGCAACGGCCGGCACTGGGCGGGGAAAGGGGCGGGCACTGAAGGGGTTAAAGACATTAACCTGGCTATCGTTAAGATCCCCCCCGATGCAGATTGAAGTCCCCAGGAATAAATCATTGGATGGGGGTGAGCATTTACTGTGATGATTTCCATTAGGTTGTCTACGAAGGTGTTGTTCCTACCTGGAGGGTGGTAAAAGGTGTGTAAAATGCACAGAAGTTTCGCTTTGTTTCTTAAGGAAAGAGCGAGATACTCGTAAGAGTCAAATGTATCGGAGTTTAATTGCGTGATGGTGAGATCGGAGCGGTGAATGCAGGCGATATCTCCTCCTTTTTTAAGGTCTCGCCTGAGCCAGTGCATGCGCTGCTCTGGCGAGACATTTATTAAGTGTGGCTTTAAAAAGCAGACCACAGCTTTTTGGGTGGCATAGAGCGTGCGGTTACGCGCACAGGCACGAGCAGAAGTGCTATCTGGCTTTCCTCTTGCTCTTAGTATTATCAAAGTTGGACGAACCCAAGAGTGTTGGTACAACCACTGTCAAGCAGTGCTTGGGAACCCACTAGGTAAGTGAGAAGACCCCTCACACACCAACCTAAATGGTGTCATGCTTCATCATAGGGGTCCCAACCGGGTGGCCTAATGCCCCCCGGTTGTGCTTCGACGCCTGGCTACAGCGGAGCTGGTGTGGTGCAAAAGTGTGATGTGGTGAGAGTTTAAAAATATCTCTGAGAATCCTTGCCGAGGAAAATTTATTAATGGCGGCTCAGGATATAATAAAAATAAAACTATGTGATGCAACTACTAAAGAATTAAGTATCTAATAGTGGTTGGTCTACATGTTTCAGCCCACGTCCGGGTTTTGAGGGGCTTTCGTCAGGACCCGAAAGTGCAGTGAGTGGCAAAGTTTAGGCCACGTGAAAGGTGAAAAAATAAAAGGTAATTTACCTACACACTCGCTAAGGTGTGTGGAACCGGTATCAGCTCAATGGCAGACACCGCAGCGAAAAAAGACCTGTGGGGAAAAAGAAAACACAACACAAAGACGCATGTAACAAATAACAAATAATAATTATAAGATGCAGTCTTTACTTGTTGTGAAGGGAACAATACTTGCAGTTGGTCGTACTGGTGGCAACACACACATTGTGTTGGTGTGGCATGCTGCTAATGTCTGATGCTGACTACTGTCCGGTGATGAAAAAGGCGGGGTACGCCCGGTGAGTCAGACAGACAGAAATGGTGTAAACTATACACGTGGGGTGCCTGGTATGTGCAGCAGGCAACTCTGAAGGTGATATTGTGTAGCCACTGACTGTGGTAGTCGGGCTAAGTAGCGAGAAATGCCCCGTGAGCGCTTATATGATTAGTATATCAAAAGACTGTGCGCTTGACTCGCAAGTGCTGGGTACAAAAGGGGTAAGTGCCCCTGTGTGGCGCGCTGTAGGGAAAAATACAAATTAAAAGTTAAAAATTACACTATGGCTGAGTCTGATCGCTGATCAGGAAGGGGGAGGAGTGCGCTCCTCGGAACACAAATTCTGTTGGACAAGGAAAGAAGTAATAACGGGCATGAGCGCTCGGTTGTGAAGGGCTGAAGCAATCCAGCAGAGAGGAGCGCGCGACACCTTACTTGGTCAGGAGGCAGCACCCGCATGGCACCTACTGTGGTCTCCCGGATGGTGTGGAGACCAAGCGTGTTGGAGAATATATGGTGACGGTGGCCATGGGCTACGTGCTAAGAGGCCTGTAATTGCGGGCAGGGCGGAGTGTTCTACGCATGCCCCGGGAAGGGACGGAGGTTACACGCGTATGCGTGAAGGAAAGCAGCAATGTTGCGCATGCTTCAAGGGTGCTAATTCGGCGCGCATGCGCCGGGGGACTGGGTGCAGCGAGAAATGGCAATGGCGCGCATACATGGAGTGTATTGGTAGGCGCGCGTGCGCAAATGAACTCGGTGCAACAGGCAAAAGTGTAAGGAGGTACACTGGGAGATAATTGCACTGCTGTTGGTATAGTTGACATGAAGACAGGAGTATGCAGTGAGAAAGAAACAAAACTAACTGCTGGCTATGATGGAGATAGGGAAACAATAAAGATGCCTGACAGGTGGAGTACTGGATGCCTGGAGAAGGATGGGTATGGCTTAATAGGCCATACCAAGGAAGTGCACAGTTAGGTTCTCTTGAGGCTGTGCCAGGGAATATTATCATTTAAACCAATGGTATGGCTGGAGAGACGGTATATCCATCTCTGTTCCTGTTCAAACAGGCGACTCTGGATATTGGGTAGGTTATGGTCTACAGACTCCAGAACGACCCATCTCATGTCGTTAGTAGTGTGACCTTTTTCTAGAAAATGGTTAGTCATTTTTGTGATGTTTTTCTTGCAGCGTATAGTGCTGCGATGCTCGCAGATCCTGGTTTTTATCTTGCGAGTGGTCATACCAATGTAGATGAGATTGCATGGGCACATTATCCGGTACACAACATTCTCTGTATTAGAGCGAGATACTCGTAGGAGTCAAATGTATCGGAGTTTAATTGCGTGATGGTGAGATCGGAGCGGTGAATGCAGGCGATATCTCCTCCTTTTTTAAGGTCTCGCCTGAGCCAGTGCATGCGCTGCTCTGGCGAGACATTTATTGAGTGTGGCTTTAAAAAGCAGACCACAGCTTTTTGGGTGGCATAGAGTGTGCGGTTACGCGCACAGGCACGAGCAGAAGTGCTATCTGGCTTTCCTCTTGCTCTCCCAAGTGCGCGCGCCTCGCTCCGTCCCCCTCGTGTGCACTGAACTTTAACCCGCTCGCCTCCGTGCAGCAGACCACAGCTTTTTGGGTGGCATAGAGGGTGCGGTTACGCGCACAGGCACGAGCAGAAGTGCTATCTGGCTTTCCTCTTGCTCTCCCAAGTGCGCGCGCCTCGCTCCGTCCCCCTCGTGTGCACTGAACTTTAACCCGCTCGCCCCCGTGCTGCAGAGCCAGCTGCTGTCCTGAAGGGCCGACTCTTGCCAACACTGCTGCCCACTCCATAAAGTGACAAGTTACAAATGACTGTGGGCGTCATTGTTACATGCTCGTGTCTCCTGTGTTCCAAAAAGTAAATAAATGTTACCTTCCCGGACTCGTCTTTGTCAGCGGCCACTGCTGTCTCCCTTTCGCCCAGCTAGAGTGCTCTCTTAAAAGGGGGCAAACAAGTCGCATCAGACGGCGCCTCTGGAGCCCACCAGTGCAGACCAAAAGCTATACCTCATGGCACTATTGCAATTGTAGCAGCATTTTATTGAATCGAAATTAGTCTTAGATTTCTAGATGCTGGTTTCGTTACTGCAGCGGCTCAGTGCATGAATAGTCAGGTTTTTTTTTAGAACCAAGAACGTTGTTCCAGTATAAGCAGTCTAAACATACATTTGATTTGAAAGCATCCCAGGTCTGCGTTTTACAAAATGATGTTATTATTCTCACGAAAGGGGCAGTTGGGTATTTCTAACCTTGTTTCATCAACTCATCAGTGTATTGATTCAATTACATAGCTTGGCCAGCCTGGTCTCTGTAACAAAGCCCTTTTACTGCCAGACCTGCTTTCTCGCCAGCCTCCCAATCACAGAAAAGTTAGAATTATTCTGCGGAGTCAGCACCACCACAGCATCGCTCTACGCCCCCACAGCATCACTCAGCACCACCACAGCATCACTCAGCGACACCACATTATCACTCAGGGCCAACACTGTATCACTAAACACCGCAGCATCACTCAGCACCACCACAGCATCACTCAGCACCACCACATCATTACTCTGCACCACCACCGCATCACTCGGGGACACCACAGCATCACTCACCTTCACCACAACATCACTCAGCACCACCACAGCATCACTCAGAAACACCACAGCATCACTCAGAAACACCACAGCATCACCCAGTACCACCACAGCATCACACTAAAGCGCAACAGCATCAATACAGCATCAGTCAGCACCACCACAGCATCAGTCAGCACCACCACAGCATCACTCGGGGCCACCACAGCATCACTCGGGCCACCACAGCATCACTCGGGGCCACCACAGCATCACTCGGGGGCCACCACAGCATCACTCGGGGGCCACCACAGCATCACTCGGGGGCCACCACAGCATCACTCGGGGGCCACCACAGCATCACTCGGGGGCCACCACAGCATCACTCGGGGGCCACCACAGCATCACTCGGGGCCCACCACAGCATCACTCGGGGCCCACCACAGCATCACTCGGGGCCCACCACAGCATCACTCGGGGCCCACCACAGCATCACTCGGGGCCCACCACAGCATCACTCGGGGCCCACCACAGCATCACTCGGGGCCCACCACAGCATCACTCGGGGCCCACCACAGCATCACTCGGGGCCACCACAGCATCAGGCAGCAGCACTACCACAGCATCAGGCAGCAGCACCACCACAGCATCACTCAGGGCCAGCAGAGCATCTCTCAACACCACCACAGCGCCACTCAGGAACACCACAGCATCACTATATACTACCACAGCATCGCCACAGCGTCAGTCAGCACCACCACAGCATCAGTCAGCACCACCACAGCATCAGTCAGCACCAGCACAGCATCACTCAAGGCCAGCACAGCATCACTCAAGGCCAGCACAGCATCACTCAAGGCCAGCACAGCATCACTCAAGGCCAGCACAGCATCACTCAAGGCCAGCACAGCATCACTCAAGGCCAGCACAGCATCACTCAAGGCCAGCACAGCATCACTCAAGGCCAGCACAGCATCACTCAAGGCCAGCACAGCATAAATCAGGGCCAGCACAGCATAAATTAGGGCCAGCACAGCATCACTCAGTGCTTCTTACACTTTTTAATTACAACTTCTCAGCATGCTGCACAGCAGCCACACTTCTCTACTGCACAGCTTAGAAACCTTGGCAAAGTCAATAGCTCTACCTAAACACTTATAAGACCCCCCCAATGCATAGCCAATAGGTCTCGCCTTTAGGACATTATAAGTGTTGCATGGCTAAACACTTATAAGGTCCCAAAAGCGAGACCTATTTGGCTATGCCAATGCTTGTTTATTTTTCTGTCTAGTCTCATTATGCTGTAGTTTGGGGGAACAAGTAGATCGATGCAAGGCGATGAAGTTTCGGTGAGCCAAGATTCCGTTCGTACCGCTACGTCAATTTCTTGGTTTAAAATGAGATTGGCAATGTCAGAGGCATGCTTCACTGCTGATCGGCATTAAAGCAGAAGACCTAGGAGCGGTTTCAAGGAGTTCTCAGGATTTGAGTCATGATTGGATGAGGTTAGCAGAACTTTCTTCAGGTTATCGATGTTTAGCTTTCTATTTTTTAGGATGGAATTTCTATTCACGTTGAGTTTGACCATTCCAATTTTGTTTTCGCCTCCCAAGTCTGGGTGACTAGAGGCCTCAGTGATGATTCGTCGGATAGTAGTAATGGGAAAGTTTCTTCTTCTGATAGATACTTTAGTTGTTGACGCAGGCGATACGGCCTCTTTGACAGCGGCACGGCTGTAAGGATAGGGTGGCTTTGTAGATTGCATACAGAACTCTGAATGAGCTTGATTTTTGTAATAGATTCTTCTGTACAGTGTAAGATGCTCTTCATTTTAAGAATAGCCCTTTGAATGCTGTTGGTTTAGAGTCTCAGTGCTTTAAGCTTTGTTTGAGTTGCCGATGATGTATGAATGGCGACCTTTGTGGCGACAAAATATTGTGTTTAAAGGTTTTAGCTGCAACCCTGGAGAGGTTGGGGGGGGATATAAGATAGTGAAGGAGCTTTTGCCTGCTGTTTTTAGGCATGATGATCCTGCCATGTTGGTGGAATGCGCTTTCGCCAGTTTATAAGACAGTTACTTTCCCCTTCCAATTCCAGACCTAATGCTAAGGTCTTCTTCACTCCCACCAGAAAGATCGACTTGCTGCCTCTCCTCAATTCTCCATCTATGACACTCCACTCTCTTCTCACATTCCAAAGTCCTGTTTCTGCTCAGACAGTTCCCTAAAGTTCATTCACCCTTTGACCGCATGTCCAGCCATGACTCCAGCAGTTTTTCTTCCTCCGTTGCCTCTGATCATTCCTTTTCATGCAAGGAATTTCCTCTTACGTATGAAACTGATAATTGTGTGGCATCGACTTCCTACTTTCCAATGGCAACCTCGAGTTTGTTGCAAAGTATTTTTGTCCTGGCAAGTCCTCCACCCAGAAATTAAAATCTCTTAAAACTTTCTATCAACCTGCTGATATGGGAGTTGCCCTCTCGCCTCCCTTCAATAGAAGATTTGCGGCTGCTGGACAATGGTCTTTTCTCAACACAAAGGATAGACTCCAAGATGTGGAATGAGAGGCACTAACTTTCTCAACTGTAAAATGTTTCTCCACTCCCTTCAAGGAATTTGAAGCAAAGGCTACAACCCTTTCTTCCCCCTTTACCACTTACGAGAGGACTGCACCCAGTCCTTTCAGGTTAAAGTCCATAGTCAATCTGCACATAAAGAAAGTCATAGGTTAGGTATCTTCTTATTTATCTTGTACTTTAAATAACTGAGACCAATCTGACGCCCATCTGACCACTCGTACGTGGAACCTTTCTTCAAGTTAAAATGTTTTCTCTAGACAACACTTGCAAAATTCTGGAGTTTCGAATAGTATTCTGCCAGTCAAGGAATAATCTCACCATGACATAAAGCCCATAAGGCCAGACTCCATCTTTAGCAGGCCGAGACTCTGTTTTCTCATTTCTACAGATTTATTGACATGCCTGCCTTTGACGCGGGTGTTGTCTGTCCTTCTCTTTCCAAGAACTTGGGAAAGTTTGAAGTCACTCAGACAATAACATTGATAAAACACTTCATGCGACACAAGTATGAGACCAGTTCCTTGTTATCGTTATCTCAAGAACAAACCAGAATAATAACCAAAACAGTGTGATATCATATTATAGGGCCATATGTACTAAACCTTTTTTGAGGTCTTAAACGTCCCAATTCACAAAATCGGGTAGTTTGCGACGGCAAAAAAGGTTTTTAAAATGTACAAAAAGCAAACTGCGCTCCGGAAACCTGTTATTGAATCAGTTTGGATTTGCAAATCCAGTATTTGAATGGGAAGTGTTTAGGGCGTCCTTCCTAATACCGATTTGCAGCTGTATGTAAGAATATTTTGTGACCAGTTAACGGTCATAAAGAACAAGCTACTTACCTTCGGTAACGATATATCTGTAAGAAACATTAGTTTGTTATAGATTCCTTACCTTAGAATTACCCCCAGGTGGCAGACTGGACCCGGAGAGTTTTCGTCAGCAGTTCGTCTGCGCGTCGGAAGGTGTCCTCGGTCGGCTCCGCGTCTGGCATCGTGGTCACCGGGATGTCACAGCAGCTACTTAGACGCCGCCCTCGCACGCTGACGTCAGTTCTGTACACGGCTTTCCACGCCAGAAACGCAGAGCCATGCAAGACACTGACCACTGGTGCACAAATACTAGGGCCCTGAAAGGGAATTATTTAGCCCTAGAAATCTGTTTGCAGAACAGGGAGGATGGGTGGGGCGGTAAGGAATCTATAACTAACTAATGTTTCTTACAGATATATCGTTACTGAAGGTAACTTGTTCATCTGAAAGAAACACGTTGGTTATAGATTCCTTACCTTAGAATAGATACCCCAGCAATACCAACCCCGGTGGTGGGTCTGCGAACCAATCTCACACCAGAAAGTCCTGGAGAACAGAACGGCCAAAGAAGCCGTCTCTCCGGACTGGACTGTCAAGACAGTAATGTTTTGTAAACATGTGCAGCGAGGCCCGCGTAGCTGCTTGATAGAGGTCATGGAGAGGAACGCCTCGTCCTAAAGCAATAGTTGCTGCCGTCGCCCTGGTAGAATGGGCGTGCAGCCCCACTGGGGGGTCCTTCTTTGCCAGAGAATAGCAGGCCTTAATACACAAAATGACCCATCGGGAGATAGTCCGTTTGTGTACTGCCCGACCTTCCTTTACACCCACGTACCCAATAAAGTGCTGATCATCCACCCGGAACTGTTTGGTGCGATCCAGATAGAAGGAAAGCGCACGTTTTGGGTCCAGACGGGGGAGCCTCTCCTCCTCTTTCGAAGGATGTGGAGGCAGAAAGAAGGTGGGCAAAGTGATGGTCTGCCCGATGTGGAAGGCAGAGACAACCTTGGGCAAGAAGGATGGACGAGTCCTGAGGACCACTTTGTTCGGATGGACAGATCAGAAAGGAGGCTTAGAAGAAAGAGCCTGGAGCTCACTCACTCTCCTGGCAGAGGTGATGGCAACCGGGAAAGCAGTCTAGAGCGTAAGAAGCCTCCAGGGACAGTTGTGAAGCGGCTCAAAGGGAGCGCACATTAAATAGGTTAAAACTAGATTCAAGTCCCACTGAGGCATAATGAAAGGAATAGGAGGAAAAAGGTGAGTTATGCCTTTCAGAAAACGATTTACAATTGGGGACTTGAAAAGAGAAGGCTGATATGGAAGCTGAAGGAATGCAGAGATGGCTGAGAGATAGCCCTTGATAGTGCCCAGAGCAGAGCCCTGCTGGGCCAAAGAAAGTAGGAACAAAAGAACCTCAGAAAGAGGGGCAGAGAGGGGATCCACAGCCTTTGCTGTGCACCATGCCACAAATTTGTTCCACCGGCAGGCGTATACTGTCTTGGTGGAGGGATGCCTGGCTGCCAAGATTACATCACAAGCTTCGGGAGGCAGGTCGAAAGACGTCCACTGCCGCCGCTCAATCTCCACGCAAGGAGGTGGAGACTGACAGGTTCGGGTGGAGGCCCGTCCCCTGCTGCTTCGACAGAAGATCCTCCCAAAGGGGCAGGCGAGTTGGAGGATCGATGGCCATCTTGAGCAGCTCGGGGTACCAGACTCTTCGTGCCACAATCCGGAGCCACAAGAATGACTTTGGCCCTGTCGCGCCTGATCTTCTTCTGCACTCTGGGCAGAAGTGGTATAGGTGGAAAGGCGTACAACAGACTGCAACTCCACTCGTGACGAAAAGCGTCACTGAGCGAGTGCCGCCTTGGGAATTCCAACGCGCAGAACTGCTGACATTGCGCGTTCTCTTTGGTGGCAAATAGATTTTACAAAGGCTCTACCCATTGTCGAAAGAGACCTTGCACCACCTCCGAGTTCAGACGCCATTCGTGATCCATCATGCACCTGTGGCTGAGTTCGTCCGCCCTGGCGTTCAGTGAACCTGCCAGGTGTTGAACCACCAGGGATATTCCCTGATGTTCCAGCCATGTCCAGAGGCGGAGGGCCTCTTGACATAGGGTCCACAACCCCACCCCGCCCTGTTTGTTGCAGTACCACATGGAGGTGGTGTTATCCGTGAACACCTGCACTACTCTTCCCCGGACAGATGGAAGGACTGCCTTGAGTGCAAGACGGATCGCCCAGAGCTCCCGATGGTTGATATGGATCACAGACTCTGCCGGAGACCAGAGGCCTCTGATCTCCACCTCTCCCATGTGGCCTCCCCATCCCGGAAGGGATGTGTATGTCACCATTGTGTAATCTGGTTAGGGAAGGGAGAGGGGTCTGCCGTTGACCCAATCCTGGTTCGTGAGCCACCACTGCAACTGTCGTGCAGTGCCCTCCGAGATCTGGATGCAATCGGACAGATTCGCCTGATGCTGCGCCCGCTGGAACTTCAGGTCCCACTGCAGAGCCCGCATATGCCACCTGCCATGATCGACCAGCAGGATGCAGGAGGCCATGAGGCCCAGCAGCCTCAGGGTCAGCCGGACCGAAACCCGTAATAGAGGCTGAAAGATCAGAATCATAGCCCGAATGTCCCGGACTCGCTGTTTGGGAGGATTGACCCGAAACTGCGTCATGTCCAGAACCGCTCCGATGAAGAGGAGCTTCTGAGAGGGAATAAGGTGTGACTTTGGCACATTGATGGAGAACCACAGCGAATGCAGGTCGGCTGGCCGTAGTCTGGAGGTGGGAGACAACTGCCTGGGGCGAGCCCGCCTTCAACAGCCAGTCATTGAGATAGAAACCCCTGATCTGCGCAGATGAACTGCGACCACTGCCATCACTTTCATGAACACCCGAGGGGCGCTGGTAAGGCCAAAGGGGAGCAAGGTGAACTGAAAATGCTCGTGGCCTACCGTGAACCTCAGGTAATGCCGGTGAGCCGGCAGGACATGGATGTTAAAGTAAGCGTCCTGCATGTTCAATGCTACCATCCAGTCTTCCGGGTCAAGGGCAGACAGGACCTGAGCAAGCGTCAACATGTTGAACTTCTCCTTCCGGATGAAGCGGTTGATGTTCCTGAAATCCAAGATAGGACGCAGGCCCTTGTCCTTCTTGGGCACCAGAAAGTAGTGGGAGTAGCAACCACGACCTACTTCTGGGGCAGGAACGTGCTTGATGGCTCCCTTGGCCAAGAGAGCCGCAACTTCCTGTTGGAGAAGTGCCAGGTGGTCCTCCGACATACGGTGGTATTTCGGTGGCATGGCAGGAGGGGTATCCTCGAAGGGTAGGGAGTAGCCCCTTCGGACTATCAGCAAAACCCACCTGTCCAACGTGATGGTGTGCCAGTGGGGGAGGTGGCATGGCAGGAGGGGTATCCTCGAAGGGTAGGGAGTAGCCCCTTCGGACTATCAGCAAAACCCACCTGTCCAACGTGATGGTGTGCCAGTGGGGGAGGTAATGGCGAATCCTGCCACCCACTGACGTTTGATGGGCCTGAAATGTTGGACCACGAAGGTTTAGAGGCTGCTGCAGAAGGGGGGTTGGTGGACTGACCCGTCCTCTGGCCCCCTGAACCACTGCAGTGGTTCCCACCTCCTCGGGAAGCCTGGGCAGCTTACTGCGGCCTGTGGCTCTGTGCAGGACGTAGTGGGGCACCCCTTCTGTAGCCACGAACGGGGCGAAAAGCAGACTGCGCTGGATGGCTGGAGAGGCCTGAGGACTTGGCCGTATCCCGTGAGTCCGTGAAACGCACTAAAGCGTTGTTTGCTTTTTCACCAAAAAGGCGACGGCCATCAAAGGACATTTTCATGAGGGTATTCTGGACATCACCTGAAAAGCCAGTGGATCTCATCCAGGCGTAGCGCCGAAGGGCTACCGACGTGGAAATCGCTCTGCCCACAGAGTTTGCGGTGTCCAGCCCACACCGGATGGTAAACTTGGCCGCATCCCTCCCGGCGGCAACAGCCTGGGAGTGCACTGTCCGGGCCTCCTCCGGACACTGAGGCAGCACCTGCGCAACCGTATCCCACACAGAGTGGGGGATAACGGCCCAATAGATAGGCAGTGTTTACCGACTGCAGTCCAAAGCTGGCGGAAGAAACTTTTTTCTTTCCAAGGTGGTCCAGCTTTTTGGATTTTCGTTCCGGCGGAGCGGTTGGGTACACACTCTTGGAATTGGAGGCTTGGACTACCAAGCTCTCAGGGTTAGGTTGTTGGGAGAAGAAAGTGGGGTCACCCGCAGCCGGGCGGTGGCGTCGGGCGATCATCCTGTCCATGGGAGCCCCCGTTTTGGGCCTGGACCAGGTGCCCAAAAGGATGTCTGTAAGTGCATCATTAAAAGGCAACAGGGGCTCCGAAGAGCTTGCTGACCGGCTGTAGTACTCCCGTTAGGAGGTGAGTCCTAACCGCCACAGTAGGGAGCTTAAGGTTGAGAGCCTTGGCCGCCCTACGTAACACCACTGCATATGATGCTCCCTCCTCCATAGCCACGGTAGGAGGAGACCACATGCCAAGATCTGGGGATGTGTCCAACCCACTGACATCCCCTAGTTCCTAGTTCAGGTGACCCCCCCTCCCAGTCCTCCTCATCTTCTGGGGTCCAATTCCCATGATAAGGAACCCCCGGAATGAATAGGGGCACAAAAGCCTCACTCGGCGCCGGGTCCGACATCGGGCGATGCCAGTCTGGCTCTGAATCTACACCAGAAAGGAGGCCAGGGTCGACGTCTATCGGCCGACCAACGAGGGTCCAGGAACTCGAACGGCGCGGAGCCGCCTGCCGGCGCTCCAGAAGCTTTCTAGACCGCTCCCGCAAAGTCTCCGGAGCCAGGGCCCGGCAGTCGGAGCACGACTTGGGGTCGTGGTCGCGTTCCAGGCAAAAGAGGCACACACGGTGCAGATCCGTCACCGACATCAGTCGGGGACAGGAACTGCAAGCTTTAAAACCGGGCATCCCTGACGTGCACCAGGAGTCAATAGACTCAAAAAGACGACGTCGACAATAGTCACTCAAAAAGGTACCACTCTCTCCGGATCTGCGCTGGCTGGCGCGGACAAAGAAAGAACTGACATCAGCGCGCGAGGGCGGTGTCTAAGTAGCTGCCGCGACGTCATCCCTGCGACCACGACGACGGATGCGGAGCCAACCGACGCCACCTTCCGACGCTCAGAGGTACTGCTGACAATCTTTCCAGATCCAGTCTGACGCCTGGGGGTAATTCTAAGGAAAGGGATATATAACACGTGTTTCTTTCAGATACTTTTAATTTTCACCTGCACCTCAAAGGTGGTGGTGACCACTTGCAAATCAGAAGAGATCCCAATGTGACTCCTCCCACCCCCGAATTAATTTTGATGCAAATATTTTTTAAGGGCAAGCAGTGGACCCACAGACCACTACCTATTTTCAAAAAATGTTACAAACATTTCATTTTTTTTCTTTTCAAACACATCTGTTTTCCTTTAAGGAAGACGGACTGCATTTAAAAAAAAAAAAAAAGATTGTTTTTTTAAAAATCAGTCACTGACATGAGGGGGGGGTCTGCTGATCCCAGCAGGCCACAATGCTTTGATGGCTTCAATTAACTGCAACCGCCCTCATTAATATTCATGAGATAGATCTAGTGTGACCACACTAGGATCCGCTATTTCCAACTTCTCGATTCTTGTACATTAGAACTGGGAAAAACTCCCATCCCTGCCCTGATGGCAATGCTATTAGTGAACTAAGAGGCAAGTCCAGGATCATGTGTACCCTATATGTGGTAGATTCTTATTATACATGGAGTAAATGTTTATTTAATCAAACAACATTTTTTTTTCTACAGCAGAAACCCTGACCTCACACATTTGAAGGTGCACTCACATGTGAAAATGAAAAAGGAAGCTCTGTAAAATGAAATATTTGCCTACATTCACACATTTTGAGACCAGTTTATGGGCCAGGTACATTACAGTTGGGTAGATTATTCAAGTTACTAGACCTGCAGGTCTAGTAACATTTTAAAGATTTTGTGAGGCCTGTTTGCTTCTAATAACACTGCCACCAGCCATTCAGAAGCTTTGATTTCCTGATTTGTTCCCAGTTGCAGTAGCTTATAAAATCCCTCCTCAGTGAGAAAACATAAGGTTTGGTTTGGTTCTCTTATAAGTTTACGAACTTATGGTATTCTTTTTCATCAGAATTCTGTGCTTTAAATTCCTCAACAGGCCTAAACTCTAATCTCTGAAATGTTGTCATCATCTCCTAACTGTGCTGTTTACATGAACATGGCTTGTTCAGGATAATTGCAATTTAGCCTAATTTCCAGATTCCCCCCTGGTGGCGCCAGCCCGATGAATTATCTTTACTCTTGACTATGTACATGTCCCTGGCGTTTCTTTTCCTTAAATGTAATCCTGGCCACAGTATTCACTATCCGATCAATGTTAATGATTCCTAATGCCTCTGGGTTAATGTCAGGAGCCAGTAATTTGATGTTCTCTGAGCCAACTATGTCTTCCCAATTCCTGTCTCCAATTAACAGGAATATGTACTAGCTAGTACGTCCTGTGATATAAGTGGCATCTTTCAATCTTGTGTCTTTTGCTTTCAGTTTTCCTTGCACTGCTTTGTACGGATTAATTATTTGGTAACGTATATGAGCTAAATTTCTCAGACCTGCTAGACTGACCTAACTTTTTTAGTTTTTCTTTGAATCCTGGCAAAAATGCCACTTTGATCTTCGATGTAAAATGTTCTTCTAGCGTTTAACAAACATCTCGTAAATATCTCTGGGCTCACCTTCTTCATTGCCAACTGCCATTTCTTCCAGATAAACATGCCTTCCTTCTATGCCCAGGTGATGCAAAAGTAGACCATACTTTCTTGATGGGGAAAACATTTTCCCCTGCTACAATCAAATTTGAGCCAAACAGGTTCTGTTACCACTTTGAGGGTGCACAGAGCTGCAATCATCTGATAAAAAGTGGGGCAATTGTGTCATGCTGGCAGCAGCAATGCTGTGCACCCATTGTGTCATGATGGTAAAACATTTAACTAAAATAAGTGGTCACTATATCAAATGAACACAAACAATTCACATAAAATATAGTAGTCAGTTCATGAATAAAACATGACAGTACATACTGAATTACTAGTTCAGAATTCTCAGTGAGAGACAAGACTGTGCAACCCCTTTGCTCTGCACTCTGTATTACTCTGTAGTCAAAGGCTATGTGGTCATTTTCTTGCTCTATGTTACCACTTTCGCTCTCTTGTAACAGCTGGCAATGCTGAATTTCATTTCGCCTTTACTCCCTTCATATTTTTTCCTCCTTCAGCAAGGGTATGCAGACGCCGGTACAATCTTTTATCATGGTGATGTCCCCTTTCGTTCACATTGCTTCAGGCGTTTGCTGCAGGTTGGCAGGATGGCATACCTCAAGACAAAATGATGGAGCTACATTCAAGGTTAATTCTCTGTATGATTCCCATGACTGAATTCTTCTTGTAAGTGTAACAATGCATTGTTCTGCCTTCATAAGGAAAATTGAAGTGTGATAGGACCACTAAGTAACTACTAACATCCTCGCGTACAAAAATAATTCCGTCACAGGAATCATACAGAGAATGAACCTGGATGTAGTTCTGCCATTTTGCACATGCTCTGGTCTAGTCTTTTGCCCGCACTGTTCTACAACATGTTGCTGACTTACATTAGAGGCTGGTTGACGTTTGATAATCGGCCACCCTCAGTTTTAACCTCTCATCACCATTTGTTGAAAGCTCTAAAGTAATAAAAGTGCAGAGATAACTTCTTGAGCAAATGGCTTTATTGCCCAAAATGACAATACTATCAGTGTGCAGTCAGCCTCTAGCCAGGCAGCACCTGCCTGGAAGTAATACTCTAACGAACACATTATGGCTTGCGAACATTCATTTTAACATGAAAGTAAAAGATAACCAGTATCATGAATGCTGCAAGTCCACATCCACAGTAAGGCTTCCCACTTTGCAGTGGCAAATCCTTCACTCAAAGAGGATGAGCCTTTCACATGAATAAATTAATGTGGGGGATATTGGTTATTGACATGATTAGTGCTTCGTATTTATTTTGATTTCTCTGTGAATTTGTGCTGTTAGCCCGATTTAATACATCCTTCATGCATCTATTTTAATCCATTGTAGGGGGGGCACAAATGCATTATCTTTCCTTGCAGTCATGAGTGTCCTTACTGGTAAAATATTTTCCAGATTTTCTTAAGCTATGACAAACAATCCTATTGCTTACTTTTATGATTATAACATTCGGAGTTCTTTTTCAGTGTACAAAGAAGTTGATATTCGTAGCATGTATAGGTTGCAGATACACATGCTATGCACAGTCCTGCCATCTAGTGTTGGGCCCAGACTCTGCAAATTGTTCTCAAGGAAGGTGTTTATGGTCGACTTCATGCGCCTGATCCCCTCCTCCTGGAGGTATTGTGCTTCAACGGCTCCTTTGTTAGATTGTTTTTTTTTTCCGCCATTAGGCTCGGACGGACTGCGGCGGAGTTCTACAGTTTTGATGCCCACATGGTCTACAGATAAAGATAAATCAGCAATCGAGGATGAAGACCGACACACTGATCCAGCATGTATTGAAACTGTGTATTAAAAAACACTGACAAGGCAAACTTCCACATTCTCAACAGCCACACTCGTTGACAATGTTAGTCTCACCATGATGGAGTAGAAGGAAAGCCTATGCAGGAAGTGACCTCGGTGTGGTGCGAAATACTGAAATTCTGAAACACACAAGGCCTGTAACCCAGTGGCGGGCGGCACAATTAAAAGTGGTAGGTCTGGGGCGGGACGGGGCATGTCAACAGATAATGTGGTAGCTAAAATTAAATTAAAAAAAAAAAACTTACCTTGCCCTCACTGCATCTCCTACTCAGCGATGAGGCGGCTCAAGCTAAGTGGTTTTATAAATTTTTTTAATTTCATTTTACCTATCCCGTTGTCTGTGGACTTTTCTGTTCTACTATTTAGGCATGCGAAGCTTCGCATTTCTGGGTTCAACCCCGAGGTACAACAACACATTCTCAATATACACTTTGACCGTGGACACCTGTTTGGTCCAGAAGTTGATACTTCAACTAGAGAAAATAAAAAAGGGCACAGAAACCGCTAAGTCAATAGGAACTTTGCAGTCCACCACTCACAAACAGCCTTTTTGCCGCTTCCAAAGTGGGGGGGGGGAGGGCTTCATAATTAATAACCCGCAGGCCCCAAGCTTCCAGAAACAGCAGTAACAATACCACCAACACTCAGGAAGAGGTTACTACAGAGTTATACGCATAAGAAGAGGTCGTGGCACACCCACAAAGCCAGTCAAAACTAGTAAACCGTAACATCCCAACTATTCCCCCCGATCACACATCACCTGTTGGGGGAAGACTACAGCATTACCATCAGCTGTGGCCCACAGTAACAATAGGCCAAGGGGTTCTTAGAAATTGTCAAATAGGGGTGTTGTCTAGAACTCAAAAAAACAACCACCCAATATCCCACCACGAAAACACAAATTCAATCCACAGCTCCTGCATCTGCTAAAAGAAGTAAAAGCGCTAATACAAAAAAGGGGCTATAGAACCAGTTACACACAAACATCAAGGGAAAGGAGTATACTCCCATACTTCCTAATCCCCAAAAAGGACAGAATGCTATGCCCCATCCTAGACTTACGTCCACTAAACTACTACATCCTATCAGTATTCTTTCATATAGTAACATTATATAATGTAATACCACTATTACAGGAAGGCGACTTCATTAGATCTGAAGGATGCATACTTGCACACTGCCAATACCTATGGTTTGTGATAAGTGGATGTCACTATCAGTTCAAAGTACTACCCTTGAGTGTAACAGTCCCATGTGTGTTCACCAAAGATTAGCAGTAGTAACTGCACACCTAAGGAGGGAAAATATACAGGTCTTCCCTTACCTATGCGATTGGCTAAACAAACGTTCCAGCAAACAAGCATGTTGACATGGCATACAAACTACAATCAACCTTTTACACAAACTAGGATTCATAATAAATACAACGAAATCCCATCTGCAACCGCTCCAAATACAACTGTACCGTGGAGTAATACTCGATTCAATAACCAGGAAAGCATATCCCAATCTCCAAAGGGTTCTCAATCTCTACAACCCACTGGCTCTTTTTCAGCAACATCGTCACCTAACAATCAAAATTGTGATGCGGCTATTGGGTATGATGGTTTCTTGCACTGCAATAGTATCACATGCCAGACTGCATATGAGACCCCTTCAGGAGTGCTTAGCGTCACAATGGTCACAAGCGAAGGGCAACATGGAAGACCTAGTGTTTGTTTCACCCAAGGTCCATCAGGCACTACAATAGTGGAACACACAAAACACAACAGGGGAGAGAGCCTTCAGGGACCCAATCCCACAAGTGACAGTAACATCAGATACATCACTCATGGGTTAGGGTACTCACATGGAATACATCACAGTACAGGGTCACTGGTCAGCACAACTTACATTCCATGTCCATGTACCAGAACTGCTAGTCATACAGCTATATCATAACGGGTTCAAGTCAATATGTTTGGGGAAAAAAAACTTCTACGCACAGACAATATGACTGCGATGTATTACATACAGAAACAAGGAGGGGCCCACTCACTGCAGTTTTCACAACTAGCACAAATGATATGAAAGTGTGCCTTCAAACACAATATTCACCTCCTGGCACAATACATATCAGGAGTAGACAATAGTCTAGCGGATCTGCCATGCAAAACACAGCAACAAGTACACGAGTGGGAAGTTCTACAAACATACTTCCAACGGTAGGGGACTCCAACAATCGATCTCTTTGCCACTGCAGGAAATGCAAAATGCCTAAACTACACATCAAGGCATGCACACCTACAATACAAGGGCAATCCAATATGAATGAACTGGTCAGGGACATTTGCATATGCTTTTCTACCTCTCCCACTCCTACCCTATGTGTTCAAGAAACTCAGACAAACATCATTACCATTGATACTTATAGCTCCAACATGGGCGCGAAAGTCATGGTGCATGACCCTGTTTTAGCTGTATATCACAAGAAGCTTCCCAACATACCAAACCTTCTCACACACAGTGGGGTCAGAGCCAGACACCCCAATTCATAACACCTCAATCTTGCAATCTGTCTCCTGGGGTAATAGAATTGTGGTACCTTCATTACCAGCAGAATGTATGGACTTTTTCAAGGAAGCTAGAAGGCCAACAACAAGGGCATATTATGCAGCCAAAATGAAACATTTTGTTCACTACTGTACTGCAAACAAAATAAACCCTTCTTCAGCAACAGAAAAAGAACTAAAATGCAACTTTTTACATCGGCAAAAATCATATATAACTTACATGTCTATATGCCATTGCTGCTTACCTACAAAATAGGAGGCATCAATCTTTTTTGTATTCCAGTCATAAATGCTTTTATAGAGGGACTTAAAAGAGTAATTTCACCAAGTACACCCCCCTGTACCATCATGGAACTTAAACATCGCACAAACCAGGCTAATGTCTACACCCTTGAGCCCATGCACAAATACAAAATACAATTTCTAACATGGAAAGTAGTGTTTCTTGTTGCAATTACATACTATGCAGAGTGTGTGAAATACATTCTTTCACAATAGAAGGACCTTACTTCCAAGTGTTTTAAGACAAAGTTTGACTATGCACAAATCCCAAGTTTCTACCAAAGGTGTATCACCTTTCTGTCTAAATCAGACACTAGACTTATCAGTATTCTTTCTAAAATCATAAACTGTCGCAGAGAGAGCGTTACATACATTAGATGTTAAAAAGATTAACGTATTAGCCTGGAAGGCAGTGATTGCTCCCTCACTTTCCGCATGGAAAAATGGTCTAGACTTTTGTATGGGTCTGGAGATCCCGGTGTTTGAGGCCAGGGGATGTCCCCGGAAGCATTACAAGATATGGAGGCGCTGGGCTGATTATCGGGGCCTGGAACTTGAGCCGCCCCAGTGAGATCGGAGCTGAGATCCAGGGTGACCTCTGAATTTTCAGTTGTTTATTTTTCTTCACCGTGTTGCTTTGATTTGGGATTCATTCATGGTCCTTGGGCAGGATAAGTGTCCCTGGTTGATGAGGTCTTATGTTGTACAATGGCAACGTTACAAGAGATATGTTGCTCTGGAATAGATGGCAGTGTGTGGGGGTGGGTGGGGTTGTTTATGGGTTTGATTTTATTTGTATTGCCTTCATTTTCTCCTTATTTTTATGAAAAAATGGTCAAATTCAATTTTTGTATCTTGTATGCGGCAGGTGTCTCTGGGGCTCAGAGATCTGCATTATTTGTGATATTTTGGCAAGTATCTGTTTTAAAAAAGCCTTAATTTATTAGGACTAAAGCATTCAGAAAAATACAACAATTATTTGGTTCATTTTTCAAACTCCCGAAAAAGGTAATCCAATATCAAAAGCTGGAATCGCAAGATGGATTGTAAAATGTATAGAAATGTATTACACTAGAGCGGAAAGAACATTACTGACAATGCCAAGGATACATTCTACAAGAAAGAAATCTGCATTAATGGTATTTTTAGGAAACATCCCACTAACAGACATTTTCAAAGCTGCAACATGGTGAAGCCCACACCCATTTATAAAACACTATTGTGTGGTTGTATAAGCCAGACAACAAGCTTTAGTGGAGCAAATGGTTCTCAGAACATTATTACAAAGAAAAAAAACATCTCACACTCAAAGCATCCGCAAGAGGAATACTGCTTTACAGTCTATGCATAACGTGTATCAGCAGCCAACACATGCTTCCAATGGAGTATGTTACTTACCCTGTAAGCATCTATTCGTAGCGTGTAGGGATGCAGATTCACATGCACTCTCCCGCCTCCCCAGCAGGTATTAGACGGTGGAACAAATACACAATAATATACAGCATGTTCAATAGCATACAACTAACTTAGCAGTCTATATCCTCACTTCCTATGGTGGGGAAAAACACTACAATCTAACAAAGGAGCCGTTGAACATGTGCAATACCTCCAGGAGAAGGGGATTTGACACACAACTTCAACCATTAACACTTTCTTCGAGAAAACAACTTGTAGAGTCTGGGCCAACACCAGATGCACGAGTGTGCATAGCATGTGAATCTGCAGCACTTTATGGGATGACTAGATGCCCACAGGGTGACAAACGCCTTCCTCATGAACTAGCCTTTTGCCAGGAAGTAGAGCTATGAAAGCACTGCCTAATGCATGTTATTTCATTTACAGCTAAAGTCCTAGAAAACATGTTCTTGGGCACAAGGGCATCAGAACATAACTTGAAGAAACGAAATCTGGAAAAAATGTGAAGGCTGAACTTGTAGACATTGATTCATGGAAGAGGATTTTTCTGTATTATTGATGTGAAAAATGTTTCAGATGTAAAGAAACTACTCTTTTGAATATCATCGAACTCTTACAAATCAAGGGCTTTATATATACTAAGAAAGACATTTTATCTATTAAGGGAACTTTAAACCATTATAAAAGTTACACATGAGACAGGACACAGTGCTAAATGTGACGCCTGTATAAATAAGTGACATTAATTTCAAGGATGTTTATAGTCCTTGTTTGAATGTGAAAAGCCTTCTCTACAAATGAATCCCCAACAATGTATCAAAAAAATCAATGTAAGCAATACTACCCGTGAAACATATGAGCTGTTAAAACATATCTATTAGATTTCTCCTTTGAGTCATCAATAATATAAGATACAGAGCAATTGTGCTAGTATTATAGCTGTGACAAAACAGTGTGCCACTAGGCTTTCAGCACCAATGTATATTTAATTTTACATCGGAGAGTTTGAGAAATTATGTACTGTACCGATTGTGACAAAGCCCATAGAATATAGGAGTATTCAGAAGGTGTGCTGATAATTACATGTACGCTAAAAACAAAACCGAGACACAGAAATTGTGAAACTAAGCCAAATAGTGTTCAGACACAGTTCTTTGATGAGTGTGTAAAGCTCCTTCCCAATAAGGGCACAGCATCAGAAAATCCACTTACCACTCATTGATGTAATTTTCACATACTAATAATATTAATAAAAAAGTCTGAGTAGGAATTCTCCATTAGTCCATCAGAAAGTCCCTGTAAAGAGAAACCATATTAATTTTATAATTGTGGCTAATCTTCATTTCAACATAATTTTAGATTTTTTCTTTAAAGGAAACATCCTTACAATGGAAACCCTTACGAAAGGTGACAAGACCCCCATTACGAATGAACATCCTGCTTTCCATCAGAAAGTCCAAGGGAAAAAATATAATCGTAATGAATGCAGCCGGTCTTTTAATAGAAAAGTAATTTTAATGGCACACCAGAGAACCCATATGGTTAACCAAACATATAAATGCATTGACTGTGACAAGACCTTCATTACAAAGGGGAAACTCATTTTACATCAAAGAAGCCACACTGGAAAAACATTATTTAAATGTACTGAATGCCACAAAGCTTTTAGTAGAAATGATTCACTAATTGAGCACCAGAGACTACATACTGGTGAAAAACAATATAAATGTACAGAATGTTACAAGGCTTTTAGTTCAAAAAGTTCACTAATAATGCACCAGAAAATCCATACTGGTGAAAAACCATATAAATGTACTGAATGTTACAAGGCTTTTAGTAAAAAAAGTTCACTAATAATACACCAGAAAATCCATACTGGTGAAAAACCATATAAATGTACTGAATGTGGCAAGACGTTTCTATTAAAGCAACACCTAACGCTACACTGGGGAACCCACTCGGGGGAAAACCCCTATAAATGTACTGAATGTAATAAGACTTTCATGACCAAGCAAAGGCTTTTGCAACATTATGCAGTTCATACTGGTGAAAAACCATATAAATGCACTCAATGTGAAAAGGCATACAGGTCAAAGAGAGAGCTAATGCTACATAAGAGCGTCCACAGTGGGGAAAGACCATATAAATGCACTGAATGTGACAAGACATTCAAAACAAAGCCAGAGTTAATGAAACATAAAAAGATCCACAGTGAGAAAAAAGCCTTTGAATGTACTGAATGTACGACGGCTTTCATGACAAAGGGAGCTCTGATAGTGCATCAGATGATCCATACTGGGGAAAGACCATATGAATGTACTAAATGTGATAAAGCATTCATAGCAAAATACCGGCTAGTGCTACATCAGAGAACGCACACCGGGGACACGCCGTATAAATGTACTGAATGTACCAAGGCATATTTTCGAAAGGCAAGTCTAATTCGACATCAGGTTCACCACACTGGCGAAAGACCATATCAATGTACCAAATGCAACAAAGCTTTCATAGCAAAGTTTGAGCTAATGAGGCATGTGAGAATCCACTCTGGTGAAAAACCATATAAGTGTCCTGAATGTGACAAGGCTTTTAGAATAAAAGGAGAGCTAATACTACATCAGAGAACCCACACTGGGGAAAAACCATATACATGTACTGAATGTGAAAAGGCCTTTAGCAGAAAGAGAAAACTAATGCAACATCGTCGGCTACACACTATTGAAAAGCCATATAAATGTATTAAATGTAATAAAGCTTTCAAAATACATGAATATCTACTAGCACATCAACGATCCCACTCAGGTGAAAGACCATATAAGTGTACTGAGTGTGAGCAGGGCTTTATGACAAAAACCGAGATGACTCCGCATCTGCGAATCCACACAGGTGAAAAACCATATGAATGTACTGAATGCCTCAAGGCTTTCAGGGTAAAAGGAGCACTAATACAACATCAGAGAATCCACACTGGTGAGAGGCCATATAAATGTTCTGAATGTGATAAGACTTTCAAAGCCTTGCCAAATCTATTAATACATCAAAAAACCCACACTGGTGAAAAACCACATAAATGCACTGAATGTGACAAAGCATTCAACAGAAACAGTCAGCTAACAATACATCATAGAACCCATACTGGTGAAACACCATACGCATGTACTGAATGTAATAAGGCTTTCAAGAGCAGGGCAGTACTAATATCGCATCTCAGAACCCACAGTGAGGACAGACCACATAAATGTACTGAATGTGACAAGGATTTCAAGAGAAAAGAAGAGCTAATGTTACACCACAAAACACACACTGGAGAAAGACCATATGAATGTTCCGAATGTGACAAGGCATTCAGCAGAAAGAATCCGCTAATATTGCATCAGAGAACCCATACTGGTGAAAAACCATAAACATGAACTGAATGTGACAAGTCTTTCAAGAGAAAGCCAGCGCTAATGTTCCATCTCAGAAACCATTCTACATTTTATGTGGTCTTTCCTCTGAAAGACCACATAAAAGTACTGAATGTTAATAGGATATCAAAGTAAAAAAGGGCCAATGTTGCACCACAAAATCTACCCTGGAGAAAGACCATATAATGTTCTGACCATGACAAGGCTTTCAAAAGAAAGTGTGGCAGGCGGTTTCTGTAAATGCAAGAGATTCTCACTGTGCTGTCGGACTTCTATAAATGTGGCCGGCGGAGTACACTTGCCATGGTGGGAGTAAAGTACTCCACTATGACGATGGTACTAACACCATTTTCCAGCATTTGAATCAGGCCCCAAGCTCCATGGAAGAACTGTAGCATGCTACAGGCCCCATTACTCCGATGGCCGTCCCTATGCTCACCTCCCTCCCTGTACGTTATCCTCCGACCCACAAGGCTTCCTCATGTCAACTAACATCATCCTCCCATCACCACCCGGGTCCTTCCTTGGTTACTTCTTTATAAAGTTAACACGTCCCTCCATCCTAGCCTTCCATGCTAGTTGGCGGAGCCTCTACATGACATCCTCCATTGGGTCCCATCATCCTACCAGGACGCACAAGGAAACTTCACACCAAGATATTGCATCATGTAGTAACAAGCAAGTCACAGATTCCTCTTCCTCACTCCACTATAAGCCAGTATTTTCCTCTCTTCAGCGCTTATAATGGACAAATTAAAATACAGGCATTTTCATGTTCATTGTTATTATTTCCAATATTCTGATAATGAAATCACCCAAACATGTATACGGTCACTTTATCTACTGAACCTGTAATGTACCTGATGGATGCCACTTGTTTTCTTCTTCACCCTGTTGTAACAACCGATGTCCAAGCTCAACAAAACCCAAAGAAATTGTTTGGAAAAAAAATCAGGCCCCAAGTTGTTATTAAAAAGATGTATTTCATTTATTGAGGATTATACATGTGTCAATCATTTTACATCCCTTTCATGCACATCAATTACTTCAATGGACTTGGTCAATGAACCTAAAGATTGTGTTTGAAATTTTTTCTTAAAACTCAAAATCTCAATGTATTTTCGGCCATCCTGGTCCTACATAAGGGGATTATTTGATCATTCAGTACTGCAAAAAAGTAAACGGACATCAGTGCTGATAAAAAGGGGGAATCAGCAGCATTCCAAATGAGGGTCACAACAGGAATCAGTAAAATATCATGGTGTGGCTAAAGGGTGTGAATTAGCAGAGGAAATAGAATCTCACTCACCAGAGAGATTCAGTCAGTGGTTTAAAAATGTTAGTCACAGGGTAATGTTTTAAACTAAACAAAAAGCACTGAAATTCACCAGCTATAATTATCTCAATCAACTATCACTCATGCGTTAAAGTAAATATAACTTGCGCCCACACCATGCACAGTTTTGTCAGCAATGATTTCATTTCAAATGTTGCAGTGATGATATAAATGATGTTATAGATTATGTAATGAGTTATGTAATGTGTGTAATTAGCTTTGCATGGCGAGTGCCCGTATTATATTTACCTTAGGGCACTAGTAATAGTTACTTGAGATAGCTTTAACTGATTATTTCAGTGGGATTTGCCACTGCAAATCACTGCAGACACGGAGGCCCAGGCCCTATTTAAATATATTTCTTCTCTCTGGCGAGAGACAGCAAGGCCTCTGTGACTCCTGTGGGAATCTGGGAGTTGCATTTTGGGACCCCCACTCCATTCTCTGCCCCCCCCCCCCCCCCCCTCTCATTTGACAGATCACACTGAACCTTTCCAGAACGGAGCTGAGGGGAAAAAAAACACTTTTTTGGAAAGTTTTGTAAAAATTCATCAAATGGCACCAACGTTTTTAGCAAATCAAAAAATCCATTTCCTATGAAACCTTAATCCTAACTATAACTACAGAGTGGCGACACAAGTATGTTTGTTTGAAAGGAATAAAAAAGGTGAAAAGAGACAGTTGCCTCATTGGTGAGTTGCAGAAAGCTTTAGGATACAAACAGTAAATTAATTATAAGAGAAAATATAGGCGAGTTAATAGGTGGAAAATGGTGGCAGAACACTCATTTTGTGAGGAATCAAATATGGAAATTGTTCATAGCTATCAAGGCAAAAGAAAAGAGCAAGTGAACACTACATTAAGGTATTCGAAAAAGCAAGAAAATCAGTGTCCAAACATTGATGGAGGCTCTTCAACAGCTAATAACAATGGTGTGGCCTCTTCCCATAGATTAAGAATCTGATTTCGTACATCAGCTAGCAAACGTGTAGCACAGGTGTTTGCTGGGGACTAAGAGCTGCACCCCATCTATCATACCAACCAAAAGGCTTTATGGCATACCAACCAAAAGGCTTTATGGCATCCCAACACATCTTGAACTAAAACACATCAGTTAACCAATGATGAATAACCTAAGTATAAAGAGCCAAATACGTTGGGCATCATAGTCCTCTAATTTCTGTTGGCCCAGAGTGTGAGGACGTAGGTGATAAAAGTCTTGGGACACTATAGAACCAGGTGGCATGGGGGTGTTGTGGCAATCCACATCACTGATTCAGATGCGATTTGTGGGATGTCCAGTCAACTTGAGGACACTGTGGGTGATGGTGTCACTTCGCTCAAATCAGGGTTGTAGAGTAGATATTCCTGGAAATCCTCTTGAACAGTGACGTGAGACCGTTGTTTTCTTTCATGTGGGCATGACAACATGAAAGTCGAGTCTTACCAACAATTACTGAAATACGTTTGATGAATGAGTAAACAAGCAAGTTAGTATAGAGCGAGATAATTAGTTGCTCTAAATCAGTGATAATCAGATCATAAAACTCATGTGGGCTGGTATAAATTTAATATAACATTTTAAAAAATGTATTTAAAGAAATGAATTGATTATCAAGGTTTTAAGTATTTTTATCACTGGTTGACACAAACAAATATTGGATGCGTTCTCGTTTCCTTTGATTCATAGGATGTTCTACCTTTGCTCCCTGCTTAGTGAACCCTTACAGGCAATCGATCTCACACCTACATAGCAAATGTCAGTGACCACCTTCTGTGGCTCATTTGTTTGTTACAGAGTCTTCACCATGGAAAACTCTTGTATTAATGATAGGTGATCTCCTGGATAGGTGGTAATGACACTGGTAATGTTCTGCCCTATAACAATACGTGCCAGAGGTCAGTGTATAAACATGTTGGGAGTGATCCTGTATTCATGAAGGAAACGGATACAAAACGATATATGGTAAAAAAAATGTTTAAAATGTGTGTGCATAAAAATCAAGTTTGTCTCAGGATGAAAATCTCTTGTTTTTTAATGTGTCAATGGATTTTACATTGTTGAAGTAAAAACTGAAAATATTCTCTGTCTGATCATTGCTACTCTTTGTTCTGGTTGTTTTTATTTTAAAGAGTTATCAATCCAAAACCTCTCCTTACCGCTCTACCGCACTTCCCTTCCATCCTACATCTTCAACCTTTTCACAAGATGTCAACCCTTTACCTCTCTACCTCCATACTCCTTATCTTTTATGTGTTGTTCCTTTCCCTGTACCATTTTGGCATTGCAATATCTTCCCCTGGTGTTACCTCCCTCTTTAATTGTGGTGTCTTCCCCCAGCACTTCACTGTTGTAGCTCTTGCAACACTCAAACCTAGCCAAAGGTTGTCAAGATGTCTTCCATCATGTTCGATGCAGAATTTTTTCATTGACAACTGGGAAGGCCAGGCAGTTAATGATCATGTTCTTCACCTAAGCACTGATATCCTGAACTTGTGCTTTCTCAGAGTACTTGGTAGACAGTGGAGACGGACAGACTGATACTCTGCTGCTGTTAATGTGGTGGGATGGCTCTTGAACGTTTGGCTTATACTTCTTTTCTTTCATGACCCCTTTAGCAATGTTCATGCATTTATCTACTGCATAACAACTACTATCTCTTCAGGAGATCTTGTTCAGCAGTGAATACAAAATATTGCAATTGGAAGATTCATTCTATTGGCAACCCCAACCTTAATAAGGACCCTTGGAAGAGGGAAAGTAAAGGTTTGTGTCAGTTGACATCTAGGAGTCATTTCCATAGCAAGTTAGATTAACCATGTGGCATTTCCATAAGAAAGCAGGATTGTTTAGAGGAGGTTCTTGAAGGGCTCCAGAAGTAGTGATTTTGAAAAAAGCATGTGCAGCATGTCATCCTGCCAAGGAAACTCCTAACTTCCAAGAGGAATTCGCACAGGGCAGTGACACTCTTACTCAAAAAGGCTAACACCTACCCTACACTGCAGGTAAATGACATGCCTATTTTGCTCTTGCCTCTTCCAGCTAAGACTATTGAAGCAGAACTGAATTCCCTTCCTGATATTTCCGTTTTACTCCTTTCAGGGTTTTGGCCTAGTGATGGTAATGAAGCAGTTCTAGTAGCTGGCTTGACAACATTCGATTCAACTTGGGGGAGGAGATGTGGCATAACGGGCAGAGGTGTTGACTTTAAAGCTGGAGACCAGATTAGAGTTCTTGCGTTGGCTCAACCTTCTGTGCCCAAAAAAGTTCTGACATTGTGTAATGTCATCTGGTGCTCATGTCAAGTGCTTCAGTACCCTTTGGCCAAGTTTGCTCAATATAAAACTGCAAAAGGAAGCCTTGGAATTAAGAGGCTCACCTCATTCTAATTAGGAGTCTTTATGAAATAGGAGTGAAGGGTGTGCCTCAGCCTTGCTGGAGTGTTTTTGTAGTCACAGAGAGCAAGCAGACGCTGTTCCCTTTCGCTCAACATTTTGGTCTTTGCCTTGTGGAAATCTGTATGTGTCTTCTCCAAGTCCAACATTGCTTAATGTCTATATGCACTATCTTGTATATCCCAGTGAAGAGAGCAAGCAGTTGCTATTCTTCTTAGTGCAACATTTTAGTCTCTCCCCAGTGAAGTTGCTGCTTGCCTGGTCCTTTGTCTTTTATATTTTTGCATTTTGTGGGAAGCGCAACTAACCTTACAGGGATCCTGGTGCTAAAAACACACTATTTGTAAAAATGTAGTTGAATCCAAAACCTTTATGTGTAAAAAGTTGAGTTTTTGAAGCTTTTGCAAATGCGTATGAAAAGGAGATCCCTCTAGCTCTTAGTCAGGAACCTTGAGAGGAACTAATAGACAGGAAGAAGCGGTACATAAAGTCTGAATGAGTTGGTAAAGGGTGAACAGTTTTTTACACACACAGCTTTTTTCATAAATGGTTTTATGACACATACACCATTAGCATCATTTCATGGAAAATTGCGGGGGCTCGCACAAAAATTTTAAACCCAGACTGCATAAGGCTAATAAATCAACATGAAATTATATGCTGTCAAAAAACCCGGCTACCTACAGATTTCCATAGTTGATGGGATTTATGCCCCCTTCCAACCCGCAATTTCATCTAAGGCAAGGAGGCCAACTTCTTTTTGTAAAAGCAACGGACCTAAAAGCACAGAAATCTTGGTCGTCCCCCTATTTCTTGATCTCTCTATTAACACTCCCTGCTGCCTACAATATTCTGTTCATTAATATTTATTATAACATCTTTAAGCATTCGACTAGGGACACTGTCAAACAATTGGCCACATTTCTGGTGGGCTTTTACTACCAAGCCAAACATCCTGCTCGTATCATTTGAGTTGAGGATTATAAAATCAGGACCTGTAAACTGTCTAGTACGTGTGTGTTTGGATTGTGTAATGAACAAAATGTCAATGTAACTCACTTTATTCACTGTCTATGGGGATGCAAGTAATGGTTTGTTGATGAAGTTCGACCTAGTTTTTGCAAGTGAAGCCTGTAGCCCTAATAACCCCACAGTCCCTACCTTTATAGGAAATCGTGCTGGCTCTATTAAAGACCATATCCTACTATCCACTGAATTATTGCCCTACTTAACTAGCTTTGAGGTCCTTGTAATCCGTATAAGTGGCCACAATCCACTCTTTACTACCTCGGGCTCCCTTATCCAAATGCCAAAACCCAAAAATGCAGTTAATTTGGAAATCTCAAGGAATAAGGATTTAAAACTAAACTGGAGTAAGTTTGATCCTGTCACATTTACTCAAACCATTGTTAACGATTCCACTGCTGCCTTTATGTCTTGCATTTGTAGGTCTGGCTCAAAAAACCTCACATCTGCAGCTGCCCCCAAGAGAGCCTGCCCCTTGCCGCTGGTTCAATGCTCCTTGTTCCCTGGCACATAAGAAAATATTGGTTGCACTGAAGAGCCACCCACGGGTACCAAGAGATGTTAAGCTGGCTAAGAATGATTATAAAATGACACCTGAGGAAAGGAAAAGGGAAATTAGGTGTAAAATCTTGGAGGATCTTCAAATGGCTGGGGCTCTGAAGTATAGCACTAAATTCTTGGATGTGATTAATTTGTCCTTTTTAGGTCTCGCCTTGCTATCGCGTAAGCGATCGCAAAGCGAGCCTATAGTAAGGGGCTCCCAAAAGTGCTCCGAAAACCGGATTGCATGGCGAGCACGCGCACAATCACGCGCATCGTGCCACCATGCAATCCGCTTTTGGCATCGTACTTCAAAGGGTCTGCTCCCCCGCCTGGAATGCGCTCTCCCGCCCCCGCCAAGCGCGCGCGCCACGCTCCGCTGGGCTTGTCTTGTTAAAGTAAGCAACTTTCAATCCAACACTCAGGAGGAGTCCGGGTTACAGTAATCCCTTACCAGTCAACCCGGGAGCGACGATAGCAGGGTTTAGGCGTGGCAAACAGACAAACATTTCAAGATGAAGCAATGCAGCCCCCGGAGTACGGCATTTATCAAAAATGTGGCAATGTATCTCAATTCCTTCCATTCCAGGAGCGGGCAAATCGCCAAATTAAAAGCTCCACGGCAACCAAAACGAAATTAGACCTAGCACCCCTTTAAACGGAAGACTGGGGAGAGAGAGACTACTAGCCTGACAAATCCCATAACCCACGTTTATCAGCGGAGACCCACGTTTATCAGCAGAGACATAGACTCGGTTTTCAAAATCGATGCTTTAATCCTCACAATAGGTTGCCACACGTTAGGTTCCAAAGACACTGCCCAACAAAGACAACTCTTGTAACTAAAACAGTACTTCGCGTCAGGAATATTTCATAAAAAGACCACAGAAAAAGCATTCAAGAAACAGGCTTCACTTATCTTCTTACGTTAAACAGTGGTTCTAGGAAATTTTAATTTTTAAAATTCTCACGAGCTGACTTACAAGCAGTTGCCCAGTGTTCGCAGCCGATATTAAGATAGTTCGAGCAAGAACACCGAAGGAAACAAATTTGAGTACTGGCTGGAAACAGCTGGCTTTTTCCCGACAGACAGGAAGCTGATGGGGAGACTGGGTGAAATAATTGCGGAGAGGATACAGACTTCACTTCTGGCCACTGAGTCACGGCTCACAAAGTAGCCTGTTGTGGCTGCTGAACCTCATGTTGCTGCAACCCTACCTCCCTTCCAGTCCCCATACATTCCCTCTACCATCTGCTTCAGCAAACACCTGGCAGCCTCACGACTAAAGGACAAGCCTACCCCATGATATGCAAGCGGTCGGGGGCAGCGAGAGTGATCAATATCTTGCAGAAGGCATTAATTAAACTTCTCTTTAAGTTTCCTTCAACGGCCAAAACTGTGGGATACAAATTAATATTGTGAAAGTCCTGTTTTTTTTGCCTTGCATGACATTCTGCTCCACAAGGGAACCAAGCTCTCAGGAAGACCCACAGCGTTGAGTCTGGAGGCCTTCATCGTTGACAGAGCACCCTTGCACCTCTCCTCCCCCTTTATCGGCAAGGTATTTTAGAGGCCAGGGTAAGGACCCGGAATACCAGATTTACTTCCCTGGGCACTGCTGATCACAGCATCAATTTGAGGGGAAAAGGCTCTGGACTCAGCCACATTCCTACAAGACTTAACACAGCTTCCAATCCATACACTGATCCAACTGTAAATCGAATCACTAGCTCCTCCAAGGAAGAGGTGTTTAGCAAATTGTAACTATCGCCTCCCCAGCTTCCACTCAAACAAGAACCACCCCCTCTTGGGCCCTTTACCTCAACAGTGCTCAACCCAAGCAAGGAGTAGGATGAGTCTGTACTAGTGCTTTCGGAGTCCGAGTTGTCTGCACATTCGGTATCCAGCATGAAGACATCCTTTTGAGGATCTGCCCCTGTGACCACCTGACCGTAGTTTCATTTAGAAAGGAGGTATACAAGCATTTGCAATGCAATAGGTCTCGCATTTACGCGAGTTTGAGCTATTGCCATTGCAAATGACAATGCCTTTTATTTTTGTTTTCATTTTTAAAACATAACTAAAAGGCATTGTCATTTACAATGCCAATAGCTTAAACTCGCGTAAATGCGAGACCTATTGCATTGCAAATGCTTGTTCAAGGAAGCTGACACCACTAACATAGTCACCATTATTGAAGTAGTTTATTTATTTATATAGCGCCTGAATCACCTCCGAAGGGGTATCTCTGCGCTAATGGACAGACGTGACAGTGCTGGTGCTATGTCAGGCGTCTAGAACAAAAATGTTTTCAGGGATTTTCTAAAATGAAGATGGTCCAAGCACTGCCTTAGTGCAATCGGGAGCGAGTTCCAGTTCCGTGAGGCAAGATACAAAAAGGCTTTTCTCCCAGTCCTAGACTTATTAATCCAAAGAACTTTGAGAAGGGATTTGGAGCTAGATCGGAGATCTCTAAGAGGGGTATACTGGCAGAATTTCTCAGCAAGATATGTTGGACCACTATCATACACTGCCTTATGAATGATGCAGCAAACCTTGAATTTTATTCGTTTACGCACCGGAAGCCAATGGAGCTGCCGCAGCAGCGGACTTCAGGATGATCTGCGAGGGGCGTTCAGTACTAACCATGCCGCTGTATTTTGGACTACTTGTAAACGATCCAACGAAGCCTCGTTAGCCGAAATCAATAAAGCATTACAGTAGTCCAGGTGACTCAGCACTAACGTCTGGATAAGAGTCCTCCGTATATGGTCTGGGAGGAAGGGAAATATTTGTCTCAATAGACTCAGCACATGAAAGCATGAACTCACAGTATAGGTCACCTGCTCCTTCATATTCAATTTCTGCTCAATGAGAACCCCCAGGTTTTTTACTGATGCCTTAGGGGCAGAAGAGACACCCAGCTCCCCTGGCCACCACTCTGGTGTCCACAATAATGTGGCCTCTCGGAAGAGCATAATCTCTGTCTTTCTGGCATTTAGTTGGAGAAAGTTGGTACACCTCCACTGAGATATTGCTAGCACGCCGTAAGAGAAGGTGGTCCGGGCTGTTGTGGACAATTTAGGCGCCACAAAGTAGGCGCCTGTGTCCTATTATACGAAGATTTTTTCCTTGTGGGAGCTACCACCCTCACAGGGGACAACTGGTTCCCACGGCCATAGCAGCGGTTAGTGATCTCCAAAAAACAATTAATATTGAAGAGGTTACTATAGCTATTAATAAATATATCTTGGGTAAGCTTTTGTGGGCCCCATTTCTAACATGTATTTAGAGCGGTAATCACGGCACCATTCCTGACTCCTGGTAACAACTGTATTGGTCCCGATAGTTAAAAAAGGGGACAGGTCACAACCGTCATGCTATGGACCAATTTCACTCATCGATTGAAGCGCAAAAATCATGTGCCGGTCTTATCATCCTACCTTGAAGAATGGGATTATTAAAATAATTTTCTATCTGACACCCAATTTGGTTTTAGACTTGGCTTCGGGACAATCGAGAAATTTCTAAATCTTTACCTTATCTTGGGGAAGTACACAAGGGAAAAAAATAATATGTGCACCTAGCTTTCATAGACTTGTTGAGTGCATTCAACCTCATGAATCGCAATAAGCTGTGAGATCTAATATGACTTATAGATGTAGACCTGGAACTTTTAAACCTCATTTGTCGCTTACACCAAAACCTCATTTGTGGATGGAGCACAGTAAGGGTGCTCCACCCACATCAAGCCTACCCGGGGTATCAGGCAAGGGTGTATCCTGGCCCCGTTCCTTTTCCTTTTATGCATTAATGGGATAAATAAAGTTCTGATAGAAAAAGAGGACGACGTACTGCGTATGGGGAACAAGCTGGTCCCGATTTTATTATATGCGGATGACGTGGTGCTAATTTCCTGAACTGCAAATGGGCTCCAGAATCTTCTGGATTTATTTTTGGCATTTATGAAGGACCTGGATCTTCAGGTTAACTACTCAATGTCCTGAATGACGTGCGGTCGACCCAGCACGAAGTCTAAGAATTTCAGTATGGGGGACCATATCTGATAGTTCTTTTTAACCAGTCACTAAATTGGGCTCCCCTTTTAACATTAGGACTCCAGCTTTATAATAGGAATATAGAAGCCATATTTAGATTCGCTAGAAAGCTGCAGAACAAACCAATTATCGACATTTTGAATTTATATAGGAGTAAGTGCATTTCAGTGGGCATATAGGGTTCTGGGCTGTGGGGCTCTAGCAGGACCGGAACCTCCAAATAGCAGAAAACAACTTTACCCGCAGATTGCTTTCCATGCCAGGTGGCACAGCCACCCTAATACGTCACGAAGAACTGGGGCTGACATACCTGGAAGATTTGATCAGCCTTGCCCCCCTATTACTGTGGGTCAAAATCTGAGCCACATCTGAGAATGTTTTGTTTCCATCTCTCCAGACCCGCTGATTTGAGTGTGGTAACCAGGATAGAGCAGTACGACACAGGTGGAAGTCAGTGGCTTGAGAAACCTAATATAGATTCATACTCTGGGTGGACCGAGTTACCATTGGTGGTGCCACCCATCCATTTTATTGGCTTACTGATTAGAGGCCAGTATTTTTTACTTTATATTGCTTGATGATTTTCAGCAGAGTGACACTATTTTGGTCCTGAGGAATGTTCTAGAACGGAGTTTCGTCACAGATGGGCAGAAACATGTCGACCTCACGATAAGTGAACTGCACTATTGATGCCCAGTCCATTTTCTCTGTTTTTAACCCTATCCACTTGGGGCATCAGAATAAAATAAGGAATTTCCCCACCGGAAGTAGTTTCAATTATCACTTACATGCACTCTGCCCCTTACTTAGATTCTTGATACAGCTCATCTTGAGGAAAACACCTCTTCTTCTTCCCGGCTGGAGAGTTGTAGCCCACAGCAGGTACCTTGCAGTCCTGTTGTGAGGAGGGAACCCAATCATGAAGCATGTCACCTTCGGGTGAGTGAAGGTTCTTGTCCTTAAAACAAAATGCTTTGTCTTTACAACTTTTCTTTCTTATTCATTCATTCATTCATCTATTTATCAATTTCCTATCTAGTTTCAGAGCATACCAGATGTTTCTATGTGTGAATTAATGTTTTGACTAGAACTTGCAAAGCTGAATGCCTATCATTAAACAGTCCCTCTGATGCCATGGTTATCGTACGCGAAAGACACTATTTAGGCCTTAGGTCTAATGGATCTGTATCATAACCCCTCGTTGATTGGGCTCAAACTCAAATTGCTTGTCAGACAATCTTACATGAATCACTGTATGAATATTCATTTGGAAAGTGCCCAAGTTAAGGATTCAATTGTCAGGAATGCCTGCATCCCCACAACATGCAGCACTGAGGCTTATCTAGGGTGGATCAAGAATACCATACATCGCCACTGGCTAACTATCTTTAGACTGGGAACATTGCATTTTAACCCCTTCAACGCGGCTGGAATTCCCCCGCGGTGCGGGAGAATTCCACGCGTGCGTGGTTCGGACGGACCCCGGCCGTCTGACGAAAACGCCCACCGTGATGTCGGACGGCTGGGGGCCATCCGACGCATGCAAAGGGTTAAACTTGCCTTCCCCATAGCCGCTGTTTTGAAAAAGCGTCTCCCGCCTTGTGGGTTTGATATTATTTCAGAACAGAGCACTAGTCACCTTACTTTATTTTGCACTTTATATTCAGGCTGAGACACACCTTCATAGTACCAATGGTTTGCAAAACACATTTTTGGAACCACAAGGAGGAACTCCTATTCCTGCAATCCCTGGGCTTGCGGGTTTTGTGTTTTTTAATTTGATAAAATGTGCCTTTTATATTAAGAATCGATCTAGAAATTAATGTAATATTTTAACAGTTGCATTTTAAATTATTATTTATTGCCCTGATTCATGTTCTTATTCCCAAGAGATTTTGCTGCAGAACTTCTCAATAATGCACTGTAGGTTTTTATCCCTAGATCTATGTTTTTATGGCCTCTGGCCGAATAAAGATTATTTGATGACACATACACAGATTATTGAATTTGGCATGCATTACAATGGGTAGCAAATGTGGTTGTTGACAGAATGGTATCCAACAAGTCTCCAAACTATGCCTGCCAACTTTTGTATAAATTGAAACTTCTAAAGGTGATACTTGGCGGATCCAGCAAAGCATGTTGTCGTAATCCAGACAAGATCCTACAATAGTATGGATAACTGCAAGTCGAATATCCGCGGGAAGGTAATGCAGTGTCTTACTCCTGCAATCTGAGGTGAACAAAACAGGAGAAGGTAAATTTGACAGTTTGGGTTTAGCAATCTAAATTATTATCAAAGATAAATCTATTTTAAAAAAGATATGAAAATAGACAAATAAGCTTTTACGCACAGCAACACCTGAAAATCTAAATTTGTAACTATCTATCCATACTTGACCATATGGAAATTTATGCAATACAATTTTATATCCCTTTATTATTTTCCTAATAAATGTATACCCTTCTTTGTTGTTATGTACCTATATATTTATTACTTTATTCCTACTGTAGAACGAAACAAAATATTCAACTCCCTCCAATGCACTACTCTGTCTCATCCTATACCTCTCTCAAAATATCGTGTACCTCCACTCTCTCTCTTTTCCCAAAGCTCATTCTATTTGTAACGTCCTGGCTTTCTCGGGGTTGGGACAAACAGACGACGGACCAGAGAAATGGAGGTTTAAGGATGATTTAATAAACAGATAAACAACTACAGACAACAAAGAATACCGGTACTGGAATCACCAGTTAAAGTACGATACCCATTCACAGCTCGTCTAACCGTCCTCCGCATGCACACCGGACCCGGTATGCTCCAATGGAGGGCACAGTGCTAAGCAGTGGCCGACAATGCCACTCGACCGCTGTGAAGGGTAGTTCCAAGGTTGTGGAATCTACGGGGGGCACGTGGGAGTCACCCGGCCGGGCTCTCTACCACCTGGGAACAGCCGCTCTACCAGTATCCCCCAGAGTGCTGCCACAACACAAAGACGCTGGGAACACCTCCTGGTGTGCGTCTCTTGTATCCGGGTTTAAGTGATGATACCCAAGGTGGCGCAGAGAATGGATGGGAGCAGCCGCTCTACCTATCCCAGTTCTCCTACGAGTGTCGATGGCTAAGACGCGGAAACACCTCCTGGATAGCGTCTTAGCTCTAAGCGTGTGTTTACCCAAGGAACGAGGGTTGGGAGCTTCGGCTCGCACCAACCTCGTTTTCTCCAATTTGTCAGGCTGTTGGGAGCTTCGGCTCTACCAACGGGACTTGTGCCCAATGACGTTGAATACGGCTCTCAGAACGGGACAGGACACGGGCAGGAAGCACACGCCAGCACCTCTCCTCCGCTCCTTAGAATGTTCCTTCCGCCGCTCAACTCACCAACGGGTCCGTGTACCTCAACCAGGTACTCCGGCAAAGATCAGAATATCCGACGCCGAGTCCCAGTGATCTTCTCCTTAAGTAGTACTCTCGGCGTTGTATAACCATGACTTTTGAGTTGCATAACAGGAAAACTAGGCGTTACCCTTGGTGTTATGTAACCAGAACTCTTGAGTTGCATAACATGAAAACTAGGCGTTCCCCTTGGTGTTATGCAACCAGAACTCTTGAGTGGCAAAAGGCAATTGTTGCCGGAGGGAATTCTGGGAGTTGTAGTCCGCTCTCCTCCAAGTGCACCAGGTTCACGGAAGTGGCATCGTGGGAGGGAATCCATGTGCGGGAGGGGATTCCTGACAGTACATCCCCCTCCCATCAGCGCCCCCCATCAGGACCAGCACAGGAAGGATATCGACGATGGAACGACGATACCAGACGAGGAGCGTGAACCCCCGCCGCAGGTTCCCATGACTGCTCCTCGGGTCCGTACCCCTTCCATGCCACCAGATACCATAGTTTGCCCCTGCGCCACTTGGAATCCAAGATACCAGCCACCTCGTACTCCACCTCCGAATCCACAGTCACCGACACCGGCGTACGAGGCCTCACCGCGTTCGCGGGTTTCAAGAGGGAAACGTGGAGCACTGGATGGATCCGCAGGGACTGGGGCAGGCACACTTTCACATTCACCGGGCTGATGCATCGAAGGATCCTATATGGGCCCATGAAGCGGGGATGGAACACGCTACTTTTCTTGAATCTCATGTGCCGTATAGAGACCCAGACGTAATCTCCAGGTTTGTAGACCGGTCCAGGCCTTCTCCTCCTATCAGAAAAGGCTTTATATGTGGCCTTAGCCCCCTCCAGGGCAACTCGAGAACTCATCAAGGCCTCCTTGATGCAGGCCACCCTCTTGGCTGTTGTCGGCAATCTGTCTTCCCTGACCGGGTGCAGAAACGGCAAGAACCGGGGATGATGGCCGTAGTTACTATAAAAAGGGGAAGCCTTGGTGGAACAATGTGTGGCGTTGTTGTACGCGATTTCCGCGATCCAAAGTAGGTCCACCCACTCATCCTTCCCTTGCTCTACAAAACAACGTAGATATTGTTTGAGCGACTGGTTCAGGCGCTCCGTCTGGCCGTCCGTCTGCGTGTGATAACTCGTGGACATGGCAGACTTGACGTGTAACGCCGAACACCAAGTTTTCCAGAAGTGCGACGTGAACTGAGACCCCCTGTCCGACACGATCACGTTGGGTAGGCCATGTAGTCTCACTACATTCTTCAATAACAACGACGCCAGCTCTCCTGCCGAAGGTACCGGTTTGCAAGCGAGGAAGTGCCCAATCTTCGTGAGATAGTCCACCACCACCAGTATGGCCGTCTTTCCTTGATCCTTTGGTAGCCCGACAATGAAGTCTAAGGATATGTTTTCCCAGGGTTTGGTCGGTGTAGGAAGGGGTTGGAGGAGTCCTTGCGATCTTCTGTGGTCCGATTTCATGGATGCGCAAACGGTACATGATGAACACCAATTCCGGACGTCTGTTCTCATGGCAGGCAACCAGAACTGCCGTCCTAGGCTCGCTACCGTCTTTTCGACACCCAGATGGCCGGCACAGGGAGACACGTGGCACCAGGTGAAGGCCTGTTTTCGAAGCCTAGGTGTGGGTAACAACATACATCGTCCTTTCACCGGAATCCCGTCCTTCATCTGCCACTCCTTGTGACTGCGAAGCCACCTCCGCCACATGAAGGTATGGGTCCCCTTCTGGACCCCCCTGAGGAACGTCTGTGGTTGAATCACCCCTATCACAACTCCTGGAGGGATGATGGAATGTTCGGCAACCGGCTGCGGATCCCTGCCATTCGATTGCCTCGAAAGCGCGTCCGCTTTCCTGTTCTCCGTACCGGGTCGGTATGTGATGTGGAAATTGAAACCGGAGAAAAAGATCATCCACCTCATTTGACGAGGAGACAAATGCCGCGCCGCCGTCAGAAACTGGAGGTTTCTGTGGTCCGTATACACTGTAACCACGTGTCTGGCCCCCATTAACAAATGCCTCCACTCAGCAAATGTGTCCTTTATTGCGAGTAGTTCCTTCTCCGCAATATGGTAATTGCGTTCCGCGTCGTTCAATTTACGAGACATGTACGCCACAGGATGGAGCAAACCCGACATCTCATTCCTCTGAGATAGAATGGCACCCAGCGCCACATCAGAGGCGTCCGCTTCTACCACATAGGGTAATTCCGGATTCGAGTGAGCTAGCACCGGGGCGGTGCTGAAGGCCTTCTTGAGGGCCACAAATGCTTTTTGTGCTTCCGGTCCCCACACGAACTCCTGAGACTTCCTTAGTAGTTGCGTGATCGGGGCAACCAAGCCTGAAAACCCCTCAATAAAACGCCTATAAAAGTTGGCGAAGCCTATGAAGCTCTGGACTTCCTTTACTCCTCGGGGCACCGGCCACTCCTCCACCGCTCTGATCTTGTGTTCCGCCATCTCCTGTCCGTTGGGGCTCAGCATCACCCCAAGGAATTCCACTGATGTGACGTGGAAGTCACATTTGCTGAGTTTGCAGTATAGCATGTTTTCCCTCAGTTTTTTGAGAACTGCGGATACGTGCTGTACGTGTTCTTCCTCTGAGTTGGAGTAGATGAGTATGTCGTCTATGTAAACGACCACGTAGATATCCAATACCTCCCGGAACACCTCATTGAGGAAGTATTGGAAGGCGGCAGGGGCATTGCATAGTCCGAACGGCATGACGAGGTACTCAAAGAGCCCGAACCTGGTCTTAAAGGCGGTTTTCCATTCGTCGCCGTCCCTCATGCGCACAAGATGGTATGCCCCCTTGAGATCAAGCTTTGTGTATATTTGGGCCTTTTTTACCTGTTCCAGGAGAACGCTTATGAGAGGCAGGGGGTACCGGTTTTTTATGGTTATCGCGTTCAAGGCCCTAAAGTCCACGCAGGCCCTCAATTCGCCATTCGCTTTCGGAATGAAAAAGAGAGGCGATGCGGCAGGGGATTTCGACGGCCTGATGAACCCCAGCCCTAGTAACTTATCCAAATATCCCCGTAGATGTACGTTTTCGGGTTCTGTGAGCGCATACAGTCTGCCGCTGGGAACGCTAGCCCCCGGAACCAGGTCGATTTGGCAGTCGAACGGTCTATGTGGAGGGAGCACCTCCGCTCGGATTTCATCGAAGACGTCCCCGAAACTGTGATACACTCTGGGCAGCTTTACGTCCTTTTCTGCTGCCGTGGCGACCGTGTGACCTTCGCCTACCTCACCTTCGTGGGGGTCCTGCCGCATGCCGCACCATTGTTCACAAAACGGGCAAGTCATCTCAATGTGATGCGTAGGCCAATCCACCGTTGGGTTATGTTTTTGGAGCCAGGGTAGACCCAATATGACCCCGTACTGCGGGGCTCTGATTATGCTAAAATCGATACGTTCGTTATGCAGTTTTCCGAACCTCACCGGTATTTCTCCTGTGTGCTGTCCGATAGGTCCGGTCACCAGACTTCTCCCATCCACTGCATACACCTCCTCTGGTATCTGTTTGGGAAGGAGAGTGAGACCCAGTCTCCGTGCTTCATTGTAGTCCATGAACATGCCCGTGGCTCCTGAATCAATCATGGCTACCACAGGTATCCACTGGTCCTGCACTCCTACATGTAAGGTAATAAACAAATGTCTTCGCCCTTTTTGATTCGGGCTCAACATGGAAGGGATGTGGGTGTGACTCCAAGATGCCCCTTCCCTAGACCCGCAGTCCCTCAGTTTTCCGCCGGTGCTTCCACCACTGCTGTCACCGTTTTGTTCGCTCGGTATCGTGAGGTTTTTGGCTTGGCTGGACACTCGCGTACATAGTGCCCCTTTTTCCCGCAGTAAAGGCAAAGGCCTTGCTTGCGGCGTGATTCTTTTTCAGTGGCTGTAAGGCTCGCCCTTATAGCTCCTATGTCCATGGGTTCCGTCCTGGTGGAGGAGTTGGTCTCAGGGCCACCCATCGAAACATACGATGGCAGCGCTTTCCCTTTCCTCTTGTGATCGCCCTTTCTTTCGTTCAATCTATGGTCCAGCCGTAGCACCAGGTTGATCAAGCCTTCACATGTCTTGGGTTGGGGGTCGATTTGTGCTACCACATCTTTGAGCTCTTCGCTCAAGCCCTGGTGAAACAGCGCGGTTTGTTTGGCTATGGGCCACTTGGTTTCGGCCACTAACCTTCGAAAAGCATTAAGGTACTGCACCAGATCATTGTTGCCTTGCCTCAGCTCCAACATCTCTCGATCGGCAGTATACGAGTCCGCCCTTCGATCAAACACCTTCAAGAATTCCTCGCGGAAGGCTCCCCAATCACATAGGATAGGGTCGTCCCTGCTCACCAGTGGGACTGCCCATTGCGCCGCGTTCCCAGCAAGATACGAGATCAGAAAGGCCACTCTGGCTTGGCTGGTAGGAAAGGCCTTTGGTTTGCAGGACAGATGCAGTGCTACTTGAGTGAGGAATACCTGCACTGTGTTGGGGTCTCCGCTGTACCTCTCTGGTGTCGCCAAAGGAATGGCTACGGGCATCTCTACCACAACCGCAGGAGCCGTGGCCGTGTGAGAGGCACCTGCCTGTAGCGGATCGTTCTGCCGAGCGTCCATTCTAGCCTTAACGTCTGCTGTTTCCTGTCTGGAAGCGGTGAGCTCGATTTGCATCGCGGCTAAGACGGCCAACACATCCTCAATCGTGGCCATGTCGTTCGCCCAACCAGGAGATAGTTATGGAAGAGGTCGGATATTATGTAACGTCCTGGCTTTCTCGGGGTTGGGACAAACAGACGACGGACCAGAGAAATGGAGGTTTAAGGATGATTTAATAAACAGATAAACAACTACAGACAACAAAGAATACCGGTGCTGGAATCACCAGTTAAAGTACGATACCCATTCACAGCTCGTCTAACCGTCCTCCGCATGCACACCGGACCCGGTATGCTCCAACGGAGGGCACAGTGCTAAGCAGTGGCCGACAATGCCACTCGACCGCTGTGAAGGGTAGTTCCAAGGTTGTGGAATCTACGGGGGGCACGTGGGAGTCACCCGGCCGGGCTCTCTACCACCTGGGAACAGCCGCTCTACCAGTATCCCCCAGAGTGCTGCCACAACACAAAGACGCTGGGAACACCTCCTGGTGTGCGTCTCTTGTATCCGGGTTTAAGTGATGATACCCAAGGTGGCGCAGAGAATGGATGGGAGCAGCCGCTCTACCTATCCCAGTTCTCCTACGAGTGTCGATGGCTAAGACGCGGAAACACCTCCTGGATAGCGTCTTAGCTCTAAGCGTGTGTTTACCCAAGGAACGAGGGTTGGGAGCTTCGGCTCGCACCAACCTCGTTTTCTCCAATTTGTCAGGCTGTTGGGCGCTTCGGCTCTACCAACGGGACTTGTGCCCAATGACGTTGAATACGGCTCTCAGAACGGGACAGGACACGGGCAGGAAGCACACGCCAGCACCTCTCCTCCGCTCCTTAGAATGTTCCTTCCGCCGCTCAACTCACCAACGGGTCCGTGTACCTCAACCAGGTACTCCGGCAAAGATCAGAATATCCGACGCCGAGTCCCAGTGATCTTCTCCTTAAGTAGTACTCTCGGCGTTGTATATCCATGACTTTTGAGTTGCATAACAGGAAAACTAGGCGTTACCCTTGGTGTTATGTAACCAGAACTCTTGAGTTGCATAACATGAAAACTAGGCGTTCCCCTTGGTGTTATGCAACCAGAACTCTTGAGTTGCATAACATGAAAACTAGGCGTTTCCCTTGGTGTTATGTAACCAGAACTCTTTAGTGGCAAAAGGCAATTGTTGCCGGAGGGAATTCTGGGAGTTGTAGTCCGCTCTCCTCCAAGCGCACCAGGTTCACGGAAGTGGCATCGTGGGAGGGAATCCATGTGCGGGAGGGGATTCCTGACACTATTACTGTGATCTCCCTAAGATACTTTCTTGACTCTTCCTTCCTCTATCCCTCCTTTGACTCTTTCCAAAGCTCATCTCACTAATATGAACTCCCAAATAACATTATCTAGACGCTTCCCTCCTCTATCCCTACTTTATCCTATACAATTAAACTAACGGAGTCGCATGTCTAGCCCTCAAATTAACAACTTACATTTCCCTGTACTAATCCACCACTAATCCTTTAGGTTCCGGAGTAGCTTGCTACTCGCCAAAAAGCGATTCAACGCCTCGTCAGCTATAGTAAGCACTATATAAATACAATTACAGTAAAAATAAAGCTTAGATTGTGCATAGTAGACATGGGAGGGGACCGGCCACCAATGCAGAATGCCACCAATTCAGGGACTAGAGCAAGAAGGAGCCACCCACAATCAAGACCTCTATTTTATTTGTATTAAGCTGCAGGAGATTCCTGTTCCTCCATAAGGACAGAGAAGATAAAAAGGCTCAAAAATGTGTTTGAGATATGTCAGAATCGCAGACCAGAATAGTGTGAGTTATCTGTATAAGCCATGGCCTCCAAATTAAATGATGTCTGCTATTGGGGCAATGGGTATGTTAAATAATGTGGGGCTCTAAGAGGAGCTCTTAGACACGATGCAAGCAAGTATGCCAACTTCATATTTAAAGGAGGAATAAATCCCCTCAGGGCATGCCCAGGCAGGAATAAAGTAAACAGGCCGAAAGTTGAGATGTTAGTAGTGGATGTGACACATTGTCGAATGCAGTAGAGAGATCAGGTAAGGTGAAGATGACTATGTCATCTCTCTCCCTACACCTATCTTAGATCATGCACACCGGAACCATGGTAGCTACAAGAACCATCTCAGCTCCATAAGTAATGAGTGCAGAGCGCAGACTGGGCCTCATCCAGAATGGACTTCACTAAAGAACGACGTTTCTTTATAACCCACGCATTCAGCTGTTTTTGTCATAAAATCAAAAATAAAATTTGACAAATTTGTTGGGGTTAGTATGACCTGTAGCCGGTTTCTTGAGAGGAGTATCCACAATAGCTGGTTTCCAGTAGAAGGATAAGTTACAGTGGAGAAAGAAACATTAATAACAGAAGCAGGATTGGGATCAAAAGTGTCATTAATTTCCCTCAGGCACTACATATTCTATTTGGCACGACATGGGTCCTTCTCTAGGATTGACCATTTCCTTACCCGAAACGACCAACTGGGAGACTTCACCAGCACCAAACACTTGACGCGGGGAATCTCCGACCATTCCCCGTCTGTGTCACTATCAAGGGTCCGGTGGTTAACCGAGCGACATTTCCGAGGATAGATCCTTGGCGCCTCCGAGACCCAGCCATCGGAGATAAGCTAAGGGTTCTAGGCTCTATTTCGAAGAAAATCAAGGGTCTGTGGAGTCCGAAATTACAATGTGGGAGGCCTACAAGACCGTGTTAAGGGGCCTGGCGCAGGCACTGATTGGCGTGCAGAAAAAAGAGGAATCCCTGCAGATCCGGCAGCTAGGACGTGAGGTTGCACAGCTTGAGGAGGATAGTTCAATGGCCTCGTCTGTGGATTTACACCATAGACTGATGCTGAAGCAGAAGGACCTTAGGGCCCTAGCAGAGGGCGAGGCGTGGTTGTATGCTTTGGCCATGCAGCACCGTATATACGATGTGGGCGACTAGGCCTTGAAACTACTGGCATGGCTGGAACGTCGCGACAGAGATCGCTCATGGGTGTCTGAAGTGAGGGAAGAATCTGGGTCTCTCCACTCGACTAGCACAGCAATTGCAGAGGCCTTCATGGCGCATTTCGAGAGGGTGTACTCTCCAGTGTGCACTAGGACGGAAGCTGATGGTGTGGATTTCCTGCGAGACTTTGCTCTACCCACATTATCCTCAGAGGCGCGTAAATGACTCGAAGCGGACCTCACGGAGGAGGAGCTTGGTAAGGCTCTGGACTCTCTCCCATCCAGGAAAGCAACGGGGCACAATGGGCTCCCAATAGAGATTTATAAAAGACAGGTCTCAATTGTAATGGCCCCACCCCTTCGGATGTTGACCGAGGCGCGAAACCGGGAGGATCCCCCCTGATCAGAGGGAGGCAATGATTGTGGTGATCCACAAAGCGGGAAAGCCGCCTGACCAGTGCAGCTCGTACCGCCCTATTTCTCTCATCAATGTAGAAGCCAAGGTCCTTGCAAAAGTCCTGGCGGATAGACTGGTTTAGCGGAGCTGGTCCACGTTGACCAGTCCGGGTTTATGCCCTGCCGAAGCACCCGTCATAACCTACGACGACTATATGGTGTGCTCTACATGACCGAGGATGTTAGGAGCTCACAGTCGGCATTGATAGCGCTGGACGCCTCAATGGCCTTTGACAGCATCGAGTGGCCCTATTTATTTATGGTCCTCCAGAGGCTTGGCTTGGTCCGACCTTCTGTAGCTGGGTACGCCTACTGTATGAGCTGCCCACAGCCCAAGTGCGAGCTAACGGAGTTGTTTTCAGAGCTTTTCCATTGCGTAGAGGTACCAGGGAGGGCTGCCCCCTGTCTCCTCTCCTTTTCGCCCTCGCATTGGAACCGCTGGCACACTGGATTCGGAGGAACCCCATGAGCTGGGTCATAGCGGCGACGGGGGGACGGGGATGTGGGAGGCGCGTATCTCCCTCTACGCCGACGATATAGTGCTGTACCTGGCGAGGCCTACCACTTGATCGCCTGTGTGCTACATATCTTCGAATTGTTTGGTAGTTACTCCGGCTATACTATCAACTGATCAAAGTCGGTAATTTTTCCACTGTCGGGTCCCGCCCCCAGGGTTCCATCTTCATGCTCTGCTCCAGTGGTGGTAGAAGGCTTTAAATATCTAGGCGTCTACGTCACGCGGGACAAGCAGGCGTTTCTAGATAGAAATCTCGAACCCCAGCTGAAAAGTCTAAGGGCTGACATGGGTCATTGGTGCACCCTTCCCCTTTCCCTCATGGGACGGGCAGCATTATTCAAAATGCGGACTCTGCCGAGGCTCCTATACATTTTACAGAATATACCATACCCTGTCCCTCCGGGCTTGTTTAAACGTATAGCACAGGCAGTGAGAAACTTGTTCTGGGAGGGCGGGTCTCCAAGAATTGCTCTACATAAGCTGCAAAAGGGTGTATAGGATGGAGGTTTGGCGATCCCGGATGTCAAGTTATACTACTGGGCCTCGCAGCATCAGGTGGTAAATGACTGGGTGTATGTATGTAGATAACCAGCCTACAGGGTAGACAGGATGGTCATGCCGAATGGGAGCTGTGAACCTCTCCTATATGCACGGAAATCCCGGGTGGAGAGGCCCGACCACACCAAGGTGGTGTTGCAGTGCTGGAGAGAGGCTAATAAACTCCTAGGATGGGCGAGGAAACTAACCGGCAGGACCCCGTTGTGGTTGGGGGATCAACTGCGAGATGTGGCAGCTTTAACTGGCTTCAAGGGGTGGAAACTGATAGGGATTGATTATTTGGGGGATGTCTGGAAAGGGGATTCCCCCGCTCTTTTGAGTACCTACAGAAGGAATACAACCTCCACCAGTTGCAGCAGTACCACTATTTTCGCCTCTTGCATACCCTACGTGCACATATACATAGTGGCACGTCTATCCCTGAATATTCCCCCGTGGAGAACAGGTTTTTGCTCGACCCCATTATAGAGAAACCGACCTCTACGATCTATCGCAAACTTATCAACAACGTCCCAGACCCACTAATCGCTCTCAGAGAAGCTTGGGCCAAGGACCTTGGAAGTATAGATGATGAGGATTGGCTGGATGCGTTGCAGAGCCCTAGGGAAATCGCAATCCGCTCCCGATTCAGACTAGTCCAGTTAAAGATCCTACACCGCACCTACTATTCCCACACACACCTCTATACATGGGGCCTGGTTCAGTCAGCGCTATGTGTCAGGGGATGCCAGCAGGAGGGCACCTTCTTCCACACCCTATGGGAATGTCCAGAGATTAGTCAGTTCTGGAGGAGGGTCACTGATGCCATGTCGCGGGTGGTGGGAGAGGTTTTCCCGATGGAACCGAGGTGGCTCTTACTGATGATAAAAGGCAACACTGTTCGGACTAGGTATAGGGAATTATGGCTGTTCCTGGCTGCGGGAACTGCGAAACGCAATATTGCTAGGGGATGGGGGGGCGCCAGCACCACCACAGCTGGAGGACTGGAAGCGAGACCTCGACTGGTACCAAAGGGCCGAAGAAACTGTGTATAAAAGTAGGGGGTGTGCTAAAAAATGGAAGAAAGTGTGGGCACCCCGGCGGAAGTACAGAGAATCTGTGGCGGGCGTGTAGAGGTGGGGGGGTTTCTGATAGTCTCTGTTGGTCCCTCATGATTGATTTACTACTGATTTCTATGATATCTCCAACTATGGCCTTCTGGAATTACTGTGTACTGTATGGTCTGATTAGCACTGTCAATAAAAAAAGATTTAAAAAAAAAGTGTCATTAATCAAATGGAATATTTTTTTCAGGATGGATCCAGTGTGTAGTCGGACAGGTGGCCATTGTGTCCTTGACACTGATTGGATCCATTTCCATGAATGTATTTTTTATGATTGTCATGGATTCTGAGTCCTCTGACAATTTAGAGTTATGGTTGATCATATACAAAGTTGGCTTAAGTGGCTTGGATCTTGGAAGCAGAATAAGGTGATAAGGATTCACATAGATCTAGAGAAGCAACAATGGAAGGATCACAATTTGTTAGGTAGGCCAATTACTTAACAATCTTAAACACTTCTTAGGCATTATTATTACCCAGTATTATACAGGTAGGACAGAAATGTACTACCTCTTTGATTGCTTGATGGTAGTTAGCCCTATCACAGTCCTTTCTCTAAAGTCTTTCCAAACATTTACATGTGCATTTTGTGCTTGAAGTGCATCTATATACCATGGTGTTCTTCTAAAGGATTTTACAATATGGGGGAATACGGTCAAGTGCATCAGTAATCCATGATTTTGTTTTCTTAACAGTGAGTTCCAGATTCTCACTGAGCTTTAGATTGCCTATAAAAAGTAAGGGACTGATATTATGGGTGGGTATAGAAAAATATGTTTGATTTGATTCAGGAAAATTACTTTTGGGTGAACTTGATGCAAAGCCTATTACTCTCTTAAAAGTAAGAGTACCAATCTGGAACTGTTGTAACTATATCTGGGTTTTACGTGTCACAGAGCCATGTTTCCAGCTGGAAAAAAAAGTTGAGTTTCATATCCAGAATAAGGTTGATGAATTTCAGTACATCGCTTGGGCAAAGATGTTTCATTAAGATGGGCTGTCCGGAAGCAGGAGCCAGCAGCTACAGAATCAGGATCCAGCTGGTACAGAAGAAGGAGCCAGTTGGTACAAAGTAGTCTGTCATGAATTCTGAAGGAAAAGATTTGAAACCATTGGATTGTTTTCTAGAAGCTGAATTAAAGACACACAGACAATTGTCAAGTAGGCCAGGCCCTATCATCATTGAGCATCACAGAACAAGACCACAAGAATAAAATGGACTCCACACAAAACTGGCTTCCATATCCCCTCCTCTGAAAATCAACAATGCTGGCTTCTACAGTTTGGTTCATGTGGAGAGCACCTCCTAGAGATGAGAGATATTCCAGAAGAATTCCATCACGAAGTCTGGCCTCGGCTGTGTCCTGGTCGCAAACAGGCTCAGACAGGCTTGCACTTAGCACACTGTCAGCATGCCCACTTGTCACAACTCTGAAGAGAGTCATGCGGAGGAACAGGCCACTGATACTAATCCACCAAACTCCACCAAGATAGAACTACAAGGAAAGTATAGGGAATCTTGCACCTATTGGAACATAATAGGGGAAAATGAGGGGAAATGCCAAGCTCTGCACAAACTGAGCAACTGAAACCACACCACAAAGCTGTTGCAAGGAAAACTGTTCCAGCTTTCTTGCTGTTTAAATTACGTGGAAAACATTCTAACCATTGACCTTATTGGTTGTCTTCCTGAGCCTGACCTGAAAGACCTGGCTCCTGCATTCCAACCCCCTCACCCCAGCTGCTTAAGAACTGGTCTCAAAGTCCCTGATCATCTCTCCCTAATCCTTTGGTGAGCCATGGCACCACTGCACGGACACACAGCCTGTACCCTAAAATAGACTCCAGAATACTGGGACATAACCATGATGGGTCAGAGACCTAGAACGTGACCACATTCACTGTCAAGATGTCATCCAGAAGGACCCTAAAGGTTTAGCCCGGGTAAACAAATTGGTGAGTGGGGACAGAATACCTCACTGCTTCTTACACTGACCAACTGATAACCTTGAAAACAGACACAGAGACACAAAAAATAAAACCTCTGGCAGCAAGTAGTAAAAATCCCAGCTAAAACGATAAATGTCAACCAATAACACAACAACACAGTAGAAACATATTTACATTTGAACATACCAGAAACCTACTTTAGTGTTTAACTATGTGTGCTGCCCTAATATAGACCCCACAGCACGACCAGAAGAGGTTCGAATGCTGACCATGTTCAGCCTCAATAGATTAGCTAACAGGTCCCAGAAAATCTAGTCTGGTAAAAACAAATTGGTGATAACTGGACAGAATGCACTTAAACACATACATAAACTGAGCCAACATCTTAACAAAGGGGTATCCAGGCACAAATCTATCACTATCATTATCATCTGATACACAAACTTACCTTTTGCTTTTCCCATCGATTTAATCAAAAACAAGAGTTTCGCTATATTATTGCAAATCATTTATTCATATTCAATCATTTATTCTCCACAATTCATCCTGATTAACCAATAAAAACTTTCTTCAAGTAGTATATCAAAATTCACATAGAAAAATATGAAAAGGCACACCGAATGGAAAATGTACATAGCATTTAGAATCATCGTAAAAACACCTAACCAAATATACTTCCCATTCCCATTCTAAATATCGAAATCTTTGGTTTCAGGAGCATATCATAAATCTCTTATTTGATTGCCATCTCCACTCTTCTACCATTTATTCATCACACTCCTCTCTGTAGCTATTTCATTTTCAGATTTGTCATTTACAATGTACTTATAGTTTTGGCCACAGTGTCTCACTTTTTTTTCAGTATTTAACGTTGGCACTCTGTGTCTTTCTCCCAAAACTGTCTTTAGTTGAGTCTGCACTCTTTCAACTATTAAAGATGAGCGACATTATCCTGTATGTGTGATATCCCGTCTCTCCCTCCTTCCTAATCATCTTACTGGTCTTCAAAGAATGTTTACTCCTGTCATGATAAGAATATGCAGAAGAGAAACATAAATTACTGTCACTCCACACTTTCTGATTTCCTTAATCATAGAAGGTTGTACAGATAAGAATCCTCTGTATTTTAGTTCAACGCCTGGGAGAGAGCTTTCTACACATAATGTGAAGTATGCGTGGTTACGTATTTTTACAACTATTTTAAACGCCGATCAAACAGCTGAGAAGAATCAAATCTAAATCTTGGTTCAAGTGGATCTTAATAATGAAAGACAACAACTCGGACAGTCTGAAAGGACTTGGAGACGAAACCCATCAACATTGCACCTAGCGCAACTTGGATCTGCTAGGTTGGCATATAAAAAACACATTTGTAGAGAAAAGGCCTCTTTCTTCCACAGCCAACTAGACCAGGCAAAGAACAGAACTAGAGAACTCTTCAACATTGTTAAAAGTCAAACAAACGGCACATCCCCACATGAAATCAAAGCCACCAAGGATCAATGTGAAGAAATTGCCAGCTTCTTCACAGACAAAGTCACAAAAATTGAACAATCCTTTATCCAAACCTCAAATCCTCCTTCCCTCTTAACCTGCCCCCCTTCAACCACCCTTGACCAAACTGAAAGAGATCATACCAAGGACAATCATGTCTGCCTCCAACTAAAAAATAATGCTCATTGGTTAGTCTTTGAACCCATGTCGGAAAAAGAGGTCTTCAATATAATTGCAAGCCTAAAGCCTACTTCCCACACTATGGACCCCCTCCCATCCACAATAGTAAAAAAAACTCTACCACATCATTGCCCCTTTCTGGACAAAAATCATCAATCCTCTCTCACATCAGGCTGTGTCCCAGACTTCCTTCAACTAGGACAAATCACACCCATACTCAAGAAACCAGGGGCCGACCCTAACGATCTCAACAACCTCAGACCTATCTCCAACCTCCCGTTCCTAGCTAAAACACTGGAGAAGTGCGTTCTCCAACAACTTAACAAACACATTGATGATTTCAACCTCCTCGACACCTTTCAATCGGGATTCAGGAAACGGTGTAGCACCGAAACAGCCATGCTCAACATTTTTGACGATATCCACAGAGCCTTAGAGAAGGTGAAGCTTGTCTCCTCATCCTTATTGACCTATCAGCGGCATTCGACACAATAAATCATCCAGCTTTACTTGAGACCTTGAAGAGGCGCTCTGGCATTAATGGCATAGTACTAAAATGGTTCACTTCCTTCCTTCAGCACCGTTCGCAACAAATTAGAATCAAATCCTGTCTCTCTAGACCAACACAAGTCACACTTGGGGTCCCACAAGGCTCCATCCTCTCACCATCCCTCTTCAATCTCTTCATGGAACCCCTTACTATCATTCTGAAACAAGCAGGAGTTAACTACCACCTATATGCAGATTACACACAAATCTACCACAAAATCAAATCACCTAGCGACATCGGACACCTCAATGTCACACTAACCAAGATCCAAACTTGGTTCAACACAAACCACTTAAAACTGAACCCGGACAAAACTGAATTAATAGTGTTCTCCCCGAAAAGTAACCACCGACCAATTCAAGACTGGCTCAAGAATCTTGATGCCCTAAACTGCTCCCTCGTCCTATCCGACTCAGTTTAGTCACAAGGCATTACCCTGGACAAGAACTTATCAATGAAGACCCACAGCAAAAACTCTGCAAAAGGTGCACTTTACTCACTAAAACACCTCAAGAAAATTAAACCTTTCATTTCACTAACCATCTCACCAGCCAGCAGACCACCGATACCTTACAATCAGGATTTTGTCCCAGCCACAGCACAGAAACTGCACTCCTTGCAGCAACAGACAACATCAGGATGATCCTACACCAAATAGACACAACACCACTCATCCTGCTAGACCTATCAGCTTCCCTTCTACACAGTTGCCAACTCAACCCTCATCAAAAGACTACACAAAGCAGGCATACAAGGCACCACCCTCAACTGGCTGTTCTCCTTCCTCACTAGAAGAACACCAATAATATGCTCGGCGCCACACACATCGGAAGCTAAAAGCCTCATCTGCAGAGTCCCACAAAGATCCTTGCTCAGCCCTACTCTGTTCAACGTCTACATGACACTACTGATGGCTGTCATCAGATCCCATGGCAAAAACACCCACTTCTATGCTAACGACAACCAGCACATACTCTTCCTGTCTGACAAGACCCCAACAATGAAAACCAGTTTATTTGCCTGCATGCCTGTAGTACACTACATGGATAAAAAACAACTGCCTCAAGTCCGACAAATCTGAAATTGTAATGTTCGGAGACAAGACATCTGCAAGGGACCCAACTTGATAGCCAGCAGACCTAAGGCCCACTTCAACCCCCAAGGCACACACAAAGAACCTAGGAATCATCCTAGACAATAAAACTCTGTATGAACGCACAGATCAACGCACTTAGCACCTCATGTTTCCACCTTCTGAAGATGATGTGAAAGATCTTCAAACGGTTGCCAGGAAACACCAGATAAACAATAACGCAATCCCTCATCACCAGCAAGCTTGACTATGCCAACACACTCTACACCTGGATCAACAAGCTGCTCCTGAAAAGACTGCAAACAACACAGAATGCAGCAAGACTTGTCCTCAACCTCCCGTGCAGCACTTACCACCCTCACCTCACGGGCCTCCACTGGCTCCTGATCCACATATGTATCCACTTGAATTAATTAATGAAAACATTTGTTTAGCATGCAACTACTGCTATAGTGTCCCAGTGCTAAACTCCACACCCACACCTACAAAGCACTCCACAACTCAGGCCTCACATACCTCAACACCTGCATACACTTCCACCAGACATCTCTGTTAAGGCGGACTCTAACTCGCACACATCCCCCGCAAACACAGGTGCAGAGCAGGAGGTCATTCCTTCTCATACACCACCCTTAAGGCAGAAGCAACCTCCCTCACCACGAGAACCTCCTCCTTGCTGCTTGAATTCTGCAAGCAGCTGAAGACCTGGCACTTCGACTAGCATCCTGGAACATCACTGCCTACATAGCTGCTAAGCGCCAGATGCCCTCACAGGTTATTAGCTTGCTCTACAAATCAACATAACATAACATAATGAATCGAGGATTAGCAAAAAAGCTATGTAGGGAACTGGTACTCACAATTAGTTTATCCAAATCGTTCCATGCAGACATTCAATCTGTCTGAGCTGGTATTCGGAAGAAAGAAAGAGCTATCTGATTCCGTAAATTAAATGTCGAAACATTTAGTAAACCTTTTGATCCCTACTCCACAGGCGGTACTTCATTAGGGCTCAGGGGCTGCGGCCCTCTGAAATTCCTACACATTTACATAAAACATATTATATAGATCAATATATTTAGAGATATCTCGAAAAAAATCGATGTATTTAGTTCTCTGGGCTGTCTGTTTCACCCACCTCGCTCTGAAGCAGGAGACAGAAGCCAGGCAGTAAATCAACTTTCTCAACTGTGACGCACGACCCAGGGCTTTCTGTTTTGAAGCCATTCATTGCCATTGTGGTCTATGGGTGTATGCACTCTGTAGGCCAGTGATGCAATCAGTGTCAGGGTTTCGGGAATCGGAGACTTCATCCCTGCGTGATTTCAGGTGTCCATCATTCAAAGGCATAGATCCCACTCTTTCGTCATGCGTGAGAGTGGATGCAAGCACGTCTGATCTGGTGCCTTGTTTTCGGTAATGGTAAGCGTTTGCATGCTAATGTTGTGTTATGTATATTGTGCTGAGACCCACTCATCACGCTAACCTCCCCCACTGTGACACCCCAAACCCTCGCTGCAGATTGCTGGCTCCATTAGAAGTAGAGGTGCTCTATTTGTTCCCCCGCAAAATGGATCCAAATAACGAGCAGGGTTCTTGTTCCTTTGCGAAGCTGAATCCATACATCCGAGTCAAGCAAGATGAGAAATATGTGCTTACAGTGGACAGTTCTCTGATGTATGACACTAAAACTGTCCGTGTTTTCATACCCCTAAGGTAACACTGCTGCCAAAAACATGGATTGACTTTCAAACAATGAATGCTAAAAACGTTAAGGGAATGCATTTCAGCGATTTAGGGCCTCTTTTATTTAACATGCTTTATTTAATCGTACATTCCCCAAAAGTTAGCTATTTTATAATATTTTTGTTTCTCTGTATTTTTTTCTGTGCATACTTTGAGGCTTGAGCCTGTGAGTGGGTTGGCCTCTCTGCAGAGCACAGAGAACAATGTTTATGTATTCCATTTGCAACTGAAATTCTGTGGATATGTGTGTGAAGGGGGTACACAGATGTAAAAATATTTGCAAGCCAAAAGTAAGAGAAATTAAAGTGCTTACATCTGAGGGAGTGCAGTGCATGTTTTGGGGTTGTGAAGTGACAGATGCGAGGAAGTGCTTTCGGGGAAGAGTGAAAAGAGGATGCTGAATAGGAAAGAGAGGTGGTTGAAGATGTGCAGATGGACAACATATGCAGAAAAAAAGAGGATACATATTCAACATTAAGCACACATAACTGAAGGCCAAAACTCTTTCCACAGGCCTCAATGCTATTTAATAAAGACTCACAGGTTCAGAATTGAAACATTTCCAATGTTGATTATTTATAATGTGGAAATATGGATTTTTCTGGTCAGTTATGTCCCCTATCTTGGACCCCAACGGTTCCATGTGCATGTCACAAGTACATGTATGTTCCCTCCAGTTCCAGTTATGAAGACGCAAATACATGTGCGTCCACCGTCAACATGTCCTTTGACAGATCCGCCATGTATAGGCCGGATGTCCCATTCCTAAATATGAAAGGCCATCGGCTTTATATGGTTCACTTATGCCACTTTACAGTCCAGGCAAGTAGGCCCTGATTCTGTCATCAAAACTCCTCTTGCCTTCTGCCTCTGAAAGCTCCAGTCCGAGCCTGCATCTGTGACCATGAACTTTGTCTCATTCTCTGCGCGGCTCACGAAGCCTGACATCAGCCTATTCTCTGCCAAGAACTGTATTTCACCTTCGAATTATCTGCTTCCCCCTCAGCCGATGCATTCCTGCCTAGTAGTTTAAGTAAACATTCTTCCAGCTACCGAGCAAAAAGGCCCATCTTCTCTGTCCTCATGCAAGTAATTCATAGCCCTGTTACCATGGAATATTCCTACCCCCTCGCAGTCAGTGTAGACACTTAGACGCTTGTACACGCACGCACAGTCAGTATAGAATAGATTCTGTCCGAGAGTCCCTCTTTTATGGATAACATAGTTCTTTAAACATAGGATGTTAGATATGATTTGGGATTAGGTTGACTTGACCCCCCAGACTTCTCGTCTCCACATGTAGAGCTAAATGTCAAGTCCCCGTCACCCCCTAGTTACACGTCAATTACACGTCATACTGCTGCGCGCGCATCAATGCCAAGTATTATCTTATAGATCCACCTATGTATTACATCATAACCAATCATGTTCCTTTTTACTCATTATTACACCCATTTTCGGGTACGCAGACCAAACGTCAATGTCCTTATCAATTGTTACGCCTACTGTATTCACTTCATTATAATGTATATACTATAAAAGTTACTTTTTGTCAATAAAGTAGGTACTTCACTTCCTGAACTCCCGTGGTGATGGAACTTGAAGCATCCGATTATAATCGATTATTGGAATAAAGCCCATTCCGAAACTCTAATATCACGGATTCTGTCTCTCATTTTACTGAGCTATTTTATAATGTTTCTGTATCAAATTCAGTCCCGGTAAAGGAATTTTTATTTACCACATGATGGCGCCCGAACAGGGACACTTTCTCATCTCACGCGCCGGCGGTGCGTTGCAGGCCCGGTCTCCTGCCACAGCTGGACGGACAATAACGCGTACCAGCAGGATTTCCTGTATCTCCCTCCGGTCAAGCGGGGGCGACTGAGACTGCGATCAACACCCAGACGAGGCGGTGAGAAGTGCGAAGTATCCCGACCAGAGCCTAGCTGAGAGAGCAAGATCCGAGGTATACAGAGACCCACCAGTCCGAAGTCAAGCCCAGTGTCCGACGAGTCGAGTCGAGTCGAGTCCAGTCAGGTTCAAGTTCAAGTTACTGAGGCCTTCCGTTTCCGAAGCTACCCGGTGAGTACCATTGCTGGGGAGGCATTTCTGACGTGCACATAGGTTGTGCCGGTCAAGACGGGTTTGGGTACACAAATCCGGTCTGCACTGTTTTAGCAGTGTATCTGTACTGTTTAGCAGTATATCAAGTATTCCGAAGTATTCCGAAGTATCTAGTTATTGTCGAGAATTAAGCTTGGTGATTAGTTATGCAGACGATCATCATTGTTGTTTCAGTTAAAGGTTTAATGTTAAATGTTTAAAGTGTTTAAGTATGTTCTGTATATCGTGGTATGAATGACTGTTCATTTATCGTGTTTATTGTATTAAGTCTGTTCAAATTCAAGTATCAGGTCAAAATCAAGTATAAGGTCAGTTCTCAATATGCCGCTCTTTTCGAAATTAAGACAGATCACTACCAGAAAAGGGGTTCTCGAAGAAGCCGTCCCTATTCCTCCTAGGGACACTCCAGGGCACTTTATGTATCACAAACATGGCTTAGACGCTATATTATTTCTTGATTTATGGGTAGACTATACCAAGGGATTACCAGAAAGTCAGAGGTGGCCCACAGCGGGGACCTGGGATGCAGAGTGCATCATGAAAGTCGAGGAAGAGTTATGGAAAAGAAAAGTCAGACAGTCACAGAAAGACGCCGTTGAATTATGGCGTAAAGAATCACATAGACGAACAGAAAAAGCACGTAGACAGGAAGAGAAGAGTAAAGAGACTTCCAATAAAGTTCGAGAGAATCTATTAATTGAGGAAGGTATCCGAGTGAAATCAGAACAAGTAGACAGACAAAGAAATGCCTTTATGAATGGTATGTATCCCCTTCTGGCCGAAGGATTACCTAAGGCTACTCCAGAGATACCGAAAGACTTGCCACCCCCATTATTCCCAGTCAAGGTACATCCTAAGGGGCATCCTAGAACCGCAGAAGATGTTTTTCTTTCCTCATATTTAGATGACGCAGCTCCCGAGTATGCTAATTCCGCCCCACGTAGACCGCATACCAGGGAGGTCCAACGCCAAGATCCAGCACCCGTATCCCTGCAGCAACAAATCGAGTCTCAAGTTCCGGCAAGCACATCTGTTTCTGCACCTGTTCCTACAGGTACTTCTATAGCTGAGTCCACACCTATAGTTGCTGTGTCACGTTCGACGAATCCTTTCACACCCGACGCCCCAGACGGGGCCACGGGAGGTGCTACCAATATTTTTTCTACGCCGCCTAGAATAAATAAACTTATTTCCCAAGAGTCAGCGCACTCACGTACACCCAAATTCGTAAGTGATCGTACGCTTAAGGAACTTCTTATAGATTGTAGATATGACCCGGTGCTCGGTAAAGAGGACGAAATGATCCTGGCATCATTACGTATTAGACGAGCCGCAGGGTATTTAGCGAAGCTACCAGGAATGACTGCGCATCTAGATAAAATATATCATTTTGTTCAAACAGGGCGAGATCCAGAATGTATTAACAGAGCTATGGAATACCAGAAAGTAGAGATACAGGGGGAACTGTTGCGTTTTCTCAAACTGTGTGATCAGAAATCAAGACCGACCGGGGGTAGATCCGGAAGCAATGAAAATTCTTACAAAATGGAGCCAGAATATATCAGAAGGGAGACACGATAAGCAAAATTGTATAATAGCCATGTGCCGAAAGATCCGTAAAGAAATAGAACGCCTACACGAAGAGAGATTAGAGACAGACGAGTTCGAACAAAGCGAGGAAGAAGGGTCAGGACTGCCCGCAGGACAGCCGGACACCATAGCCTATGTAGGTAGAGGAAGATCTTGTAATAGGAATCAGACTAGATATCATACTGACTCAATACGTCCAATATGTCTAGATAATGACAGGAATTTCCAAATACCTATAATTAACATAAGGTCTAACGAGCATTCGTTCCAAACCGCCGACAAGCTACTCCGAGAACGAAGGGGTTATCATTTTCTCGATTCTATGGATGAACAAGATTTAGCAAGGGCAGCTGTCCACTGGGTGGACAGTCCCGGAAAATATAGTGATGAGACAGTAGTGCGCACATTTTTGAATCTCACCCCAGATGAGCAGAGGTTAGCTGGGATTTATATGATTCAACAACTCATTATACTATATCAGAGTCAGCATTCGGACCCTGGTCCTTTACCTGACATATTAACTGAATTGCTTATGAATAAATGGAGAGGTCCAGGTACTAAATTAATTAAAGAAATTCTAGTATCAAGAAAGCAGTATATTCTTTTTGTATGCTCAGAGCATGTCTCATTGCCTGTCAAGGAAAGAACAACGTACCACATGGATAGACAGAATCCCTTACGAGAAGTGCACCCAATAAAAGGCGAGGACGATCAGTTTAAACGTGTATTTGTATATACGCCCATATCGAAAATAGAATTGTTAGAAATGAAGAAAGTGGTACCCAGTCATGACAAAGACCCAGCGGGTTTTCACCGAGAAATTAAAGACATGTTACTCATGGGAGAGTATACCTACCCCGACATTATGACTATATTAAAGGTGTTGATGCCTGCTGGCATTTATGAGAAACTCAAGGAAAAAGAGTGGGAGGTAGGAGATCAAAAGATAGAATGGTCAGCATTAGAAGCAGAAGAAAGGGCCCGAGGTCCAGGTTCGGGGCTTGGGGATAAAACTAAAGCACTACCAGGTTTACTAGTACAGGTACTGCCACGTTTATTAACTACGAAAAAGGAAGATTGGGGTACAATTTCAGCCTGTAAACAGAAGCAAGATGAAGACACTAGTGATTACTATGCCAGATTCGAGAAATGTTTTGGTATAAATAGTGGCATAAAAGCAAGTAGCGAATCATACCCGCATCTGTTTGTAACAAAATTAGTGGAAAATTCCCTGCCCCCAGTAAAGAATTGAGTATTAAAATTCGAGAGTACCTGGCAAGGTAACACTCCAACACAAATGTTACAAATGTTACAGTACCACCACAATAGAATTAAAGAGGAACAAGAACATGAACACAGACGCATGAAAGACACGAAAATGAAAATGCTAGTTTCCCAGACAGTTCCAGCTGAAGGACATAAAAAGGGTATGACACATTCCGATTCAACCGGACCTGTAAAAGGGACATGCAATTATTGTAAAAAGCCAGGTCATTACGTACACGATTGTCCAGTTTTAAAACATAATATCGCCATAGGTAAAACACAAGAAAGATCACGGCCACTAAGACAAGATCAGAATGAACAAGGAGCTATGCAGCATGCCCCGGCCATGCCAGCCGCACAACAGCCAATACAGTTTGTGCCAGCTGCACCACCGTTGCCTGCTGCTGCCACACAGACAACAACACGACAAATGTATCAGACCGCACAGTATGAATATCCCGAGTATCAGCGTTACGCATGAACTAGCCTAGAGAGGGAAGTTGACTTACCCCTTATCGAGATTCCTGTAGATCAAGAAGGACCTTATGTACATAGTGAATTATTAGGTCAAGATAGAAAAATTTTACTCGATACAGGGGCAAGTCGAACAACTATAAAACGTAGTGAAGTTCCAGGGGCACCCCTCTCAGGCTCTCAGAATATTTCCCTGGGTTTTTCAGGAAAACCTATTGTTAATGAAGTGTCACAGCCTCTTCCACTTACGATAGGACCTCTGACCCGAACTACAGATTTATTACTTACTAAATCATGTCCAGAAAACTTGTTAGGAATAAAAACGTTGAAAGCCCTAGGAGCCATAATATGTTGTTCTCCGGAAGGAGTAAGGTTGTTTTTACGTGATTTTAAAGGTCACTATGTATCTAGAGACATGGATCCCCGACTGCAGACTTTACCTACACATCTATGGGCACAAGGCCCTACTGATGTTGGTTGCATGAATATTACACCATATCGAGTCACACTAAAGGCAGGAGTGGTGCTACCACGAATGCGACAATACAAGTTACCACCAGATGCTGTAACGGCTTTACTACAAATCATTGACGAGCTTATTGCCCAAGGAGTAGTTGTAGAAACAGACTCCAATGTATGTAATTCACCGATAATTCCGATTCTTAAACGAACAGATCCTACAGCCCCGCCAGTATATCGATTGGTTATTGATCTGCGCGAGTTAAACAAATGCATTGTGCCACAATTTCCTGTGGTCCCAGATATCTCGTCATTATTGACAGCTATTGATTCCGAAGCAACATTCTTTACTGTAATTGACCTCAAGAATGCCTTTTTCAGTGTCCCAATAGATCCGGAAAGCCAATATTTGTTCGGATTTAGTTTAAATGGGCGTAGCTTTAAATTCTCCCGCGCACCTCAAGGATTTACAGAAAGCCCCAGCATCTATAGCCAAGCACTGAAACGAGAACTTGACAGTATCCGCATGCCAATTAACACTGCTCTGCTCCAATACGTCGATGATCTGTTGATCACCGCGAGAAGCGAACCGGAATGTGAAAAGGCATCACTGACAGTTTTACAATTTCTAGCCGAAAAAGGGCACAAGGTATCCCCTTCTAAGCTGCAATTCTGTGTCCAGCGAGTTATTTATCTTGGTCACTCGCTGTCCAAGGAGGGAAGGCAGCTTACACCCGACCGCATTCAGTTAATTGCTAACATGTCAATACCCAAGACACAAAAGGAGGTGCGGGCTTTCATAGGCCTCACTTCATATTGTAGACAGTGGATCCCTCAGTATGCATTTCTAGCAAAACCACTCATTCAATTGACAACACGGGAGGCAGCCACACCGACTGTTCTCCCTTGGACTCAGGAACACACACAAGCTTTTGAAAGCTTAAAGAAAGCTTTATGTCAAGCACCCGTTTTAGCAACGCCGTGTTACAGAAAACAGTTTACACTCTTTGTTACAGAACGCGAAGGTACGGCCTTGTCAGTACTCACACAGGAACAAGCAGGAGCACACAAACCATGTGCTTATTTTTCTAGTACATTAGATCCCGTAGCTCAGGCTTTGCCTGCATGCCTAAAATCAGTAGCAGCAACAGCTTTAGCAATCAGACAAAGCGATGCCATAGTGTTAGGACATCCATTGACAGTTCAAGTACCACATGCAGTAGAGGTTCTTGTAAATAGAACGCAAACACAACACTTGACTGTAGCGCGACTTACAGGATACGAGCTTACATTGTTTCAGCCACATATAGAAATCAGACGCTGTAACACATTGAATCCTGCCACACTTTTACCAGTAGTCGGAACAGACCCACTAGCCCATGACTGTATTGAAGTTATTACAATAACAACAAAACCCAGACAAGACTTAACCGATGTCCCATTGTCAGATCCAGACCTGACCTTGTATGTAGATGGTTCATGCATGAGAACAAGTACAGGAGAGTTAGTAGCCGCCTACGCAGTCACAACAGATACTGAGGTCATTGAAACTAATCGTATAACTACTTTGTCAGCTCAAGCCGCGGAACTTATCGCTCTGACACAAGCCTGTATTCAAGCCATGAATAAAAAAGTCAACATATACACTGACTCACGTTATGCATTCGGAGTTGTACATGACTTCGGCGTGCTGTGGCGAGAGAGAGGTTATTTAACTTCCCACGGTGCCCACATTCAGCACGGACCCCTCATTCATGCATTATTAGATGCAATACATCTACCCACTGAAATATCAATTATGAAATGTAAGGCCCATACAAAAGTTACTGATATCATTTCCCAAGGCAATGATCTAGCCGACAGAACAGCTAAACTGATTGCTCAAACTCAAACCCCCGATATGACAAAGACAATAGTCCCGACACCGACACATTGTATGACAGTTAAAGATCCTACTCTTGACGTAATTGACATACAGACACATGCTACACCAGACGAAATAAAGAAATGGACTGAATTAGGAGGGATCCAAACGGACCAAGGATGGATGATGAAGGAAAGGTCTGTATGGTTCCTTCCTGATTCAATGGTCCAAGTCATAATTAACACTATACATAGTCCAGCACATTTAGGAGAAAAAGCTATGCTAGACAGCATTCAACACATTTGGTTCAATAAACATTTACGAGCAGCAGCAAAACAAAAGGTCCGTACCTGTATGATCTGTTGTCAGTTCAACCCAGGAAAAAGCGTTCCCGTAGAACGGGGTGGATTTCATACCCCTAATCATCCTTTTGAAGTACTCCAGATGGATTATATCCAGATGGAACGATGCAGAGGATTCAAATATGTTCTCGTAGTTGTCTGCGCTCTGTCCCGTTGGACGGAGGCATACCCGGTTTCAGATTACACTGCCCCGACTACTGCCAAACAGTTGGTTCGAGAATTCTTCCCACGATACGGTTTACCACGTGCTGTTTACTCAGATAACGGCCAGCCGTTCTCATCCGAATTAATGAAACACGTTTCACTTCTGTTAGGATATCAGTGGAAATTCCACTGTGTCCGACATCCCGAGGCAGCAGGTCTCGTAGAAAGACATAACCAGATACTGAAAATCAGGCTGTCCAAAATATGCAGAGAGAAAGGGGTCGACTGGGTAGTAGCGTTACCAGTTGCACTCTTTTACATGAGAATGGTAGCACACTCTCGAACAGGGCTATCCCCGTATGAGGTGATCTTCGGTAGACCACCGAATATGTGGGGGACGCCTATACCACGCAAAATAACTGATATTGACTGTAATATGCTGACAGATTACTTGGCTTCCTTGATGTCTGCACTACAATCTTCTCGTTCACAGGTAGCTGCAGCCTTTCCCGACAACACTGAGGTGAAACCCCATGACGTTGTTCCGGGTAATCTTGTCTTTGTGAGGAATTTCGACCGAAAGACTCAGCTGGAGCCCAGGTGGAAGACACCCAAGTTGGTCCTGTTGACCACAAGAACAGCCGTGAAGATCGAGGGCCGCAAGGGCTGGATTCATTCAAGCCACATCAAGAAATTTCATGGACAATCCTCGGATATAGACATTGTGCCCTGCACTCCCTCACAGACTGATACAAAACTCCCTTTTGTTGAACCTAACAAATCTGAAGATTACAAACTAAAGCTCAGGCCCAACCAGTCGAGCAATTTGATTGTTTAAGTCCTCTCCAAGGTGAAGCGGTTGAATTGTCTCCGACATGTATCCCTTGGACCTGAGTAGAGAAAATACCCGAAAAATGTTGAAACGACAGGCGTATTATAAATCACTGCGTAGCCACTGCATAGTGACATTATTAATTTTGTTTTTATTGAGTCTTTTAATGATTATTACAAGTATGTTGTTGCACATATATTACCCTATTTCTAGACATGTTTATAATGTTGCTGCTGAACATTCTTTTAGTGTCTTACCTCCGCATGAATTGTCTTATAGACTTGCGCTGCGCAATAACACTTTCATTAGTATGTTACATCATTCCCATCAGACTAGTAATGCCACCAATTGTTGGGTGTGTGGCCGACTCCCTCCCTATCAGAATTATGAAGGAGTCCTGCCTTTCTTTCCACATCCATTTACACATAATGGCTCCTGTGGAGCATGGTTTAGCTTAATTAATTCCATAGACTCAGACACAGCAGTTTACCAAGATCATTGGGTATGGGGAAATCTGAACCTAGCTTTACTCAAGGTCTGTTACCCTGACAGGGAGGGTCGCCCCAAAAGAACAGGAACTGATCTAGAAAATGAAGTATATGGATTAGGTAATTTTACACCTAATCTCATGATTCTGAATGTCGTATCTGAAATTGAACTAGTCTTACCCACCATGTCAGTATTCCCAGCGAGGGGTGAATTATGTGTAAGAAAGGTTGGTTCCATACATATGGGCCATAGTAAATGCACTATTATAGTAGAATTCAGTGATCAAGGAAAATCTTCATTTAGAGCTTCTCGCCACTCCTACTTTATATGTGGTCAGACTGCATATATGCGTCTACCTCTAGATTGGGATGGTACCTGCTACATTGCATTTCTTTTGCCACCTGTTTTCCTAGCTCCTCTTGATTATTACAGAAATATTCATTTAGTACACAACAGAAAACGGAGAGATCTTCCCATTGTCGATTACACTGAGACGGCATGGGACAAGTATGTAGATTTTAATAAAGGCATCTTTCCCTATATAGGTACTGTTACTAATAGTAAGCTGATACGTAGATTAACTAGAACCCTTGAAGCAGTAGTGAATGAGACTATTTCCGCCTTAGGCAATTTAACGGAAGAGCAGTCTGCTATGCGGATTGTTGTGCTTCAAAATCGTCTTGTCCTTGACGTCATCCTGGCTGATAGGGGCGGAGCTTGTAGGGTCATCGGATCAAGCTGCTGCGTATTCATACCAGAAAATTCGCCATCTGTATATAAAGCCATCACTCGCCTTCATAAGATTGTAAGCCAGATACACCAGAACCCAGGCACTTGGACTTGGTCCAGTTGGTTTTGGAATGCGGTATCAGCCTGGGGATGGAGAGTTTTATCCTTCCTAGGTATTGGCCTTCTCATACTATTCAGTTGCTGTCTATGTCTACAATGTGGACCAGCAATTTGTGGTCTGTGTGCCACATCGTGCATTCCACATCAAGATTTTCATTCAAGATCCCGGAAGAAGAAAGAAGAACAAATGATGCTATATGAACAGATCAATGGATTGATGAAGATTGATATCTCTTGAAGGGCAAGTAGGGGACAAGGAGGGAATGTGGAAATATGGATTTTTCTGGTCAGTTATGTCCCCTATCTTGGACCCCAACGGTTCCATGTGCATGTCACAAGTACATGTATGTTCCCTCCAGTTCCAGTTATGAAGACGCAAATACATGTGCGTCCACCGTCAACATGTCCTTTGACAGATCCGCCATGTATAGGCCGGATGTCCCATTCCTAAATATGAAAGGCCATCGGCTTTATATGGTTCACTTATGCCACTTTACAGTCCAGGCAAGTAGGCCCTGATTCTGTCATCAAAACTCCTCTTGCCTTCTGCCTCTGAAAGCTCCAGTCCGAGCCTGCATCTGTGACCATGAACTTTGTCTCATTCTCTGCGCGGCTCACGAAGCCTGACATCAGCCTATTCTCTGCCAAGAACTGTATTTCACCTTCGAATTATCTGCTTCCCCCTCAGCCGATGCATTCCTGCCTAGTAGTTTAAGTAAACATTCTTCCAGCTACCGAGCAAAAAGGCCCATCTTCTCTGTCCTCATGCAAGTAATTCATAGCCCTGTTACCATGGAATATTCCTACCCCCTCGCAGTCAGTGTAGACACTTAGACGCTTGTACACGCACGCACAGTCAGTATAGAATAGATTCTGTCCGAGAGTCCCTCTTTTATGGATAACATAGTTCTTTAAACATAGGATGTTAGATATGATTTGGGATTAGGTTGACTTGACCCCCCAGACTTCTCGTCTCCACATGTAGAGCTAAATGTCAAGTCCCCGTCACCCCCTAGTTACACGTCAATTACACGTCATACTGCTGCGCGCGCATCAATGCCAAGTATTATCTTATAGATCCACCTATGTATTACATCATAACCAATCATGTTCCTTTTTACTCATTATTACACCCATTTTCGGGTACGCAGACCAAACGTCAATGTCCTTATCAATTGTTACGCCTACTGTATTCACTTCATTATAATGTATATACTATAAAAGTTACTTTTTGTCAATAAAGTAGGTACTTCACTTCCTGAACTCCCGTGGTGATGGAACTTGAAGCATCCGATTATAATCGATTATTGGAATAAAGCCCATTCCGAAACTCTAATATCACGGATTCTGTCTCTCATTTTACTGAGCTATTTTATAATGTTTCTGTATCAAATTCAGTCCCGGTAAAGGAATTTTTATTTACCACAATAACAAATCAGCTAACACCCATTGACAAAGCCAATCATACTGACAGCCTTTAGGTGCTTGTCAATTGTTGTGTCATTTATCTGGATACAATTACATCTCAGAGAGAAACCAAAATACCGGTCAGGTGGTACACTATGGGAATCACAGAAATGTATTTGAAATGTTCCTTTATAGAGAGCCCCCACTTTTTTCATCCCACTTGTTCACACATATTTCTATATGACTGGTTGCAGCCAGCAGCTGTGGGTGCTTCGGGAAGTCTGGTTAGAGCATAAGTTAATGCTGCATGCAGCGGAAGACACCGGGCAAGCATGCATTATAAAGGGCTATGGTTCTCATGCTGTAGAATTTACACATTACAGTAACTGCTGAACATATTAATGCATTATGATATGGGGCAGTTTTTAATGTGTTCTATTATTTCATGACTTTACGTTCCCACTGCTTTATCGCTACATTCATTTGCTTTAAAATGCACCATTTGCCAATCTTTTTTTCATTTCTTTCTCAGAAGAGGGACTCACCCTGGACTCCAGGTTTGTTCATTGAACTTGTTCACAACGCTTCCTATATAAAAGTCATGCCCGTCGTTTATGCCCCACTACTTTCAAATGTCGCCAGCGCCACTGCCCTACTCAACTGGTACTAGACTCACATTTCTGAGGAATTTTTTTAAGAAGACTGGAAATCATAAAAGTGCATCAGGCATCTGATCGATGATGCGAAACAATGCTGAAAAGTAAAAAGATTTATGCACTCACCTATTTCTTGTACCAATCATGTACTTGAGCAGATAAAGAGAGGTCCGAGGGGTGTAAGAGTTAGTGAAGGTTAAAGCTGCCAAACTCCTGAGATAAATTTCTCAGATTAAAAAAAGATATTCCTGCTTACACTCTCTCTCCCTCTGTCGAGAGCTGTCATGACAGCAGGGAGGAACGTGAAAGAGAGGCAAGGGAAGCCTATGTCTATACCACGGCGAGGCCAGAGAACGGATGTACCTCTTCGTGCCCTCATGCAGGAAGTGACCTGTCGGTAGCAACTGTATTTCAAGGTGTGCTTCTGGGTACACCTACTTGCATGGGAATGCTCCTGTGGTTCCCTTTGTATACCCCATTGACGCAAAGTAGTGCAAAGTGATACTGCGTTACTTTGAAGGTACTTTCCAGTACAGAACATGTTTTGTGCTGGAAAGTAAATTCCAAAATTAGCACTTTGTGCTGGGCTTGCATCCCAAAAAGAATGCTAACCGATGCAAAGTGTTGATAAATTTGACCCTCTACATTTATAGTAACCATCTCACCTTTATCTTTCTTTAAATAGAGGAAAGAAGAATAGTACCTTTCTGTGGGAGGAATGAGATTGGAAGCTCACAGCCATTCAGCTGTTGCAACTTTTCAACTTAAAGACTGTCGGGTCATTCTTCGTAGATGTTGTGTATACCTTCTAAGGTGTATGCAGCGACTAGGATGTGTGCTTTATCTGTTTAAATTTACTGTCTCCTGTAGTTTGTGAGTAGTCATGGTAGGAGAGTGCTCCAGTTGGAGCTTGATTTCATACCAAATGCAGGGGCCCCAGTTTGCAAACTCAAGGAGCTCGGGCTTCACTCTTTTACCTTAACTATTCATGCCTTTGGGTCACATTGTGGGCATTAAGGAAGGCAATTGAAAGTGTGGATTTGATTTTCCTACCCCTTCACCCCCATATTGTACACATTTAGCAAGATAAATCTTAGCCAGCATTGGTTTGTGCTGAAAGGCTATCCTGCTATGAGAAGAAAGCCAACCGTACTTCATACCCCTGATGTGCAATGTTTGTTTCCTTTAAGGCTCAAGGTTGTTCCCTATGCAGTGTCACACTTTTAGCTTCGCCCCACTTTTGCACTCATTGCCTCCACTGGTTCAGAAGTGGGGTTGTGGAAGATTTGCAGGCCGTAGACAACAATCTTTTGCAGGTGGAAGTGTCAGGTTTACAAATCTGGTACCTGCTTTTTTAGCCTTGGGTTGCATGAAGCGCTCTAGTAGGCAGCCTCCAGGTGTGTAAAAAGAATAAAAAGATGAAAAACAGAAACATTATAATCACCGTGTTAGCCACAAAAATGCAGCAATAAATGCAATTGTGTGCTGCAAAATTTCAATTTTTATGCGGCAAATGTTTTAAATCAAGGCTGCATTAGCCTGGGGGGAGGCGGTCTGCCTCATATATAAAAAAAAATAATTACTTGCTACGAACTATGAACACTATACCTTCTCTACGAGGACTAGTACTACAGGGCCAGGATGTCATACACGCAATCAATTCACAGACGAAAAATGCTAGCTCTATTGGGGAAGATGCCCACAAAGCTTGATGAAATTTCCTGTAGGGTTAGTTGGAAGTGGTTTTACCTCATATGACAGCCCATTAATAGCATATAATACAATGTGTTTTTCCCTTGGAATGGTGCGACCGGAAGAGGAGTGAAACACCTGGGGAACTACATATCTGCATGCATTTACACTAACACGCATGGCACTCTCTTGCTAGCAGTTCACCTTGAAGCATTAAACAGACCCTCCAGGATTTCACGATGCACAAAATAATCGCAAAATCAGCTGATCAGCGCGATGACTGCAAAATGTATCTTTTTGGCCTCTAAAAAAGGACTTCAGTTGACAGCCCAAACTTTTTTGACATTTTATTGGCTGTACGTGCACACGTCACTACGTGGTGCCATACAGCCGCTGCTTGCTTCCACTATGTTAACTAGGGCTGGGCGGAATTGGCGTAGCGCCACTACACAGAATTTTGGAAAAAATGTGTGGAAAACGAGTGCACGTCCTGAGGGTCCATATGCCCGTGTCAGGGGTCCCTTGTGCCCGGGCAGGCTCCCCGATCTCCCCGGCCTGGCTGGGTTGAGAAGCAGGGACCGGCCCCGGGGCCTGGGTTTCGGTCAGGGTCTGGGGTTTGGGAGTCCCCTCCTGCGGCCTGTCAAGTGTCCATCTGCCCAGAACAAGGGTCCCTGGTGCAGAGCCCCGGAGACCTGCAAGGGCAAGCGGCAGCCCTACCGCTATGGCTCGGCTCGGGGCAGGCAGATGGGAGTTCTTTCGGTCCCACCAATCCCCTCGGCCATCTGGTTGCGCGTAATGCTTTCCAATTGGGCGCCCAGATGGCCGGGCCACCCTGGAAGTCCCGATGGGGGCTCATTCGCCTCCCCGATCCCAGCCAGGGCTCCAGGTCGAGCACGTCTGGGCCTAGGGTCCCCTGAGTCTCTTTGTGCGCACGGGTTCCCAGAAAGAGGGGTAGCCTTCCTCCGGATTACTAGGGCAGGGTATGCCGGGACACCCCTCCCAGGCTGATGGTTCTCAGCCGGGGACCAGATGGGCTGGCTCCGGACGACACCTCCCCTCTGTCTGGGGGCTCCCTCCTCCAGCCCACGGCGTGGCAAAGTGCCCGGTACGGGCTCCATGAGTCCCGGGCAGTCTTCCCCCGGGCGTCTGGGCCCCAGGAGTGCCTGTGGGCCTCTCCATGCGTGAGGCCCAGCGTGGGGTTTCCGGGCCCAGCGTGGGGTTTCCGAGCCCTGCAGCCCCCGAGCCCTGCAGCCCCCGAGCCCTGCAGCCCCTGAGCCCTGCAGTCCCCGAGCCCTGCAGTCCCCGAGCCCTGCAGTTCCTGAGCCCTGCAGTCCCCGAGCCCTGCAGCCCCCGAGCCCTGCAGCCCCCGAGCCCTGAAAGGCAGGCAGGAGCCCTCCCGCGACGGCTCGGGGCAGGCAGATTGGCGTTATTTCGGTCCCGGACATCTGGTCGCACCAATCCCCTCGGCCATCTCATTGCACGCAATGCTTTCCAATGGGGCGCCCAGATGGCCGGGCCGGCCTCAAAGTCCTGATGAGGGCTCATTCGCCTCCCTGATCCCAGCCAGGGCTCCAGGAGGTCGGGGACCTCCGCGCCTAGGGTCCCCTGAGTCTGGCGGTGCGCACAGGTTCCCAGAAAGAGGGATAGCCTTCTTCCGGATTACTAGGGGCAGGGTAGGCCGGAACACCCCTCCCGGGCTGGCGGTTTTTTGCCGGGGACCAGATGGGCTATGCCCGGACAACATCTCCCCTCCGTCCAGAGGGCTCCCTCCTCCGGCACACGGCGTGGCAAAGTGCCCGGGACAGGCTCCATGGGTCCTGGGCGGTCCTATCCCGGGCATCCGGGCCTGAGAGCTCCAGTGGTCCTCCCCGTGCCTGAGGCCCAGCTGGTGTCCCCGAGCCCTGCGTGGGCAGACGGGAGCCCTACCGCGAAGGCTCGTGCGGAAAGATGGGAGTCCTTTCGGTCCAGGCCATCTGGTCGCACCTTTCCCCTCGGCCATCTGGTCGCACTCAATGCTTTCCAATGGGGCAACCAGATGGCCGGGCCGCCCTGGAAGTCCCGATAAGGGCTCATTTGCCTCCCGTATCCCAGCCAGGGCTCCAGGAGGTCAGGCGCATCTTGGCCTAGGGTCTCCCAAGTCTCGCGGTGCGCACAGGTTCCCAGAAAGAGGGTAGCTTTCCTCCGGATTAGTAGGGGCAGGATACTCCGGATCACCTCCAGGGCCGGACTGGTTACCGGGCGTTGTGGCATGCTGCCGAGCTTGGGGCGGATTTTGTTGATGGGGACCTGCGTGTGCTGAACGAAGTTCGTTTTGCTCTGTTTTTTTCGAAGCACACGCAGGTCTCCATTAACGAAATTAGCCCCCACCGCAGTGCTATCAGCCCCCAGCTCGGCAGCATGCCAAAACGCCCGGTAACCAGTCCGGCCCTGATCACCTCTCGGCCTAATGGTCCTCAGCCGGCAGCTGGACTGGCCAGGATGCCACCCCAGCCCGGTGTCCGTCCCCAGGTCTGCCGCGTGGCAGGTTGTTGCAGCTAGGGTCCTGTGGGCACGGGGTGCCTCCCCCTGCGTGACTGGGTTCAGGGGCTCCCAGGGTCCCCGGGGAGGGCGGCCTCCCCACCCCGGGCTCTGTCCTCGGTCCTGCTGCGCGGCAGGGTACCCGGGATGGTGTCCAGCGGGCCTGGGGAGGCTTCCCCTGCGCCTCTGGGCCTGTGAGCCCTGGTTGGGTCCAGGGGCCCGCCGGGTCCCAGGTCAGGTGCTCTGGCCCTGGGCCCAGTCCCCGGCCTGCCGCTCTGCCAGAGGCCTGGGACAGGGTTCCGTTGTGCCCGGGGAGCCTCCCTTTGCTTGGCTGGGTTCAGGAGCTCCAACCGGGGCCCCTGAGGGCCCTGGGGAGGGCGGCCTCATCACCCCCAGCTCTGTCCTTGGTCCTGCTGCGTGGCAGGGTGCCCGGGATGGTGTCTGGCGGGCCCGGGGAGGCTTCCCCTGCGCCTCTGGGCCTGGGAGCCCTGGCAGGGTCCAAGGGCCCCCCTGGCCCAAGGTCAAGTGCTCTGGCCCTGGGCTCCGTCCCCCAGCCCGCTGCTCTGCCAGAGGCCTGGGACAGGGTTCCGTTGTGCCCGGGGAGTCTCCCCTTGCTTGGCTGGGTTCAGGAGCTCCAACCGGGGCCCCTGAGGGCACTGGGGAGGGCAGCCACCCCACCCCCAGCTCTGTTCTCAGTCCTGCTGTGTGGCAGGGTGCCTGGGATAGTGTCTGGCGGGCCCGGAGAGGCTTCCCCTGGGCCTCTTGGCCTGGGAGCCCCGGCTGGGTCCAGGGGCCCCGCCGGGCCCCGGGTCGGGAGCTCTAGCCCTGGGCCCCATCCCCCAGCCTGCCACTTAGCCAAAGGCCCGGGCCGGGGTTCTGTTGTGCCCAGGAGCCTCCCCTTGCTTGGCTGGGTTCAGGAGCTCCGGCCGGGGCCCCCGAGGGTGGCCTCCCCACCCCGGGCTCCGTCCTCGGTCCTGCCATGTGGCAGGGTGCCCGGATGTGGTCCGGCGGGCCCAGGGAGGCTTCCCCTGCGCCTCTGGGCCTGGGAGCCCCGGCTGGGTCCAGGGGCCCCACCATCCTCAAGGTCGGGTGCTCCGGCGCTGGGCCCCGTCCCCCGGCCTGCTGCTCTGCCAAAGGCCCGAGACGGGGTTCCGTTGTGTTCTGGGAGCCTCCCCTTGCTTGGCTGGGTTCAGGAGCTCCGGCCGGGGCCCATGAGGGCCCGGGAGGGCAGCCTCCCCACCCCAGGCTCCATCCTCGGTCCTGCCACGTGGCAGGGTGCCCGGGATGGGGTCCGGTGGGCCCGGGGGTGCTTCCCCTGTGCCTCTGGGTCCAGGGGCCCCGCCGGGCCCCGGGTTGGGTGCTCTGACCCTGGGCCCCGTCCCCTGGCCTGCCGCTCAGCCAAAGGCCCGAGACAGGGTTCCGTTGTGCCCGGGGAGCCTCCCCTTGCTTGGCTGGGTTCAGGAGCTCCATCTGGGGTCCCTGAGGGCCCCTGTGAGGGCGGCCTCCCCACCCCGGACTCCGTCCTTGGTCCTGCCATATGGCAGGGTGCCTGGGACGGGGTCCGGCAGGTCCGGGGAGGCTTCCCCTGTGACTCTGGGCCTGGTGAGCCCTGGCTGGGTCCAGGGGCCCTGCCGGGCCCCGGGTCGGATGCTCCGGCCCTAGGACCTGCCCCCCCGGCCTGCCGCTCTGCCAAAGGCCCGGGACGGGGTTCCGTTGTGCCTGGGGAGCCTCCCCTTGCTTGGCTGGGTTCAGGAGCTCCGGCCGGGGTCGGGGTGGGGGGCCTCCCCACCCCGGGCTCCGGCCTCAGTCGTGTCGCATGGCAGGGTGCCCGGGATGGGGTCTGGCGGGCCCGGGGAGGCTTCCCCTGCGCCTCTTGGCCTGGGAGCCCCCGTTGGGTCCAGGGGCCCTGTTGGACACCGGGTCTGGTGCTCTGGCCCTGGGTCCCGTCCCACGGCCTGCTGTTACACCAAGGGCCCAGGACAGGGGTCCATCGGTCCCGTGCAGATCTCCCCTGCTTGTCAAGGTGTCCGGGGGCCCCGGGTCGGAGAGCCCATCGGGTCCCCCTCGCAGCCTCCATGACTGGGGCCCCATTCCCCGGTGCCCGCTCACTCTTTCGTTGGGGCACAGAGCGACCAGATGGCTCCCCTTTCGGGCCCGGCCATCTGGTCGCACCTTTCCCCTCGGCCATCTGGTCGCACCTATCCCCTCGGCCATCTGGTCGCACCAATGTTTTCCAATGGGGTGACCAGATGGCCGGGCTTGCTTGGAAGTCCCGATGAGGGCTCATTTGCCTCCACGATCCCAGCGAGGGCTCCAGGAGGCTGGGTACATTCGCGCCTTGGGTCCCTTCTGTCACCTCGTGTGCACGGATTACAAGAAAGGGGGGCAGCACCCGGGACCGCCCGCCGGGGCCCCCAGGGGCCCGGGTACGCACCTGCCTCTCAGCCCCTTCCCGATGGTCCTTTTTCTCCGAGTTTGCTCAGTCAGACCTCCGTGAGGTCCATCGATTCTGAGACAGTAGAAGGCAGCACCCGGGCCCGCCTGCTGGGGCCTGGGTACGCACCTGCCTCTCAGCCCCTTCCCGATGGTTTTTTTCTCCGAGTTTGCTCAGTCAGACCTCCGTGAGGTCTGGCGATTCTGAGACTGGGGAAGGCAGCACCCAGGCCTGCCAGCCGGGGCCCCCAGGGGCCCGGGTCTGCACCTGCCTCTCAGCCCCTTCCTGATGGGCCTTTCCTTTGAGCCTGCTCGCCCCGGGAACAGGCAGAGATTTAAAGCCGGCATCCCCCCCCCACGCAGGGCGGCCTGCCAGGGGATGCCTTGGCTGTACTCTGATTGATTGGGCCCTCTCGGTCCA